>NC_092189.1:21129165-21862498 GCF_043641665.1 Enoplosus armatus | reverse complement strand
GAAGTTCAGCCCTTCATTTTCCTCTGAACCATCAGAAAGTATTAACACAAGGGATTTCTTTGCCATGGAGCTGTCATATTGTTCTTCTGGTTGAAACACAGGTAAAGTTAATTAACTTTAAAAATTCCCCGGCTGCATCAGAAGTTAAGTTAACTAAAATAAAACTGGGTAATGTGTTCGTAGACTTCTCATGTAACATGTATAATGTAAAAGTAACTGAGAAAGTTTACTGAACATCCAATTAAGTAAATTTGTTTAAATATTCTCAAATGCTGTGTTTTCTAGTCCATTCTTTTGTTTGTTTCTTTTATTAAATGTTTACATCTGCCGTATTACAAAGAACTTTGGAAATAATGCTGTATGTTGAGGCTCATTAAAGTCTGTATAAGGTGATGACTCACTTCACATCAGTCACTTTATTCCTTTGATTTACAAAACCAGAATGCCTTAAAGATCCCTTCCAGACTTGCTGTAAAACACTATTTGAATAATCATTTGAGTCACACAAAAAAACGTTCAGTTATCTGGTTAATTATCCTCTCCCACTCCATCAGTAAAAAACTGAAACCTGAAACTTTCCTCCTTCAGATGTGAAAACAGCCTTCTGGTGACAAACTCTGCACTTACATCATTCAGCACGGTGAGGACTTTAGGAATGAATAAACAAATATTAGAGATTTGTGAGTGAAAATAGATGAACTATGACACATGCCATATAATGCTGTGAAAGTAAATGCCTGCCACTCTACATGCAGTACCCCAGCTGACCCACAGGTGCCACTGTTGTATCATTAAAATACTCATCTTTGATCAGCAGTAACACTGACGGCATAGCAAAGCAGAATTTACATTTTTTTTTTTATTCTTTTTTTTTTCTTCCAAAACTGTTTATTCCTCAGGACACAGGCCTGTTTATAGCAGAGTCTTGATGATGGAAATCTGTTTTTTGAGAGTCTGGAAGGGAATGGCCAGTTCTCTGCCTTTTCATCTCACAAACCCCTCCGAAATAGTGATGCCCATATGTTACACCACCGGCACAGAGACGATAAACATCATTAATTAATGAATGTATAATTAGTGAGTCAACAATGAAATGGCATGTGTCATGAAAATAATTAGCCCAGTTAATTAGCAAGTTGTGTGTTTAGTTTATTTTCACAAAATTATTTTATGCTAACGTGGTCACTGCTGTGCCTTTGACTAACTGGGCCATATATTTACATCAAGTGTGGCAGAATAATACATAATTAAGACTGAAGATGATAAACATTATTAAACATCAATCAAAATCTGCACAGCAAACATTTAGACATTTGAAAAGACATTGATTTGAAGGTTTACAGCAACACAAACCAGTGAAAGATAACAACTTAATTTTAGTTTTAGGTGACTTCTGTAGCTGTCAATAGCTCATATCTGCATGATTTAAATCCAAATATCTTTCTGATGCCATTATAATGAAATGCTTCCCAGGAGAGATTCACATCATCTGATGCAGTTTACACAAAGAAAACAATTTGAAGTAAAGCTTGAAGTCATTTCAATAACAATCTGGCCCGTGATAGATACAGATGGGATCACACAGTCAGGCAGCTACCATATACACAAACTGCAAATTGCTTTGCTCATGCAGTTGATCCTGATTCAAGATAAGAAAATGAAGAAGGCTGTGCTCTTTGATTCCTTTGAAACTCATATGAAACTCTTCTCTGGAGGAGTGAGGAGGACAGTGACGAATAACAGCGAGTGGAGTGTGGTGCTGTTCATTAGACCCCTCATCCAATTTCACACTCGCACTGGACCCCCCTTTTTTGGATGCCCTTTCAAAGCAGAGTCCTGAGATTCAGGGAATTTGTCTGAGTTTCTTTAAACACCCTGAGGTGCAGAGGACAAATTTAAACTAGACAAATGTGAAATCTGCAGCCCTTTTTGGTGGAGATTTCACTTGTCACCCAATATTTGTAGAGTTTGAGGGTCGTATGCATGCTGATGTACGATACATGAATTCTGAATTAAAGACAGGCCGAAGCATGACAGGCATTTGTGTCTGACACTCAAGGCACATTTATAGTTGAGCGTTAAAGGGTTACGAACCTACAACTGTAGCAGCTGTAGCTACGCCATAGCTGTCGTGCACCTCCTCAACAACTGTAACTTTGAGGGAGCTGTTATTGGTCAGCATGAGCTGCCTGTTTTTTCTTCTACATGTTCCCCATGCAGCTAGAGATTGTCCAGACTGAAAAAGAAATGCTTTGTAATCCAAAACAAACCTTCTGTTCGTCACCATGATCAACAGGTGAAATCCACTCATGCTGTATCGAAGGTGGGACTCCAGTTAATACCTTTCATTGACCACAAGTCCAGATTGTTTCCTGCAAGTATTACTGTTCTTCTTAACATTATCATCATTCTTTATTTACTATACTACCATTTGCTATAATCGAAATTATTATTCCATTGCCATAGAAAATACTAATTTCTGATTGGCTGGCAGATACCTTAAAGTCACACAACAGGACATCCTAAACATAATTTCTGTTGAAAGCAAGACAAGCTTGCTGGGAAAGGCAGCTCACGCTAACTGCAAACAACTGATAACTGTTATCAAATAACAAGTAAATGCTTTTAGAACTTAACATGGACTCCAAAGGTTTTCCACGTTTTCCTCCAGACATTTTCCTTTTGAGCTCTGCCTCTGCACATCATAGACTTACACATAGAGTTGTATAACTGCTAGCAAACTGCTAACTGCTACTTGTTTATCCTCCATCTTAACTGTCTGTTATGCTCTGAGATGAGACCTCACTGCCCTGTCTGAATTAGGAAATGCAGATAGGAATTTATTACACGGCGTGACAGTTTTCCCCTTTATACCTGAGAGGTCCTTCTGCTACTTCTCTAAGGCGTTAAAGATGTACCTCATGTCATAAACCAGCTCCCTCGTCACAAATCAAGGTAATGACTTGGCAAAAACTGAAATAAGGTATTATGTACCACATCAGCAGGGGCACCATTTTCTAAAGCCATGAAAATATTCCAGTTGCGGGAAACTGTACTTAGGAGGGTTTATGATTTTGTTTAATGGCACAGGCTAATAGGAGATCCGAACAGCACACTGGGTTTGTTTTCAGACTGCCATCTTGGGTTAAGTACTAGTTGGAATCATTTCAAATGCTCAGGTAATTTCACTTGAGCCTGGCCTGATTGCCCTTTCAGATGAGTTCATATTTGAATTATCCTCTGGACTATTGCGCTGCCTTGTGTGGAGTGAAGGATCAGTGCACGTTGTCTTAATTTCAGAAAGTACATTGTTTCTTCCAGCCAAAGTGTTGGAAAGTGGAAATAAACTTCACTAAACGGCACAAAAGCAATTTCTGCAATTAGATTTTAACACTAGTCTTAATGACTATGGCATCATTGTAGAGGCTTATGGGGAGGATTATGGTTAATGCTGAATGACCTTTTCCTACTGTTACATCAACAAACACTGGCTAACTGTAACACTGCACATGCTGCCAGTTGTGGAAAGGAACAAATTACATTTACTGAAGAAACTTTGATGTACTTTAGTATTCTTCATTACATATCAGAAGGGAATATTGTACTTTTTACCCCACCTCACTGACACCGTGCAGATTAAGATTTTTGAAAAAATAAGATGTGACGTTATAAAGCACATTAAACTATCCGACAGTGTATTAGATCATTAAAACCAGCCACACTTTGACCAGATACAACATTAAACACATGAATGCCCCTCCAATAACTGTTCAGAGTAATAATATAAAACTGACATGGGCCATTATGCCTGCATAGCACTTAGTACTTACATACATTTTGCTAATCTTATGTAAAGCGTTGTTTTTATGGCCACTTGGGGCAGCAGAAACAAAGCTAATAACATAACACTGACGTACTGTATAATCAATTTATAATCGTCATTGGGGGAGGGCTGTAAAAACTAAAATAATGACCACTAGTCAATTTTGCAATTGTTTATATAAGAATACAAAAGCTTAGCGGAGCTTTAAAATAACGTTTTGAATACAAGACTTTTACTTGTATTTAACTATTTTTACATTGTGCTACTTTTGGTGTAGTAGGTGTTTTTTTTAGCCACTTGGGGGCAGCAGAAACAAGCTGTACACACAACACTGGCACATTATCGCCTTATGAAATTGATAAACATGTTAGCAAGACCCTAAAATGTAGAGGTGGGGGGATCTACAGAGTCGGGTAATACTTCTCTATGATTTCTCACAACAAGCGACCCCTATCACATTACACATAGTTATTTGATCCATTGTAGATATAAAAATATTGATCACCGCAGCTTTAAGTAAAGGATCTGAGCGCCACTGCATGCTGCACATTGCGAGATGAATGCTTCCTGCAGCAGAGATGATGCAGCGCTCATCTATTCTCTCAGATGTGAAGCATGCAGCTCTGTACAGTCAAGTGTGTTATCCTCTGTGGCCATGTGAGAGCTGTGTATCGTGCACAGATAAAAGCCTGAAGCTGTCTGAGGAGAAGTGTGTAAATCTTTTGCTGTACATTGAGCCACCTCTTTAAAGTCCTCCCGCAGTTCTATTATTACCAGGGGATAGATTTCATGTTCGTCAAGGCAGAAAATAATAGCTTTGAAAGTGTTGAAAAATGTGAAAAAGAAAATCTCTGTTAGAATGTGCTGACTGTGGGTGAGTGCGTACTGTACCTCCCACAAGGGAGAGGGGATCCCTTGATTTGTGTCCCTCGATTCAGCGATCACATTTCATAAATGGTGTCGCGGTGTGGGGGAGAAAAAGGAGCAGAGGTGCAGATGGATCCCTGAGGCACCCCATTAAGCAAAGTTTAACATTGTAAGCATTTCTTGAGTTACACTGGTATCAAATGCACTGCTGCCTATGAAGCGCCTAGGGATATACTTATTCAAGTACGAATAAAAAGGTACATTCAGGCTCAGGCCTTGAGCTATTGCTAGAAAAATAGTTGAATCAGGATAAAAATCTATTTATAACATCACATTTACCATGTTCAGCATGAAGCAAAATAAACGTCCACCTCCTGTACGATACGCTAGAAACAACCCTCGGACAGAAAGGTCCATTTAGGCAGCTTGAAAAGGAAATGGGAGATTCATTAGACTGCAGGAAGCTGGTCCTGAAAGTTGGCAAGCTCCTGCAGAGAGTTCCACTGAGGTTGGGAGATGTTCTGTAATTTCCGACCCCGAGCTAATCTGTACAGCATGCTGTGTGGTGAGAGTGCGATTTCCACTCGGGGCGGGGGGATGACAGATTCGTTGCATTTGAACTCCCTCATGTCTTCCTTGTCACGTCTGTAATTAAATATGTGCTCCCTGGGAGACAGTGGGGTTCTGGGTAAAAAAAAAAAGGCTGCTATGTGAGCTTCCCTCTCTCTCTCTCCCTCTCTCTTGCTCCCTTCTGCTGTTTTAGTTTGTGTTTGTCGGCATGGTGACAAACCCCCAGACACGCTTTACATGGCATTTTAATGCTTGCAAAGTTAATCTCTATATCTGCCAAGAACTATATCTGCTCAAACCAGACTACATGAGTTTTTATGCAGCGGAGCAATCTCGTCTAATCTTAACTGAAAGACTCTGACAGACGTCTGGTTTCACACAAGTCAGAATGCAAAAGAACATTTACTGTTTTGTAGTTTGCTCACCTGCAGTTAGCGAGTATTTCTTCTTCTTTTTTGTAGCTTTGTGCAACCAAAGCTGGCTGCGTGAGACCTAATTGCATTCTCTTGTTACCAGACGCTAGTTTGTGTGTCAAGTGGAGAAATAAATGGCTGGTTGGATTTAAGAGAGCAGATTTCGGCTTCATTTATTTCACAGTGCTACGCTACGATCCGCAGTATATGAACAAATATCAGAGCTGTTTTTCAGTCTTTAGGTTCAGGTTCAAGTCAAGTCTCAGGTCTTAATGAGGCAAGTCAGAGACAAATTTCAAATCTTCATTAGGGAATCAACTCTCCTCACCGTTTGGTCTTCAGGTCTCAAGTCCAGTCCAGTCCAGTCTCGAAAGTCTTCATTTTTGCGACTTCTCACGTTTCAGGTCTACTGCTCTGTTTAATATCATTTGTTTTTTCATTTGTGACTTCACAACTGTTGCACTTTATCATGTTAAAAAGGTATTGAAGCAAAAACACCTGCTTTATTCTTTCAACAGAGAAATGCATCCCAAGCTAGCTCTTGAGCTTTCCATAATACCTTGATGATTATAAGCAATTTAGTTCACATGTCTACAAATACAGAACAATATGTGAAATGCTGTACTTGTGTTAGATGTTTTAACAATGAAAGTAAATTAAGTTTCAACAATGTGTGTCTCATAGTGCCCTCAGCGTACATACCTGGCCATAAATCCACTTTTATCGCTCCTGCATTCCTGAGGATGAATGTCCTCTCTATAAAGCAGTATTAGGTATCACCGTGCAAACACAAAACCGACGATATCTCCTCCATCGCATGCATCGCTCATACAGTATCTTTGTGATCAGGGCTGAGGGTTCGTCTTGCGCTGAACGTTTATCTCATATTTCATCAGTCTTTTCTTACAACAAAGAAGCAGCAACCTGTTAAGCTATTGTGTTTCTTAAGCATGAATTATTACGGACACTTTCCACGTCCTTAAAATGCTTGAATATATAGAAGCGTATCTTCATTTTCATTGGGGTTGAAAATGAATACTGGTTCTGATATTGCCATTTTGACTTCCAAGATCATATTTCAGGTCTTACATGTGCTTCCCTTCAGCACAGATAACTATACAATATGTGCAAGGAAGTGGAAGACATTCCCCCACAAACTGCCCAGGCTCATGCCGTATCTCGACTTTCATCAGACTGGATAATGCACTGTGGTTCCACTCTGTTGCTGTTGAGATTGTTGTTTCGACCAAAAAAAAAAAAAAGCGTCTGAGGGAAATGCAGTGTTTATCATATCTGCCCCGATGCCTGCTGTGTCAGAACGTGGATCCTGTGTTTCTCTGTACACAAGCTCAGTCCGTTTATCAAACTTGTTATGATGGACTTGGGTTTGTGTTGTCAACCCAGCAAATGATCTGTGACTGACGCTGTCTCAGAGTCCTGCACATGCTCATACTGCAATAAAAGCATGTTTATTACCTCTGTTTGGTATTTTTTGTCTGGAAATGATGATTTCAGAAATATGTTGAAAACAGAGAAAATTGCATTATTTTTCCATTTCTAAGAAACATGCTCCCTCCATGGTGGAGAGTTTACAATCTATCTATGATTTTGTCATCATGATTATCCATACAGCACTTTTATGATGTTGATCTATTCTGTACACATGTCCTGGGTGAAGGATCCCTCCTCTGTTGCTCTTCCTGAGGTTTCTTCCAGCTTTTCCCCGTTAAAGTTTTTTTTGGGGAGTTTTTCCTCGTCTGAATCGAGGGTCTGAGGACAGAGGGTGTTGCATGCTGTACAGATTGTAAAGCCGCTAGAGGAAAATTTGTGATCTGTGATATTGGGCTATATGAATATAATTGACTTGACTCGACTAAGCAGTACTCCAGGAGCAGAGAAGGACAGTATCCAGTGACTCAGCAATTACTTTGCCAAGATTTGGTAGCCTGACTTATAAAAAAAACCCCGCCCACATCTCAGATTCTTCAGTGATACAAATAAGTCTGATGTTGTGTGCATTGACAGCTGTTTGCCCAGTTGGAGAAACAATCAATCAAGGGCCACTCAGAGCTTTGTAAGCAGGATTAAGAATGGGAACGTCATCTTCCTGTGCCAGAGCCAGAAAAAGAGCCTCATCCATTACAAATCGTGACAGAAAATGATGGCCACAAAAATGGCGACATGATCAGTGCCGCTGTTCAGGTTGTTATAAATCAACTTACAGAAAAAACAACTCTTAAATCGACATATTTCTTGAATCATAATGAAAAACGTTCATTCTCTAATGAAAAAAGGCGATGGAAGGGCAGATATGTCACCCACTACTGATTGGTTAGGGCAAGATGAAAAAATAAATCAACAAAAAATTGGTTAACATGAACAATACAGTAGACTCAGAGACTCAATAATGAAATGGAAGTGAAATCTGATTATCTGGCTAAAGATTTGAGGCTTACAAAACTCAATTTCTGACTTTTCTTTTTATCATCTTGGAAACATTTTGACTTGCCATCTCTATTTCTTACATTTTCAACCAGTGAACAATGGAAGATCAGAACAGATTTGCAGAACAGAAAGGCTTTGTTGTCAAGACAAAAACACAAAACACGTTGTGCTCTAATAGAAAAGCTTATGAGTGTGTCTGCTGTAAAAAACGTGCTATATTGTGTCAACTCCAGGTCACTTAAAGGGAACAGATGGGTTGTGGTGGGAGAGGCTGTGAAAATTAACTCTGAAATTAACAGAAAGTTTGTTCTATTATTTCATTGCTTGAAACTGCTTTAATTGTATTATTATTCCCAACCTGTGCAGTAGTTTAAATTCACAAGACTTCAGGGCAATCTTTAAAAACTTTGCAATGATTAACACATTTCTAATCTAATCAAGGTTTACTGTTCCCACTTGTCAAACAATATGAGTTTCATTGATAAAATAATGTCCTGAGCTGATGTTTAAATCACCCAAAGGTGTGGTTTTCCTTTTCTTGGCCATAATGTAACTGAATGTGGATCACTGTTTGAGTCTACTTATTTCCTAACATCGCTGCCAGATTACTCCTCCATTACTAAGACCAGTTCAGAGCTGCCTTTAATGGACACATTTGGGCCACAAGCCAACAGTCATTTTCAACTCTGCTGCTCTATGAAATGACTCACAATTAGCTCCATTGAGGCAACTGTCAGCGCACTAATCTCTGGCTTTTTTTATATAATTAAAGGAAAGGCTTTCAGGGTGTTTACACTAAAACATGATCAGATTCTTGAGAACAGTGGTCTCGTTGATGAGCGGGAGCTTTGTGTTTGATCCCCTAAGGCTTCGCAGTGTGTCAGAGACTTGATGGACCGCGTGGGGAGACAGGTCACCTGCATCAGCCAACCAACCAACCAACCAACCAACCCCCTCCACCTCCACCCACCCCCAGGATGATGAGGGTGGTGGACAGATGAGTGTTGACTAAGTGGTGCTGACGCGTCATTCCTCGCCTACCTCTGTTTGTATGTGAGTGACTCTAAATGCACTCTGCATGTTCGTGCTGTTGTGTGCAAAATGCAGGATTCTAACTTACAACGGAGTATTTTTACACTGTGATGTTGGTACTTTTTCAACCCTTATACAGTACTGTTGCTACGACAAGCCATCTATTCTAGCATGCCATGCAAGCAGTTTACAAATCTAGTTCAAATCCAAGAGAAAAACTCACTAACCGTTGAGTTTGGCAAACGTAAGGCTATCTTGGGTAACGTTTGGCTGCGGTTTCTGGACTGTAAACTTCCTGAAATCCAATAGAGACCAAGACACAGCAGCTAACAATACTCTATAACAACCGGGACCAACTTCCACACAGTTGGTTGGTTGCACAGTTGATGTGCCCATCATGAATGCAGCTTTTTCAAACATAATCAGTAACACACACCAGAATAATGTAATTAGCAAATGAAATGCTATACCCTAGCCTGCCCACGTAGGCAAATGCTAGGCTACTGCTGTAGGTAGTAAGCATGCAAACATTAGCAGCTGACGTTAGAGCACATAAACACAATCCATTCCTTACTTTTTTTTTTGTGTGTTTTGGTTTGTGAAGGCCTCTTACAGCACTTCAGCTCGGGCCACCCAGACCTGTCTCGCCTGCTTACGGTCGCTAAGATATATAACTGTTCAGGGAAGGAACTTGGTGTGTATGACAATTAAATGTCCTTGCAAAGATGCAAAAATCTGTTACATTCTCTCAAGTGAGGACATTTTGCCAGTTGTCACTTCTTTAAGAGGCTATTTTGGGTCAAGGGGAGAGAAGAAATGATGACGCGGTGATGAGATGGAGTCAGGGAGTGAATGCAGTCAATGAAAGCTGCTGTGGCTGTGCAGCATATATGCATATACAAGTGGCAAAGTGCTAATGTGTACTTTTGAATACAGTATGTGTGTGTAAGGCAAAGTATGAAAAGAGAGGAGAGAAGGGGAGAATAGAGGAGAGGAGGAAGGATAGTTAAGAACTAGAGGAGGCTGGGAGAGGAGAGAAGG
Source organism: Enoplosus armatus (assembly GCF_043641665.1). Taxonomy (NCBI): domain Eukaryota; kingdom Metazoa; phylum Chordata; class Actinopteri; order Centrarchiformes; family Enoplosidae; genus Enoplosus; species Enoplosus armatus. The sequence goes on along the minus strand of NC_092189.1, from coordinate 21,852,307 downwards.
ACCGAAGAATAGGAGGGGAGAAAAGGAGAGGAGATGAGAGGAAGAAGACAAAGAAAGTAACGAAGGGGAGGAGAGTAAAAAAAGAGGTGAGGAGAAGAGAGCAAAGAATGAAGGAGGAGAGGAGGAGGATGGAAGGGAGGATAGTTTGCTGTCGGATTAGCTTACTGCCCTCAGAGGCTGTCTTTGTGAGGGCGGCTGGTTGCTGGTGGGGGGGTTTAGGGGGGTGAGACCGGGCCTGTACCTGTGACTCACTGGCCACAGGTGTCAATCAAACTCAACCTGGCTGCCAGAGGAATGTGGTAAATAAGGCTGTGTGGTCCCAGAGACCCGGAGCGAGCGGCCGGAGCAGCAACGTGACGGCTGAATCAGACATTCAGCTGCTCGCTGCAGTGCAGGCAGCACCTGGAGGTGAGGAAGACAGAAAATACACCCCTATCTCTGCCTCGGCTTTGTGTTTTTTTTTTAGGAGTTGTAATCGTACGCCAGGTCTTCCTGCCTGGAGGCGATGTGAGCAGAGGTTATTGTTCAGTCATCTAACTGCGCACCTTTCTGCCTTCTCAGGTTCCACTTGAGCACTTTCATTTGTCGAGTCTGAGAGATTTTTTCACAAGTTCACAAGGCACTATTTCTGCAGGCGTAGAACACGGAATAAGACAGACCTGCATCAAATGCAATCCTTGATGGGATCAGCAAATTCTCAGTCTAATAATATACTATTAAAACTTGCAAATATGTAATTTTTCAAAATATTAATAAAGGAAAAAACAGATTTGAATGAATGAATTTATGCTAAATTGCTTTCCTGCATCTCTGAGAGATTGTTTGCAATCAGCAGCAGCACCAGAGCTGTAGCTGCTGTTGAGGTCATTGTAATATTTTTGGGAATATGGTAGTTTAAATGGAGGAAGTTAAATTCTACGATTACACACACAAATTACATGTGTTGTTTCTGATATTTCTTTTAGCCCTAATATGTCCTGATGACAGTTTCGTTGGTGGCTAGTCAGAAATATCTTGGGGATTTGGACTCAGAACCTCAATATCTTAAAAATATTTCCAATGGCTGTGAGACGCACCACTAACTTCATATATAAAGCACACAGCACAATAGTTTTGCTCTGACACACTATTCACTGACTTTATCTTTACTTTACGTACATAACCAAACTAGACATTGATCCGTGACAGAGACGTGACAGAGACGTGACAGAGACGTGGTGCATCAGGTGGACGAGAGGTTAAAGTCATACATGTACTGTAATACCTACACAGTACATTCTGGTACTACACTCACTCAAGCTACTGCAATGAATCTTTTAATCTTTGTTTTGCACACTATATTATGATTTGCATGTTAACCATTTGTCTGTTTTAGATGATTATATCTCTGCCTCTCTCTGTACCATGTCTGTCATGTGATGTATTTTTGTTCACTTATTGCAGAGAGAAAGAAAATCCGTTTTCGTTTCCTTGCTGTGAACAAGCGGCTCGGCGCTGCTGCTCACCCTCAGATGACCTCAGACTGGAGAAGAACTGCTGATGTTCACTGTGTGTTTGAACATTTAGCTCCTGTGCTTTACTGTCTGTTCTCACCAGCTTCCTTCACTGCTGCTTTTCTACAACTTCCTTCTGCTGTGGCAGCAACTGCTCCAGTAAACAAGGAGTCGCAACATAATGTACACTTAATATAATAAGTTGTGTAATGTTTAATATGTCTTTCTTGGCAGTAACTGTTCTTTTATTTGTAAAATCCTGCCTGTGGCACATTAGTATAAGAATGTACCTGCAGGTAGGAGTCGACTCTGCACTTCTTATCTAACATGAACAATATCAGAGAGTTAATTACTGCTCATATTTTTAAAGAAATAAATGTAGATGCATGTAACACGATATAACTACACAGTTTCCTCCTAATGCTTCCTATTATTTTTGCAATTCTGTTGACTGTAAAGTATTGTCTGTATTCAGTGGGTCCAGCTGTTCAGTTTGTTTCCATTTATTTGGCATTTGTTGAAGGTTGTGCATCGTGATACATCTGGTTGTATATAATAATCACTACTTGCCATTTTTTAAGAAGCTATGTTTCTTCATATGGTGGTTTTCATATTTATTAATTTTATACATGTGTTATTATTGTCTCGTGAGCTAATTGTGAATTAAATTAAGGGTAATATGAAGAACAAAATAATTTTATTTTGAGTGACTTAAACATGATTCTATTGAAAGAAAGTGAAGCTAGAAGACCTGAAGACGTAAAATAAATACAATGGTATAACTAAAATAGCTCACATCCCTTTTCTACCTTTCTTCCCATCAGATTGTCATAATTTATATTCTATCTGAAATGATTAGTTGATTGCTAAATTAGTCAACTACAGGAAAGAAATCAGCAGCTATTTTTTGATGATTTGCTTTATTCATTTAATTTTAAGCAAAAATGCGAAACATTTGATGATTGCAGCCTCTAAAATGTGAGAATTTGCTTATTTTCGTTGCAATATATGATAATGACCTGAATATCTTTGCCTTTTGGACTGTTGGTCGGAGACAAAACAAGCAGTTTGAGGACGTCACTCAGGGAAAAGTTAACTGATTTTACTATTGTCTGACATTTTAGAGAAAAAAATATTAGCTGATTAATTGTTACAGTTGCAGATGAATCAATACTGAAAATAACTGTTAGTTGCAGCCTTCATTTACACATGATGGAAACTATCCATTGCATTACGATAACATCTAAAGTGGTAAAAATATCATGCAGCCAGTTGCAAATGTAACATTTAAAACTTTCCATATGAATGACTTCCAGGCTTGTGAACAGTCTGCCAAGTGTAGCTCCAGTCAGATGGGTGCCAGAGATATTCCTCTTTCAGTATGAAGTGATCCTAATATTCCCTCAGAGAAATGTGTGTGTGTGTGGATATATATGTGTGTTTGTCATTTGTATTTGCTCTCTGATTCCTGTCTGATAAAAGCAGACACATCAGCTTGTGTGCAGGTCAGGTAAAGGTTTTTCCCATCGGTCCTCGTTTTGATTTTCAGAGCATGAAGGATGATTGGCACCCGCAGATCTTCTGCATGCGTGGCGACGTGTCTGTGTTTGCCATTTAACACCTCTGTTCCCTGTCAGTGCATGTGTCTCAATGTCTTAATTGCTGCATATGAAAAGATCCAGAGATGATTTATTCTGTAATGCTTTGCCTCCCATCTGAAGTGAGCTTGTATTTCATTCAAGCTGTTCAAATATTTCACTCCCTACAGTATGAAGTGTGATTATGAATTGTGATTATGAAGGATTTTAGGGCACACTCAATAAGGAGCCATTTACTTGTAATTTTGCCAAGATCTATATAGCCTTGGCCCCCGATTCTCCTGGTCTGTGGGACTGTCCCATTTGAAAGCTTATAGGTTCAATTTTGACTTTGCACTCAGCTTTTATGTGATTTTTATTTTATGGGTGCTTTGGCATGTGGTGCGGTTTTATTTGTTTGCAACCTTTATAGGCGTCAAGGATTCTGCTGTCTTGGCCAGAACTCTTAAAAAGGTTTAAATATCAATAAAGAAAAAAATAAACTGCAGTATATCATGTTTTCTTTCTTACTTGGACTACAGGTTTATAGGACAGTACGTGTGCAACCTGTTTATGTATGTATGTGTTTGGGATGATCAAGGTAAAGTGTCTGAAATATTGGATGGATTGCCATGAAATTGTATGCAGACAGTTATTGTCCCCAGAAGATGTATCCTAATGACTTTTGTTATCCCCCGACTTTTCCTCTAGCACCTCTAGCGTTTTTGGCTTCTAGTGAAATAATGTGTCTCAACAACTATTGGATGGATTGCAATGAAATTTGGTGAAAACGTTCATGTTCCCTCAGATAAATTCTAATAACTGTAATTTGTCCAACACTCACTGGTTTATGACCAGATATCTGCTAAACTAATAACATTCCCATCAGCCTCAGTTGTACTTTAGTGCAAATCAGCTAGTGTTAGCATGCTAACACACTAAACTAAAATGGTGAACACGGTAAACATTATAACTGCGTAACATCGGCATGTTAGCGTGCTGATGTTGGCACCTCACACAGCTGCATGGCTGTAGACTCTTAGTCTTGTTTACATGTTATTAACTATTTCAAAGTGTTTGCACTTCTTTTAGCTTTTTTAATCACAGTAGTCGATTGTTGAACAGTAGTTCCCACCATTTGTAGCTTGTTAACCCTTAAAATAAATGAACTTGTAACCCCTTGCCACATGTTACGGTCTTCGTGCGAATGTGAGTTGTGAGCAGATTGTTTCATTTGAAGGATTTTAAAGGCCTGAAGAGATAAAAGTCACCAGTATTTCAGAAACACAGCAAAAGTTCTAAAAAGTTAGGAACAAATCACTTGGACTTAGGGAGTCCAACTGACATTCAGCACACTGAGAACATGAAAGAAAAAATCCTTTCCAACAATGATCATGGACCATTTTTGTCAGTGTGTGATTTGACTACCTCTTGATAATTTGGCATGACAGCTGGAAGGATGAAAAGAAACCTTTATCCACATGAACCCTCCTCTGTATCTTTAGTGAGGTCCCTCCAGTTAGCATGCATACATTACAATTAAGAGTATGTGATTCAACATTCAAAATAACATGTAGATCAGAAATGTCAAGCCTACGCAGTACTCAGTCCGATGCAGCTCGCTCAGGGTATCATTATCATCAAAAACACATCAAAATATGAACCACACAGGATTTTGTCCCTGCTGAATGAGGGAAGTATTTTTTTAAATGTAAAAAACCTGCGTTTGGTTTCATCTACAGTGGTGTGTTGAATGAACATCTTGATCTGTTCTTGAATAAGTTCTTCAATTACCTCTTACTCACTGTTTCAAGTAACAATTTACAAAACATACAAAACAGAAACTGAGTGTGAGTCTCTTTCTTACCGCTTATCTCTGTGGCTCGACTTACAACAATACTGGGAGTTAATCTTCCTGACGAGGCACCGAGATACTTTTTAATGTTATATGTAGCTACAGACCTGAAATCAAGCACAACAAAGCTTTAATTCAGCGCTCAGCACTATCTAATCTCTGTGAAGCAGTTCAAACAGTTCAGTCTGCCAGAGCCGGAGAAACACTCAGCACTCTCAGTGTTTCCTACAACAGTTAAGAGACGGCGCTAAGTGCTCCACACGGAGGGAGGGATCAATACTGAAGTACAGCACGGCAGCTGCCCTGACAGCCTGTCTTCTCCCCCCGATGTCTATTGCAGCAGTGAGGAAAATCAAAACATCAAATGCTCGGAGGTCTGGCAGACGTCAACTTGACAACCGTTTCTGTCATTTTGAAAATTTTGACAAATGACACATTTTTGCGGTCACGTTTCTCTTCATCTTATCCCAGCATTTTGTTTCAGCTGCCACAGGGGCTGATGTCTGCGCTACAGCTGTATCTAAAGACGTACTCCATGCAGAGGAGTGCAGATAGCTTTTAAAAGGCTTTCCCTCAGCAGAGTTATAGCCTGACAATTGTAAAACGTAAATCATCAGATAAGAATTAAAAAGAAAGGCCGGTTGCATGTTTCAAAGAGGGATGTGTATTAATGATTGAAAGTGAAACAATTACAAACTTTTTCTATCAACAGAGGTCAAAACGTCTTGTCAAAATGTTATTCATCGTAGAACAAGACTAAAAGCATAAAGTGTGATTAATTAGTTTGATATTTATTATTCTGCTGTTCTTTGGACCTTCAAAATATAGTTTGTTCTGGTGAAGGTGAAGGAGAAAAAGCCACTGGGTGATTCAAATTTCTTTTCTCCCTGGAAACTTGAACATGCTACGCAAATGTTAAGGTAATCTGCCCATTAGATTTCGATATTTCTTCTTTAATAGTAAAAATGTTGTTCTGATTGTGGCAGTAAAGGAAAAGTCAAGGGTCACAAAAACAAAAACACATATTACAATACATCCTCTAATGTTTTGTTGCAGTCTGATCATTAGTTTCAATATCTATATATTCAATATGTATAGAATTGACATTTCTGGCATGCTATGTCGTTCTATGGTCTGTTAAAACTTTTACATGGATTGCCATGACATTTTGTACAGACATTCATGTTCCCCTCAGGATGAACTGACTTAGTCCAATCCAGTTTATAACCAAATACCTGCAAAACTAATGACATTCCCCTCAGCCTCAGCCGTGTGCAGTGCTAATTAGCAAATGTTAGCATGCTAATGCTAAACTAAGTTGTAAATATGGTAAACATCGGCCTGACATTGTGAGTCATTGAGCATGCTGAGTGCAGCCTCGAGGATGATGATGATGTGGACCAAATCTAAAGGCCATTTGGACAGAAGATGTCAAGACATTTGGCTCTGGACCAAAATATTTGGGTGAAAGACGGTCAGACTGAGCCACTTTGCCATCCTACTCATTCAATAATTCCCAGATAATTTTATCTTCAAAAAATTATCATGATTATAGTAAATGTGCTTGAAGTGGTGCTGTACTGTACATTACTGAGTTTGCATTTTTAAAATTTTCAATATGGCTTACCTTGTATCTCGGTCATGTGACACTGTCACTCATTTGACCTCAGTGGGAAGTTAATCTGTGGGAAAGGGGAACAGAAACCCGCGAAGATGAAAGTCTGGAGCCCGAGTGGTGAGAGGAAGGAAGAAAATGAAACCACTTCTCTGTGATAAACTTCGCTGGTGAATTCCAGTTTGTTTCCTTTTGGCCGAAAATTACCTGAAGTCTGACCTGAGAATGTGGACGTACAGTCCATTTGTGAAGACTATTTTAAACCAATCAGAGTTAAGTTTAAGTCAAACATTTGATGACATGGGCAAAAGGTGCATCCTGTTCTCTGCACAATAAATAATGCTGCGTTAACATACATTCATTTCATTATCAGTGAGTGCAGTCATACTGGCTTCTTTTCTCCCTCTCAGATCCAAGGTAAGTGCATATTCAGAGGCTACTCCACACTTACATTATTGAGTAGAGCTTGTATAGATTATTATACCTGTAAAATCAAATGATCTCATTCAAATTTAAACACTTAGATTACCTAAAACTAGCCTAACTTTGTGCACGCTCCAAAAGCAAACCACCAATGACATTATAGATTTTGCAAAGGATTTAAAGGCTCCTTCATGTTACCAGCAATTTGTATTAATTAAGCAGGATTTTAATGTAAATGTCTCACTAGACTCCATACCCATATGATAATGAATGATGAATGAAGAATGATGACAATTGATTGGAGCGTCTCCTTTAAACAGGAAAACAGTGAGAGTATTATCAGAATGGATTCAATGGAAATTGATGACGACATGTATATACATAGGAACCTCACAATGGAAGGCCTCATTTGCAAAGGTACAGTATCACCCTGAAAACACATGTACAGACAGAATATTGAGAATGTTAGGTACAACTAATAAAATGTGTAATCCACATGCTTTCAGAAACTAACCTGTTGATCAACTTCAATTTTAAAGAAATAACCTCAAACTTTTTCCTGAGTAAAGGTTGGAAAAAGTTCTGTAATTTCAGTTAAATGCTGCAAACGTGATGTTTATAACTGAATTTCTGAGGTACCAATTGTTTTGGTGTCCATCTACATAGATGGAGACCTTATTTGAATCCAGCCAATCAAATCTTTTACCGTCAGCGTTCAGGCAGAGAAGACGGTCACAGACTCTGAACAACAGCACACATCAGCTTTCCTGCTAAAGTCTCCTTCTTATCTAATTTACAAACATGGACATATCTCTTGTCCTGCACCTCAGCTTGTTGATGGAGCCACCAAACAAAAGTGCACCGCTAACGTCAGTTTGCAGGATGATACATTTAATAAAGACGTTATGTTTTTAGGATAACTAAATGTGATTTCAGATGGACTTTATGGAAATCTTACTACTGTAACTACTTGAACTGCAGTATTTACAAAAATTCAAGAAAGAATTACTATCTGTTTTCTTACTTTTGATTCAGTGGATTTTCAGAGACCAAAGCAGCCCTCGAGATGTGCGACTGTGTGTCTTGGATTACTGTGTGCTGTCCTGTTGGCTGGTAACATAGGTCAGCTTATCTACTGTAAGTGATTTGTTTGTTGTCACTAAAAATAAGAATAATTTATTTAGCAACTGCCACCTGGTCTTTAATGTTTGAGAAACCAGCTGATGTTGTAGATAATCATACAAAATACAGAGGACACAAAAACCATAATCTTTTCAAAATCCAATAATCTGAGCAAATATTTGAAATACATATTAATCAATTTCTTTGCATTTCACAGATGAAATAATCAGCCGTCCAGCGTCAGCAGACCCAACGCAGGCCAATTACAGCGCTCTGACACAAGCGCAGTCAAGTACTTTGACTGCAGAGAGAAAACAGTTAGAGGCCAGACTGAGTAATCTGACTAAAGACGAAGACCAGTTGCGTCAAAGTTACAGTTCTTTGACTACTGAAAGAGATGAGCTCAAGGCCAATTACAACAATCTGAAAAGCGAGAGGGACCGGTTCGAAGCAAGTTACAACACCGTAAAACAAGAGAGCAATCAGTTGCGTACAAGCTATAATGACATGCAGAGGAATCTTCAGGGGTTACAGACTAATCACAATAATCTGACAGCCAGTAAAGACCAGCTAAAGACCGATTACAATAACCTGCAAAGAGAAAAAGACGAGTTACACACTTTGTTTATCACGCTGACAGCAAACAGAGATCAGTTACAGAGGAATTACTCTTTGCTGAAAAGGGACAAGGACCAGCTGCAAAGAGACTACATTACAATGAGTATGAGTAAAAATTTCCTTCAGACCAGCTACAATTCATTGTGGAAAGACAAAGAACAACTGCAAACCACTTATACAGCTCTGCAGAGGGAAAAAGAGCAGTTACAGAAAGATTACAGCAGTCTGGCTACAAGTAGAGATCAGTTAGAGAAGAAGATCAACAAAGTAAGAGGTAAGATGTTTCTCATAAAACTTTAGTTCATTTAGTTTAGAGAGTTATGATCCGTGTTTTGGTATTATTCATCTTTTTGTGATTTTTTGTCCCTCTCATGTTTTCAAATTGTAGGCAGACCCTGTCCAACTGGCTGGAAAAGGTTCGACATCAGCTGTTACTTCGTTTCAAATATGAAGAAAAACTGGACGTTAGGCAGACAAGACTGCATCGCCAAGGGAGCAGATCTGGTCACCATAGACAGCAGGGATGAACAGGTGAGGAGGACGGACAGAATAAACTGGCAGAGATCAAAAACATGTGTTGTCTTTGAGAATTAACAGGAAGTCTGAAGCAGGGGACACGACAGTAGAAAACAATTATTGAATATTTACATCTTAATCACTCCTGTCTTCTCTCTGTGCTACACTAACAGGCGTTTCTCAATGGGCTACTGGAATCAGGACAAAATGCCTGGATTGGTCTGAGCGACAGTCTCAAAGAGGGGACTTGGATGTGGGTGGATGGGACCCCGGTCACTGCAGCGTAAGTTTTAACTGCCGGAGTTCGTGAGCTAAAATCTCAGATTCTCACATTTGACGGCATTACTGTATATCACTCTGTAATATTGCATTTCTTTCACTATTTATATCCTTTTATTGTATTTTATAGCACAATTCACACAGGACTGATATTACCTACCGCTGTTAAGCAATTAATATCAACAAGGATCAGTGGTGATTTAACCTGAACAATCTTATGTCGACTGATCTTTGATCTGTTTTGGTTTCTATCCTTCATGAAACAATGCAGTGCTAGAAAACGTGGAGGAAGGTTTTGAATGCATTTTCTCCACAAAGTCCAATGGGGTTGTACAAAGTACAGCACATTCAGCTGAAAGATCTGGTTCGCTGAATCAGGAGGTGATGTACCGTCAAACTGAGACCTTACACAACTGCATCCGCAGAGACATTGATTTCAGCAAAAGTCAATATCTTTTGTGAATGCGTTTCTAAACACGCAGGGGTGGTGATGGAGGCGGTTTAAAAATTACATGATTACGTGAGCACTCTACATAGTACTATTTTTATGCAAATGAGACTCAAATCAAAATAAAAAAATGTGTTAGAATCCCTTCAGTCACAGTTTGGGGCAGAAACAACAGGTCAGAGCAGATGAGAAACAGAACACCGGGTGCTGTAAAAAGCATCCCAGAGAGGAGTAAATTGTTTCTGACTCTGTTATGTCGTACATCAGGTTCTGGCAGCCCGGGCAGCCCAACAGCTTCCAAGGGAACCAGGACTGTGGAGAAATGGTGCCCAAATCACCGGGAGTGGGAGAATGGAATGATGATGGCTGTTTTGCTGAACAGATCTGGATCTGCGAGAAATAAGATCAAAATGATTTACACATGGTAATGGTGGTGTGTGGACTGTGGTTCTCGTGTATTTTCAATGTTTAAGGTGATTATATATTTGTTTACTGTCAACAAACCCCACGGCAAGATCTAAACCAATGAATAGATTCTACTAACCATCGTATTCCTCATTAACGTCCAAAAACGAATAAAACACATAAACGAGCCACAGCGCTGCACTGGGTGACTTGTTCCTTCATTGTCATGAACACACACGCTGCAGTTTATTAAGTCCTGCTGTCGGAAATACTCACTACAGCACCAAATGTGTATTAATCCACAGCTGAAAATAGTCCCCAACAAATACACAGTGTTTTAGGAAATTGGGAATCATGGAGCTGAGTGCCAAAAGGAAGTCATAGTGTTGAGATATGGACAAACACATTGTTGGTTTTGGTCTTTTCATGGGATTTGTGGACAAAATATAGTAGCATGTCAGCCTTATTCTTTGATACTGTTTAAGGGTCAGTTCACCCCCAATACAGTGAAGATGAATGGAATTTGTGCTGTTAATATCATGATGGCAGCAACAACAACAACAACATCCTTCATCAGAAACAATGTCCCTGTTATTCTGCCTAATCCACAGAAAACAATGTCAGTTTTAATAGGATTATATTTCCGACAGAAAGTAGTTCCAAATGCTTTTTGAAAAGAAATTCAACAGCATTTATAATTTGTAATTCGGGTGACCCAACCCTTTAATAGACATGGCAGGAAGCACATGGGCTTTGAACCCGTTCTTCACTTCAGAATCATCACATTTTTACTTTGCAGCACATCTTAATATAGTTTATTTATTTAGCTTTCATGATTTTAGATGCTGCAGAACATTCATTTCATAAATGTACTATTTAGCTGATGATTAGTGTTTGATGTAATAGAATATTAAGTGCTTGGTTGTACAAAAACAGATTTTGCTATCAGTGTCAAGGCCTTTGGAATAGCTTTAGAACTGTTTGCAAGTTGCCTTCTGTGTGATTAATTATGTATGTGTATGTATATATGTATGAAAATTAATGTTAATTACAAATAGTGTATGTTATAAAGCACATACATACATCATTTGCATATGGTATTAATAATTTACTGTACCACTCTGTATTGATTACATGATAGTGGTGAAGCTCCCTGGGACAAATTCATTTCCATCTCTGTATTTGGAGAAATCCACGGTTTGTGTTTGAGGTGTGTGTGCAATTAGCTGGCAATTAGTCGAATTAATTAATTAATTAAACCATTTTCTCTTCCCTGGATACTTAAATGGAAACTATCCACTGTGAACTAAACAAAGATTTCTTACAATATTAGAATAAAAACATTACGAAGACGTCTTTTTCTGTTTAGGAAAAAAACAGAACATGCAACAGCCAAGTAAGCAGCAGGTTGAGGCCGAGGTGGTAACGGGTTGCGCTTTGAGGATCTAACTAACGCTGCAGATTGATTAAAGTAATGAGTAGATTTAGTGTTTTGCATCATGGGGATATTTGCAAGAATATATGGTTGTTAAAATGATTTATCTTTTACCTGGTTACTCAAGTAGCCTTTTTTTGGGGTCATAAATAGCTAAAAATAATCTGGTTTAGATCACAGCCTGACAGATCTGTTTACACCTCATGGCCTACTCCCCTTTGTAGAATGGGCTTCTGTTGCCTAGAAACATTTCCTTTCTCCTTCGCTATGTGCAGACTCTCACAGCAATCAGGATACCTGTTGATATCAAAAGCCGGCACACTGAGGAAGGCATTAGCTGAAACTTTGTGCTTTTCATTCTCCATCAAAAAAGGTGAATGGTGATGTGGGTGCACATGCAGTGGAGAGAGATTAAAGCTTCAACAGCTGAGGTTCAATACTCAGTAGCATAGGGGCGAGCATATGTTGCAACCAGTTCCAGCAAACACAGTTGGCGGTTTTGGTAGCTGAGACACCAGTGAGGTACAAGCAACTCATACTGGCTGGTCGGGCCACCTGCACAGACATGGGTAGATAATTAGATGGATAGAGTTAGAAGCTCCTTACTGATAAATTATATATATAAATGTATAAAATAACTGTGGGAGAGGAGGCTGGGCAAACTATTACACAGACCACTATTACCCGTATTTCCGTGGATGGCTGTGACAAAACAAGGACCGGCCTGTACACGATTAGGGAAGTATTATAACTGAAGGACAAAAGACTAAACGTTCAACTTTTTGTTGATGTTAAAAACTTTTGTGAATCCATAACCAAAACTCTATGACAGCAAAGTATGGAAAACTTTCAGTCTTTTGTGTCATTCCCTGTATTTATAGATTTCAGTCTTTTTTGGTGGTCATTTACATAAGTTTTACATTGATTTTTAATGGTTGTTTAATACTCCGTGAGTAACTGAAATATATGTAAAATCATACAGCAAGTGTCCCATTAAGAACATTACATTCTGGTATTCCTCTGATTAAAAATGTATACCCCCCCCCCCCCCCCCCCCCCACAGAACAAGGGGATTGGAAATGTAAAACTGGATAGAATAAGTAATTAATGTTATAAATGTGCAAAATACATTTTCTAAAAATAAGAAAATGCATAAAATAAGAACCTTACAAAACTATCTCAACTTCCAAAATGACTAACGAGTTGAATCAGAGCCTCTCTGATGAAGAGCAAAGCCGTTGCATTGGATTGCATCATATCATGCAGGTGTTGCTTCTACTGTGTCCACCTCTGCCGAACAGATGACAATGCAACGACACGTGCCAAGTGCTGACGATGCTCTCCACAGCCACACCAGACTACATGTTACATAACACAGAAGAAGACGCGGCACGTTTTAGAAACACTGACATGTGAGCAGTATACAGAGCAGATGCATTTAGCGGGCAGAGACACCATGCTCTGGCATGTGGCTCATTTTGGGTGTGGTGGCGGTTGCATTTAGTGCGGCTGCTCTTGAAGGGGGCATCTCAACCATTAATTGGACTAAGCCTTTTCATTCCCCCCAGAGATGAGTCCGATCCAAACCGTCTGTGGTCGGGTGGTGAGATGCAGCTCCCCCCCGGGACGTAGGCGGGTGGTGAGGTTACGCTTTGGGCCGCCTGACTAAAAATAAAAGATCAAGGCGCCTCCACCAGACATGTTGGTCTGGTTAGACTCACAGAGCAGAAAAAAGGGTTTTGAAAACAGTTAAAAGGGTGTTGCATGTGACCTAATGTATTTAAATAAATGAGGTTCCTTTTTCTAATACAGTACACAGCAACACGGTAGCAACTAAACACTTTAAAGTCGAACTGTAATTTGAATTCTCCTTACTTTGTGTCAGGAAATATAAACTATAATGATACTGCAGTTATTGTATGTACTTTGTACTTAATAATCTAAACAGATTCAGCCCCTGGGTGGGCAGGCCGAGGTTAACAGACATCTGAGAGTTGGCCTTGCCGGGAGAGGTGCTGTCAACGTCCGTGGTGCACTACTGATTGGAGAACGTCACATTGTTCAAGGTATTTCTCCCTTTTTAAACAAGTGTTGGTTATGTACAATTAGCAATTTTAGCCGTCTGTCCTTTCACAACATTCAGCATTTGGGAGGACCCTCCATGCTGTTAGGTCTGTATTGCACATGGAAAGTAGAAGTTAGCAAGCTAGGATAACTAGCTTCCACTTTCTGAGTAGAAGCTAATCAGCCTAGCTTGCTACTGTTAGCACTGATTTCAACACTAACTGAGTCTAGCTAGCGTTAGCTGTCTCTCTTGTGGGAATGAGTATTTATATTGCATAGGGTTGGGTGTATTTCAATTGTGTATGTAAGCTTGGATCTATGATTGAATGTAGTATTCATTGTATTTTGAACTTGTATTTGTACTGATATTAGCAGTGCTGGAGTTTGTGTCTACCCACCAAGGGACTGCAGATGGAATTTGGCTTTTTGCTAAATGTTGTACAATACATCTCTTCTCATTGTATGAGGTTAATGCTTCTTGACAAATAAATGTAATAAACTAAACTAAACTCCGTACGTTACCCTGTTCACCACACAGTGTAGCATACAGAGTCCCTCCAACTTAATTGATAACTTAATGGACAATGTGGCTGACAATATTTGCATATTCATAGATTCAGGATTTTTCAGTGAGGGAGAAGGAGTAGATGTAATCTTAGGATTTTCACAAGATAATTTAACTTTTTTTTCATATCAGACATAAATTATTATTCAAAGCATAGTATTTTTATACATATTAAAACACGCCTGGAGGCGATCTTCAAGCTGTTTTATCCCGACAGCTCAAAAATAGCTTTAGTCAATAATTCTAAATCAGTGTTCAGCTTACTTTATATTAGGCTGCAAGTAACCATGGTAATAATACTGCTGCACTATGTTAGAGGTTAGGCTTGCTAAAGTAAAGTTTCAGAATCCACTAAACTGCAACAGTGTGCTAAAGTTTACCAACCACCAGTGTGACGTCCTACAAAGAACATTAAAGGGATGGAAAAAGAAAAAAAATACCTAACTTGGGTGAGTACAGTGCTGTCTGCACTACTGGAGGCTGAAAACTGCACAACACCAGAATTTCATTTAAACTAAGAGGAGAGCTCTTGCACATCTAAAGCATAGACAGCTTTAAGCTAACTTCTACTTTTACTCCAGATACTGTATGAATGTCATCAGCATGATTGGATTTATGTTTTTTTATAAAGTTCATGGTCCTTTTGTTCCCAGGGGCTGGTGGAAACCTTTTTAATTAAAATAAAAAAGACATTTTCAGCACATAAAAGCTCAGTGCAACAGGGAAAATAAACCCAAAGAGCCCAAATGTCACACACATCATACAATCAAGTATGCACATGGATATATCCAAATCAGTTGTCTCAATGATGAAATTAAGATTCATTTATGCTCCAAGTGATTGTGGAAAGATTAACTCACGTTTCCAAACAGGAGCCTGTGACTGATGCCAGTCACATGGCCTGTTGCTGTTGAACCCTCACAGACAAATGATTTAGCCTGGCAGTTGTACAGGATTAAAGCCGTGCCAGATTGGAGGTGATCGGCGTTCCCAGCAGTCTGTTTATACAGGTCAGCTCACATTTATCTGTTGCATTGAAGACACAGGTTTGGCTCCAAAGTGGTGGACCTGGGAACCAGATGAATGTGCGAGCTCGTGTTTTATTTGCTCTGGCAGATGCGTCCGGCCCACCTCCCCTTCAGACAGATTTCCATCCGGCCTGATTCAGGTCAGGCCAATCACAACCGACTATCTAATATGGGGCCGGTTTAAGCGTCGTTGAGGCGTTTTCGTGAACAACCAAGATGGCTGCAGCCGATGTGAAGTGTTCTGAATCCGTGTCAGTATTATCATGTAACGTACAAATGGTTAAGTGTTGGCTTCTAAATCACGTCATGCCAAACGTCTGTGTATTATGTTGAACTAGAAGCCATGTGAATTGGATGCTGGAACTAGCTACCTAGCCTAGCATCCTACCGCTACCCTCACGCAGTGCTCTGATTGGTTGTTGCGTTCAGAGGCATTTTGTCAGCACTCCGCATTTTGTTCCACACTAATTTGCATTTACATAGGTTTGGCGATGCCAGGCTGGTGGACCGACCAACCGACCGGCATTTCGATCTCAACAGCCTCACTGCTAGCGTGGCTAAAAAGATGATAGGAAAAATAGTAACATGATGCAGAATAATTAAATGAATGACGTAAGTAAGGACATTATACACATTTGCTTAATATTATATTCATATTTAATATTTACATATTGTGTGTTTCATTTTAATCTATAAGCAGTAGATATCAGTCACCTGCTATCTTGATCTGTCAGGCTTTAACATTTCTCTTGACAGCAGGAAGAAGCTTAGGCTGTAGCCGAGCTCAGCCGCTCAGAAAGCAGATAAAAATTCAGCTGACGGAAAACATGAATCTATTTTTAGTGGCTGGACTGAATTTCCTAATCACCTCCAGGACTCCTGAATGAATAATGAACAGCATCTCGTCAGTAATATAATATCACAAAACCAAAGCGGGCTGAGCATCCAAAACATGTCAGTGGTGGAAAATGGCTCCAAATCCAGATCAGACTGAGAGCTTTTTTTTTATTATGCTGCAGTCTGTGACCCCAGTGACCATTACCATGCAGCCGTATACATCTCCCATCTAAGCTAAGGGGAGGCTGTGAATTAGGAGGGTGAAGTTGCTGAGTGTCTGATGGAGATAAGGGGAAATGACTGTGGCTGAGAGACGCCATCCTTCAGCCTGTCACACCCTGCACTGCCCATATTAATTAGCCTCTATAACTCATGAGCTGATCTGAAACAGCCACTTCAGGAAAAAAAGAGGAGAAGACTTATCGACATCTCGGGAGTCTGCTATCTCTACACAATAACAACACAGTGATGTGTGTGTCTTCTTTGATATGACACAGGGCCGTGGAGATGGACAACATTCAGATCATAACAATCCCAAGAAAGTACTTTCCATTATTCATTTTTAGGTTTCTTTTGATTCCTAGATTGATCCTCATCGTGTTGTGATATAATAGTGCATAAGTAATATTCCCTATGTGCTGCAGATCTAATTCCCTCAAAATCTAATTTGCATTCGCTTTTTGATCATTATTTATTTAATTATTTTCAGACAACAGAATTGTGTATCCGAATAACTCATTATCTTTGTTTCATTACTTATAATTCTACCAGGACCTGTAATTTAGTCCACCGTAAGTTGAAATGAGTGATAGTCACATAAGAGGAAAAAACTAAATAAAAGTGATGTCCCTTATTTGGATCATGGTGTAAGCTGATAAGAAGTTCTGCCTAAAATGTATTTCTTTTATGAGAAATCCATATTAGTGTGGAGGAGTTTGGCAAAAGCACCCGCAGCTGTCTCAGTGTTATTTGTGGTAAATGTAATTCATTCCAGAAACTCTTATATGAAGAGATAATTAAAGAATAATAGAATTAATTCATTGACATAGTGCACTATAGGAAGGTTGGCAATTAGACTCCATTGTGACGTCATATTTTAAGGTGGTAGTGAAGCTTCATGTGTTGTAAACACCAAACTTTAGTCCTCGAGAACTGTATGTGATGTTACAGTAAAGTTTGACTTTATTGAACCCTTTCAGTGTTTTGAAATTAATGACTTGAATGAAGGCACTCAACAGTGAGTTGCATGAATTCATTAATGAAAGAAACATTTACTTGTACACTGATTACTCATTAATCGACGCAAGAATTCAAAGTTTCTAATGCATGCCTTGATGCAAAAACAAAACAGTAATCAATGCAGGAGCTCAAGTATTCCCATCATCATGATTACTTAGTAACCATGTTCAGGTCTTCATTGTTGTGGTTTATTGTTTATTTATGGTTCCAATTGTTGTTGCTGTTACCTTGGCAACAACTGCTCCTTCCTGGTGGTCTGCAGTTTAACAAACTTGGCTCATCAGAGCCCAGATCACAAGCCTTCTGGTGAGAATATCAAAATATCGTCAATGTTAAAGGAATATGGAGTGTTTTAAATATCAAACACTCGTACCTGTAGGGCTGACAGAGCTCTGAAAAGTTTGTAGAATCCTCCTTTATGCAGGACAGCACGCAGTGGCAATCTGCCTCTTCGTCTCTTGTGACCAACATGAGTTCAATAAGGAGAGATCAATTGAAAGTGCACAATGACGTTTATTGAGGTTAACAAAAGAGAGACTTCGGCGATTAAACCCCATTGGTGTGATGCATTTTCAATAAGCTTAGGGCCATGAAGAGCGGAGTTGGATTTGCAAGGTTGACGACGGAGAAGGAGAAAGCTCCAAACTTTTTCAGAGCCACCTTTGAAGCCCTCCGGCTGTGAGTGATTGATACTTTATAGTTTGTAGACTGGTGTCTATTGTTTTGTTAAGGATGGAATAATTGTAAAATAGGATTAATGAAGCTTTAGGGGTGTGGCTGGCAAGATAGCACAGCCACCACAAGCCTCCCATAAAACATAAATCTAACCTGTGTGCAGTGTGTCTCTCGAGTGTGGGATGGGCTCGTTGCTGCCCCTTGTGGCCAATGGGAGAAAACCAGCCCCACGTTTATCAAAGAAATGAAAATTTAACCACGCACAATTCTCTGTTGCTGCTAAAGGTCTGGACCTTTGCTTAGCTCAGAAGAACAACACTTTAAGGCAGTTGAATGTTACATGCATTTTGAATTGCTTTGTCTCATGCGACTCCACGTACCCCCCACCATAAAAACTTAACTGTATCACAAATTGGTGTTTAAGCTTTGACTTGCAGATGATGTTACACAGATCACATTTCAGAACGCACCCAAGGCTTTTTTGTATATATCACATTAGCTCCTGACTTAAAAGGCAAAGATCTCCAATGCCGCCCTCCCCCATAAGGCACCGCCTCTGTTTTAGTTACAACCTTGAGATGAGAGCGCATGGGTCCCCGAGGAGGTACTGGAGGAGGGGTCGTTATCATTTTTGGCAGTCCTCCCGTGTAAACCCAAAGGCGCTCCTCCATATTCATCAGGGGTGATTATGTGCTGACCTCCGTCTGCCGTTAATCCTGAGCTGATGTATGCCCACCAGGCAGGCGTCATGGAGGAGGGCGAGCAAACCTGACACTGCGGCCAATTAGGTGTCTCCGAGGTGAGAGAGAGAGTGTGAGGGTGAGTACTAAAAAGATTGCATTCACATCTCAAGCCTCAATATTACTTTCTGATTATGATAGTGATGATTGATTTTATTATTGTGCCATTAATACAAATCTGGGTTTATAAGACACCACAGTTTAATATAAACCAGATCCAGAAGGCGGCAGGTACATTTTTAAAAGATACTAAAGCAAGCAAGCAAATGGTTTTAGACAACAACTTTAAAAACAAGGACAAAATCAAGACAATATTAAGAACACATAGATCACATAGAATACAATTAGACAGATAATAATAAGACACAGCTGAGGAATATCAAAAGATATGATTGAAGTGATGAAATGTAGAAATAACACAATATGAAGTCATCAAATCAAGAGGGCTTTAAAAAACACCAATTCACTTTTCACATTTTCAGACCTTTATGTCTATAGCTAAATTCATAAATATGTAATGCATATACATATGAAACTGTAAACTACAAGAGAAATCTAACTGAAGGTGGAATCTATATTACATCTACACCATGTTTTTCTTTTTTTCTTTTAGCCTTTATTTAACTAGGGAAGAATGACAGATGTAGGGCCTTACTTATTGGGGTTAATGAGGAAGGGTGAAGCGCTTCTCTTTTACTTCTCCCACCCACACTTATCCTGCAAGTCTGGTTCCAGTCTCTTCTCCAACCAGAAGATGTTTTCAAAATGTGAGCTGAAAGACTTGAACTGAAGAGAATAGTTTGGCATTTGGGGAAATACGCTTATTCTCTTTCTCGCTGGTGATCATCTTGGCTTAGCATAAAGACCTGCGTTAATTGACAGATTGTATTTTGTTTGTTTATTCTGTTTATAGAATACCACCAGAAACTTGGTATCAATCTTCTCTGCTAACTCTACACAAGAAAGCGAATTTCCCAAAAATGTTTCTTTTACAAATTGAATGAATCCAATTATTTGAACGGTCTCTGCAAACACTAATCCGTCACTGTTTCTCTGCCTGTCTATTTTTGTCCTCTGTGCTGATGCTGATTCACACAAGCCGTCTCAGGTGTCATCACAACGCTGACAAACTCCAGATGCAGGAGTTCAAACATATGTTACCTTGTTTCTCAACATGTCGTGCTGAGATTTTGTTCATCATACTCAAAAGGACGCAGTGCAGCCTTTCACACTGATTAGAGAGCATCATGTCTGCGTCACACGTCAAGAAAAAGCAACAGAAATGTGACATTTTTAGATGCAGCGTGAATGCAGCTATGCAGAGAGATCCATACGGAGAACATGAGTTCCTATAGAAAATCAGAGATAAAGGAAGGGATAGTGGGGGTTAGACAGTGTTCAGATCACAGCTGGATCAAGTCTCTCCTGTTTGGACCGGCCACATTTATAAGCACGCTAACACCCTATGGGCTCAAAAGATCCAATTTGGGAGCTCTCGAGCCAAAGGGAATCCTTACTGGAGAGTTACAGCAGCAGGGGAGGATCACTCTGTATCAAATTAACTGCACCATAATTCATGTGCAATCCTGCTGCATTATTAAAGCTGCTTTTTCAAGACAAGATCAATTATGGGTTTGTTTTCTCTTCTAGGGGGTAATTAGTGGTGTTACCATGGAAAGTACAATCTAAAAGTTTTATCTGTACATATGAAATGTAAATGTTCATCATACCGTCACTCAAAAGGTCAGTTCACCACCAGTGATATATAACACATATAACACATTTGAAGCAGATGTGAAGCTGTCATAAACTGAAAAAGTGAAAATAATATTTTTGATAAGCTGTCCGCAACTATGCAGGAATCTGTATTGTGAAGAATCTGTATTGTGTATATTGAAGATTGAATACAGGTGATTCACTGTGGGTGTAACTAGTGAATTCATTCAACGCTGTCCACTGATGCGCATGATGTGAGTTATTTTCTGAGTTAGCCTTGTTGACTTAATTTCCCCTGGGACAGTGGCTGACGTTGCAGAGCCTTAGAGTGACCACAGGAGGTGAGAAAAGTGTGTTTTTTGAGGCTACAATTTGTTATGTCGAGGTCATGAGGCAGAGCTTGTGTTTGATTAACTTGAGACCTTGAAAACATTAACAAAATTCACTGATAGTAAGTAACTAATAACCTTTCCTGTTTCAGTATGGATGATTATCCTTTCATTCAAACATTCAAACATGTGATACTTACAAAGGTTTTTGATAAAGGGTGATATATTGCCTGATGAGGGAATGAGGTTGTTATACTTACAAAAAGGCAACTGAGGATGGGCGGCCAATGTTGGTGCAATTGTCTGTCTCTTTGTTTTCATTTCTGTTCACACTTTTTAAACTTGGTTTGCACAAAAAAAACACAGCAAACAAAACAAGCAAACTACAGACGTGTGCACATGTCCATGTGAGGCCTGTAATTTCCCAGCAACAACCACTCCCTGGTTATCTGCTTTCTACGGCTTTTGTTTCCATTTCAAGTGCACAGATAATCTGCGAGTTTTGGATTGTTTTTGTTTTTTCATTTTAAAATTGTGCAGTTAATTTCAAATTCACCTCCCCTTTGAAACACAGATTCAATAACCCCGGCCTCCAGGGATTCACCAGCCTATGAATGATAATCACTTGTAATTAATGCTCAGCTGAGTTTCCCTATTCCCAAATGTGTGAGTTAAAATCAGCCTCTCCCCCATCCTTTCCTGCCTTTGACACCTACGCCAGGATTAAATTGCCAGTTTGAAGACACTAAACAACTCAATTAAAACTGCCGGACTCCATCAGCGAACGGAGAGCAGAATTCAATGTGCTGATTTGCAGCAGGCAGATCCTGTCTGGGATAACGCGCTGTGGAAGATGTGTATTCTCCGCTTCATGTCTGATGCTTAAGTACCTGTCCAGTTCAATCAGGGAGTGAGGAGTGAATTACAGGAGCAGAGCAGGAGCACCGAGCTTTTAATTTGCTGAAAGTAATAGCTGGCTTCCGAGGGCCTCAGAAGACTGATCGTGTATTTACAATTTTATATTTAAAATGTGCTGCACAGTCCGTACTATCTTTAAATGTTTGGCCTTTGAGAGTCTCCCTGTCCCTCACCTGCAAACACTTCAGCTCGTTAGTGCTCATGAATTTCTCTCGTTCTCAGTCATTCTGCTTATTTGCCACTAAGAATTATGCTTAGAGTTTATTCAAATGTGTTCATTTGAATTTAATTCCTCACCATAGCAGTTGGGGCCGGCTAAATGCAGGTAAGACAAAATAATACAAAATGAGAGATAGCTTTGCTGCAAAAGAAAGATTGAGACTATTTAAAGGAGTAGTTTCACATTCTCAGAAACATTACCCTCACGTCTGTGCTTTAATCATGAGCTGGAGCTAGGAGGCAGTTAGCTTAGCTTAGCATAAAGACTGGAAGCAGGGGAAAACTGTTAGCTTGACTCTTTAAATAATTACACAACACTCTTCCAGTACTAGCAGTAATACTGGAATACATTTTTAAGTGAGTCTAAACCTGAGTGTTTAGTTTGGATCTTATTTAAAGTCTACTTTTCACTCAAGGTGTGATGAGCTGTTGCCTGGACCCAGCACAAATCTTAGGAAAGGTATTTGAGTAACAATATTTTTATACAGCAGACATTCTGACATGTCATAACAGGGAAACCACACGTGTAGTTAATAACGTTAATAATGGTTACGATCAATTTAGGTGCGCCGCTTCCAGGGATCTGTTCATGCAGGTTTACTGGGACACTTAAATTAATGTTATTCGTTCCTCCACCATGACAAGTCAGCTTGAAATCATCGTATTTGGTTTCAGGCTTTGTTAAAGGCTCTGTTTGGACAGAGGATTTAGAGTGCAGGAGCCAGTACGTGTAAACACTAACTCTTTTAATACTGTGTTGAGGGAAATACATTTAATGTGACAACCTTATCTCATTTAAGGACTTTGCACACACCTGCTTTGGCATTTGCTATTTTTAAAATGCATTTGCGTCCGATTTATTCTGAAACTTTTATTCCTTTTTATAAACAGAATGTGACAGACAGTTACTGACTATATGTCTGATGGGAGTGGTCTTCCTCCTCCCTGCAGGTGTAGGTGGTAATTGAGAGAACTCTCACCTTTCTTTGCTTGCTGTGGTTTTCTATGTGTGATGAAGGTGTTTGAGGTGATGTGTGTTGGTGCCCCAGACCCCCCTCTTGGTCCTGAGGTAAACCTGCAAGGTTTTTCCATGAGTGGAAACACACTGAGTTACCAGTGTATTGGGTTCCCCTGCTCAATCTAATGCAATGAAATATAAAACCTCTGCAGTAAATCCTGTCTTAAGCTGGCAATCAGTTTTTGTTGACACTCTCTGAGACGTGTTGATTCAGCTCTGTAGTCATTTCTGAGGCCTTCTTTGTGTAGTGGGGATGATTTATTGGACCTTATTATATAGAGAGATGTTATCACTCTCATATATGCAAATGTGGTGGACAAAATAATAGAAACATCTGATCATAGACTTGAATCATTCTTCTCTGACACTGTGTCAGCAAAACTGAATATAAACTGTCGCAACTATTAGGGGTTTCTTTAAAAAACAAACAAAGCTGTGATGTTTCTGAATCATTAGGCATAGTGTCTAATATTAACCTCCTAAGACCTGGCATCCACATGCGTGGACATCACATTTTGGGTTATACCATAATACTTAATTCTGCTTATATGGAAATTCAAAATTGTCCCTGTATGTGGAACTACATCATATCAACAGATGATGCTTAGTTTTTATCCTCATCAGGTCCCAATAAGCCCAAATAGCAAAGAGAAATTAAGATAGAGCTTGGGTCTTAGGAGGTTAAGTTGTTTTTATAACCTGAGGCAGACTGTCTGATTTCCCCCAGTGAACAATATGTGCTCACAAAAAAAAATATCAGATATTTTAACAGGAGAGTGAGAGTCAGGCCTGCACCACAAAGCATTTCCAAATAATTCTTGCTGTTTGTTTTAACCTTCATAATGGATGGGTGGGGTCGACCACAAAGCAGAATACAAAGAGCGCCAGAACACTGAGACAATAACAGGAAAAGCGTTTGAATGTCAGTTTCCTTGTGACTGACAACTGAGTTGACACTATCTGATTTATGTCCCACCCGTCTGAGCAGCTAAAACACACAGCGAGGTTTATTTGCATATAACTGGCCGAGGTCATTTCAGGTCAGGTAACAAATGTTTACACCTGCCAACAGAAGTGTTTTAGTGTTAGCGTCCTCTCACTCTCCATGAGCCGGTCTCACATGTTCCACTGGCTGTGTGAATAAACATGGCTCAAAAGTTTTAATGGCACATAAACTTTATCTTGTGGATTCCTCACAACACATCACAATAAAATTAATGGCAAAAGTTAGGGAATAGCCTGGAATACTCTATTCTCATTGGCTGGAGTGTGTACTGATAACTACACACTGTACAGCTCTGACCTCATCAAGATAAGCCTCAGACTATTTCGGAGGTTGCCACTGGAGTAAATACAGAATTTCTCTGTGTTTAATTATAATCAGTTAATACATTTTTTTTAAAAAACTGTAAATGCAGTAAAAACTCTCTCTATAATGCTCTATAAACTCTATGAACTGTCTATTTCTTCATCCAGCCTTTAAATGAACTTTTTTTAAATGGAATTGGGAAATTAATTTTACTCCCTTTATATTTAAATCTCCTTGCATTCTCTTCAACATGATTTTAATGCACTTTACATCTTTCTATCTTATATCGTACTATCCTGTGTGTCCTTTGTTTGTTTTAATTATAAATTGTTTTACCTCTATTGTATCTTTTTATCCTGTAAAGCACTTTGAATTGTCTCAGTGTATAAAGGTGCCTTGCCCGCCTTTTAAACAGAATCAGAATCAGAATCAGAAATACTTTATTGATCCCCGGTGGGGGGGGGGGGGATTGTACAGTACTGGTGCTCCCATTCAGAAAGCAGCATAAATTGAGAAATAAAAGTATGTACAAAATATAAAAATATAAGAAATATAAAATAAAAAGGTTTGCATTGACATCAAGCACACTGCCTTTTAAGTACCACCCCTGGGGGGCACCAAAGTCAGCAAATCCTTCATATATTGGTTTATTGATTTATGAAGAAACCTGTAATTATTCCAGTGGCACGCTCCATAACAAGACTCCATAGGTACATTACCTGTTTCTTTCCACCTTTCAAAATGCACGTCATGGTCAACTCCATGTCGACTGGGCAATTTCCACCTGTTTATGAAGACTGCAAGACGTGCTTGAAAGCTCTGGAGAAAGCTACCGAGTACACCTTGAATCAGTAATGTGATCTGGGCCAGTTTAAATCCACCTATCGAAGCCCTTTTTTATCCTGGATCCTTCTGACATCAGAAAACAAATTAGTTCACGAGCACTGATCCCGTTCTAAGTGCAGATGGCGGACATGAAATCCTGGATGAATTCTAGACGTGAAGGTGGGAGGAGGAAGACTTTCATTTGGACCATCTGGATGGTGGATTAGACACCTTAGTGCTTTCATTCAATAAGCAGTGTGAGAGAAAAAAAAATCTTTATTGATTGGAACAAAAGCCAAGCACAGCATAGTGTGAACAACAGATGCTCGAGTCAGTCACTGAAAAAACCTTCAATCTGACGAATACACTTAATAAACCTAAATATCAGAACCACCAGGTGTGAATGCATCATTTCTGTGAGTCCTGAGTTTTGGATGATTAGAAGAATGGAAGACATTTTATATATATATATATATTTTATGGCTGTGGACTTTATGTTTTGGGAAGCAAAAGTGTCTTTGTTGTTTTGGGTGAGAAGCTTATAAAGCAAACTGTTTTGAAATCCTTGACGCTCGTGACGCACAGCTACTTTGGTGTTTCTTATTTCATCTCTTAGTGTTGACTACAACTACACTGTACACTGTTATTTCAGAAGTGGCTGCTGAGGTTAGCAGATGTGGAAAGAGTTGTGTCTCCTTACAGATAGAATCTGAGCCGCTGTAGTCAAAACAAACGTACAACAAGGACAAAGTCCAAGGTTGAACGAGAAAGGGAAGAGATGTTAGTCATTGCGACAGACTATTTCAGCACGTGTAGAAGACGTGTCTGCTCTCGACGTGTCATGTCATTGCTTTCACTCGGTGCGTGACGACATGGCGCTGCACAAGTCGCAGCAGCTCCTTTTCTGTTGATTTTAAAGGATAACTACACCCTCAAATTCTGTTATAACCTTCTCTCCGAGCATATCCAAAGAATGCAACACCTAGTGTGTAGGGTCAGGGGACACGGGGGGGGGCACTGACTGACCACTGCTCAGTGTAGCATGGACAGCAACGTAGAGCTGCTAGTCAGAGCTAACCAGCTTCTGTCAGACACAAAACTATTACAGTATATTTATTTTTACACCCCATTTTAATTACTTAATGAACAATATTATCTATTGATGTATTCAGTTTTATTTTTGACTTTTAACCTCTAACTTCATTTTGTCTTTCTTCCATGTAAGGATTTTTATTTGGAAAAATGTTATTATTATTTCTGTATAAACAGGAAATAAAGCATTTAATCTCTGGCAGCCCATCAGTTCAGTCAGGGAAACAATTACAGATGGATGTCAGAGGTTTGTGTTGAAGAGATATTGCTGAGCTTCACTGCAGTTTCATTTCGACACAGATTTTCCAACAGAGCTGCATTCAGTATAAAGACAGAGCTTTGTTCCCGCCACTGTGTGGGAGTCCATTTCCACCACATGTGCTCAAATTTCACTTAAAGCTGCAGAAAATTATTCCAAGGTGGTAAATCTTGAAATTGTGTTTCTGCTTGCTGAGGACTTAGATATGAAATCAGTTTATTACCACAGCCAATGTAACTGACGGTGCAACAACTGCATAATGGTGTAATGTTTTACAGTAAAAACAGTAAGTATAAGTTGCATTTTCTAATTTTGCTTTCAGATAGACTCTCCATCCACTCTGCTTTAACAAGGTTTCATATATTCTCTTTGGGCCTTCGCAGTCTGAGGATGCCTCAAAAATAGAAACAGCAAAGCCTTAAATTATACTATCTAAGATACTGAAATATGGATCACAGACCTAGATACACATGAAAGAGTGATGACTCACACACCACGCTCATTTGCCTACCAAAATCTAGTTTTAACGCAGTTGAATTTCACTGTGTAACATCCAACTTTGGCAGAAATGGCTTGATAATGTCAGCAGCTCCAGAAGCAGAAACCGCAGTTCGGTTTAAATAAATAGAAGAATGTTTTTATGAGCCTAACATGGCCAAACTTGACTAATATATAAATCCATAGAACAAGACGTCTTCAATTTGCACCTAAAAATATAAGCTGAAATATCACAAAAGGCGTTGTATATAGCTGCAACGTTCCGGGTCGGCCTCATCTATTTAGGCACATTATTCCTTCACACCAGAGTGTGTGGAGCTATAATGTGCAGAAAGGTGGAGGAGGTGCCGAGAAAAGGCCAGATCTGCCAGCTGACAGCCTCCATTAGAAAGAGACTGGGCTGCAGATTGGGGTTAACTGGTGCAGATCAAGCTGATATGGCACACCAGCAGCTGCTTTCTCATTCACTGCCTGCTCTGTGCAGCGCTGCTTTATTGTCAGAATGTGAGATGTGCATGTCTACATGAAGCTGTTGTTATCGCTCTGTGTATAATCATGTATCAGCTGGAGCAAAACATACCGTCACTGGGAGTTTGCACCCTGCATTATGATAACATAATTACTGTAACTGAGGAGTAACTCTGATAGATCATGCCTTTTCATTTCTGCTTTCCATCCCACCTTCTTCTCACGACTGATTTATGAAGGAATTATTTAAGGGAGCCCATTTCTGCCACCAAGAGAAAAAGGTACATGAAAAGTTTGGCATGATAAAAAAGAAAAGTACTCACAGTAAGTCAAAATTACGACATGGTAAGTCGAAGGTCATTTTGTGACTCAGTAAATTTTTGCTCTTATTTTCATGAACCCATCGACGCGGCGCTGATCACATTAAAGTGTGCCATGCCCAGTTCATCAGGGACTTGCCAAACACACTTTCTGTAATTTTGTGGCCAGCCTCGCCCGGGGCCAAACGAATAAATGGGGTGAAAACCCTGTCGGTCAACTCTTAATGTGAAAAGAAAAGATAGTGTTTTAATTAGTGCTCACTTTTGATACTGTACCCCAGCTAAAGCTAATGAGCTAGGCTGTAGCAAATAGTGACGGTTGATTTGACTGAGAAATAGAAATACTAACACTAATTAAACAGTTAAACAGCGTTGTGTAAAGGGTTAACACACAGATGAAAACAGCAGAATCATGAGATGTGCTTGATAAAGAACATAAAGAAACTCAAAACAACTCAAACCTCAACAAAAAATAATCTTAAAGTATTTATATTAATCAGTATGTATGTATGAAATGACTAAAATGACTTAAAAATCCCTAAATTAAGTAATTTCATTACTGCATAGATGTAAACTGCCGACAGTTGATGAGAGCTCTGATCAAAACATCCAAGCATTAACAAAACAGTTCATCAGAATGTCGTACCTTCATTGCCCTGAATAGTTTGTACCATTTCAATGTTTTTCTGGAAGCTTGTTTAACTCCAGTCTTGGATATTTTCACGGCACAGTTTCAGAAAGTTTTGCCATCTTTGAACTGAAGATAACCTTTCAAAACCCACTGGATACACTTATAACTGTGCGGAGCTAAACAAGATGTTTTTCCTCCCGAAAAGTTAACAGTTTCATAAAGTTTTCACTGGACATTGACTCGTGTGCCAACTCTCAGAGTGTCATGCTACACAAAGTTTGAGTGAATGGAAACTTAAGGATTTTTATTGCAAGAAAAAAGTTTGGAAAGACAACTAGGACAACTCTTTCACATATTCTCACCAACACACACAAACAAAACACAAAACAGACTGTGTCACTCCGTGCTAGATAAAATCACTTCTTTGTCATAGTGCAGAAACTGCTCGACAGCTAGCCAGAAGACTTGTTCCGCTGCAGCCGGGAAGTAACTGCCAAGATAAATTTGTTCCCTCTTCATGGCGGGACTTGCTGTGAATCTGGCGTACAGTCCTGGCCTAGAAAATACACACAGTGAGATGCATCATTTCACATTTTTCAGCGACAGAATCAAAAACATTACTTCTGGCCTGTAAGTGTGTGTGTTCCAAATATCCTTTTGAAAAATGCTGTGGCTCTTCCTGTTGCCCTACTTATGTCGAATGGCCTTATAAAGCAAACGGGCAGAACACACACATTGCAAGTGTTTAATATTACTCATCACCCAAAATAATTGCTATATATACAAAACCTGGTTAGAAAAAACTGAATCTGAAACTTTGTTGTGATCAAGCTGTAAGTCTTTTGAGTTATACTTTATCGTAATGTTTGCCTGATATTCTGTGAAACATCCGTTTTTTTTATCATATCCATCGAAAATTGATATCCTTATTTTTCACAACAGCTCAGGAACCACCAGCTGCAGTCAGATTGGATTCACAGCAGTTATAATGGATTGTAATGGCGACTCATACGTATCAGAACGTTCATAGAAAATATTCCTAATGCATTATCCACTTTTCAGCCATTGATCTGTCTGATAAGTATGTGAGGGAGCAAGCTGAACACTTTCAGAGCCACCTCTCAAGTGTACAGGAGGGGAGGCTTTATACTCCAAATATACGGATTTCCTTCCAAACAACAGTAAGTGACCTGCCAGGTTTAACTTGGAAAACAGTGATTTACTTTCTGTGACTTGAATATAAATGTAAAAAATAAAATCTCATGTAGTTCCCAACCTTAGTGGTCAGTGCCCCCTTAAAGTAAAGCTACTGAAAGTCTAATTGTATCCCCTCAACCCTGTATCTTATATATTATGTTCATATGTTTCTAATTTGCAGCTGCATACGTTTGAGAAAAACATGCCTCCTTCATTACGCTTTACTTTTTCTAAATGTAACCAGTGAGTTAGTAGTATATGAACATCATTTTCAGGAGACAGTGCCGTGTGTGTGAGGCTCTGTATTGCTGTGCTGTATATGTAAATATATTGTACAGTGATTAGATGTAAACTGTTCACGTCTCTATGTCATGCACAAAACCAGAGTGAAGTCTAGTATAATTATTGGTTCATGGAAGGTGAAACGTATCTCACATTTATAAATATACAAACTTATGTGACACAGAACAAACTCTCAATAAGTAGAATTATTAGAAACTCCAGACTGATTGTTGTTAAGTGCTCT
Source organism: Enoplosus armatus (assembly GCF_043641665.1). Taxonomy (NCBI): domain Eukaryota; kingdom Metazoa; phylum Chordata; class Actinopteri; order Centrarchiformes; family Enoplosidae; genus Enoplosus; species Enoplosus armatus. The sequence goes on along the minus strand of NC_092189.1, from coordinate 21,822,048 downwards.
CACTCGGAGCACTCTGATTAGCTCTGGCCTTGTAGTGCTGCATTAGGCTTTATATTCATTATATAACTGTATTATGTAAATAAAGAGCTGTTGTTGGGGTGATGTGTTTGCTCAGACTGAATGACAAGGGCTCCCCTCCCACACTCGCTTCCTCGATGAGGTGTTTTGGCAGTTATTGTAAACAATCATTATTATCTGTGGGAGCTTTGTACATCATCGTCATTCTCTCAGGATTTCTGTCTCATTTTTTTGTTTTTTCCTCCTCGTTTTCTTTGTGTCTCACACGCACACACACACACACACACACAAAACCCTCTTCGCTGTGAAGCTGGAGGTAGTTTGATTGGAGGTGAAAGAAAGGAGCTAGTGAGAGCGAGGGAGCAGCAGAGGATTCTCCCAGTTTGCTGTGTAAGGCCCGGGTGAAAACCTAATTACTTGTGTCTGTGGGAGATGGACGCGTTTGGCTCGTCAGCAGAGAGCAGCCGGAGATACAGGGGCTTCAACGGCGCTCTGCGGCACGGCTGCAAGGCATTCTGGGAAAGCTGCACCTGTCAGAGGACCACTGACAGCTTGTCCTGCTCTTGTTATACAGCCATGCGTGATCCCTCCCATTAGCAGGCCAATGACACAGTTGACTTGCTGCCTACAGGAGGGCGAGGGGCTGGGGGGGGGGGCTCTTTACCAGCCATGATGCTCCTGTTTGGGGCATTAAAGCTGTCACTGCAACCTGGTTTACACGGCCAGCTAGAAATTGATTTATTTCTGTATTTGTTTTTCTATCTATTGATCTCTCGATCTGTCTGTCTGTCTGTCTGTCTGTAGGTATTCTTCCTGTCTGGAATAATTCTAGTTTTTTTTGTGCAAACTAGTTAATTATCCCCACAAGTGAATAATGTTTTATTAGGAGGTCAGGGTGGAGTTTGCAACCAGACCTGCAGTCAATGCTCACTTTTTCTTTTTGGTCTATGAGCCAAAATGTCTTTTAGGCCTCAGGGGGATGTTTAAAGTTGCAGTACTGCAGTTGGCCACTTGGACACATTGGCAGCAAGTCTGACTAAATGTGTTGTATCCTGCTCTCTAAGTACATCCGTGGTTTAGATGGATGTTTATGTGCTTAAGATACACAAGATATAGAGTATATATACTATATACAAAATCTATCAGAACTTGCTTTGCTAGCCTTGCTTTTACTAAGAATTTGTTATTAATACTCTGCTATTATTTCAAGTTATGTACATTTCTGCTCAATCTTAGAATTTTCTGAGATGATAATGGTGTCAGTCGTTCCTCTGCCCAGTTGCCCTTGAGCAAGCCATTCCCCACTAACTGCTCCAGTGGAGCAGCTCAGTATCCGGCAGCAGGCGGCTTTTGCTTCGGCCTGCTGTGTTTTGTATGAGCTCTCTGTCGGCCTGCAGCTACTTTGACGGGCCATTTCTGTAAACAATAATTTGTTCTTTGTGCCTGGTTAAATAGATGTTGAAGAAATATTGATTTGTGTCTCTTGCCAGCTCCTCTCTCTGCTCAGGGCGGCGCTGGCCTTCTGCATTGTGTGAAAAAGTTGCCCACGTATCACAACGGTGGAAGTGTAGGACATTAGTTCTGGCCAGATTGTACTTTTAGTTGTCAGGACTTAAAAAGACTCCACAGAGGTTGGAGATGATATCTGGAAATTCACGACTCTCTGCACGTTTCCACCCAGGCAGCCGAATTTGGGAATGACCCGATTGTACAAACGGCAGGAGACTGTTTTCATACAAAGACAGCTGATTTCAGAGACACCTCTCGACTCCACGGGTCACCCGCCGCTCTGTTTGTTGTGACAGCAGAGACCTTGTGTGGGTTTCGCTGTGTGTATACGTGTGTTCACGTAGGTGGGGCTGACTAAAAAAGACAGTTTTTCCTCTGAATCATCAGTACAACATTTCTCAGCACTTGTCTGCCAATCATCCTGTTCGCCCACCAAAATATTTTACATTCTCAGACAAACCTCCCTCCTTCAAATGGTTTAATGGCAACCCACAGCAAATAGACCAACACACACAGATTGTCATGTGATATATGACGGTCATGTGAAGTAGTGACATTTTTGGTTATTTGTAATTCTCTAAAGAAATGACAAATCTACACTGAGACATTTTTAATGTTTTGCTGGATCTATCCAAAATGCCACACAATGCCGTTACTGCACACATGGAATACATTTCTTTATGTAAATATGTAATAATCATATTCTACGCAGTGCTATGAATATCTAAAGCTTTAATTTAGCTTTTAGTTTTTGGGTTTCAAACACCTTCCTCAGCATAGAAACTAAACCTGTGATTTATTGTACGAAGTAATATTTGAAACCAGGTTCCTCGTTAACAAATTCCATAACGTGACAAACAATTTATTAAGCCATCCTTGAGCCAAACAATGCCAACCTTGGAGTTAAGCTCAAATTCTGCTTTCTGTGTCTGCATACCCACATGAGTCTGTTTCTGAAGGTCCATGTGACAAAACATTCTTCTCCTCATGTCTGCAAGGGACCACAAAGGCATCCATGTGCAGCCCAAAATTTATGACTGCACTCAAGGACAGTTTCAGAAGTATGCAGTCTGAACAGAACCACATCTGTGTCCATTCTGGAGTACATCAAAGCCTTCAGTGAGCAGCAGACGCATCAGAAAAAAGGTGTGAAGGTATGTGTAGGTTTTGCTGATGAGAGACCCTTTGAGGTTGCACGAATAATGCCTGTTGTCTCTGAGAAGCAAAGGCAGAAGTAGTGTCATAATGCAGCAAATCCTTTATGAAAGAAGGTTGTAGTGAATGATTGAATGTCCAAAACATCTGGGTCTAACACTCAAGACCACAGCTTGCATCCCAGCAGCCGTTGGTTTCTTTTAACCCTGACCACAATCTTTTCCCAACCTTAAAGGCGCCCTGTGGAGTTTTCTTGTAAACAAACAAAAGTTATGTTTACATTCAGAGTTACTCACCAAAACACATTGTGTGTATCCTTGAGGTTTAGCAAATATACAGCCTTCCCATATGCTTGTTGTAGCCCACAGCTCCCACTACAGTATTGTAGAGCAATGGCAACTCCCGTACGGATGAGAGCACGACTCTTGCAAGTGTGTACACATTAGCTGTGGTGGACAGTGCCCCCCGGACCATGCTTAAAGCTTATCACATCTCATGTGTGCATGCGGGACCCTCTCATTAAAATAAACTGCTCCATAGCGCTAACAGAGGTCAAAACCTCCACAGGGTACCTGTAGCCTAAACCTGCCGTATCCTTCACCATTGAGGTGTCAGATCAGAAGTCTTGTGGAGGGCACTGACACGATGTTGCTAACATATTCATGGGTTTATACAGTAAACTGGTTTCCTGTGAGTCTAGTTGTCATTGTAAAGGCTTTTCCCCGTATTCTTTCTAGATGATGTATTTCAATCCCCTATTTAGGTTTTAATTGTGGCATTTTTTAAGTCAACATGAGGTAATATGATAGCGCGGCTTGGATATCATGTTGCTGTCTCTATGTTTTGAATAATTCCCTTTGTTTTTTCTTTGTTAACAGCTTGGTAAATGACAGATTTTGCCCGCTGATCACTCATACTGTAACACTGACGTCTTGGGCTGCAGTCAGACAATAGACGCCTTATGAACAGTCACACATACTTCACATGCCACTGAGACGTGGTGGAGAGCTGGCAAAAACTTTGGCTTCATTTGTTTTGTTTTACTATTCAGGACTTGTGATGGGTTACTCCTACAGTCAGATGACCTCTCACTCTGTTCTCATGTGACACGCTGATGCTAAAGAGAAACAAAACATGAATTCATACGCAGACCTCTTCTAAAATGGCATCTGACCTGTTCGCTCTCATTTTTGCTAAAAGTGTTTGAAAGGTTCCCCCCCCCCTGTCTGTCTTGGAGCATTTTTGGGACATTTTTGTGTTTTCCATCAGTATTGTTCCACTTTACTGTAATGTTTAGACATAAATGCATGATATTAACACAAAGGCATTTACTGTATATATAAATTAATCTGTTAGGAAGATCCATAATGATAAAAAGGTTAGTGTCAGCTTTTGATCCTATGTTTCTTAGTTTGTTACTGCTAAAAACAGTTCTGGGTCGGAGGTATTTTCAGATTTCCTGTTGGATTTCTGATCTGGTTTGTTCATCAGATAACTGTTTATGTTGGCTCTTCGTGTGCAGGAATGTTTTTAGAGCTGCTTTTACATATTTATCACCTGGACAGTAAAGTCTCAATTCCAAGACATAAGAGCTTCTTAACGGATTTTGATTAGGGCTGTAATTAAAGGTTATTTTCATTATCAATTAATCTGTTGGTTGTTATTTTCTATTGAGCGATTAATTTTTTCTGTAAAGTGAACTGAAAATAGTGAAAGAAGCACCTCATGCAAATGCAAATTCTGACATTTGAGAAGTTAGAACCGGTTTGGCATTTTTGCAAAATTCAAATTAAATCAAATGGATATTACGCACTCCTGCAATAAACTATAAAACCTGTTTTGGTTTCTGGTTTCTGTTGTTTGACGGATCAATTGACAAACCTTTGGCACAATTTAGTGACCATCGACAGACAAAAATCATCACAGCTGCTCCTCCTCAGTTATGGTGGCCACTAAGTGACACAAACAGTAAAGTCACATTTCCACAAAGGAGACGAGTAATCTGGCTCATTAGAATAATATAATAATAAAAACTTGTTTGTTATTTCCTTTTTAGGTTTTAGATATGAGGTTTTTCAGTTTCTGGAGATGAGATGTGTCACTGACTCACACATAACATAATGCTGCATTACGGAGGCGTTGATTTAATTGTGTGTGAGGAATTGGGAGTTGAGCGCAACTCCGTCAGTGCATCCTTCATTCTCAAATGTGGTTGATCCACTTTGTATGAAAAACTTAAACCCCATTTCGTACCAATGTAATGAACACCATGTCAGTTATTTCATGCTTGAATCTGTGTGTCAGTTGGATACGTATACACGTAAAATGTTGCTTCTTTTAATTGTGGCTGCAGTTGATTTTTCATTTTCTTTACTTGAGTTTATAAAGGTCAAACAGGTACGAAGGTCTCATTTGTCAGCACTTAAGAAGAAGGTGAGGCTGTGAAGATGTGAGAAAGACGTGAAACCTCTCGTCGATCTCATGTCTCTTTCAGGAGTTTTTTAATGAGCGCAGCGAGCAGTTTAACAGCTTCACCATCACTACTCACAGCGTGCCCCCCTCCTCCTGCTCTGTCTACTCTGCTATAAGGTTCACAGGCCATATGTCCCGGTTTCACTTCCTGCACAAACACACAAACTCACACTTGACACACACAGAATTCACATTTACACTCACACATACACATCTCCTTCATATCACCCACAGGTCTCCAGAATACATCACCAGATGGTGCGAGGAACATGGCGGATTCTAACTCGTGAGCCAGCCCGCTGAGTCTGACTTCCGTGTTTTCTAATAGTTTTCCAAGCCTTTCCATCAGCGGTAAGCCATACAGGAAGTAGTGAGCATGACAAGTTATTTTGTGTACAACATGTATTAAATGTGCTCTCAAGTTACCAGCAGGGAAGGACTGTAATACAGTCATTTATAGAGCTTATGCAACCACACAAACCCATTATCTATGTTTTTGTATTCTCTGATACAACATCTCTGCAGTCAGGATGTTGGCAAAGGCAATTAACTCTCAGTCTCCTTGTCATAATGATGCCTTGCAATGCAGTGCTGTCAGTTAATGTCATGATGCCTCATCCCCTGAGGTTTTTACCTTAAGTGAAATTTAATCAGCTAACTTATCCATTATACTGTATCAAAAGACTCATTCGACTTAATGTGTCTCTGCTCAACACAATACCAGGCTAATTGAATTGAATAAATGAATGAAACTCATTAGGTTGGAGTAATTAAATTCGTTTGCAAGATGAAGGAGATTAAAAGCATCCAAGTTTTTAAAAATGCTCATTTTGTCATTTTCTTTCAATACTTTGGATTAAAGCTACACTGTGGGGTTTTCTTGTAAACAAACATCGTTTTGTTTACATTCAGTGTTTATCACCTAAACATATTGCAAATATCCATAAAGAATAACATGAAAAGCTTCACAGTTTCACTGCTCTTTCCTTGTTTCAAGTGTGTTTCACCTTAAGAGGTGTGCTTCATTGCACCTATAACAACACCCAAAAGTGATGTCACGGTGTACTGACACACCCTGGAGTTCACTTCTATGTCACTGCAGCAAGGTCAGAATTTAATTCACTGTAGGTGGACCTAAGACCTAACAATCATATTGAATACCTCATAAAACATCTGCATTGTTTACATCAGATAGCAGTCTTCGCCTTCTGCCCTTGGCAACCTTTTACACAGGATAATCACCACAAACTGTTATATATAGAACTGCAAGAAACTGAGGGATACGTTGCCGTAAAATGAGAAACTAGGAACTAAATTAGTCTCATTATCAATATTGAATAATATTTTAAGATTGAAATCTGTAAAAAAATAAATAAATATAAATATATAATAATAATAGTATGGACTCTGGGGTTAACTAGTTTAATACTCTAACTTTAGCTACTGGACTGTAAATTCATAAGACAGATCTTCATATTAGAATGCAAAGGAATAAGTGTGTAAATCTACTCTATTCGCTGCAGAAATGTAACCACGCGATACAAACAAAATGGAGACCAGCACATCAAAATATTGTTCAATAGCACCACTAGTGGTCAAAAACTACACAATGTCACTTTAATGTGCATTATTTTCTAAATTGTGCTCTTAAAATAATGGAAATGAATCTTATGGTATGAAACCTCATTAAGTGCTGTTAGTAAAAAAAAAAATATATATAAAATATATAATTGAATCTATTGAGCTCTGTGACAGTCAGATGTCAAACATACAAAAAAACTGCAATTGCTTGAAACTGACTCTAACCTTTCCCTTCTACTTTGAAGATATTTAGTCCTTATAATGAAAACTCATTTTGAAAAACATCCATCACTCGAATCCATAGCTCACTTGGCATTTCTTCAACTCTTCTTCCACTGCTCAACACTCACACAGACTCGGCCATCTGGGCACTCTGTGAGCTCTCTTCAATTCAGCTCGAGGGAAGCTTTTCTCTCCTCTAACAAGAAGCAGCTTTTCACAATTTAACGAGAAGAAATCTTTATATAAGAAGTGTCTCAATGCCACTGTGTATCCACTACTAAGCATGCCAGTGTTGGTGGCTGGTGCCGCTGTCCAACAGAAAATAAACAAGTGATAGAAAAGCCCCTGAAGACTCTCTGTATCTCTGAGTGCAGCATTGTTGTTTCAAACAGCATACAAAGGGAAGTCATTGTACCAGACCCAGATGGGTAAAATGCAAATGACTGTAGTATGTTGGACCACGATGGTGCATCACATGATTCTTAGGAATATACTTCTGACAATACTGAATGGCCAACACTTGGCGACACATGTACTAAGATATTGCTTTACTTCAGAAACATGTTCTTCTTTCTCCTTGTACAAGGATGTTGTATCAAACTGCATGCTGAAACCTGCACTTCAATGTTGCAGGCAGCAAAACTTGCTGATGAAGAAAGCGGAGCATCATCTTAATCTTGCAAAAAAAGAAGGTGTAATTATTATATATATATACACTTTATTCCTAGTACTCATATGAACATGTGAATGTGCTTCTATGATGTATAGCTGATTATCATTATATGTCAGTACAGCTTTCTAATAAGGAACCCTTTATGAATATTTTCAAGTTGTAACTAATGGTTTTATTAACAGTTAACAAATAATTTATGTTTTATAGATCTGTCATGCACCATTAATAAAAAACAGATTTGGGGTTTCCAGGTTGTAAATAATCCTATCTTATGAAAGCTGTTACAAATGTTGGTGGATCATTAATAAATGCTTAATAAGTTGTTAATGCTGTAAATGGGTTTTGGTGTAGATCTTCTGAAGCCCTTTTCCAGAAGATGAGTGGTCATACAGTCTAATCAGTCACAACCTGGCAACATAAAAGTTGTTCCTATTAGAGGCGTATAACTGATCAATAAAGAATAAATATCATTAATAAAGCCATTAGAAACAATGTGTAAACCCTGTATTAAGGTTGCTTTATTAGAAAGTGGTACCAAAATGTCAAATCCGGACCAGCATCAAAATCTGGTTCAAGGTCCATCTGTCCTCTAACAAATCTACTCATGTAGCTTTGGAGACCAACTGCTGCTGGACAGACACAGAAAGCTAAAGACACTTTTGGTCTCTTAAAATCAGTACAGTCTCATTTCTCTTTTCTCAACTGGAACTAAACCTGCAACATTTACAGAAGCTTTGTGGGGTCATATTTGGGTAAAAATAAATAAGTAAGACTTTGAATAAAAACTTTAATAGCTTTGTGTGGGCAGCTGTGGGCCTGTGTTGTACCAAAACACTGTCTCATGTGTGTTTTCTGCATCTTCCCTATTTGTTATATCTCCCGTCTCAGCACAGAAACAACAATGGAGGAAGACAGGCTCCAGTCCTGTAAAAAAAAAAAGAAAAAAAGCATTTTTCTCAAAGTCACCCACAGTGTCATTTCACATGCAACTGTGCCATTGCTTCAGACCTGCTCAGGGATAACAGTGGGGGATCATAAAAGGCCCATAATAGCACCAGGGGTAAAAAGTTAATGTCATTATACCCTGAATGGATAGCATTCCTACAAAACACACAATTTCCAGCACCTGGTACGGCGTAGAGCCCACTTTAGGCGATAATTGCATATTGGTTGTGGAGGGAAAGGAAGTGGCACGCTGTGAATCGCCACCTTTAAAGAGGTTGACAGAGCAATCTTCTCTGAAATGCATTGGAGGAGCGCTGAAGCATGCTCAGAGGGAGAGGGGGGAGGAGTATCAGAGGGAGATGGAAAGAAGAGAGGAGAACAGCTTGCGAGTGTTGCAGATCATTTGTATATTTCTCAAGGCATTAAGTCCCTGTTGTCTTGCTATTGTGCTTCCAGGTTACACTTTGTGAAGCAGTTCCTAATTCTTTCTTATTAGTGGAACAGAGAAACCAAGCTGCACGCTGGATTTACAGGAATTAAATGAATTTCGTGGATGAATCTTGGGACTTAAAGCTACACTGAGCAAGGTTTTTATGTAAAAAATACACCTATTTAAATGACAACACGGTGCTGCAGCAGAGAAAAGCATCCCGTTCCCTCATAACTGAGGAAGTTTCCAAAAGTTCTAGTGTTCTGTACAGTCAGGTACTTAATCACAGTCACAAAATTAGCCCTCATTATGTTGATAGGTGGCACTAAATTACTTACAAAACATATCTTATTTAATACAGTAATCACAATTTCTAGGAGACAGGATTGAGGAAATTATGAACGTAGAAGTAGTAGAAGTACGTAAGAAGACGCACAGAAGTGTTAAAATATACTGTGAACAAGGCACGTTGAGAGGAAGTTGGTACGAGCAAAACAAGTAGTTTTTAGTGATATTCTTAGTGATGAGAGTTTTTATTTTATCATTCTCTCAGGCAGCCATTTCAACATCTTCTAAAGCACGCCGATGACCCAAAGTTATAGAAAAAGGGAAACAAATATATTTTTCACGCATTTTACTGGCAAAACACTTGAATGGGCATATACATGGCTCCTCATGCTTATTTCAAAGGTCTGTTCGATGACATTACTATAATGTTTTTTATAGTGCAGCAATGATGCTCGTACAGCTGCTTTAACACTGATGGCTTATTACCTTTACCATACCATACTTTCTCAGTTGCACAGTTTGCAATTTACTTCAGATTGTTTTCTTTCTTATTTTGTTGGTACAAAATGATTTAGTCAACTCATTTAACACGCATTCCTACTTTTCTTCTCTTTTGCATTTAAGCATTCAGTTGATTCCCTTATGCAACTTATAATGAAAACAACATTAGGATCACCTTAAATGCCTATTAGCTACATTACAGTAAACAGTAGTTATTTGAGCTACATCTGTGGCAACATTTAGCAGCGACTCAGAATAATCTAATGTTGAGCTGCCGTTAACAAAATAAGAGCTGAGGGGGGAGACTGGGAGGGATTTTTAACAGCAAAATTGTTGTGATTGATTTTCATTTCACATTCCATCACACACACTCTTCTTGCAGTATGAGGTTTTATTTAAAGACTTTAAAACTAATGAAACAGATTTCGATTTTCACAGACTGAGACGATGGTTTTCACTGTCCCTGACTGTCACAGAACCAAAACCAGCTTCTACAGTATAAAGAGGTCCTTGTTTAATCCAACTTTTTTAACTGCAAAGGGTCTTTATGATGCATTTTATGGCATCAACACACTTTACCTGGCATTTATGAGAAATTTTACTGCATATGACTTCAACTACCCCTCTTATAACCTTCTGTAAGCCAACTCCTCCTGCATGGCAGCGGCCATTAAGTCACCAAATTAGTCCAAGTGGAAGAGAGAGAAGAAAAGTTAAGAGCCTTCGCTCAGAGTGCGGTGACCTCTGAACTCCTTGGCCAGTGCACACTTGAGTGAGTGTGTGTGTGACTGTGTGTGACAGCAAGGGGTTAACCAAAGAATGCATGAAGTCTGCTGGTATAATTGAGCCATTTGTTGCAAGGTCACTGCAGAGCAAACCCCCCCAGAAACCTCATGCTATCAACAGCCTTGACCACCAGAGCAACAGAGTCGGGTTTCTGTAACATCAGAAAATATATAAGTGTTATGGACTTGTTTTCATTTACAGTGGTGGAGCACCAGGAAACACCAAATGCATGATTTTTAGTGGGAAAGACCTGTCAGACAGAATTGTTTCGGTGGCTATTTGTTAAATCTCTGTTCTGACGTATCAAATAACATCACAGGGCGGAAAACCAGATATTTTGTTTATTAAAACATGTTGGAAAATATTACTTTAAAACATCACTTGTATTTAGCTACATCAAATAACCCTATAAGTACCCTTACAATCCTAAAAGAAATAAACCTAGTGATGAACCTACAGAGAGTTATCACCTGAATCTGCAGCTCCTCTCGGCTTTACGGAGCTTTCTGTACATTTAGGACGTATTCTATTGTTTAAAGATAATGACACTTATTTCCCTCAAACAAGGAAAACTCTCCTTTTTTCAAAAGAGGAAGGACAATAAACAGGAAAGGCTGGTGAAACCTCACTCTAATTGACTTTATGGCCTCCGCAAACACAAACTGCAGCCTCAGCTGAGAGTGTGTGTGTCCTTTAAACAACCAGTGTCACGGTCATAAAACCACACAGACAAGCTCTTCTCTAAACACTGGAAGTTAAGTGGAGGTCAACAAACCTTAAAAAGAAAAAGAAAGAAACTTTCATTTGTTTAATTTCACAGAATCCCATTTAATGAAGCGTTCTTTCCAGCAGCAACAGGCTGCTGTCTGTTTGCAATTACACATAAACCAACAGATCCCAGGAAAACAAAACAAGAGAGTTAGGACTATTTTACTTTTTTGATTCAACTTCATATTTTTGGTGTCTGTGAAGTGGGGAGCAGGTAGTCCAAAACTTGGTTTGAAACTGGAAAGTTTATATTTTATAAATATATATATAAACTTTGGAAATTACATATGAACTGTATGATATTGTGAATGTCATCTTAATTACATAGATGTGATGACCAGTCTGCTCGGTCTAGTTTGCTCAAGTAAGATAGATGCTTTAGAACCAAGGTCTTACACTTCTACCATTACAAGCCCATTTTTGGATCTCCCTGTCTTTTGCTTTTAGGATAATTATTAATTTTCTGAAAAACAGGGTTAGGGTAGCATTAAAAGGTTTATATGGCAAATTTGTTGGCCAACAGTTGTCTGTTTGCCTGTTCAGCAGATACAACCTTATCATTCATTTGGAGTCGTGTTTGTGGCCACCTGGCGAATGGAAAACCACTGTTCACTCTCCTTTTAGCTCTGTTTTGGTCTCCACCACCTCCTGAGAAAAATATCTGGCTCCATCAAATGCTCTGCTTGGTGGTCTACAGGTAGCGCAGTGGTTGACCTTGAGGACTGAATGAGAGGTGGACAATTGATTATTTGCTGTGGAGTTTAATGTCCCATTATGTACTGTCTCATCTGCAAGGAGAAAGCTGCCAGTCTCAATGAATGCAATCTCTAGCGGCATCACTCTACTAAACATGCAGCACAGTATCCTAGGTACGAGGGAGAGGAGCATGAAAGACAAGTTGCTCATGTGTATATCTTTAGATTATTTGCGTTTGAGACCCCTGCTTTAGAAAAAACAAAACAAATAAAAGTCTATGTAACATCATTTATGCATTCATTTTCTCACTCTGTGCATCCAAACCTGATTCAAATGAAGCCAGTTTACACGTGTACCATCTGAAGTAAGGCTTAAGAAGCAAATGAACATGCTGTATGTGCTAAAAGCTGATGCTTCATCTGTGCGGTGTCATTGCCCTGCACGCACAAAGAAACTGCCATTTTCTCAGTGGGTCAAACCTTTGGGCTACTGAGTAAAAAGCATGAAACTCAGGATTCAGAAAAGAGGAGAATAGGACTGAAGAATGCAACTTGTTCTGTGGTGGTTATGTAACAGAAACACAACAGGAGGATATTTTTAAACCCAGCCCTGTGCAGAGGTAGAGGAACAAACATCAGATACCTCGCTCACCTCTATCATCTCCTTCAGCAGATTTGTCATTAATGATGCACAAACTATATGAACTGTTTTACAGTGTTCACAAGTCGATTTCCATGTCCCAGATTTCAGGAGATGACATGTAGCTGTAAGAGGCCTTATTGTGTTTTTTTAGAATCAATTATTCAGATGGGTTATGAATTTACAATGAGAATTTTGAGTTGAATTGGAGAACGGAAAGTGTAGTAATACCACTGGAGCAGCAGCTGAGGTGCTTGACTTATGTGTTGATGAGCATTCATTCATTCAATCATTGTGTTGGGTTTTTATTGTTTGGCATCTTTTGTCTGCTGGCAACATTATTGATAAACCAAAGCAACGTTAGAAATCTACAGCCACACGCAGTGACAGTGCTAACATTTTCATGTTTAGCAGGTATGATCATAGACATACATAGAAGCCGCATTGGCATTTGGATCGTACGTCAACGTCGCCGCCATATTGGACAGGGCAAGACTGGTCTGTACAGGTAAACGGGGGAGCTGTGTTTTTTCTGGATAAAAAGTATTATAACGTTTACATTTCTCAACTGATTTCAATGACTCGTTTTTATATCCAAACGTTTAGGATCTAGGTGGAGTAGGAAAAAAACGTTTTGTCTCTAGTTACTTAGAATCTCGATAGTTAGGCTATAAACGCTGCTAGACGCTCAAGAGTGAGTATCAATGTTAGGCGTACATTAACTGAATTACTTATGTGGTGGAAAATGATTAATTGTCATAAGGATTATAAAAAACTTGTGGAGATGTCCCTACATAATATAATTTAATTAAACTAACTTAACTAACTGAGACTCATAAAAGTTCTCAGAGTTCACAAACATTAGGCACTATGCTGCTTATTGTTTGAGACATTTTAGAAAACCCCATCTTTTTGTATATCCATGAAGAAAACCTTGCAAGGAATCCCAATTTGTGTAGATGACAAACTCAGTAGTCAAGGGAAGTCGAGATATTGTTGACAGTGACAGAGAAAGAAACAGCCTGCAGGCACACGGAGAAGAACCTTTGCTTTAATGCAGTGCTCACATTAGCTTGGATGTTATGTTGTGCCCCTTTTCCACACACACACACACACACACACACACACACACACACACACACACACACACACACACTCTCTCCAGGGACATAAATATTTCAGAAAGTTGTTGTTAGTTCCAGTCTGCTGGGCTTGACATGCCCGTTGCGAGGGAGCTAACACCGGTTCCTGGAGTAGAGGGACACAAGTTCATGACCCATATAGAGGAAATAAAGTCAATAGAAGCAATCTGGCTTAATGATATTATAGTTTGTTGCGTCTGGAGGAAGTCTTTTGAGGAGAAATCAACATTTAGAAAATAATAAATAAGTGTTAAATTAGTGTTTAAGTCAGAAATATAAATTGGTTTCTCTCTGTGATCAATTCTTTTGGATTTCTTTATGTCTCTGTGCTGGAAGTGGATTGTCTCAGATTGGCCTCGGTTTGACCTTTGACTCCCATCAAATCAATTAGCCTCATTATCTTCATGGAGACACCAGATGTTCGATCACAACTGCTTCAGGTGGTGATTTATTCAAGAAATCATCCCCTGAAGCAGTTTTAATATATCAACAATCTCTGCTATCACAAAACAAGCAAAACAAATGTTATTTAGTCTTAAAATCATATTTATTCATCCTTAAAACATGTAACTTTGCCAGTGGGTTGAGTTCATTCCCTTGAAAAGATATGTTACTGAACTGTTATATCCTGATATATAATACATTTTAACTTAATGATCATTTTTCTCGTTATAATAATTACTTATATGAGCATTTTCTGATCTGCCACCTTAATAGTTATGTTTAAAGCTGCACTAATATTTTTTTTATGTATATTAACAATGGATCAAATGACTGTGTAATGTGATAGGAGCTTGCATGATAAAGAATTATCATGCAGTCATGCCGTTCCCCTCAGCTCTAGCTCAGATCACTTCAGTGTCTTTCAGCTCATTGTTTTGGTTTTACAGCCCACTGCTTTACTGTTTTGGGTCATTCTCACTGCTCTCATCAACAACGTTTCCAAAAAAGCTTTAAAAGCCAACTGCACGCTACCTGCTCGCCTCCATATGGCAGACAGACACAGTTAGCAACTAGCTTGTGAACATAGTGGAGTATGTAGAGCAGAGTGGAGCGCCCAAATATTTATCTCAGGAGTTAGTGGAGAGCAAAACAGAACTAAAAGGAGAGTGAATACTGGACTTACTTTCATCAGTTGTTAGTTAACACGTTTGCCACAACAACTTTAAGCTGATTGCAGTTTGTTCTGCCACCCCCAAACAAGACCACCAACATTTAAAAGAACCCATCACTGACTGTTGATAAGAGACAGGATGCAAAGTGCGGTCTCTGTTCTTAAAGTCAGACACTTTGTATGTCCAACCTTTCACTCTCCTCCAATAACCTCAGACCGGCTCCAGTTTGACCTTTGACTCCCATCAAATCAATTAGCCTCATGAAGACGCCAGATGTTCGATCACAACAGCTTCAGGTAGAGATTCATTTCCAACATGTCGTTCCTTGAAGGTGTTTTTTATTGACTGTAAGATCACAGAACAATCAATCACAGAACAGACCTTGCCAAGTCATTGAGGCTTTAAAACAACTTTGATTTATTAATCTTAATCTTAAGTGTTGAAACAGATCTGCCAAGGGTTGAAATGTTTAGGCTTTTTTTTCCCAATGTAGTCTTGTATGAGAGCTAATTCCATACATTTCCTACAGGTCAATAGAAGTATTGACAGCAATTAATTTTAGCAATTAAGTGCATATGAATTCGAGTGGAAGAACATGGTACATGTTTTAAGTAAGACAAGCTTTTAAGAATCAACATAAGGTTGATGAAAGTATGATGGATGTTTCTGCAGTGCAATTTGTCAATTAGTCACAAAGCATCCTCACCTACTTGGAAAACATTAAAACTGTCCT
Source organism: Enoplosus armatus (assembly GCF_043641665.1). Taxonomy (NCBI): domain Eukaryota; kingdom Metazoa; phylum Chordata; class Actinopteri; order Centrarchiformes; family Enoplosidae; genus Enoplosus; species Enoplosus armatus. Next base: position 21,806,375 of record NC_092189.1, on the reverse strand, counting down.
TCCTTGCAGACATATCACGTTCTCCCCCTCAAGTAAATATCTAAATGTGCTTTCGAACTCCTGACATATTCATCACCATCGCTCCGATCTGAGGAAAGCTGTGCTGTGAAACACAACATAATTTTCTGCTTTCAAACGCCACGCAGCTCAGTAGCCTTGAAACTGCCAAGTGTGCTCCCTCATTTTCCGAGGGGTCACTCATCTGAATCACGCAGTTTGCCTGTGAAATGTTTGTGTATCGGCCTGAGGATACTGAGCAGGGAAGACTTGTCCAATCTGTCACGGGGAAAAAAAAAATCTCTATTTACTCCAAAGGGCTTCGGGCGCTGCAGCCATCATAGAGAAGTCAACACATTCTGAAAACTGACACGAGTGAGTAAAAAGCAAATAAAAAAAGGAGATATATTTCATGATTGAGCCATTATTTGACGGAAAAACTTGATCCAATGAATATTTACATTTAAAATTCTGCTGCAGAGTTGGGTGCTAATTCTCATCACTGGCTGCTTTAAATAAATATATATTTTAAGGACTCAATTACAGACAAAAAATTATTTGATAAGAGAATTTATTCCAGTGTATTTGCTTGCTGGGTGAGGTTCAAAGCGTTGCATTGCATTTAAGCGGAGCAGAGCACTAGCTTATGAATGGAGTGTTTGCCACCACGAATCACTTCAATAAAATATTATTCTATAAATAAATGGACACACTAATCAGCTGTGAATGCTACCAAGGTACATGCCAGGTTTCATCTGTTTTCTAACAGCCTATCATCGCCCACAGTGACAGAAATTGATCATGCATCTGAATAATTTCTGTACTTTGTGGCTCATGAGCACACACACACACACACACACACACACACACATATATATTCTCATATATATATATACACACTTGGGACACACACAAAGAAAACTCTTGGAGTGCATTGCCCCGTACTGTGATTGCAAATTAGCGCTTACAGGCCTGTAGCTTCGGTTTCCATGATTGCCAATTATGTTTTACTCAGCCTCTATTCAGAGACTGAGTGAAGTGCTGTTGCATGAGTTATCACGGTCAGCATCCTCATTGTTCATTATTACCACATTATCATTCTGGGTGGTGAAATATTGATTTTGCTTGTCATTGTGTAGAAGTCATTCCCATAATATGACGCAGTATTTGTGCTGCAGGGACGTGTGCCGACATTTTGAGAGGTGGTGGCTGAATTTAAAAACTGCCCCCCCCCTCCCCCAACTGTATTGTCTACTCACCTCATTCTATTGTCAGCCACGCTGCATCTCTCATATGTATGCACACACACATGCATTACATCTCCTTGTGTGTCCTACATGGTTCGTTATTTAATTGGTTTTGGATATTTTCGTTTGTTGAAGAGAGCTTTTTTCACAGCAGACATTTTGGCTGGAAGGAAAAGCTCAGGTGTAATTAATAAGATTAATGACGAGTGCGTTCCATGTAGCCGAGCTCGTGCCAGGGTCCTGGTATTGTGCATGCTGGCTCACTGTCATGGTTTAATGGGACACTTAATGGAACTGAGCCATCCTTTCACCTGTGTTTTTCCTGCTTTGATAAGTCAAAATGTTTTTTGGGAAAAAGGTCTATTTTTTCCGGTGTTGTAATGTACTTGAGTGTCTTATTGAATTATTTTGCTCTTTTAGTTGAACATGAGATTTGATTATAATTTTTAGACATTTACATGTATTTTCTTTGGGCAAAGTTCTTGTATGGCTGTGTTTAGGCAACATTAAACGAAGCTTTGGCTTCTTTTGTTGGTTGAAAAAGAGGGATTTTTAGATTTTTAATCCTCTCAAATTAATGTATGAGAAAAGTATATTGGTGTCAGTACCAAATCTCACATATTGTATCAGCACTAATATTGAACAATTCGAAAAAATACACAGCTTGCGTCCAAAAATAGAAAGACTGTATACCTGGATGAAGCTGATCAGATGATGCATGAATATATTACTTATGATCACATAGAACAGCAGTGTCCACTTACATTAGCACTTTAAAAACACACCCACTTCATAACCAAGTGCATTTTATATTAACATCTGTAACAATATACTTTTGGGGGTAGAGTGTAAGGACTGGTTGCTGGAAGTTTCAGTCATCATTATTCAGCTGTTGGTTGGCTGCTGCTTTGACACCAGCTTTTCAACAACGTTTCGTTTCGCTGCCTCCCTCAACCTTTTCTTTCTTTGTGCTTCTGTCGCTTCTATTTATTGGGCACTGCTACTGAAAACAATGTGCAACACCCAATATGAATTTTTATTTAAACGCAACATTAGGCTTAGCTAACCACAGTCAACAATTAGCCATTTGTCCTGAGCAAATATGAGCTCCAAGATGTCTAATGTGTAATGGCATGAATACTGTTTGAGGAAAACAAGCACAGACAAAGACTTATGCCCAACAAACACAAACATAGCTGCAACAGTGCCCTGCTAATTAGAAGACTAATGAAGAACAATCACAGGAAAAAGTTAGTTACTCAACATGCTAAACAACCACACTAACTGCCATCCATAGTTTACTTGTTACAGCACTCAGGAGCAGCAACCAAGTCAGAGAGAAGAAGAGACACAAAACAGAGAAGACATGGAGCGGTCCAACTCAATTTCCTAAAGCAAACCCATTGTTTCTCAGCCAAACCCCAATCACCAAAAGTGCGTCATCATGCTGTTAATAATAAGGTGGAGAATATTTCTGAATATTCACAAAAGAGGGAACAATCATGGCGACTCATGCTGATCCAGCCTCCTGAGGACTGTGACATGAACCAGTTGGTATTTAGTCTGCGAAAGGACAAAAACATTACTGTGATTATGTGAATGCCGGCAGATTGGTGAGCGTGGTGGAAGAGCATATACACATCGATCTCGGTGTGAAAAATGGAATAAACAGCAAGATGCGGCTTTGCAGTTTTCCTGTTGGGGAGCAGTGAGCCTGTAACTTGGCTCCTGCTGATGCTGGAATGGCAAGCAGATTGGAGAGTACTCGTGTTTTGCTGAGCACTTTCTAAGAACTGGCCACATAATGTGTGTGTCTGTGTGCAACGTGGTATAAAAATATGCCTATACTACTGTAGGCGTATGACTAAAGGGTTTATTCTTATCCCTAGAAGATCTATGAAACTAAATTGTAATGAACAGACAAGTTGGAGTGCTGGGTGATAACATAAACAAGACTAAGAGTCTGCAGTCATGCTAGCAGTTCTGAGAGGCTGTACATAGCCACAGCTGTGCTTTGAGCTAAATGCTAAAATCAACATGCTAACACGCGCACAATGACAATGCTAACATGTAATGTTTACCATTATAACCATCTTAGTTTAGTATGTTAGCATGTTAAAAACTGCTAATCAGCACCAAACACTATGTACTATGTACAGTACAGTTATTAGGATTATTCATCATTATCGTTTGGGAACCATGAGTGTCTGTGGCAATGTCATGGCAATCCAAAGTGGTGGACCAACCGACCAATACTGCCATGCAGCTATGGCTAAGAATCACACACAGACCGAACTGTAATCATGTCAGTATGCTGTCCCTTAAAAAACTTCAACTTTCTGTTGCCACCAAAAGTTAGGTTTAGTTCTACGAATTCATTCAAAATGAAGCAGAATTATTTTTATTATTATTTTTTTTTAACTCAGCTAAGTTTAATTGTAAACTCATTGTTATCAAGGTTATTATGTAGCCTATAATTACTGTGAAATTAAATTATGTCCCTATATAGGCAATACTGCAATGTTTTTTGTTCTGTAGGTGGCGTATACCTGATCAACATGGTGGCTGTTGCTGCTAACTGCAGTTTCTGCTCCTATTATGCAGTTTTTATTCACGCATGGAGGCAGGAAGTAGCAGGAAATAGTGGGAAACATGGATGCAACTCACAAGTTCTTAAAACCTTTACGAAATCAACATTGAAATTTAACAAAATAGTGCACCACTTTGCCCCATTTTTAAATGTTTGAAATTATACAATTGTTCCCTGTTGACTGTGTGTGCAGACAAATTCTTTTGAAATCATGTTGGGAACTGCGGTTTGAGGAAACACACCCAGCCTCTTGAGAAGAACTGCGTCTTGAAGGTCAGTTTTATTGGCTGGTCAAATATAGGAAATTCCACTTGTACATGTGGAGCTCAGGATTTCCTATTTTTGACCAACCAATAAAACTGGCAAAACTGCATGGTTATTCCAGACCAGCTGAATATGTACTGGGCATCACTACCAGACACGAGATGTTGACAACAACAGCTACAAAAGTTGAACTGGCAGTAGGTCGAAGTCCTCTGTGTTATTACATTCAGCAATCGCAAATAGGACCTTAACTAATTGATTATTGCCCCTCAATGAATAGACAATTAACTAGTGCTGAAACTGTTAGCAGCTGAATTGACTGACAGAAAACTAATCAATAACAATTTTGATTGATTAATTATTCAATAATGTTTAATTATTAAAGCAAAGCATTGCTGATTCAAATGTCTCTGTTCTCTTCTTTGTAATATCTTTTAATATTTTGGCTTGTTGCTACAAGCCATTTGCAGCAGTTACCTTTAATCAAAAAAATAATGTATACGTTAATCAATGATAAAAAAAAACAATCATTAGTTGCTGGTCTATCATTACTTGGACTAAGAGGTGAAATACAAGCCCCAGACAGTCCATCCGTCTTCCTGTCTTTCTCTTGCTTATTTGCTGAGGAGCAGGCATTAGCAGATGAAGTATCATGTAAGGTCGATCAGTGTTTGTGATAACTCTGTAGGGCACTTCAATGTATGGATTTGTTTATCTCCTCTCTGCATCCGCAGGGGGCACCTCCACGCTCCCCGCTCTGCATGGTAACGCCAACACAACAGGTTATACACAACCTGAATGAACGCCAACCTCTAAACACCGTCAGTGAAGGAAAGTTCGCACAATGCTCAATAATGTGCGTCCTTGATGTAATATTCACAGTTTAAAAAGCTCTGCAGGGAATCGAGCTTGATTTGTTACAGAATTGACAGCAGACAGCTGGTAAGTACAGAGAGAGTGTTTTGTTTTCCCCAATCAGCAGGCTTCCTACTGTTGTAACAGTGGGTTTTTTTCCCACACTGTTATTATCTCGATGGAGTGCTTATTTTGCTCTTCGATAAACCTAACAAAAGGATCACAATAAATTTCCCGCAATTTTCCAACAGGGGCTTCTAATATGTTTGTGGAACTCAGTAATGATCTTATTACTGTTGTGTTTTCAGATATATAGTATTTGGTTCACAGTTTCTCTGTGATATTATAACTTCTAAAATGTTGTCCACATCTTTTAAACATTTTAAACATGGGAATGGGGAAATGTACTTACAGTGTGCTGTGGGGGGCTTTGTTAGGAATGTGCACCATGTGAGCACAATAATGAACAAAAATAATTAAGGTCTTAAAACCAGATTTCAAAACAAGGCCCCTCTACAAGACAGGTAATGATGCATGCTTTCATGTTGCAAATTCTTAAATAAGTTTGCCTCATTGCCGGCTTCGCCGACGGGATTCCAGCTGTTTGTGTTGGTCATAATAAATAACTGTCACAGGCTTTGAACACTTGGGTTCTGGATTATCACACATTATAACACTAAGACTGTTGTGTTTCAAGAGTCCTTCGCAGCATTTCCTGCTGCAAACCCACCCTGACGTGCTGGTTGTGTAAGTCACAGTCATACATCTCACTGAGTCAATATACAGTCATTCTGCTTCATCAAACAACGTCATCATACTTCTCAGTTTGCTTACTCTATAAGTGAGGGTGTAGTTGAAGGTTTAGCCACCTCTGATGTTTTGTAGAGTTTACAGGTTACTAGAAATTGCATTTATGTATTACTTAATTGTTTTCACAATTACTTTGGGCGGCACACATAATCTCTGCCTGAATTATGTTCAGAGGCAAAATTCTTTTTGAGTGAATGAAGTTCTGCATTTATGTCTGACACCAGAGTCATAGCTAGTTAGTCAGGACGGATGTTGGGTCTACAAAGCTTGTTTTAAACAACAAAAGCACTTTGGTTAAGGTTAGGGAAAGATCATGGTTTCAGTAAAACGTTTATAAACATTCTTGTGTCTCGGGATTCAGGTTTTCTGTATCAAACCGGGACCATGACCTTTCACCTTGACTCAGTGCTGTTACTACTCCCTTTAGTGTCAACAGTTTTGCAGATACGATAACTTGCAACATATCCTCAAATATGAAAACATATTTGCTGTTACAAATTAGTTGTACATAATCATAATTTCTTCCTCTCACTGTTTTGGCCTCAGAACATTTCGGATCACTTGTTTCGTCCTTGGTCTGGTGTTGTGTCACAGTTTCCATATCGATTTGTGTTCGCCCTTCCATCAACTGAACCGGACCTCAGCCCTAATCCCAACCAATCACCTCTGTGCCGCCTAAAGATAACCTAACGTTAGCCTAAATTAAACCGTAACCTCTAACACGAAGGACAGCACTACAGGAAACTCGATTTTAAGTGGAAATTGACTCCAACCCAGTGGGTTATCGTTATGTACGCACAGACAGCATCAGCCGGTAACACTGTCAGTTATTACAACCTACTGCAGCTACACCTCAAAGGAAACGTCCCGGGAGTAATTCTTCAGGGAGTGATAAATAAGTTGTAACATCAGCAGCCTCCAGTTAGATCAAAACACATCAACCTGCAAGCCCCATGTGCATCCCTGCTGGAAGGAAGAGGGGGAAAAAAAACTCACATTTCTTCTACAACTTTCTCACTTGCACTATTTCATTTCTAAAGCAGCTCTGGAAAGAAATTTAATTTTGCTCTGCAGCTGAACAAGCTGTTTTGTTTTAGGGTGGACTGTAATGCAACACAACTGGAAAAAAAAGGGACATGACACGACATGGCTGAGTTCTCAAGGCACCAAGCAATTTCTTTTCTTTTATTTCTCACTTCCAAATAAATCAGCACCAAATCTTTGGGCATTACTCCGAGAATAAAAACACAGATTATCTGCTTTCATATTCAGGCTGCAAACTAGTGGAGAGCCTCCTCAAATAGTTGTCAAAAGTAAAACCTTGATTCCAAAACACACACATGCCTGCTGCTCACTAACAATGACAACATCTGGCGCTTCAGCTGTGAGGTTTGAAACACATCACGGTTAAAGGCTGAACCATGTAAAGGAACAACCTGGGAATGTTTTTATTTCCACTCAAAGCTTTATTCATTATTTTCCAGCAGATCTATAAACATACATAACATAAAAAGTGGTCAGACCTTTGGCATTTTTTAAAGATAACTTTCCGTGAGCCACAATTCTGTTGAGAACAAGATGCCATTGATTGAGAGTATCTTCTTGCTCTGCCGTTCCAATGTTGTATTATCAATCTTCAGTGCTGTCTGAACCCATTCATCAACAACCTTGGCAGATGTTGCAAATACACAGCAACTCCTAAAATGAAAAGCCTTGGGCAGAATGAAAACAGGGAGCCAACAACGTTTACAAAATGTTTCTAAAGACAAAACTATTGCATCTGATGTCAAATCCAAAAGACATATTCAACCATCAAAGCAACATGCCAGCATTCAACCCAGGAATGTTTGTCCTTTCTCGCAGATGGAGAAGTACGTAAAACAGGTTTTCAAAACATATTTTCATCATTTGCATCTTCTGCTTTCCTGCTGGGCTGGCAGTTACAACGTGTGTGTTACAGCCATGACACATTCTTGCCAATCAGGTTCTGGATTTCGTCCTTAACTTGTTCTTCTCAGACATCCAGTGTTCAAATATCCCGGCCTGCTCAAAAGTAAGTAGCAGATGTTTTGATGCTGCTTTTAATAGGTCAGTATTATGGCAGGCTTTAAATGTTTGTGGAGACTGTGGAGGGACAAGGACAGAGAAAAAAGAATTTACTTCTTTTCACCAACGTAAACCGCTCAACATCAATACTGCTTTCCAGGGAGTCCTGTGTACATATATTTAAACAAAATAATGAAAATAAAACACGTCAGACTGTAAGTGTATATCCTACGTTTTGTCTTTGGTAAATAGAGTTATTTTTCACCTATTTTTTAATTTAAAAAAAGATAACTAAAGTAAAAATGTAATTGAAATAACACTCTAGGTCACACCTGATCTCTTAGCCAACATCATATAACATATATCATATCGGCCTGTACACCACATGTGCCGTATACACGAGCAAATTTGTGTGCAGAATTTATGAAATAAAATACATGGTTTGAAAGTGAATAAAATACTTTTAAAATGAAAAGGAAAAATCTTACTACATTCTTCTATCAGACTGACCTGACTTGAAGTTTCCTCGTGGATATTTCAGCTCCTAACTTACAGTTTATATACACAACTGGATTTTAACAGATTTTATGGTTGTATTAATACACTTTTAAATGTTTATAGTGATAAATGCATATGTAGATAATACACTCACTTTTTTGATAAATCAAATTGGAGCGCCTCATTACATTTTTACTAATGGCGACATGAGGGTAAAACTCCAAGTCCCAGAAGACCTTGCGCCGCTCGCTGGTGTGTGTGCTCTGCATGCAGCGGAGAGAAATGTAGAGTGTTTGGAGGCGGAGAGTCAGTCGGCTCACTGTGGAGCTGTGTCGGGCAGCAGGAGGAGCCGACACCGACAGAAGAGACCGATTCAAAGAAAGACGTGAACGCGGCGCAAAGGCAGTAATCTGAGCTTTGAATTGCACCGGAGGAAACGGTCGAATGGTTTATCTGGAGGTTTTAACGTGGACAGAAAGGGTGTTGACTACGGACCCAGCAACCCACCCCCCCTCCCCAAAAAAAAACAACACCAAGAGGAATCGGCAAGAGGTGAGGGGGAAACCGTTTGGGGATGTGAGAGACATTTGAAACTGTAGAGAAAACAGTGAAACGCTCCACAATTGGCTAAATTGAAGTTTAAGGGACAGTTTCCGCAGACTGGAATTACGCGACAGGCTCTATTTAACGTGCATTTGGGAGGGGGGGTTTCTCCTCAAAGCATGCAACTGTTAGCTAGTCTGGACGCGGTTTTTTAAAAGCCCCCATAGGTGTAAATTGTATCCCATCTGAAATGGGTGAGGTTAGTCTGGCCGTACAAAAGACTTGAGCTGCCTTTTCGGTCACCGGAGTGAATTCGTGTCGTCCGCTCTGAGAGACTATTTGTCGCCTTCCGCCTGGAAACACAGCTGGCCGCTGATGGATTGAACATTTATTTGTTAAGCTTTGTGTCGGAGGCAGGGAGCGCCTCAGAAAAACAGAAATGTATCGCAGTAAAACCTTGTTACAAAGTACGCTAACCATCAAGACTGTGTGTGTGTGTGTGTGTGTCTTCTGGGCTGGAGAGGCTGGGTAATATTTGCATTTGCTCCAGTATAGAGGAGCAGTAGTAGGCAGTGATGAAGGGCTAAATAAGAAGGTGGTTAAACTGCAGCTGGCTAATAAGAAATCAAATCAGCGGAAGCTTATATTTGATGCCCTTTCCCCCTTTTTTTAAAGGTTCATCATTATGGCACTTATTTCCTCATCACTGCCTAACGCCTACTCCGGATTAAACCCTAAGATTTCTGTCATCTTAAAAAGCTGTTAAAACCCCTTTTTTTTTTTTGAGGTGGGGTTACCTTCCACTTCCATGCATGTAAACGACCCCTGTAACTCACTCCCCTCCCCACACATACACAGTTCAGGACGGATGTGGACTGTTTGGGATTTAAAGCCACATAGGAAGGAAGGGGGGATCAGTGGATAGACTAGAGAAACTGGACGAACCCCTGCCAAGAATTTAGTTGCAGGGCAGGCAGGCAGGCAGTGATGTGGGCTGTGGAGGATAAAAGCAGCGAGAAGCAACTTACCCACCTTTTGTAGCTGCAGGAATAGAGTTAACCCTTCTTTGTAGAGCGGATATCTATAACAGTAAGCTGCATCACGACATGTAGTGGCAAACTGTTGCTGCTTACATGGGCATCTGTTTTTAAATATTTCTTTTTTATCATATTGGTGGTTGTTTTCCCACTTTTGTGTTTTGTACTTCATCTGTGGCTCCAAGACTGTACATGTCTCAACAAACGTCTTCTTGAGTAACATGGTTAATTGTGCATTAAAGCATAAAGTTGTCTTTGAAATGTGTCCTAATTTAGCCTTTTATTTCTGTCTCTGTTTTCCAGGGGAAGAGCCAGACTCAGTGTGTTATTGGAGAAATTGACTCTGCGCTGGCAGTGTCTTCCATGTTAATGTAATGGAAACGCGCTTTGGTCACCCCCGGTAGCATCTGAAATGCATCAGCGGAAATATATCAGCAACTCCCATGGCTAATTGTATCAAGCAGTGGTGGCTTGAGTTTGCCAGTGGATGCACTCAAGAGCCGGGTGCCCTGCCATGCCCAGCGCCATGCTAAAGCAACACACTCATAATAACAAGGAGCACTCAGTTCAACCAGTGGGAAAGCTGTGGAAAAAGTTGGTGGAAAATCTATGGTTTGAGCCTCAGTTTTGATTTCCTTTTTTTATTTTGACCTAGATATTCTGCAACGCACCATAGCTCTTTCCTGCCATCTGCAGCAGCTCTGCTTCCTTCTCTACTTTCACTCAAGTTACATTCACTCTGGCTTCTTAACATCAACACCAAGGACGGCTAGACTGCAACCGGCTCTCTGAGAGGCACATTTTTAGCCCACGAAATGGATGTTCGAATTTACTGCCGGCCTTTGTTGGAGGTGAAAATGTGAGGGGCGGAATGAAGGGACCCCTATGAAGAGGAGGAATAGGTGGAACAGCAGCACTATATCAAAATGGCCCAAACCAGTTTGCTGCAGGGGAAGCGCTTTTACTGCCGGGAGTGGGTCTTCCATAAGATCCAGCATTGCCTCCAGGAGAAGACCAACAACCTCAGCGGAGTGACCAGCACTCCCAGTAAGCAGCCCCCGCTGGCGCCCGGCGGGTGTGCGTCCAACCCCGGCACCCTGACGACAGGATCGGCGAAGTCAGGTAGCTCCTGGGGGGTGTTGCTGGTGGGAGGGCCGGGAAGCGGGAAAACTGCTGTGTGCACGGAGCTGTTGTGGCCCACATCGACCCAGGGAACACACCGGGGTCTGCACCAGCAGAGCCTGGCTTTCCACTTCTGCCGGGCGGACGACTCGGACACGCTGTGCGTCGGCGGGTTCATCCGAGGTCTGGTGGCTCAGATCTGCCGCAGCGGGCTGGTGCCGGGGTACGAGGAGAAGGTGCGTGACCCAGCTGTGCAGAGCACTTTGCAGCCTGGAGAGTGTGAGAGGAACCCCACAGAGGCTTTCAAGAGGTAAGGGAGAACACACACACACACACACACACACACACACACACACACACACACACAGATACACCCCTCTTCCTTTTTTCCTTCTCTTACCATCAATTACAGCCAGATGATTTCACCGATTAGAGCATCTTCAGACAGAGGAGGAATTAATCCATGAGGTAGTTGATCGATGGAGAATTCATTGTTTATCAAGCAAAACTGCCCAGAAATTGTTTCCCGAATGTGAGGATTTGCTGCTTTTCTCAGTTTTATATCATTATTAGCTGAATAGTTTTGAATCTTGGACTGTTGGCTGGACAAAACAAGCTTTTTGCAGATATTGCTTTTCACTCTCTTCTGACATTTTATTGACTGAATGATGAATTATAAAAAATAATTAACTGGTTAATAAAGCAGATTGTTGCAGCCCTGCGTGAAATCACCTGCAGTATAATTTGTAAGAAATAAAAAACCTGCATATTCTCTGCGCTCCATGACACACGCTTTGTTGTAAAAAAAACATTTGCAACATCTGAAATGAGATCATTCAAATTTGATCCTACAACTCCTCTCTGGAGGTTCCAGGTAGTGTTTGAAATCTAGGAATTTGGTTTGCCTAGAAATGTAAAATGCAAAGCCAACCCCTCCCCCTACCTTGCCTCTCCACCTCCTGACCCTGATGCACCCCTCCCCCCTCGTTTTTTTTGACTGCTCACACTCATCGCATAGCTCCGCCTCAGCAGCCTCTCCACTTATTTGATGTCACGGTTTTGTTGGTTTTCCCCCCTGGTGTGGCATGCTGGGTGGGACTGTCCCTGCTTGGCTTCTGATTCAAGAAAGGTCAGATATTTTTAAGTAGTGGCCGAGCTCAGGTGGCCGGAGACTCACGAGGAAGGAGCTTTGAACTGCGACTGACTCACTGACTGACTTGAGTGACTGCACTGCAGAAAGATGAAGTGCACATGTGAAACTGAATTACAGTAGGCTTGTGGACTTCCAGCGCCCTGCCCGGGCATGTAACACGATCAAGATGGACTGTTATTGTAGGCAGAGGCTTTAAAAGGAGCTGCGCGTGAGCATGTGGGTTACTTGCACGACTTGTCTACACAGTATAGGTCAGGCAGTCTATGCAGCACAGGCTGGAATGCAGCACTGAACACACACACTCACGCTTCTTGTCTGGCCATCTGGTGATGCTTATTGCACCATCTCAACATCACACATGGGGGGGGAAGTAGGTCAAACGTTCAGCAAGGTAAATCATTTTTTAAACGCTCACCAGAGTCAACAGCTCAACCCGCACTTTTTTTTAACATACTCGTTCCCAAGGAAGTGAACGCTCCTCTTGTCATCTGCTCGTAATCATGCGGCCTCTACCGATGACTCTGACTTCAGTTTGACCCTCTCAGATAAAAGGCAGGTTATCGTAGGGACATAAACAGAGACTGAACCCAGCAGGAACGGGCTTCTCACTTCAGCTCTGCTCTGCGTCTCGCTGGATGTCGAGGGCCTTTTGCAGACAGTCGCATTTACTCAGCCTCGCCTCATGAAGCAAATATTCTGTAGCACTGGAATCCTCAGGCCCTAAATCTGCGGACAACAAAGAGATAAGACTTATGATCACCGCCTGTTTTGTTTGTGAGCCAAATAAGCACTTTGGTGAATGCCTTATCGCCATCTCAGGTGTAAAAGCGTCCAAGGCACCGTTGTACACAAATAATCTGAACGGCTCCCCTGCTGTTCTAGATGCTATCTGGCTTCAGGAAGCCATGATGGTTGGCTGTAATCGGGCAGTGATGTTTATAAAAAATAAAAACGGAGCAGGAAATGGAGGGGCGTAAAACTTTAGTATTCGTCCAACGTTATGACCACTAATTTACTTCAGGGATAAAACTTGTCAGAGGGGTGCATACCTTGTTTTGATTGAACAGATTCAGGCCTTTACTCAATAAAAGTTTCAGTTAGTTAAGGGTCTTGTTTAACACAGATTTTTGGGGCAGCTTTTGACCCCCCCGAAGCCCGCTTCCAGCTGTGATTTTAAATGTTAGCTAGTGAGTGAATGTAAGAGGCCCTGTCAAATTCTTCAGCCCAGTCAAAGACAAACAAGTCTGTTTGTTGATAGTAATCACCAGTCTTGTGTTAATACATTGAAACTGGTTCAGACACAGGTTTACGTCCACTCCTGATCATTGCTTTTCCCATCTGTACATCTACATCCACAGCCAACCAGACTCTGGACATTTTAAAAATTAGTTTTCTATCAATAAAAACCTTCACATTTTTCATGTCCGCATTTTATTTTTATTACCTCAGTTCTGTGTTTTATCTGCAAATATGTAAATGAAAATAGCCAAACCACCAAATATAACCGAGTTCAGCAGTAGTCAGGAGTAGAAGAAGTATTAAGATCCTTGTTCCCAGTTTCAATGTAAAAAATACTCAAAGTTAAGTTCCTACAATCACAAGTTTACGTAACTAAAAGCACAGAAGTATTACGAAGTAAACGTACTCATTAAAATGAATGGTGTTTTCAGCTCCTTGAAGTGAAGCTAATCTGAAAGGAGCTAGTAACTGTAGCTGTAGGAGTAAAAAGTACTATGCAATACTGTAGTATTTCCTTGTGAAATGTGTTGGAGTAGAAGCATAACGCAGCATACAGTGGAAATATTCAAGTAAAATAATTATAGCTACAGCCCTGCTTGTAAAGTACTGAGGTCATGAGTCGAAACCCACCCGCCTAAGAAATTGTTGACTAGTCACCAACAAAACTATTTTTTAACCGTTTCAAGTTTCAATTAACTGTTCAATTATATTTTTATCACCCTATATTCTCTTCAAATGCTGATTTGAAGCCTTCTCCACAGGTACGCCTCAAGGAACCTGCACTTTTCACTCAAAATATAGATTAAACACTAATGACAATATAGTATTATTTAATAGACAACTATCTTTATTAAAAGTTACATTGATCCAGCCTTACTAGAATACATTTTTTTTTTGTGTGTCACTAAAAGTAATGTGATGCATTAGCAGGACAGATGCCTGCCAGCAAAGGTCATGAGCCACAGTTCTCCAGATAAAAGGCAGTTTCACCTTTCAGTTCGCCTTTCTTCTGCTTCAAGTCCACCAGCACAAGCCGATGTCTTGTTCAGACAATAAACTTGGTGCTTGTGGTACATTCATTGCCATTAGCGCGATCTGTAGGGTTTGTATCATCAAACATTCCTCTCTCCTCAGTCTCTGTCTTAGCTCTATCAAAGGCCACTGCCATGTTTTGACTGGAGTCCACCAGTTTGAATGAATTTGTGAGTTTTAAACAACCAGTCAGCCTCCTGCCATTCAACATGCCTCACTTTCTCCCTTCAGGACAAAAGAGCTGGCTTCAAATAGGTGGAGTTAACCCAGTCATGTGGGTCAAACTAAAGGCAACAGGCTTTTTTTTTTTGCTGATGGGACAAAGCTGCCTTTTAGTTTAGGTGTGACCTTATGTGGATCTGCTGTCGGACTGTTCTCCACTGAGCATGAGTTAGGCTTGAATTGCAGCTGGACAAGTTTCTATTTCTTTGCAAAGGGCACAGGCTTCAGAAATGATGAATGAACGTGGCTTAAATTTGTGAACAAGACTTGTTCAAGATTGTACAAGATTTGTGAACTAAGTTTCTCGGCAGTGTATTCCCTCAACGTGTCCGCGGAAGAAATTGATGCTGCAGTTCAGATATTTTTCTGCAAGACGGTTAAAAATGTTTTTTTTTTCTGGCAGCTACATCAAACATTTCCTTGGAAATCTTGTTGCTTTATCCCAAAATAACTGTTGATAATTCAGATAAGTAGTGACATGATTAAATCTAGTCTGGTAGCTTCCAGTAAACATGAATGCTGTTTGGCTTTTTTTAAGTTGTCATTTTACAAGACAGCATGGCATTACTGCGGCTTACAGCAAACTGTTTTTAGTACAGTTTGACAAGTGAATTCCAGCTATTGGGCCTTGGAAATGTATGAAATTGTGAGATGCAAAGCCAGGCATATAAATAAATATGAAGATGTTTGTGATCTAACGGTTACCTAATTGAGAGAAACCCCTCAAATAATGTGAAATTAGAAGAAAACAGGAATGTCACCAATATGTCTGTCGCCTCTCTTTGTCTGATTTTGAACACAGTTCAAATTGGGGAACATTTCACTTTCAAGTAAAACCAACCAAGACATTTTTATTGAGTTGGCAAGGGAGTGCTGTGGGTTTTTTTTCTTTTGTGTTGACTTTTTGACTGTTGCACATTGGGCGGCCCTGCTCTTTAGGGTTAAGGGACGCTAAATGAAAGCGGCCCCGCGCCTTTCATGTGGTGCACGGCTGTGGAAAACTCGCTGCAGATTAGGGCCACGTTTTAGAAACAAAAAAAAAGGCTCCCAGTGTGACGCATCAACCCCAGTTGAGCAGATGAGGAGAAACAGCAGCACTGGTGCGGCTGCAACGATGACTCAGCAATCTGAGGCCGGCCTCTGTCTCCGCACCACCGGCGGATGGTGTGTGTGTGTGTGTGTGTGTGTGTGTGTGTGTGTGTGTGTGTTCATCCGAGGGTTTGTTTGTGTGTGTGTGTGTGTGTGTGTGTGGTTGTGGTTGTGCCTACGTGCTTGTGTGGGCATATATAACGCATTCATATTATTGCATCCCACTCAATAAATAAAGCTCATACATGGTGCTCAGGCTCACAGAGACAGAGGTGATGCAACTTTAGACTCATTCATGAAGGCAGAGAAGGGCTCTTACTTGATTTTGTAACTTTCTGAATGATCATTTAGTCTATAAAATATAAGAAAATAGTGTAGTGAAATATACCCATCATATGTAACATATGTAACCCAAGGTTAAGTTAAAGTTTTAAATTGCTCATCTGATCTGAACAAAAGTCCAAAACCAAAAAGTATTCAATTTACACTGACGGAAAACTGAGGAAAACAGCAAATACATTACTCAAAGCTTAACTATTTTAAAGCTGAATCTTAAGCATCTTAAGGTATTATTTATGGAAAGTTTAACACCTTAAAACCCAGCTAATCTGCTTCATAAGGACTGTGTGGGTGTGGTTTAATCACATTTGATTGACAAGTGGTTTGGCAACATAAGCAAACAACCCTCAACTGTCATCACATTTTGATTAGAATACTGCTAAACTCCGATTGGTGGACGTAAGTATGTGACATCACATTTTTCCAACCGAGGCCGTCCACTTCAAACGAGTGAGAAAAGCAAAAACAGAAATCTCTCATGTGAAATCTCCAAGACCTTTTTTTGTGTATGTTGGCTTCCATCACTCCTTGCAGGAAGCTGATTGAGAGAATCTGTTTTTAAGGCTTTTAATCAAAAATCAAAGATTGTTTTTGGATGATTGACGAGTTGTTTCAGCACTAGTATGTTCATCACACTGCTGCCTTTTGTTACCAGAAATCTGAATTGAGGGAAAGCCGTCTTCAAAATCCTGTCTTGGCTGGCACCGGACAGCTCGCAGGTTTAACTCCGCGTGTTCACGTGTCGAGGCTTTTGCACATGTGGACAGGCAGTCGTGTTTCCATGTGCGAGGATAGCAGGAGGAGAGCAGAGAGTGTTTTGGAGGCAAATTGTGGCAGGAGCGTCGGCAGGGAGAAGAGGGAGGGGGTTGAAAAGGATGAAATTTCAGATTCCTTTGACAGTATTGGATAGCTGGCCAGGAATGCACACCTCGTCTGGGTTGGGAAGAGCTTGGGGATTTAGAATAGTTATCTGAAGTATGTGTGCTGGCTGGTAAAGAAGTGTGCAGTATGTTTACACGTTTGTAAATCAGTAATATGCTGCATTAAACAAGTTTGGCTGATGATTGAAGAGGCTGGATTTGAATGATTTTAATCAGAATTTAATCTATTTTGAACAACGTAAAACAAAATAGATAAGTTGACTCCAAATGGTAAGTCAAGAGATAATCATACTTTTTAACTGCAACAGTCTGGTGTGACGTAATTGAAGGGTGGGGAAATGGCTTAGATTTCAAGATGGACAACAGATGCAGCCCTCCCTCGCCGTCACAAAAACAGTGTGATCAGTGTGTGTGACCAGTCCCATGACGGGGTGTTCAGAGTCAAAAACATCACAAGACTTCTTCTCAAAGATCATCAGATATCAACTTAACTTTGTCATTTTAAGGACATTAGTGAGGGTCGATTATGGGGAACCATCTTGGCCTTGTTGAACCGTTTTGTTTTTGTGTGTGTAAGTCACCCAGACTTGTCTCGCACGCGCTCCCCACTTCCTACTGACCAAGCAGTCTCCAGGAGATTGTTTCTCAGACAGCTGGAGGCATTTGTCTGCTTGGGATCCAGCACCGATTGATCGTGCAAATCCATTAAGCCGAGATCAAATTCTCGCATTGTCCAGCATGTTTAAAGAACGGCAGAAAAAAAAGCACTTTTTAAATACTTACAGAAGTGGTGGGAGTTTTTTTGCTGATGCGTTACGTCATTATATGAGGTCATCTGTCAGTTTGTGGAAAACACCTGCTTTGACTGACTGAGGTGTGGCCTGAAGTCGAACATGCTTGAGAGTTTCAGCTTTTGCTGGAGGGGCTGGTTATCTTTTTATGGTACTGGTGCCAATATCATACTTTGTTTTGTAGTTTTAGTACCAATAGCAAAATGATACCGTTCTTAATGTTATACTTTGAAGAATATAAATGGGTTTTTCATATTGGTGTTCCTTTATGTAACAAAATAAGCCAGACTTATGCATCAGTTTGTGTCCTTTCACACAATCAACCATACAAGAACTAAAAAATACATTAACAAAGTCTTTACTTAAATCAGGTACTTGTTTTTGTTTGGCTAGTACTCAAAAAAGGTATTGATATTTTAAACCCAACATGCTGACAATGACGGTGTAAAAATTCAGCATGTATAATGCTTGCCATGTTCGCCATCTTAGTTTAGTGTGTTAGCATGTTAATATTTGCTAACTAGCCCTAAATACAAAGTACAGCTAAGGCTGATGGGAATGTCATTAGTTTTGCACAAACGAAAGTATCGGACAAATTGAACGTTTGACCTGATGATGACGCTAGATTACCAGTCAGAGGATCACCAGAGTCAAAGCAATCCATCCTGTAGTTGTTGAGATATTTAAGATTGGACCAAAGTGGTGGACCGACGACAGACTGACTGTCAGAGAGACTGACATTTCCATCCCTACAGCCGCTAGTGAGGCTATGAATAGAGGAGATCAAATATTAAATGAGAAATTCATCAGAATCGGAGCTTCACAAATTCCAAACTGCAACCGGCTCTAATAAAACAACCCAACCCGTGTAGCAAACAACTCACTGGGATATGAAATGTGGGCAGAGGAGCTTCATGTCAAAATAAAATGTCAGCATGGTTTTAAGATGATGTGTGTCTGGACACGATGCAGTTAGTTCGAGCTTAATAAGGATTTCTTTTAAAACGTTGCCCAATTCTCCACTCAGTCGTTTTGAACAAATTATTATAATGGCCCTTTCTGTATTTTTGAAAAATAACTAATTTACTGCTACAAGGTTGCCATCCTCAGAGGGTTATCTGTCTAATGAAAGGCTCTCGGCTCAAATGAATGTAAATATGTCTGTCCGCAGCTTACGCAACTGCAGCTCTGCATCAAACCCTTGATTCGTTAAAAGCTTTAAATAACAAGCTTTATTTGACGCATACCCATTTTGCAAAAACTGTAATGTAACCTTAGATTTGGAGTTAACGTCCAATCAGATAAAACTGGAGCGAGATGATAACAGATTGAGGAGGAAACGAGAGCATATGGCCGATGTAACAGGAAGAATACAGTTAAAGTGTCTGAGCCTGGCTGCTCAGAACATTTGTTCTCGGTACCCGTCGCTCTTATTGTCCTCATCAGCGTGATTACTTTGAAGAAGATGATTGCAGTAACCTTATGCATAATGTAAGAATCGCATAAGAAAGTGCGAGGGAAGAATCTGCAAGATAGTTGTCTCTTTCACTTTGGATGAGCCGGTGCATGAGTCAGCTGTTGTCGTGCAGCTCTGTGGCACTAAGCTCTCCTGACTTTGCAAAGGCGCTGAGCACGCTTCCTCCAAATTAACTCGATACTAAATGAAAAGGCCTCTCTGGTTTTCTACCAATCATGGTGGAAAGCTTTGTCAGTATTTCTCTGTGTGGTGATCCGTCTGAAACCGAGAGCTTGACTCACCAGTTCTTCCATTAATAGAGCAGCGTCAAGACCGGACATGGATTGTATATTTCACCCTCTGTTTTCTTGAGCTTTTGCTGTATCCCGGTCAGTGTTTATGCGTGAGTGTGGTGGTGTTTGGGTATGTGGCATGGATTTCAGGCTCTGCGCCCGCTCTATAAAATGAGCTGTGTAAATTTGTAAGGCGCTGGCTCGGTGCCCGGTGCTGCCTTGTCGGCCCAGACATCTTCACTAAACGTCACACTGAAAGCTTCACGTTGCACATTGTGGTGGGAGCGACGGCCGCTGCAGTCGCGAACGCAACACGACAGATGGTGAGTGCATTAGATGCATCTCACATCCCCCATCTCCCCCTTATTTTCTTGTCTTTAATAGCAATTGGCATCCACTTGGGCATATGTTGAGGACTTGAGCGAGAACCAAAATAGTTGGTACAAATGTCCAAGACCACGGTGTGTGGGCTGAATTACTTGTAATTTTCTGGCTCAGGTATGCTGCAGGTTTGTCTGGCAAACTAAATCAGCTTTTCCTGAGCTTATTTTCTCTCCATCTCTAGCGTCCCGTGGAGTTTTCTTTGTCTGCAGTCCTTGTCTTTTGACTCTTTGACAGCCTGAAAGTAGCTGAATTGTGAGAGAAGAATGTGTCTTTGTTTTGCCCACTTGCTGTCACTGTGGATTTGATTGTCTCAGTAGGCAACATGGCCTCAGACACAGCCATTCACACACACTCGCACACAGTCACCCCTGTGGATGGACATTCCTTTTGGCAAGGCTCCCAGATGGCGCTGCAGGTTCTCTGTGGGCTGCAGCTATCAGAAGGAGTGATTGACTGTGTTTCTGAAAGGCTGAGCAACATCACAACACTGCGTGAAGGTTGGAAACCCTTTGCACTGCTTTCTTTCCTGTCGAGAGTTCAAAAAGAAGTTGTGACTACAAGCTGAAATTTGTAGAAGCTTTGCAAAAACAGATTTAACTGTCCAGTGTCCAGCTGAGGGGAAGCTGCATTTCATCTGCTGCAGAAATGACCAATCCATTAACAGAGGAGTTAATTGAAAACAACTATCAACTACATTTTAATTCCAGCTTCTAAAATGTGAGAATTTGTTGCTCTTCTCATTACAAAGTGATTTTTTATTAGGGTTTTGGACTGTTTAGTGGAAAAACATACAAATTGAAGACATTGCCTTGGGCTATGGGAGCTGCTATTTTCAGACAATTCTATACATCAGTTATAGAAAAAACAATTGACAGTTTAATAACTTAAAATAATCTTTGGTTGCAGCTCTAGTCTCGTCCCAGAATGGTAACCATTTTGGTAAATGTGTTTTCACACAGTCGAGTAAGGGTTTTCATTTGCACTGTTGCCTGTTTGTATGATATGGGAAGTTAACAGATTAATTAACTGATTATTTTTAATAAGATAAAGAGTACGGTCTAGACCTGCTCTGTATGAAAAGTGCCCTGAGAACTTCTGTTATGATTTGGCGCTGTGTAAATACAGTTGAATTGTAAAGTGAGATTTCAGAAGTGAAAGTAAGCCGTACACTTAAAAGTTGTAATATGCATGTAAAGCAGTCTTTCAAAGTACAAATCGTCAACTTTCATAACATTTTTTTTACTTTGACATATTGTGCAATGTTGCAGTGAGGTAAAAGCATTAAATGTCATCGGACCTGTTGAATATTACATGACTTCAATTTGGGAAATTTCGTGAAACAGGAAAACTGTGTCAATACTTGCACGTCTCTAGAGTAACCAAAGGGCAGTCATTGTCATAAAGGCCTCTTCTGGATGTCCCAGCACTTTGGACTGAAAGCACACAGACCTTCACCCCAACCATTTCTGCTCCCCTGTGCTTAAGGATAATGAACTTAGGCTAAAATGGTAGATGCTTAAGAGGAAATGGCTTTGGAGCCACAGGCTTAGTGACAGGCTGTTGAGCATCTAGAGGAAGTCTCATTAAAACAGTATTTTAGTGTTTTATGACAAAGCTTACAACCAATGTCAGCTCCATTAAGGAAGAGTGGTGGTTGAAGAGTCCTATCATCCGGAAGGTGACCGATTTTTATCTGGCCGCCAGCTACCCGTGAAAAAGCCTCAGATGCCCTGAAGCCGTCTCTACTCTTGAATCAAGTTTTCATGTCGATTTAATTGATTTGTTCAACCCCCTTTTTAAATGTTTAATTAACCTAGACCCAGATTAAAACGCCACTAATATGAAATCCTCAGATCCTTTATGGCGGCCAGTCGAGCTGTAAGTAATTTCATGAGTCTTGGGAAATTACTTTTTCCCAAACGGACGTCTTATGTCTTGCTTCAGGCTGTTGGTGGCAGTCACAGTGGAACAGAGGTCCTGCCGGCACAAACATAACTCCACCGAACAAAAAAACTATCTCTATAGTCAAACTATATCTGACTATCTCGCTTCAGTGAGTGTTTATGTGTGAAGTTACACATTAGCACTGGAGCAAGTAGATTCCATGTCTGGCTTGCAGTTTGCCGTTGATAAAAGGTTAACGTAGCATTTAAACTTTTTATGCGCTCAGCTGAGTAATGATGTGATACGTGATACAGAATGGTATACATCATGTTTGCTTTATCACTGGCTGCCAGAGGGTGTTCATATTACAAAATTAATATTTATGTTGCAGGGGAAATCTCGCATGTTTAGCTGTCACGACAGTCGCTGAACACATTCCTCTCCACGTCTTTGATATAATCTCAAGGCTGAACATTTAGCTCTCGGGCAAAGTTTTTTGTCGAACAAAAAGGCCCACTGAATTATAAATGACTGTATCTGCTCTGGATGTTTCTGTGAGCTCACATCATCCGCAGTGGGCCTGTTAATGGATGCAATTTGGGTTGGAGGGAGACATATTTAAACGCCTACTCTCGCTACCAATTGAGACTGATGTACTGAGAATTGTACGCCTCAAGAAACTCACTCTCTGGTCCACTGTGACTGTGTGTTGCTGTAGTGGCCGTGTTGCATCTCAGATAGCAAAATATGATTGAATCAACAGTGAAACGTGGTCGGGAAGAAGTATTGAATCTACACTGAAGCCTGATATCAAACCCTAATTGAAAGCTCACGCTGTGTCAAATCTTTGAATCAACTCCGACTCACCCGTTATCTAAAAGCCTGGGATTTCATTTTACTTGATTTTGATATATTGAAAGTAATTACAAGGAACCAGACCTTTTCATGACACTTTCTTTATTTAGAACATCTGTACAACATTATATTGTTCTCAACATGTAAATGAAGTTCAAGAAAAGTTTTGCTTTCATTAAAAAACAACAAACAGATTTTAAGATGAGTGCAGAAGCCAAAACAACTCCAAAGACATAAAAAGTGATATTTCACCACTTAAACCCAGCAAACTACTTAAACCCAGCAAACTCGAGGGGATAATGTAACATTGATAGATATGAAAACTCTAAATAAATATGAACTAAGATGATCTTTTATACATGCTTAATTTCCAACTTTCTTTTTTGTTTTTTTTTTACATTTTAAAAACCTTAAAGGCCAGGACAGTTTAGTCATCATCATATATTGAGACCAGATTAAACAAAACCAAATATAATTATCTTCTCATTTATCTTAATGGGGCCAAAAGGTGACATTATCCATCCATAATATTCATAGTTTATCGTGGTACAAACTCAACATGCAGTCTTTCATCAGTGTCTGTTGACAGTCTTGCAGTCCCACCTGAAGCTGGGAGACTGTTTGTTTGTTTGTTTGTGGTGGTGGACGTTTTCTGTAGATTGGAAATGCTATCTCTCCAGATGAGAGAGAGAACCAGTGGTTGGTTGGAGCAGAAAGCAACATCTGTCCAATATGTAATGCACTTGGATTGCAGTTGTTGCATCGGACCAAATTTATATTGTACAGTATGTGCTTGTGGACAAAATAACAACTTACTGTGTTTTTGAATGGGATTGTATTACACAGTAACTCCGACAGACTGGTGTTTTTCCTCTGTGCGCTTCCTACAAGGAAGAAAATGATCATTTGCCAATTATACTGTACTTTCACTGCAGTTTACTGCTCGCCATTAAAGTTTTACACAGTTTTCCGTCCATATGGGAATTATCTCAACAGTGCGATTATATTCTGCCTTCAGACAAGTCCTGTCTCTCAGAAATGTTTGCATAACAAAAACTGAAATCACAACACAATCCAAAAAACATAACATTTCTCTTTCTCTTATCCGTCTTTCCACAGATGTGTCCTCTTGCCTCTCCTGAGTATTAAGCCGCCTCAGCAGTCTCTCTTCCTGCTGGTTGACTCCATCGATGAAGGCTGTCAGCTGGGTGAGGGGGAGCAGAGGTCCTCCCCCGGCTCCCCCAGGACCATCGCTGAGCTCCTGGCCAGCCATCATGAGTTCCTGCCTCCCTGGCTGCTCCTCATCTGCTCCGCACGGCGACAGAATAAGGCTATCACTAAACTCTTCACAGGTAAACAGCGGGGCTTTTCTCTTGAACAAATTACACTGTTGGTCAATTAAGGTCATTGTTATTACTGTGAGTGAAGAGGTTCCGTCCACAGTCATTGCAGGTGTCATATGTGGCGTTTTGTAAACTCGGTACATCACTGTCAAAATAATTGTGGTACCTTAATCACAGCTGAACTGAGCTGATGTAAAAAGACAGTTTGATAGATGAGACAATATTTGCATCTGTCAGTACTGCTCCATGCTTATTTCCGCTCAATGGCCGCTATTTTTCTGTGTTAATGTGATACATTTCACCTGAAAATGTGGTTACAAACAAAGCCTGCGGCGGCTCCTCTTCTGCCACGGCTGTTCGAATAGTACAGATGCAAAAAAAAAGGCTTTCTAACATCACGACATGCCCAAATAGATTAGGGTCACCGCTGTAGACCTCTGTAAAGAGCTGCAGCGCTTCCTTGATGTCCTATGACACTGTGCCATACCAGCTGCTATTATCTCCTTGTCAGGCCAGCAGCCTACTCTGTGGTGATGAGCTGGCATAACATTAATCAAGAACCTGACTGTGTGGGAGGAAGTCTCCTCCGCAGACTCGCACTGCCGTGTGTACCCTCTCTACCTTTCCAAAACCACTGAATGTGGGAGCTTCTCCTGCCCTCGGCTCGGCTCTTAAACCATTACGTAATATCCCAGCAGTCTAAGCAATTGTACTCCCCACTCAGGAGATGCACGGAGTCAGATTCAAGGCTGAACGAGCATTTTTGTCCCTTTTTTCACTGCATAAATGATATACTGGGTATATATACTGGTGTAGTACAATGTCCCAAATAATTGTAGAATTAGTATTATATTAAAATTCTGAACTGCAGTTTGTGTAAAAAAAACAAAAACAAAAAAAAGACTGTGCGAACTTGGCATAGAGACAGCAGCAGGTTTTGAGTCTTGACTTGCCGCTGTGTTGTGTAGAGCAACACAATATGCAGCCAATCAGGAACATGTATGATACATGATGACAAGCATGATCCTGTTTTTGATCTGTCTCTGTCAGGGAGTGTATTGTGGCCAGCAGGAAACTGTGAGATGATGTGAAGATAAAATGTACACAAAGTCCTACTGGACTTGTTGACAGCAGCACCAACAAGGTTGACCAGCATTTAGCTTTTAGTGGGAGGTGAATTCAATCTCTGGCACATGTTCAGAAGAATGCCATGCAGTTTTGAAGGTATTCTAGAAGTCCGTTGGTAAGGTGCGTAGGCATGTTTGAGACCAGCTGGCTCTCAACAAGTGATAGTTTAAAGGAAAACAATACTGATAATGTAGCTGTACATACTCATAGTATCTCCACTTTGAATGCAAAACTGTGTTGTGTACAATTTACTTTTTATACAATTTGTAGGCGACTCTCTAAAGGTTGTCTGTTCGTCTGTGGCATAATATGTTCAGAATATACATTATTAGAGCTGAAACCACTGGACAATTAACTATTTTGATAATAAATGAATGATTTCAGTCATTTTTGAAGCAGTATGTCAAACATTCTGTGGTTTCAGCTCCTCTAATGTGAGGATTTGCTGATTTTCTCTCTTTTCTGTCATTGTGAGTTGAATATATTTTGGACTGTTTGTTGGACAAAACAGGGAATTTTAAGGCACCATTGTTATTATTATTATTTATTGACAAAACTTTTAATCAAGAAGGTAATTGGGGAATTATTCCACAATCATTAGTTGCTGCCCTAAAAAACATTAAACAAAAAATTTGAAAAACTATATACATTTATTGATTTGTATTTGGATATTAAATAGTGTGACTTCTTACATCTCTGTTTTCATTTTAAACATTGTCTTTAAACCAGCTTTTCATTCACCAAAATTCTTAATAAAAGCCTAAATTTTGCTGTGGACCTTTTGTTCAACATTTCAGAATGGCAAAAAAAAATTCTAAAACGTGGTTTGGGCAAAGTGTAATCACATTTTGTATCACAAGGCTCCTGTGATAACTAGTAAGACACTTAACATTATATTTATAGGTCAAGTAGAGTGAATGCAGCTCTAAGGAAGGCGGCGTCGGTCAGCCCGTTTAAACTACATTCGTCCAGTTAAATATAAAGAGCCACATGCATTGAAGAGGTCACCAGCAGGGCTTTCAGACTCCAGTTCTCTTTTAAAATGGGTGTCATTTGTGTTTTGATTGGGTATAAATGAATGAAGCAGTTCAGTGTCACCACTATCAGAGCACTTTTCTCTCATTAGAAAGATTGTCATGTGTTTACACCTTAACTCAACAATGTAGTTTGAAAGTGGGTTGTAAATGATTGGGTGCAGTGTTGGGGATTAAGTGAAATCTTAAGTGTAGGCGTCAGACTGGAGTAAGTGTAGTTTAGATGAGCGTAGATCTGATCGGTGTTGACAGTGGCAGCAAGGGGGGTGACGACTTTTAGGACACCAGAACTCACTTTGAGTCTTTAGTGGGCGTCGTGCGTCTAATTCAACAAACCAACTGTGATGCAAGCTGCCCACTTCATAATCGCAAAGGCATGCCCACCCACGCTTTCCTCTAACATCAAAGCTTCGACGTAGGTGCCAGTGCTGGATTCTGGATTGGTATCAGAGTGTAGTATAAAGCATCCTCACAGCATTTTCCAAAACTTTGAGCCCACAGACAACACAGATGGAGAAGAAGTTTTATATTTGATTTCCTTTCAGCAGCAATTTGCATTAAATCGTATTTTCTGGTGTGTGTATGTGTGTGTGTGTGTGCGCGCGCTGTCTGCTGTGTCTGGCCCGACCTGAGATTTAAATCGTCAGATTTTATTTGCAGTTGCACATAAAGTTGACAGTGGAGTCACCAGGGGAATATATAGCTGTGTATGCCACAGATGTAAATGCTAATGGGAAACTGTTATCTGCAACTTACTTCAGAGTATCTCTGGGAGTTCTGTGATTGCCTATTTGCCTTTTCTCCTCTTATGTTGCAAGCTGATGAGCTGTCTGTTCTTTTTGTTTTTGATATGGTTTGAAGGGAATTTCATCTTGGAACAATCTGATAAACAGCAGTTATCTTCTTTCTTTTCTTTTTTTGGACTGGCTCTCATCTCTTTCCCTTTTTACTGCCTCTTTGATGATGGCCAAGCTTTTGTCAAGCTCTTACTCCAATTGCCCAGCAATTGGTTTTAAAAAAATGAGTCTTCTTTTGAACAGAGGAACAGAGATGTGATGCCCCCATTTGAAAGGAGTGAAGGACATATGTGATTTTGTTTTTGCTTTTTTTTTTGGTTTACTTTCATCCTATTGAGTTTGTGCATTGAGATGCTCCTACAGACCTACAATGAGCCTCGGCCTTTCTCCTTTGCAGATGCTTTTAGCAGCGTCTTTGTTTTGTCTAGATCCAGTCTTCCGCTTTTAGTTCAACTCTGGAAATTCTTCTGCTAGGCTGGCTTCTTTTCCTCTCACATAGACGGATGTAGACATGCACACAAACACATTCACCCACTTACCTTGTCCTCCATTAGCTTGTGCGCCTTATTATGAATACAGCAGTGTGAATGCTCCTTATTCATGCAGCACTGGACCTAAAATAGACCAAAGGACTTCAGAGTATCAAATTGAGGCCAAGTGTCCCCTAAAAATACCCTCCATATTGTTTACAAGTCAGAGATGGCAGTGACCTGCCAAAAGACTCCACTTTCATGCTCTGTGCAAAGCCAACTCCTATTTTATGCGAGCGGCCTATTTTGTCTGGGGTGGAGGTTGTGTGGGTTTCCCAGTATACTCTGGTCTGCGGTGATGGGAACTCTGTGGTTGTGTGAATATAGTGTCGATAAAGTTTGAGGAATAACCTTTAACCAGAAGGTCATCTTGCAGAAACGTTGCTGGACCAGAAGTCTGCCATGATGCTTTTAAGATTTCTGAAAGAATTTCCTTTTGAAGAGAGAAACTTGTCTTTTGATTTGTGTTTCATTCACTTGAGTCTGACACATACTATCTGCATCAGCTGGAATGTGTTTGGGTTTTTTCTTCTAAAAGATGGCTTTTCCCCCCCAGGAGCAGAACTCTGAATTTTTCTTTCCTTGCTCAAGTGTTATTCCTTGTGTCTGTCTCAGAGTGGAATGTGCTTTGGGAAGTTTTCAACACCTCTGAGACCGAGCAGGAAGAAGGAGGCATTCTGACTTTCTGCAGCAGAATGCCTCGTTTGCATCCGCTCGGCTAAAGCCTCGCAAACAAAGACCGTTCTGTTTGTGTGGAGGAGTACAAGAATTTTGCAGAGTATCCTTCTGGCTGACTCACATTATATGATCACTCAGTTTTGATTAAGCTTCTTGATGCAAATATGTCGATCTGTAGCAGAGCTGCTTCTTTATGTCCCAAGTGTCAGCAGACATACGGAGAGAAGCTTGCTCCTGCGGTGCGTACCCCCTCTGTGTGCTGTGCTACTGTAAGGCCATGATAGGGGTAGCGGAGTGGAAACACTTAGGCAGCGATTTTGGTTGGCGGCCGGGTAGAATCTGTGCCAATTTAACAAGGCCTCCGGCAGAAGGAGAGCGAGGGAAAGGGGAAAGAGAGGCGGGGTGGAGGTGGGAGACAGGGGGTTGGGCGTTTAAATAGAAACAGCCTCTCAGACATGTATTTTTTTCAACAGCTCATACCTCAGTCTCTCATCATTTTCTGACTCGAACAAGACTGATAATGGTGATGATGTCTCAAAATTGGCACTTATATTGGGGCAGACTCAGAAATGCCTTGTTTAACTGTCCAAATTCTAATTGAGCCATATTCAATATATTGTGAAACAGAAATTCTATTTATTGTGGCGTTTTGAAGACCCTCCTTTTGTTTTTTGCATTGTTTTTCCAAAAATTTCACTTTGCTTATGGCCTCATTAAAATGATTACAGACTCATTTGAATCATAATCCCCTCATAGCGTTTGATCCAGCCTAGTGTGTGATCTTTTTATCGTGTGGAGGCATCACTGAACTGTAATGGCTACCATCTGCCCAATATTGTTTATGGTGCATGCTTGTCAAAGTCACTGTTTCTCAACTAGTGAGTATGTGAAGGCGCTTTCCTAGTGTTAGCAGATAGTACTGCGTGGAGAACATGAGTGTGTCTAAGAAGTTTCAGCAAACATTCATGAATAATTCTTTGATAAGAGAGGGATGAAATCTTGTTGAAGCACAGAAAAGAGACGTTGGTTGGTGCACACACTGAGCAACTCAACTCTGATATTAATATGATATTGATATTGATATTAGCTTGTGCTTCAGCAAGTACATTTACATTTTCATTGTCTCGTGCCTCGATATTTTAGCCCTTTAACTGATGCTCGTTTCCAGCGCAGCTTTAAAGTACAGAAGTAGAAATAACTTTCTTTCCTACATTGTGACATCCAGCTAATGAGTCATGTAAGGTCACAGCATAGCAGTCTGACTACATTACTATGACAGAAGTGCTGGAAATATATAGAAATAGGTTGAATAGAGAGGTAGGGTTTGGGATTGAATCTGAATTCAGTAGTGAATCCACTCATCAAATCAGAATCCTTTAGATTCCCTCACTGAATTGATCAGTAAAAGCTACAAATAACTTTATATTTTATATTTATATTTTATATTGAAGTCATTCCTCATCTCTCCACTGTTGACTATCAAATAAAGGCATGAAATGCCCCTAAAATAATTATATATATTAAAAAAAGCTCAACTCTTATCACATAGATCACAAATAGCCAAATAACTACCTAAAAAAAAAAAAGAGGAGATAAAATACTTGATGAGATTCGTCTTTATCTCAAATCGGTTTTAGCAGCAGTATAGAGGTAAAATGCACGTGTTCAGATCTGAGATAATCGGAGTGAGCAGAGTATTGCCACTCAAATCTCTCCACCCGTGTGGAAGCATGTCGTGACTAATCCACGAATACAGGAGGAGGTAGATGACAATGATACAGCCCAGTTTTAAAGGAAACACAAAACAAAACCTCGTGCAAGCTGTACTTAGAGACAAAAGCCAACATGAGTGAGGGATGAGGACGGATGGAGAAGGCATGGATTTGTCAACTGCAGTGTGCCAGTGGTTATAATGATATAGCATCAGTGTGCTACTGGAGCTGTGAAAGATAATAGCTCCCCTTAAACAACCACATTCCTGCTCTGCACTGTTACAGCAACTTCAATTAGATTAATTTCCACTATCATAAAATACTTCATTATTTTCATTCTTTTCCCAATTTTACTCTTAGGTCTTCCAGTTGGTCACATGGGGCACTTGGCAGGCGTTGGGGGTGTACCAAGAAGAAACTTGGAAAATAGCCACACATACACACACACACAAAACCACACATAAAAGCCCCTCTTAGTTATGAATCACAGCTATAATTAAGACGGTTATATTCCTGGCTCAGTCTGAGGAATGCTGCAGGAGCGTGTGGCCACTTTAAGAAGACACTCATCCAGTGAGGCATTTTGATGGGGGGTTTACTCATTTCCTTCCTAAGATGACACATTTGCTCAAGTTCTGAGATTTTTCTTCTTCCAGACCCCACTGTATATAGATAAGCCATTTCAAATTCCACAGCTATTGTATAATAAAAGCTACACAGTCAGGAAATTATGTGACTCTGTGGTGGGTCTGTGTTTTTGTTTCCTGTGTTCGTGTCTCTTTGGAGAGAGGGTAACCCACCCTGGCAAAGGACTTGAACCACATCTTCCACCTCCACTCTGCCCGCCGTGAATGGAGCTTTCTTTACCCAACCCGCCCAGAGACAGAACTGATTTACCACCAATGATCACAAATGAAAAGAGCAGCCCTGTTTAAAGTATGCGCCCTCCTCCACTTCTCTGAGCAGCCCTTTGTCCCGAGGCCTGCGAGTGAGTCTGACACAGGGCACGGTCGTTCCGCCGCAAAAAGGTCAACAAAACTCTTAACATCTCCATGGATGTGTTTTTTTTTTGTAAGCTTTCTATTCGGTCAAATGTGAGACCTCACTGGAGGGACAGCGAGCTCTTCTGGCCGACTGACAACACAAACACAGTCGTAAAGCAGCGAGGATGGTTTATTTCTTCTGGGCCGTGGAATGCTCCCCGAAGAGAGACAAAGATGGCTCTGCTTACCGACTCCCCAGTAAATGACATTTTGTGGCATTATTGAGATGATTGGATGTGTAGTTGCACGAATGCAACAGATGAATTTGAAACTTAACTATGAAATAAAATTGTAAGTTATATGAGAGATTAGATGCCAAGAACAATTTTCAGTATTGAAAGGGGAAGGAGCTCCAAGGCACTCTTCAAGCCAATAATTAAAAAGTCTTTATTTAATACTTTAAAGAACTTTAAAACCAATTCCAACACGTTCTGGCCATGCTGCGGCCGTCACCAGAGAGACCAAACTGCCCAGCGCTAAACCAAAGAGCACATTCGACAAATGCCTCCTGCTACCAAAACATAATAAAAGCTCTTCTTAGAGTTTTCAGTATTGGATGTCTGTGCCTCGATGTCTGGGTAACAAGAGCAAGGACGACATATTTAATTAGCTTACCTCCCCCTTTCTTGAAATTGGCTTACACAGACAAGCTGATTTATGTCCATATTCATGTATGAGTTATCGTCTGTGAGGCTGCATGTTGAGCCTCACTTTGGATGAGCTGAAGACCATAATCCTCGCTGAATACTGTAATTTACCACCATGCAGTCTGACAGCCGGGCAAATTACAGGTCTACCGTGTCTGTATCTATAACACCTTGGGTGCTGCACTGCAGTAACACGATTCTGAACATGGCGGACGAACCGGCTGGCCTCTTTCCTCCTGAGGTGATGCCCTTTGGTATGTGGCATGCCTCTGCCAAATTTTTATAGACTAGAGATTTTTCATTTTTTCAAGGCTGTAGTACAGAGCACGACTTGTCAGCTTTTGCTTTAATTGAAGGGTGCTTTAATTAAGTCTTAATCTAACTTTAGTTGGAATAAATGCAGTGGAATTCCTGGCACGTTTTTGGCTGGTTTTGCTGCAGGGGTAAAGGCCTCTAAAATAAAGATGGGGGATTTTTATACCACACTGCCTTTTGACCTACATGCCAAGGATGACTTTGCAAGTACCTGATTCCACAGCAAGCTGCCACAGCTTTCCGCGTGCTTAAACTGTTGTCTGGACGTTTCCCTGTGAAATCTTTATAAAATGGTTCCAGACCTTCCTGGCACTGCATGTTGATAGCAGATAATGGCTTGTTTGACTTGTGTTTTATTCTAATAAAACATGACTGACATGCTAGACTGAGTAGTTTCTATTGCAGGTGAATGGAAACATGTGCTGGTAGGGCTAAATGAGGTCACCGGGAGGTCAGCCAGTGTAATGATGAACAAAAACATGGGCAGGAATTGAGGAAATTTGATCCTGTGTGGGGCAGGGAAGTCCCAGCACTACAAGAGCTTACTGCCACCATGAAGGCTAATTTCTTTCTGAAGATACAAGCTTTTAGTTATTTTAGGTTTTATGGTACTTAGGATCATGGAACTTATTTAGCACATAAAAGATGTATAACCTTTTAAACTGAAGGGCAAAAAAAAGAAAAGGACCACGTGGCATGAAAAGAGGGATTATTGGCTGTACAAGCCCTACTTTTTCCCCGATTACAGAAATTGGTAAATGGACAGTTTGAATGAACTTCATACTATTTATGTACAGTTGGTCCGGTTTGATCTGTGTATTCCTGGCTTAACACACTGTTATTTCAGTTCTCTTCTGGAATTTCTTCACTTGGATAAAATTTCCATTCATGTGTGCAGCTGCAAGAAGCTCCATGATGTATAGTGACAACTCTCTTAGAGTAGATATCCATTATGGGATGCAGTGAGTGAAGGCATACACATGTGACCAGGTGCACAGCCTTCTGACTCACTCTCTTGTCACCATCTTAATGAGCTCCTGTCATTCAAAATAACTTTTTTCTGGTGTTTTTCATAGACACTCATATGACTGATGTATTATTCTTTGTGCAGATGGTTTGATAGCTTCATCAGAGTGCACCTCTTAAGCGGCAGTTTAACATGTTGGTGTCTTATCTGAATAAGCACATTGGTCATATTTACCTAAAAGTCACAACAGCAGTCTTGCTATCTCATCTCAGTATCTCTTTCGATTATCAACTGATCCTTGCAGCTCTTCCGCCGGATTAATGTAAAGGTTACAGCAGCACAAGTTTCTCCATATACAGCAAAACTCTTTACATCCAGCATTTGATCAAATGAGAGTCCCAACTTATCGTCCTGACATTCAGTCCTCGTGCACTGTTGGATGTTGTTAGGCCTCAATGGCAAAATAAGTTTTAAAATCCATCAGTGATGCAGCCTGTGATGTAACAGAGCCTGTGGACACTACAAATAACAATAATCAGAACATCAACATAATATTAATTATATATACTGTATATCCTATGCGTGTGTGTGACACTGTCTCTCTCTCGCTCGTCTAAATGAAGCCGTGAGGAACTTTAACATCTGAATGACAAGATGCCGTCACTTTAACAGATAGATGAGGCCAGTAATTTTGCGTCCGTTACAGATATGTTTGAAAAGGAGTGTTTTAAATGTATTCCAGCTCACTCCACCCCTCACCTGTTCAGTTGCAACACAACAGGTTTGACTGGAAACGCTTTCACATCCCGTTTGAAATTCAGCAAGAGGCGTGTTTGGGCAGGAGTGTTTTCATGTGCTTTGCCTCTAGCGGAACATAAATTAATTGTTAAATTGTAATCATTTCAGTGTCTCGCTTGGTGGTCGTTTAGTGTGGCAGGAAATATACAGTGCACATAAAATGTAGCAGCTAATCTAAAAGGATTTTCTCCTGCAACAGTTATCTTTGCACAGTTGAATTAGTGCCCCATTTCAGTCAAAGCTTCTCAGTGCTTGGCTTTGTCTTTTCTCACTTGTGAATAAGCCACATTTATCCAAGATAAAATAGAGAGTGTTATCTCCATTCGTCTGTAAAACGAGAAATTAGAGAGTGTATATAATCAAACAAGGAACCTAACAGTATTTTTCAAAGATTAAATAGCAGCACTCTTTTCAAAGGACTGTTGTTTGCAGACCGTTGGAGCTGACTCTCATCCACATACTTGTGTTTAGGAGGTTGGCGCTCTCATGTTTTTTGGAGCCGGGAACGCTGCAGCTGTCGAACAGACGTTTGTCGAGCGCGGGTTTACTGGAGAGCCTGAGGAGAGGGCAGCGAGGCTTTGGTTTCTGTTTTCTTTATGGATCAGATGACCTAAGATGGTGTCTCGCAAAGAACGTGCCGAATCGGAGACGCTTCCATTCTGAAATCCCGGTCGATGAGCTCGGACCTCTTATTTCTCAACGCACATGCACACGCAGCCTCGTTTGTCATCTGAAAAATTAATCTAGAAGGCAAACAGTCCCTCTTTTGTACATGGGGCTCTGTCTCCTGTGGCTGGTATCCAGTTCTGTAACGAGCAGCAGCTGGCTCAGAGGCCTGTACTCGGGAGCTGCATCCCTCACCCTGATGAATGTGTCATTTGTTGCTTGTTTAGCAGTCGCTTTTGTTCAGACTCTGAACCATCCTCTCTAACACACACACACACACACACACACACAATACTCAGCTACAGTTTGTGTAGATCACTTATAATGGTGCAAAACCTAGGCTTTCATGACGGTCTGGTTTTGGAAAGAAAGAAAATGGTTCTTGGATGGCATTTGAACATTTGTAGCCAATGAAAGTTCTTGCATTCTTGTGTAGTATTTAATAGTAGTTCCTGTTACACCACAGCCATCAAATACAGGTTGGAAGACTTTCCTCCTGTGGTTGTTTTAGTGCTTTATCTGCAGGAGTAGGGCAGTAATAATGCAATGACTTCACAGTTGACATCCAAGCCCTATGAAGTGATGTCTGCTGATGACTAAAGTGGAAATTGTAGGTCATCTTCCACCATGTGCAGTGAAAAAAGAGCATTTTTGGTGTGTTCTGACTGAAGATTCTTGCTTGTTCTCTCCTTTTGTTTCTTGCAAATATATCCTTTTTTTTTTTAACTTTTTTATCCAGGCGAGTGCTTTATTTCATGGTAGCTGCAGTCAAATTTCTGTCTCCTCCTCCCTCCTCCAGCTTTCCTAGTCACTGTATCTTCATAATTGGTGTGTCAGCGACCGTGGAATGTAGGAGAAACTGTTTATCATAAACTACAGCACAGAAGCATTTTTTCTTTTGTTCCCTTGAGAAAATATTCATGATAGAGTAACATCTCCAGAATTGGGCTGTAATGCACACTCAATGTTTTTCTTAGGCCCCTTGTGAACAGAACAAATCAACATCAAGACAAAATATTAAATGTAACACTTTGCTGAAGTCACTGGCTGGGTGAAAAAAAGTTTCTTCTTGGTCCCCTGAAGTCTTTTTTTGTCCTTGTTTTTTCCCTGTAATGGCCTCTTCCCCCCCTCTTAGCTAGTGGGTTTCCTGTCCCAACTGGAGCAAACCCAGAATGTCCAAAGAAGGATTGGGTCCAAAAGGAGTAGGAGGACCAGTCAGTGACGTGGGAGCATCAGAGAGTCGCACACATAGGCAGGGGATCACACCAGGCATCAGATGTCTGTCTTTCAACATCATTTGTAAATGCAAATTTGAAACTATGTGCCTGGGTCGACTGAGCCACCTGTGATTGTGCACTAGCCTGAAAAGATATTGGCATAAAAAAAATGCCAATAAAATAGGAAGGAAGCATGTACACTAGCTAGGCCTTCAAGCTAAACGAACACTAAGAATCTGACATGTAGCAGAAGGCTAGAGAAAATAAGGAGAGGAAGAGTGAGAAAACCTCTGAGGATTGCACGGCAGGCTGAAATTTGATCTTTAATGCTTGAAGTTTGAGCCAGAGGACTAGTGAGTACACTGAGAACAGGAATGCACATTGGGATCATTAGGTACCTTCAAATGTTTCTGTATCTTTTGATATAAACTTGAAAGAATCCATCGCCAGACTCATAATGACCCATTCCATTTCTTCCCAAGGCCCTGTCAAAATGAGTGATCAGTCAGGTTTTTTGTGGCAAAGATTTTGAATATACACAAAATCTTTAATGGTTTTTAGTACTCAAAGGTAGAAGTGCTTGAGTGTTTTTACTTACCTATAGCTACTATCCACGCTACGGGTGTATCTGTCTCTTGTAATGTCAGGTACTTATCAAGGACTGGAGTGGGAGCTGGTGCAGGCGGTCATGGAGCTGGAGTAAAGAGGGTAAAGGGAGGGAGGGTGGAACATGCACACAGTCACTGAAAACAATGGCAGACTGAAAGTAGGTTAGGGTCATTGAGTTTTTGTTATGATTGGCCAATTATATGATATAATGCTGGAGAGGGATACTTACCAGCAGTTTGTACAGCTGCCCCCCCTGTCATACATTGAATTACATCTATTGACTATAGATATTCAGAAGAAGCGAAATATGTTTTGTTTTGTATTTATTTCAGGTTTAGCTCTTCAGTCTAAACTGGAACAAAACCTGTCTGTCCATATTAATCCCTATTACAACAAAGTCACAAATCCCAACAATTTACCCTTTATCTGTCGGGGGTTAGCAACTCAGTGTTTCCCGCAGGTTGGGAATTTACTTGTGGTGGTGGGTGGCATGTGACGGGGGGGGTACATCACGTTGCACAGTTTTCTGTTCTGTGTTGAGGCTAACACCAACCAGTCCAACTACCCTCCTTTTTAGGCACTGAGGAGTGTAACGATACACAAAATTCACCGTTCGGTATGTACCTCAGTTTGGGGGTCACGGTCCAGTACATTTTCGGTAAATTCTTACTGTAGCAGTTAATAACTAATAAGAAAAAATAAATATTGCAAATGTCAGTAATTCTCCATCGTAACACTCTGACCTGTTAATTCCTGAACAACTGCAGCTTGTGCTTGTTTGTACAGGGCAGGCACGACGGACCGACTAACATGCACACATGAAGGCACATTGTAGCGGGGCTCAACCACTTTGACCAGATGCTTAAACTCTGTATTCTCTACGACTTCGAGTACGGTCACATGTCCGCAGCGATAAACCCTCCTTTAGCATTAGTTATTACTTTGGTACAGTCCGAATCTGCAGTGAGAGGCTGCAGAGAAGCACTCACCTTTCAGTCTGGCTTTGTTCCGCTAATTTACACATTCAGGTGATGCCGTCGTAAATGTCTGTTTCTACAGACATACCGACTTCAGTTAAACAATGCCTATAACAAAGTCTGACCAAAGAGTGTGATTTATTAGAATCAAAATCATTGTGTCTCTGATTCTCATTTTCTGGCATGTAGCAAAGGATATAATTAAACGTAGTCCGTATCTGAGGTGTGAATGACTTAATTTAATCTGTTTTATCAGTTTGAAACATAACCAAGGCCTCAAGGACAAAGAAAAAGATTATTGCGAGACACAGTTAATGGAGGCGTGCTTATCTTAAACAAACTCAGAAGCAGATGATAAAGAAAACCCATCGCTCCTTCTGTTTACCAGGGTCTGTTGTCCAGACTGTCAGTATGCGCTTGGGAACTCTCGTTAAACTCATCAGGTCTGTTATCTAGCTTCCAGGTGCGGTTAGCACTGGCCCTGTGTGGAGTAAGATTTCACAGCCTTTTCTACCCACACAATAGCAGTCAGATGAACAGAGCGCTGCCTCAGGCTTGGTGACAGAGTCTGATTCATATTATGTACTGGGAAAAGTTGTGTTATATAATCAAAGCAATCACAGTTAACTGTTAAAGATAAAAGTACTGGCGCTGAATTTTGTAGATTCTTTTCAGCAAAACCATTTAAGTTTAGAGTAGTTTCCTGTCAGTACATAAAATGTTCAGTCAATAATGAGATGCCTAAAATTAAAACTTTAATTACTTTAAAAAGGTCAATGTTAATGAGTTCATGTTCAGCCTGGCATACAAGTGCACCTTCTTAGGGAGAAAAATGCAACTCCTTTTCCCATGCTAGGAGGCCGGCCTGTTAGTCATTGTAAAATACAGTATGTCAATAACACTGATAGAGCCGCTGGTGACATTTTTCTCCTGACCCAGTAACCCCTGAGAACCATGGGAACTGTAAATATAAGTATGCAAAAAATGCTCTTCTTGCCCTCTGGCTGGTGGCTACACAGACCATGAACAGATTGTTTTAACATGGAGGAAAGTTCACTTTATGCCCATTAGCCGAGGCTATTATGGAGCCATTTTTCCACGTCTCTGAGAGGAATTCCCATTAAAGATCATCATTAAAGATCATTCATTTTTTTCAGAATGATGTCTGAGGAGGAGGTCTGTGCTGGGAGCATGTAGCATGATAATAAGTGAGGCGCTGGAGAGATGTTTTACAGATCACTGATGTGCTACAGGCATGGAAATGCCTGGCATGGAAATGAAATTGCTCTCCTCCATTTTGATTCCTGTACATCATCAGCCCGTACCACAGATTTGCGCCTACTGATTAAGCACTAATAACCTCTGTAGTCAGTGAATGGGTTACATGACCAACTAACCAAACTTACAAGAAATTAAATTTTTTTCTCAGAGTATGTGGGTTTTATTTTTAGACATAGTTACCTTTATATGTGGCTTTTCTTTAAAGACTGGTGCTTTCCCTTTTGAGTTTTTTTTCTGTTTTAGTACATTTGTGTGTTGCGGTACATGGTACATGCAACAACACAGGTACAATTTAATATGATGTATTCATTACTCAGTCAGGTTTTTATTAAATTTATTGTTACAGGCACACTCTAAATTATTACAGCTGAAATTGCTTCTGCATGAGGCAAAATATACTGCACTAATTACCACGACTTTGTTTTCCTTAGTTCTTTATGGGCTGAACTGATCGCGAACTCCCGCTGATCATGTCTGCTTCCAGCAGCCGGAGGGGTTATGCTCTCAATTCCTCTGAAAGGTTTTTCTTTAACAACATGGCTTAACTGTTAATTATCCTATGCCTTAGGAAATTAAAGGTTGGCTTAACCTAATTATCCAAAGGTACAAGATCAATGGATAAATACTGGGTATGATCTCAAGGTCAGACTTAAGATAATGACTCAAGGGGGAAAGTAACACTACTTATCATCAACTATGATTTCTACAACCGCTGCCATTGATTGTTATCCTTTACATTTTTTCGTATTCTTCAAAATACTGGCCATGTTATTTTTCAGTTCCTCCTACATGTCATCAATTTGTCATTGGACTCCTCTAATGTCCATTTCTTTTCTTTCAGGATTCCGCAAAATCAGCCTCGATGATCTGCGCAAGGCCTACATCGTCAAGGATGTGCAACAGTACATCCTACACAGGCTGGACCAGGAGGAGGCCCTGAGGCAGCACCTCACCAAGGAGACAGCAGAGATGCTCAACCAACTCCACATCAAAAGCAGTGGCTGCTTCCTCTACCTGGAGCGTGTGCTGGATGGTGTGGTGGAGAACTTCATCATGCTTCGTGAGATCCGAGACATCCCTGGCACTCTTAATGGTCTCTACCTGTGGCTCTGCCAGAGACTATTCGTCAGAAAACAGTTTGCCAAAGTCCAGCCCATCCTCAATGTAATCCTGGCAACTTGCAGGCCACTCACGGTCAAGGAACTGTACCATGCAGTCTGGACCAAAAACATGACACTGACTATGGAAGAGTTTCAGAAAAAGATGGACATTCTCTCCAAGTTGTTGGTTGATGGCCTCGGGAGTACTAAAATCCTTTTTCACTACAGTTTTGCAGAGTGGCTACTGGATGTTAAGCATTGCACACAGAAGTACTTGTGCAATGCAGCAGAGGGACATAGGATGTTGGCGATGAGTTATACTTGCCGAGCAAAGCAGCTCAAACCACTCGAAGTGCAGGAATTTGCATTGCACCTTGTCAATTCCAATCTGCAGATTGAGCCTTTTAATCTGGCTCTTTGGATGGTTTGGAATGGAACCCCTGCTAAAGACTCCTTGACCACCTCCATACCAAGAGAACAGGAGGTCCTACAACTTCTGGTCAAAGCTGGAGCTCATGTAAACAATGAGGACGACCATGCATCATGTATTGTACAACAGGCCCTGGAAAGAGAGGACTCAATACGGACATTGCTTGATAACGGGGCATCTGTGAACCAGTGTGACTCCAGTGGGAGAACTCTGCTGGCCAACGCCGCATACAGTGGAAACCTTGATGTGGTCAACTTGCTCATATCTAGGGGGGCAAACATGGAGCTAGAAGACAACCATGGACAAACAGCACTTACTCTTGCTGCAAGGCAAGGCCATACCAAAGTGGTCAACTGCCTAATTGGTTGTGAGGCCAACATAAACCACACAGATCATGATGGATGGACAGCCCTGCGCTCAGCAGCTTGGGGTGGACATTCAGAGGTTGTATCTGCTCTGCTTTATGCTGGTGCCAAAGTGGACTGTGCTGATGCTGATGGTAGAACTGCTTTGAGAGCTGCTGCTTGGGGAGGCCATGAAGACATAGTGTTGAACCTTCTCCAGCATGGGGCTGAGGTCAACAAGGCAGACAATGAAGGAAGAACAGCTCTCATTGCTGCGGCATACATGGGACACAGAGAGATTGTTGAGCACCTCTTGGACCACGGGGCCGAAGTTAATCATGAAGATGTGGATGGGAGGACTGCCCTCTCAGTCGCTGCTCTCTGTGTTCCTGCAAGTAAAGGCCATGCTTCTGTTGTTAGCCTTCTGATCGACAGGGGAGCAGAGGTTGACCACTGTGATAAAGACTGCATGACTCCTCTCCTTGTGGCTGGCTATGAAGGACACGTTGATGTAGTTGATCTGCTTTTGGAAGGTGGAGCTGATGTGGATCACACAGACAACAATGGTCGCACTCCTCTTCTTGCTGCTGCATCAATGGGCCATGCCTCTGTTGTCAACACATTACTTTTTTGGGGGGCTGCTGTTGATAGCATCGACAGTGAGGGAAGGACTGTGCTGAGCATTGCATCTGCTCAGGGTAATGTGGAGGTGGTCAGAACTCTGCTGGACAGAGGTCTGGACGAGAATCACAGGGATGACGCAGGCTGGACCCCGCTACACATGGCTTCATTTGAGGGCCACCGTCAAGTGTGTGATGCCCTTATTGAGCAAGGTGCTCGTTGTACAGAGGTTGATAATGATGGTAGAATACAGCTTATATTAGCTGCACAAGAGGGTCACTATGACTGTGTGCAAATTCTTCTGGAAAACAAGTCATGCATTGACGAGAGGGGATATGATGGGAGGAATGCTCTTAGGGTGGCGGCACTAGAAGGCCACAGAGACATTGTTGAACTGCTGCTGAGCCATGGTGCTGATATAGATTACAAAGATGCAGATGGACGCCCAACACTCTACATATTGGCACTTGAAAATCAGCTGGCCATGACAGAGTATTTCCTTGAAAATGGAGCAAATGTGGAAGCTTGTGACACGGAGGGCAGAACGGCCCTCCACGTGTCCTGCTGGCAAGGGCATGTTGAAATGGTGAGGCTGCTGATTAACTATCATGCTGATGTGAATGCCTGTGACAATGAGAAGCGATCTGCCCTCCAGTCTGCTGCATGGCAAGGACACACGAAAGTTGTGCAATTTTTGATAGAGAACGGCACGCATGTGGATCATACTTGCAACCAGGGAGCAACAGCACTAGGCATAGCTGCACAAGAGGGTCACATTGATGTTGTGCAAATACTTCTTGAAAATGGTGCTGACCCAAACCATGCTGATCAGTTTGGACGCACGGCAATGAGAGTGGCAGCAAAAGGTGGCCATTCAATGATCATAAAACTTCTGGAAAAGTATGGGGCCTCAACTCTAAATGGCTGCAGTCCCTCCCCAGTTCACACCATGGAACAAAAGACACCATTGGCTGTGACTGGTAAAATGCAGTCCCTCACCATTAAATCAAGTAGCTCTGGCAGCACTGGGGCAGGAGACATGCAGTCGTCTGGACGTGGTCTACCCAATGGACCTGTCCATGCTTTCAGTTCGCCATCAGAATCTCCTGATTCCACAGTAGATAGACAGAAATCCTCCCTTTCAAATAATTCCCTCAAGAGTTCAAAGAACTCCTCATTGAGAACCACATCATCCACAGCCACAGCACAGACTGTGCCGATCGACAGTTTTCATGGACTGACATTCACAGAACAAATCCAACAGCACTCACTGCCTCGCAGCCGGAGCAGACAGTCTATTGTGTCCCCTTCCTCTACCACCAAGTCCATAGGTCAGCAGCCGTCGTCTCCATCCAATGACTTTGACTGGTCTCAGTTAAAACCTAGTCTCAAGTCAACAAAGGGAAGTAAGACTGGAAATGGGACATCAAATGGTAAAGGAGCACTTGGAGACAAGAAAAAAGTAAAGAACAGCGGATCAACCCAAGGTCAGGTTCTGGAGTACGAGATGACACAGTTTGACAAGAGGATTGCCCTCAACAAATCAGTGGCGAACATTGCAGTGAAGGATCCCCATTGCAAGATCATGATTGGTGGTTCAATTCGGCAGGAAAGAGGGCAAGGTCAAGATCAATTCTTTATCCAGCAGCAGAGCTGTTCTGAGAAGAAGAGGAATGGCATCATGACCAACCCCAACTATCATCTACAGGGTAATCAGGTTTTCCTGAGTAGGGTATCAGTTCCTCGGACTGTACAGAACAGAGGCCACCAGGATGTTCTAGAGAACTATCCCATAGGGGAAACTGAGTTGAGCCTTAAACAAGCCCTGAAACTGCAGATTGAAGGATCAGACCCTGGGTTTAACTACAAAAAGGAGACTCCATTATAGCTGGTAAGAGATACATTTCGAAATAATCCTCCAGTATGAAATACATAAAGCATTTGTCTATAAATTGAAGTTAAGGTGAGGGTGACAGCATGTAGGCAAGACTTTGGCTTGTCTGTTCATTTACAGTGGCTAATATAGAGGCTAATAACTAACTTATAGTTGATACTGGATTGCTCTCAGCACAACCATCATTAGTCGGATTTAATCAGATTTGCATGAAGAATGCCTCAATCTGGATAAGTAGACTTTTTCCTCCCAAGCAAAACATTAACCCAAATCATTCCTATACCGTTTCAGATGTCTTGAGTGCCATTCGTCATGCAGACATTGGAGGGAATGTGCCAAAGCAACTGTTCATCTACATAAAAAAAATACTAGATTTTTGTTCACCAGTGAGAGACCTCAAAATAATTCCTAGGGACGATTGTTGATTGCTGCCTAAGGCTTACGTGAACTGATACATCGATGTGCCTACATCTGTTACAGCCTTCTTCATGTATTCATGCAAACTATCATTTTAATTTAATGTAATGCTATTTAATAAACAGTGTATGCACTTTTAAAAAAGTAAAATGACAGACATGCATTTGTTCTATTCACTTTGTATCCCATGTTTTATCAAAGTAATTGTTTGAGAGAAACATACCAATGCTTTTTTATT
Source organism: Enoplosus armatus (assembly GCF_043641665.1). Lineage (NCBI taxonomy): Eukaryota > Metazoa > Chordata > Actinopteri > Centrarchiformes > Enoplosidae > Enoplosus > Enoplosus armatus. Next base: position 21,762,962 of record NC_092189.1, on the reverse strand, counting down.
ATTTTATATTATGTTTGTTCTGTCTACTTTTTCACACTGACAGCAATGTACCTCTGAGTACATTGTCACAAACCAGGACATAACAGTAACTGACGCCATGGTATGAATTTAAGCGCATTGATAGTCTGCCTTCCTAGAGACCCCAAACAATCTGTGTTAACCTTGATCAGTGTGCTAAACCTATGTTGTGTGTAATATGTTAATAGCTATGGCAATTTACTTCACAAGTATATACAAGCATATTTATTTTTTGGAAAAAAGCCACTTTTGCTGCATTTTGTGTTGCATTACGCTCTACCATGGTGCTGTGTTCAGAAGTTGCCTGCAGTTATTTTGGACTCCCAATTGTTGGCTTTGTGCGTTTGTGTATTATTACAAATATCTAAGAAAGAGGGAGGTTCATTGAAAATGTAAAAAAAAAAAGTTCATTTTGTCCCTATGGGATTTTTCAGTTGCTTGTGTGTTATTATTTTGTGTGTGCATAAAAAATATTTAAATAACCCATTGTGTACCGTCAGCAAAAGTTTGGTGCTAAATGCAGCAATTTCAAGTGAAAGCAGTGATTTAAAGAAATGCATTTGTCTGCAGAGTTACATGTATAACCTACTGCAATGCAAGAAACAAAATCCAAGCTGTGTTTCCTTCTTGTCATTTGGTTAATTTCCAGTAATTCCTGCTGGATTTTTCAGGGGCATGACACAAAACGGCTCAAAGGGGTTCAGCCATTAAGACAACTCATAGCTGTGAATGGTATTGTTTGTAATGCAGAGTTGTAAAGCCAAAGTTGAAACAACACAACTCTGTCCCACCTCCCCCCTGTGAGAAGCTGAATATCAGGTCAACAGGACTTTACCCGGCGGGAGATGGACGGGAGGAGGTGCTTGACTGTGACGCTGAGGGAACTAAAACATCTGTTTCTCATGAACTGTGTGGAGCTGCGTTAGCGTTTACAGGCTGTGTCATATTTTTGCAGGCTTTTCATATTGTCAACAGTGAGCTATTTTTTGCCAAGAACTGGGATCGGGGGGAGTAGAAACCTATCGCATGCACAAACACTTATAAGCCCTAGTGAAAGCTCTCAGCTCTTCAGTACTACAGTAGCTCAAACGTATGCCATGAAGGGTCAATAGAAGGATTCAAGGCAGGATCGGGTCTAGAAACAGTGTTGGAAAACATACTGTATAGTCTTATTAAGCAGTTATCTTGTTTGTCTTGACTGTGTTTTGTCTGTCATCTTTGATTTGACTGTCAGTGATTGGATTGTAAATAGCTTACCATGTACATTCAACTTTCATTTAAAAAGAATTCCTGTATTATATGAAGTGGAATTTTCTGATGTATATTAAAGTGCTTAATAAACATATTTGCTTTACTGCTGAAAAAGACATCTTTTGCAATTTTATTCACATGTATATAGGGCTGGATATCAACAAAATACCCAGAACTGATGATTGCAATAGCTTGATGTTACGGCAGTCTAAGGCCTTCTCATTTTGGAGACAGGAGGACATTTAAATGAGTATGTCTGGTGTCTGAAGTTATACTGAAGGCGATTTTTCACTTCTTCGCCGGTGATGTGCTAAATTCCTCAATTCAAGGCAGACTGGCTGATATGTCTGGAACAGAAAAGCTTGTGTTTTCACTGATGCACCACTGACTTTTCTGGCATTGAAGATTGAAGATATATAATAAGATAGGAAAAAGCAAGATGGGTGACTGAGAGGGGAATGGCAACTACCAAAAATTGACAAATCTGCTGTGGCTTATTTTTTTTTCTCACAGATATCCATTCCTATCTCTGTTACCTCTTGATTTCATTGAATCCAGAAGCCTTTATTATCCTCTAAAGTGTTTTTTCCCCTGTATTGAGGCTGCGAAACCACAGGCTATGCTGTTAATACCTACCTCGCTGTTGGTCATTTGATGGTGGAGGGCCAAACCAGGACACTGCATCACAACACATGGATCAAGCTGAAGTGGAACAGACAAGTGTGCCAAGTGCTATCACCGCCCCCTTCCCTCCAGTTCACTCAGTTCATCTGAGTCAAACAGGAGCTGCAAGAGAGATCAAATACAGAGATGGCAATGGTTTTAGGATTTGTTTAGTTTTCATACACATTTTACGAAAACTTACAAAATTACATGCTTTATATATTAGGTACTGTAACATCTTATATATTGTTTCAATTCAAAATGATGCATAGCATTTTAGAAACCAACTTCAGCTGTGTTTCAAATGCATTTAACTAAAAGAGGAGCATTTTAGCTTTTGGCGAAAAGAGATTGGACAAAGATGTTACACTGACTAATGAGGCTCAATTCAAAAACCCAACATTTCATGAAAAAATGTGCCAGAGCAGCTAAAGTTGTATTAAGAGTTTTTGACTTTCAGCACAACTTTTTCTGTATGTTTTGAGACGGTGAGTGTTAATGAGTTAACCATCTGGTACTGATGTCATGTAGTATGTACTGTCCAAGCCTGGAGGATCTCTTGGCGGACCATCTGCCAGTGGCCACATCTGTTTTTTCTTCACCCATGCTCTTGTTTTGGATACAGTGCTAACAAGCTCCCACACAATATACACAACATGGTGACAATTGTGGCAGACTCGTAGCAGACGCAACTTTAAACCCAAAGGCCTTCATCTATGTGCCATCAAGAGCCGTGTGCGTGCAGGTTTTCATACCAGAGGAACACTTTAGCAAAATATTTTTCTGATTAGCACTTTTTAGCTCTAGCTAGCATGCAGTTCTAAGTGAAATCAGCTGCTTTGTTGTTTGTTTGTAGTGGAAACCTGCACACATATGGCACTAAACTGGCTCAAGGTAATTATCAAATCAAAAAATGCTGTGTCCTTGTGTGAAACATTTTTCCCAGCTTGCCTTAGGAAGAAGGAACTTCACAAGAATGCAAACATTGAAAAGATATCTTTGCAGTTTGGCAGGGCCGTGTGGCGTCTTGCTTCCAACTCTCTCTGTGATCACATATGTTGTGTTTCAGTATAACTCATCATCACAGAGTGCAGATGTTGTCACAAGACAGTGATACATCAGCCTCCATGACGAGCGTACCACAACTACAGTGTGAAACCTGGAGATTTTGGAGAGGGTTTTCAAGAAATTCTGTTTTCAGTTGGTGGGAAATGCAGGCATATGGGCCAAAACTAAAAATGTTTCAAATAGCATCCTCAGTCACGTGACTGTGATATGAATGAGCACAAAGCACAACATTGCTGAAAAAGAGCACATGTGCTCCACAGCTCTTGTTTCTGTGGAGAAATTATTGTCTTCATGCTCATTTTTCGTTTTTCGACTATGTCCCTTAATTGCTCAGTGGAAACACCACCACAGACTCAATTTCACGTAATGTAGTAATCAATTAACTTAGATGAACACATCTGTTTTCATTACATAACTGTCAGCTGTGGATAAAATGCTAAAATATATTTAAAAAAAAAAAAAATAAATTGCAAAACTGATCCCTTCTACAACTCCCACAGTATACAGCTAAGTGCATGAGTGAGACTGTTTAAGAGTACATCTTGTCAGACCACTTTTATTCTCCAAATGTTAATTGCTGTTCTGGGAAACTGGCACCCGTACAGGCATAAATAGTCAACTTCTGCAGATCAATGCCAGCAGTGATTTGGTGAGGAGGCAGCCAAGTGGCAGACTCATGGAGAAATTTTACAAAGGGGTATTTAAATCTGTCCATCCATTTTTATAATGACACAAGCGCAGCCATGCAGAACCCTTCATCATACCGGGTTTCAAATTAGATTGACTGGAGTTGCCAGTGTAGGAGCTGTGAGCTGAAAAAGGTGATTTTTTTTTTTCCAAACTCAGAGCAATTACTTGACAATTAGAAGAGGAAACGACTGCAATTTAAGCATTTTCAATGGAAATTCATGTTGTAGTTGGAGGTCCACTGATGTTGAGAGAAGCTTTAAATACATTCACAGCTACATTACAGTTAGGGTCAATCACAGTTTTGTCATTGTTTGCCCTCCTTTAATAATGACATGCTGTTTCTAACCTGTTCCTGTTTACTGTTCCTCAGCAAAGCACTGCTTTACATTCACACAATTTGTTCCTAGCAGCTGCTCTTAAAGTGAGAAGATATGACTTTTGTGCTGTTCCTTCGCACATTGATTCTCTCAGAAATGAAAAGTTGAACTCAGAAGGAATACCAACACACCGTCGCTCAAGTCAATACACCCGAGAGTTACACTTTAGATAGACGTGGCTATTGACTTAGCTGACTTCATGACTCGTCTCTGCTTGTGCTACTGTCACTCACCCACATGTGACAGGTTTTCTTCCAGCGCAACTCAGTAAGGAAATACAGTGCAGAGAAACACAAGTGTCTAAAAAGACAGTAGATTAAGCAGCATTAAGGTAGTCCAAACATATCCTGTAATCACTAGTTGCTGGTAGCCTTGTAACCCTTCGTGCCTTGATTCTCACCCATGAGAGGCTGTGTTAGTCTGTTTTCCACCACCCCCTCCTGTAAACAATCAATGATAATCAAGGCATCAGCCTTAATTCATTCATCCCCAGTTACATTTGTAACTTTTGCTTTAGTTTCAACAACCTCCAAAGTGAGTTTGAAAGCCAGAAATCTCTGAACCTCCTGAAGTAGTCATTTAGTCATTGGTATTGATCAAAAACCCCATCATCCCCCTGCAGATACATTATGACCACTTTGTGCTATGGGGCAACATAAATCTTAGTTACAGCTCCTATAAAGTTTTGGACTCCCACAGTGCCAACAAACAGTAATCACAAAGTCAGTTTAAGATGCTGTTGTGACAGACAGCCAGCTGAATTTTATACTTCTTTACTGGCAACAGTTTAAACAAGGAGCGTTTGAGTTAAACGAGGCCATTCTGGTCTGGATTTGTGTCAGTGTGGTACAGCAGGTGGGGACAGGGGTAATCATGATGAGCCCTTCAGGAACCAAGCATTTAAAACATGGCTTAACAGACCTGCTTCTGCTCATCTGTTTTAATAAACAGCTCTTGGATCTATCTAAAGGACTGAATGCACTTTCATGAATACAAAATTTACAAAAGGAATCATTTTCTTCTTTCAAACTGCACCCTCCTATCTGTTGCAGTGCAGCACAAGTTGAATTGAAAATTTTGAGAAAAAAAAGCCTGTGCTTAAAAACAGGCAGCTATAAAAGCAGTCTCTGCTCAACAAAGAAGTACACAATGAAGTAACTCATGGCCAAGCAAACTGGAGAATGAGAGATTATACATAGTGTATCCTTCTTTGTTGCCTGTTTACATAATCCCTACAGTCTCTCATCGAGGAGCGTGGATGAAAAGCTTTCATCAACTCTCTGTGGAAAACCTGTTTTCTTCTTTGAAGCTCAACACAGTGGCCCAACATGAACACAGGTGTTCCACTTTCTCTGAACAAGATAAGTAAGACACCTGACAGTAAAATCTAAAGTCAAAATGTCTGTCTCTGGGGAGACAAAACACTGAAACACCGGTCTTTTGAGCGCAGGGGAGTTGGCTATAATGCACCGTCATACTATGCATCATTAATCATTACAGCTGAAGCCAAGGACAATAAATGGACTCTACACAATGAAAGGGCTGTCGCTTCACAGACCAAGATATTCTGGTGTGAGACAAAAGCAGCTGCCTCTCAGTATTTCATAACTCCATGCTGTCTTTTCATCAGTCACGTTCAGATGCAAACCTTGTATCTCCAAAATGTCAACTTTTGAGGAACTTAGAAAAACAGCCTTGTTTACAGCTTGAAGACAGTCCAGTTTTGAAGCCACTTGGTGTTTTTGTAAAGGTTTTAAAAGCCCAAAAGATGAGAGCATTTCCCCAACCCATGGAGCATATAATCCTCTAATTCACCCCTATTGGAGTTACGAGGTCTGCACCCAACAGTGAAGATATGTAGGAGAGTGGAATCTGTACGAAGCAGCTGGGAATTGAAAGCTTTAAATATATACAGGGGAAACTTGCAGAGAGCAAGCTTTCTCTTTAAGGAGTGTTCTGTTTACTGAGTCGTACAAAATAATAATCTGTAACACAAGATGCAGTTACAAAATAAAAAGCTACATTGCATTCAAAATATTTAAAAAGTTAAAAGATAGAAAAGCGAAGCAGAGAACTAGAATTAAAACAGTCATGTTCAGCTTGTGGCAATGTTTCAATGACAGAGGAAAATAGTGAGTAACCAAGTATGCCAAGCCCAATATATTCTGTACAGTATCCTTCCATTGCTAAAGGACAAAGTTACTAAATGCTGATTCTAAAAAGGTTTGTTTTAATCCTAGAAGAAGAGAGCAGGGGTGAGGCACAATGAGATTTGGAACTGAAGGAGTCTGGTAACATGGTTTTCTTTGAAGGCATTATACCGTGAATGAAAGGTAAGCAGTGTTACTTGCACCTATGGGATAGAGATGACATTTTATACAGATATCACCAGTAATGAAAGAAATGGCACCTCGAGCTGCTTAAATTGACAGTGACATGAAGAGCGTCTTTCGCTTCAATAATGTGATGTATTTCAGTGAAACAGAATGTGTGGGCGAGGTAACATTTCGAGAGGGATTTGATGAAATTGGCTGATTGGATCATGCAAAAGTGGGAGTAGCTCAGAAAACTCTCTCTAAAGAACAGCAATATAGACGACTGTGTGCCTCCTCCCACACCTCCGTCCTTAGCTCAGGTAGTTAGGACACAGGCAGAAATGGCAAAAATTAGCCAAAATGACCCACAATCTTTCAGTAATGTAAAACAGTGTATATATACACACACATATATATAGTATATACAGTATATATATATTTTATAGATATTTTGTATATATCAAAAGGTAATACAATAATTAATGCAGGACACAGGATAACAGAACTACTTGGAAAATGTTTTTTTTTATTTATTTCTCTGGGTCGATAAGGTATGAAGTTAAGTTTGACTGTAAACTATAACACCATAGTCAATAATTGCAAGCGTGTAAACACTGTTTTTATGTTTTTATACCTTTTAAGTGGAATACTCTGTTTCTATAAAAAATTAAGTTTCTTTGTTTTTTCATTAATCTGACACATAAAAAACATTTATATTTATCTTTTAATCTTTTCAAATCCCACGATATTTGTTGGCAGATACTTTTTAAATTTTAAAACCATTCAAAGTACAACTAGAGAGGCATGTGAAGTATACAATCAGTTTTAGATTGATCTTTGTAAGCATTCAAAACCATGTGGCGGTGTTTAGTTGTGTTTGCATTTGTAGAGAAGTGCAGTGTCATCTGCATAGAACTTTATCCACAGTTATTAACATTCAGTCATAATTACTAATGTAATTCTGAAAAGGACAAGACCTCGAGGAACTCCTCTGTTGTTGTTGAGAAACTCAGAGTGCACTACTTCATCCACAACTGACATCTGTTTTACAGGTCTTTTCTGAACCACCTACAGGTAGAGTTATCAAAGCCAGTTCCTGTAAAGCATTTCAACAGCATGTTGTGTCCTACGGTATCAAACGCCCTAGACAGATCAATAAACACAGCACCACAATGTTAATTTTTATCTAAGCCCTGTCCTTACTGTAGCTGAGCATTATGAGTACAGCACAAACAGAACAATGAGAAGCAGATTCGCTTGAAACACTGCGTTTGCCCATCAAGCTGAGAAAAGTGAGCACCACCTGGGTGTTTTATTGGTGCTGAGCTGCTAAATCGGCTTATTATGCCGAGCTATTATCGCCGGGAGTTGAGGAAATTTCACAGTGTTGGCAAAGGTTTGCTCTCTCGCTCCCTCTTGCTACCTGGCTCCGTCTCTCTTCTTGGCTCTGGTTCCTTTGTTTTCTTCTTTCATGTCTTTTTCACTTGCTTTCAGTCTCTTTGTGTTTCTTCCTGTCGCTCTCTTGCTCTCCTGTTCACTGTCTTTGCATTCCACTCTCGATCTTGTTTTTCTCTCTTACCCTCTGTATCTGTATTTTGATTTATCTCTCTTTCCTGGTCTCTGTCCTTCCCCTTTTTTTTTTCCTTTTCCACATCCCAATCCTTTGTCGTTCTTCATTTTTTGCCTGTTTGCTTTTTCCCCTCTCTTTCTTTTCCTGTCCCAGTCTGTTTTCTTGGTTTTGTCGTCCTCCCTTTGACCCCTTTCTTCCATATTTTACTCATTTTCCTGTCCTTCTCTTTGTCTCGTTGCTGTTTTCCTGTCTCTCAGCTTCTTGGTGGCTCGTTCTCTGTCTTCATGTCACTCACTCATGCTGTTTATTCTGTTTTATTGAATTTGTCTCTTCGTAATTTCATTTTTCTCTGTCTGTTTTAGACTTTTCTTCTTACTCCTATTTGTCATGTCCGCCTTCTCCGTCGCTCTGTTCTCTCTTTGTCTGTTTTTTGCCCTCCCCTGCTTTTTGCTCTCGCTCCCTCTGTTTCTTCCCTCCGTCAGCAGTGAGCAGCCCTCACCACGGCTGCTGCAGAGTTCATCTCAGGACAAAACCCTGCTCCGCCGCTGTTGCTGTTGCACACACCGTTTGTCGACCGAATCAAAGTCTTGGGTGTAACGGGGCCCAGGGACAGATGGAGAACAGTGAAGACGAAACAAAGACGTTCTCCGAGTTTCACTAACGCACAGAGCAGGGGGAGAAATATTAAAATGACAAGGCAGGCTTAGACTAGGATGCCACATGATATCACAAATGGATGCTGTTCAACATGAAAAAAACTGGCACAGACTCTGCCCCCTTGGCTTCAATTTTGCGATCTGTTTGCTCCGTCTTGCTTCTGCCAGTATTTAAATTTGTTTTGTCAAGAGTGCTTAACAGATTTGACCTGATTTGACTTTTGCAGCAGATGTTAATCAGCAGTCTCAAGACCTTACTGGATATCAGTTTTCACAATGTATAGACGTTCAGGACAACAGAGTTGGAAATTGAGGGATCAGATTCCAGGTGGCAGCTTAGAGACAAATATATCAATTGTGTTTATCTAACACACATGTCATCTAACACTACAATGATGCAATAAGATAAATGGAAATCTCACTGTGAGGGAATATAACCAGCACTGGGCTGCCAGAAAGACTGTTGTTCCTTGGCTCCAAATGTTGAAATTGAACCAGTGAGATTAGCCACGCTAGCAGCGTTTGTTTGGGGATTTACCATGCTGGCTAGTCCATCATCTTTCCACACTTTACTGTAAAATACCTCGACAACTATTGAATATATTTACATGAAATATGGTCAGGACATTGATGGCCCCCCTGACTTCTCATCTAGCACCACCAACAGGCCACAATTTCCACTTCATGACAGGACACATCAACAGCTAATTCCCTTTAGCCTCAGCTGAAGTCTGCTAATGTTGGTAGGCTAATATGCTAAATGTAACAGCATGTGAAATGTGAGCATTTAAACATAGTTATACAAAGCTGCAATCAATACATTTTTATGTTAACAATTGAATACTAATTAGCAAACAATCGCCTGCTAACACAGTAAACTAAGATGGTGAACATGGTAAACATTATACCCGATAAACATCAGCATGCATTTAGCTGAAAAAAGCATTTATTGTGCCTGAATACAGCCTTACAAAGCCACTAGCATGGCTGTAGTCTTCTTTGGACCATGTTTTAGTCTTTCTGTTTATCTCAGAGAGACATTTGCATAACTGAAACTGAAAGTTGCTAAGACAGTTGCCACAGTATTAGTAATGGTTGCTTGCTGGGGTATTCTTGCTGTAGACATTCACTTGTCACCATTCAAATCACTGGCCAGGTTTCTCTGTGTGAAGCCAAAACCCTGAAAGTAGCTGCTATTCAGCACAACCAGTGCATGACTTTTCAAATCTGGGCTCCCCAAAATGTGAATTAGGCCTGACCTGGCAACCCTGCATTTCTCCTCACATCTCTCTCCCTCTCCTCATTAGCACTAACCCTATTCCAGGTCAATACCTACGGCACAGAGAGAACACACACACACACACACACACACACACACACACACACACTCTTACACACTTTCTTTATCCCCTTCTTTCTCTCTCTTTGTCCCCCCCCCCCACACACACACATATTGCTGATCAGGGCAGCCGAGCAGGCAGGAGTCTGACCTCATTAGGGACCATGGCAGCCAGCCAGGGGAGGGTCTGTCGATGAATGACCAAGAGGAACTGGTGAGGGAGCAGGATGGACTGATCTGCAGAGTGCCAGGAGGAGGTCTAAGAGTCCCTCCCCTGTTGGATGCTTTCATATGCAGGATAGATTTTATAAATAGTACTCCCCTAATTTGTGAATTATATGGATTAAGTTATCAAATTTTCATTTGGTTCATGAAACAAGATCTTTTCATCACAGAAGCGATCATTTCATTTCTTTTTAGCCGTGCTAGCAGCGTGGCTCTGGGGATGGCAATGTGGGTCGTCAGTCCGCTACTTTGGTCCAGACTGAAATATCTCAACAACTATTGGATGGATTGATATGAAAATTTAGTTCAGACATTCGTGAATTGTAGTCACTCTGGTGATCCTCTGAACATTTTCAATACTTTGGTTTATGACCAAATACTACTTGAGTGCAGGTTCACAGAGCCGTTAGCATGGTTGTTTTATCTGTGTTTTAAATCTTCTTTTTGAATGTGGATTCAGCTGTTCATAGAATATGAACTATATTAGGAGAAAGATCAGTACATGTCAACTATATATTATATAGTATATTATATAATATATTAGTATATATTATATATACTATATATATAAATATTTGCATACAAATATAATACAAATAAAGCAATAAAAACCAGTACAAGCTGTAAAGAGCAATAACAAGCTAATGCAAAATGACTCACACATGTATTGACATGATGATAAATGATAAATACAGTAGTAACGTTTTAGTGTTAACATACATTATCATTCTGTATGGATAGATAGACAACAAGCCTCTGTTCTTGTTTATCCCTGAAACCTTTTTAAAATATGCCACATTTTCAAAGCAGCAATGCCTTTTCTCCTTTCCTGTCAGACGCTAGCTTCCATCCATCATGCCACTCTTTCCGGGGCTTTCAACAGGCATTCGTTTGCATTAGCGGCCCGAGAAAAATCTCGTTTCCTCCTTTTTTCCCCGCATTTGCCATTTACAGTTTGCAAGTTACTGGATGGAAAGAGAGTACAGTCAATCATACACAGGCAAATTTCTACTTTGTCTTCTGGATTTATGGCAAAAGTTAACCTCAGCTGCACGGCTGCTCTGTATTCAACAGATATTTTACAGGTAGTCCTCTAAATAAATGGAGCAGTTATGGAGTCTGGTGGGCCGAAATGCTGCCAAACCTCGCAAATGACAGATTGCTTCTACGCTACAAGGATGTATAGGCTTTCCACTGCCGTCAGAATATGTCCAGCTGAATGCATTACCAAACCTTATGCTAGAATCACTCAAATCCCAACCAAGGTCCACAGACAGATTAACATATAAATGAAACTACAGACAAGATCCTGCCCTTCATTTCCCATCTGTTTACGCCAATGATGTGCAGTCAGAGAGGTTTGGAGGAGGAGGCAGCAAGGCGTCATGTGAAATGGATGTCAAGCCTCGGTATCATAGTAGATAGTATGATAGCAGAGAACATTGTCCTAAAATTGAAGGATGCTCCAAATGAATATCCTGAAAATGTTTCTGCTTGCTAGCGTGGCCACTCATGTAGTATTTTAAACTGCAATGCAAATCAGTATCATAAATAAATGTGTTTCTTAATTGTTATTTCTTGTTTTCCCAAGTCTAGAGGAAGAGTATATTTAGTTGATTTTACTCAGTTACTAAAAATACCTCTGAGCTTTTCTTGAAAACAAACCTGTAATTAATACACTGCATAGATTTATCAAATAGCTTGAGGATTAATTTTTCAATAAACTTTGCTAGCTGGGGTTGTTGGCAGTGTTCATTTTACTAAACTGAGTTTTGGCAAGATATTATGCAAGGGAGGGAGATGAATGCACACTGTCTCCATAAAAGTCTCCCATGTACAAAGTAATTTAATCAGTTGTTAAATATTAAAATCCATCTCTTCTTTATGGAAAAAAGATGGATTTTCTTTGGGCAAAGAGCAATGACTTCACCTACTGTAATAGAGTATTAATTTAATATATATAAAAAACAAAAGTTTATGGCTTTATACTCAGTGAAATGAGCAATCAGATAGACATACAGTGCAAATCAACTCTTACTAGTTTGCCTCAACAGGAGCTTCTAAACCAAAGATGACTCCTTAACTGGGGCTCTGCAAAGCATTGCTAAACCCTGTGTTTGTTGTAGCCTTCAAACATGCAGTGCAGTAAACAACCAGCACATCCAACAAAATCACTGTGTAATTGCATGTTACACTGTTTCTATTTTCACTTGTGTAAGTAAACAATGTTTACAAGAACAACAATTAAAATTGGGGGGGGGGGGGGGGGGGGTATTTGACAGATTGTAAAATAAGTCAAGATGAGGAACACCTTATTTGCCAGCTGTTATAAATACACATCTGTCTTGGTTGCCCTGCTGCCGACACAGACCAGCATGTGACATAGAAACACAACAAGTACTTGACAGAGTTAAAGGACAGTGAAACACACATGACAAACAACAAACTTTATGAAACTAGAAATGAGATGTAAGTGAGTTGCAGCTTAAGCACCTAAAGAAGTTGGAAGTGTCAGTTGACATTAAAGGACTGAAAGCGTTTGTATCTCTAGATGTGTAAGAGCGCAAAGCAGTTGAAATCAGTTGAAGTGTAATTGCTGAAAGCATTTCAAATGTTACTTTCAAGTTAAAGCCTGATAAACTGTCAGTTTATATGTAAGTGCTAAAAGCAGTTGAACTGACAGTTAACTGTCAGCTGAAATGTTGGTTGATAAGTAAGCCCTGAAGCAATAATTTGTTTTTACTGGTGAAATGACCCATGTTTATGTTTCCTAACAAGCAACCTCTTGTGGTGCTGCAAATAATGACGGTACTCCAGAAGGAGCATGTCATTCTTTGCACTGATGCAAAAAAAGTCTCTAGGAGTTTGGAGTGGATGAATGGGTTTACAAAGCATGTCAACGAAGACCGCAGTTTACGCCCCGTCTTCTACCAACAGTCAACTTTTTTCCAGAAACCACAAAGGTTTCCCTAATCCTAACCATGACCACTGTGCTTCCCTAACCTTAATCGAGTAGTTTAAGCTGGTGATATTCAATGTTTTTGTTATTGTCACAAATCCCATGAAAAGACCAAACCCCACAATGAATTGATACTACGAACAAATATTGTCTGTGAACCCAAAGCCTGATATATTTTTTTTCCTCTGTGTCGTTGAGCTCTACTGTTGTCCAAAAACTGAACACATAAATAAGCCATGCTAGGATCTGCTGACAATAAGAAACACAGAATAAGGCCACCTGGGTGCAGGTCAGAAGACACTCATACTGTATGATTTGTTTTTTTTGGAAGACAGAGACAAACAACCTCGTCCTGACGTGCAATTTGTCGCCTATTGTATTCAGACCTCCCTAGGTTGTTTTGGCTACAAGCTCTGTCATACTCAACACGGGATAAACCAAACAGCATCTGGACAGGACTGGCAACGACAAAAACCAAGGGACCAGTTGGAAATGACTCAGGGTGTGGCAAGACAAGCGGAAAATTTCTTTAGTGATTAAGACCACTGGTTTCAGACTGCTCCAGCTCTCAGATTAAAGACCAGAGACCGTAATGAAAATCATATCTGTCTTCTTCTAAAATCAGGTGTAATTTTACCAAAAACCTACAAGAACATCTCCGGACAGTAGAGATCTTCCTGGCAGACAGATATTAACACGTTTTCAGCTCATGATAAAAGGCATAGAGAAGAGACTAAAAGCCCATTTTGGCAATTTTGCAACATGTTTCAATACCATGGAAAAACCAGCAAAGAGCAGGGTGACTAAGCTGAACTGCATGAGTCATTACAGAAAGGTAAGGGGCTGCAGAAGGCCCTCAAAGAGCAGACCACCCACTCATGTCCCCTATTAAGACGGCAGGCACTTCTTGCACATCAACGCCCCTGTAGCAATTTACAGCTCAGCCTGCACGGAGGGCGAATGAATGGTGAACGGCAGAGAATTCTTAATGAGACATGGGTCAATGAAATGTCAAAACTGGACAATGAATATAGAAAAAAAGAAGTCCTAAATTGCAATTACTATTCCAGTCTTTACACCTTTAGAGGGAAAATGTGAACTAAATAAAAACCACCTACATATTCTCTATTCTGTTCTTCTTTTATTTAAAGCTAAAACTCCAATATGCATTTATTTCTGGCTGCAAAGAGAAATAAATGTGTTTTTATCGAGGTATGTCGTATATGCGTCTATCTCCTCAACTCCACCACGGTACTTCATTTTGTGAACATTTTGATTCTGTTTTACTGCAAAACAATATAAATTGCTATTTTTCAAAATATGGAGTAACTTGTGGATAGAGAGAGTAACTCACTCACATATTCATGTTCAGTCATAGCTTACCCAAGCCTATAGTATCTGTTAGGAGTCACTGTGCTGTGCATAGAAAACCCACTGGACCATAATCACTCGCTCACCTCATTTATTCAACTCAAGGACCTGCGTAGGAGCTCCATGTCTGTCGCTCCATGTGTCCTTGTTTGATTCATTGCACCTCTACCATTGTGTTTCCTGGCATGAGGGAACTTGGCAGTAGCGGGTGCGTGAGAATATAGGTCACACAGTACAACGAGATGAGTAGGTTATACTGCATCCTTTGAGACAACAATGACATCCAACTGGCCTTGTACTACCACAGGAAGTCATTAAAGGACACAACTGTCTATAAACAATGCTGCACTCAGAGGTTTTGTTGCCTGAATCCTCTTCCCGTCATGTGATAGTACTGTGATGGTTGATCAACCTGTATTTAGCAGTTTTAAGTTTTATTGGTTGGTCAATTTTAAAGGCGTATACCACTCGGAGTGGAGTTGGACTTAACTACAGAGAGAAGCAAAACATTTAAGTCTCAAGTTAAAGTGCCAGAATATGAAAAAACAACAAAAAAATACAGCATCAGACAGGCTGTGCATAGCCACACACCTTGAATATGAAATGATCACGTCTATGGATTGAAGGGATTGAGTCTCAGTCATGTAAGAAACATTATTAACGCAACTTCGAAAGGAACATCTTCAAAATTTGGGTCATTTTAATGACTTGTAATTTGCTTATGAGAACTTGTATGGATGCATATTATGGCCATAAAGATTTGAGTCTTATAACCAACTTAATTCTTAGTTGTGAAATGTAATCATTACTGAATACTTAATGTTTAAATATTTATATTTAAATACCACTGAATTTACAACATTGAATAATAATTTACAGTCAAGCTTTAAAAGCTTTATTTCCAAATTCAAATAGATGGTTTTAAAGTAACATTTTTAATTGTAAATTTCAACATTAAGTTTTCAGTAGTGATTAAAAATCACAATTAATAGTTCAGTTGTTTATAAGATTGAAATCTTTATGGCCATTATTTGCTTCCATAACTTGTGACTTGATTAGGACTTGACATAAGACACTATAAAAAGACTTGTCTTGTCTTGAATGACTTGGAACTTGACTTGCTCGTGCCCCCAAAGGCTTAAAAACAGCTCTGTCACTTAGCAACAATCCATCTTGTTGGTGGATCTCATGTATCATGTATCATGTTCCAGGTCATTCAAGACAAGTCAAGTTTCACATTGCTAACACTGAGGTCAACTCCTGTCTAAAACCCTTATTGGAAGTGCATTTAACTCGCTGCATAGCTGTGCAGCTACAGACACATATTGATGACAGAAGAGGCGCCTTTGACAACAATATGTTAACATTTATTTTCCTTGAGCTCATGGATATTATGCCATATAGTAAGCTTCATCTACCCGTATGGGAGAAACTTTCTTGAAGTGAACTGATCTATAATGACTTCACAATATTTGTCATCAGACAGTCACAATTTGTATGCAGGCATCATAGTTTTAATACGCTTTATTTCACGGCTGAAGAATCGAAATGAGAGGAACGGATGCACTCGGCGATGGCCTTTAATTCCCAGAATACTAATAAACAAAAAAGAAAGCAATCTGAAGCCTGTAATCAGTTTGCAATCAGACAGGACTGTGAAGTATGCAGCAACATCTGAAAGCCTCACTCAGAAAATCAGAGCATCACTTTGCTCACCACACAACTTTATTTGAGTTAAAACAGAGACTGACATATTGATTGATGCTGTAATCGATTAGGTAGGAAATCGGATGGGATGAAGATATATTTCAGTAAAGGGATCTGCAGCTGAGTCACAAATCAAACAGCCACAGCTGGCACTATCATCTGAGAGCAGTATGGAGCCCAGCAGGTAACTTGTATGCACAAATTAGTCATTTGTACCCTCTGATTAGTTAATAAGTTCCCTTTAATTAATAATTCCTGCACACAACACAGCAGAACACAAACAATCAATTATCATGTAAAATTGACTTACAGGATGTCAAAGATAACACCGCACTGTTTAACAACCAAAACCCAAAGTTTCCAAAAATAAGATGAATAAATAAATGAAAAGAAAACCAAGCTTATTTAGATTGTCCATGACCAACTTTAACTTTTTGCATTTTACATTGCATTGCAAAGCAGCATGTGTGCACTTAGCAGCCAAAGCTGGCCAACAAAGAGTAAACAAGGAGTTCTGAAACAGCATCAAAAATATTAATATAAGGGAATTAATTCAGTGATTTGTGGGCACCTCTCCACTGAAGCTCGTCCTGGATCCCAACAGAACAGAGTAACCCCTACAATAACTTTTTTTTCACTATCATTTTGTCACAAATATGATAAATGACAAATTACAGGACGAATAGGTCGCTCTGATCGGTTAGGGCAGAATAGAAGAAATCAGCTAACATAACCTCAGTGTTAGGCTGAATAAAGTCTTGAGTCTTGAGTCTTCATTCATGAGCCTACCTTGAGAAGAGTCACATCTGCTAACTTTAGGTTTAACTTAGCTACACTGCAGATAGCTAGGCAGCCGACAGAGCAGCTAATCCTAGTGTTAGCATTCGGCTAGCTGCTTTGAAAAGACCCAGATTAGCGTCAACAAGACGGTGATTGTAGCAGTTTGAGATGTCTGAGTTGCACCGGGTCAAGGACTGATTTATAAAATGGCTGCTAGATTGATAACCTGAAAGTCTATTGTGTTGAAGGGCAGCTTGCCGTTCAGTCATCTGCGTCACATGAATGCATTTCTTCTGAACAGTATTGTTTTCCTCACTAGCTTTTGTGGTAATAAATGAAACCTTGCTACACTATTGTTAAATAATCACAACAAAGAATGGGTCCTTTTTTTCTCCATGTATGTTTTAATAATTGTAACACACTTCTATTTGTTATGGCTCTTATGTACATTTGTTATTAATGGAAAGAGCTTTAAAATTGAGTCCTGCAGCACAGCAACAGCCCCCTTTGACTCCTGGGGGTTTAATAATTTCTAAACCAATCAATAACCTCTCAGCGGCTGTCCAAACGTGTTGCACAGGTTTCCTTAGTTACCATCCCCCACTATTCCTGCACACACACACACACACACACACACATGCTCAAGGCAACAGCTGACTTGACAGGCAGACACAAGGAATCACTACATTGGAGTGAATGGAGGATAATTCATCCCTTGTGCCCATTGTCCAGTGCAGACCATCAGCCAGTCTTCATGCAGGGAAGGTTTGGGTTTTATTTGAAACTAACTGTATTGATGACTTACCAAGCCCTTTCTTAAAGGATGAAACTGTCCTTTACGTGATTTCCTGCTTTCACTCTTTAAAACTGAAGGTCAACACTCAAAACGTCCTGACATCCGATTGCAAGAAATGCAAAGCTTGTGAGCTTCTTCTGGAGCGCTCGCTAAGTGCTCTTCAGTAAAAAAAAAAGAAAAAAAGGGGAATTTTGGTCTTACTTATTGATTCTGAAACAGTAAATTAGCTTAAAGAATAGCACCAGCCTCATCCTTTAAAGGGATATATCTAGTTTCTGTCATGAATCATGGATCAGTGTCAAATCATTGTGAAATATGACATTTAAGACTGATTGTGTATTATTGAAATTATCTTGAGCTCTAAACTAAACCAGGAACACTTCTGAGGCTACAACCTGTAACTTTAAATGAAGGGGACCTTTCCTGTTCATTTAAAGTTAATCATGTATCAGATTAGTGCAGCGTCATTTGGGCTGATGAAGATACTGTACATTCTGCATCACTAGTAATGCGGTGATAGCAGTAATACTTTTAATGGGCAGCGTGTTGTCTGTTGTCCAATGTAGTCCACTGTTTTGTTTGATGGGAACCATTTTCTCTACTGGCCTTGCAAATTGAATTTCCCTCAGGACAATAACTACTATTGCATCTTGTATCTGATGAGCATGCGGGCCGACTCTGAAAGGAGGAACTGGTCCGTGTGCTCCACTGATCATTGATTTCTGTTTCTGAGAAGCGCAGGACTTTGTTTTGTGCAGGGAGATTGTCGCCATCATTTAGCTGGCCGCAGTGAAATAATCTATAATTTAACATTGAAATGTCAATACTGAATGTCATTATGTCAAAACATGTGGATGAGCCACATTTAGCGATAGAGCTTTTTTTTATTGGTCTTTATAGCTTTTATTGCTTTATCTGTGTTTTTATACAACTGCAAAGACTCCCTGTTTTCATCTATTAATCTCTGTTTGATTCCCCAGTTCTTTTTTTAAAACCTGTCCAACTGTCCATCTAGCCTCACAACAGCCAACATGTCCATAAATATAAACTTGGCCTGATGAAGTGGCCCTCAGCAGAAAGCAGTGAAGCACCACCGTGTCAGTGTTTGTACAGTAAGTCGCTGTGGGGTGAAAAATGTCAGCTAATCGTCTTGATGTAAATGAAATGAAAGTGTTCCACATGGCTGTTTTCCAGTGCCATTTCCTCACAGAGTGTGACTCAGGTTAGTGATCACAGTTTGGCTGAAAAGGTGCTTAAACAGCAATCCATCCAGACAGACAAGTGTGGCTGCAGAGGTAGACTCATTTTTGCAGTATTGATTGTGTTGTCATAAACCTGATAGTATACTTAATATTTACTCTCCTAAAGCCGAGCTTGACTGCATGAAAGCAACCCAACAATATGCTAATGACAGAATGCTAACGTTGACAGAAAATGATTACCTTGGCTGTGACTGAGCTTCTGGGCGTGTCTCCTTCATTAATCTCCTGCTCTCTCTCTCTCTCTCTCTCTCTGTCTGATCGTCATAGCTCGTTAAAGACGGGGGTGGGGAAGGGGGATCAGGATGGGGGTGGGGTTCACAGGTGCAGCCAAACTGGGCTGTGCCATGGTTAATGGCGTCCTCTGATCAATTATGGCCCGGCTGAGGCGCAGTGTCTATACATATTTCATGACTATCAGCGGATGCGAGCCCTGCTGCCTAAACCTCTCAACCTCCACCCACATACACACACTCCGCCAAATCCACCAGCACTCAGCCCCCCCCCCCCCCTCTCCACAGCCCAGATGAAAGGGAGGCTTGACTTGTTAGCACCCTGCGTCAGTGTGCTCCGGACATGAAGGTGGGGTGCCACAGCGGGGGGAGCCTGGCCAGCTTCACCTCGAGCCGCAGGACGCTCCTAGTTCCTATTTGTCTTTGTCCACCGGCACATGCACTGTCTGCAGTGGGTGTGCATATATTAGGACGATATAGGCACATGGCAAGGTGCCTCTGTGTAAAGGCTGGGTTACATGATGGAACTAAAGAAGAGATTATCACACATTATTTTGAATTTTTTGTCTATTTCTCTGTCTATACATCTATGTTTCCATCTGTCCATTCATCCATCTATTTTTCTATCCATCTCTCTGATTACAGTTGCTCAGCCCTTTTCCCTTTTTTCTTCCTTGTTCCTGATTACTTCCATGGTTATACAACTGAACCCTCTCATGTAATCCAACAACATCGGATGGAAGCCATTTTGGTTGAAGGGTGCAAGGGCCCTGCAATTATAGCGGTGGGGGTTGGGAGAGAGAAGTGGATGCTGGAGGCTGTTGGCCAGGAGCCGGTTGGTAATGCTTTGTAGTCTGTTCCCACCCAGCCGCCCTGTGCTCCGAAGACTAGACTATGTTCTGAAGAAAATATTCCATGTAAAATAAACCATTTTTAGTTGTTGTTCAGCAATAAAACTATGCATTTCTAAATTGAATGTTGACCGTTTCTAACACAGCTTTGGTCAAGAAATGCCTCGATATTGTCAAGATGACAGCAGTAAATCTGCACCATTCGTGAAACTTTCATTTTATTAATGGAAATCAGTGAAACAGATTGAGTTGCATTTCAGTTATCAGATCTAATGGCCAGATGTTTTTTTCTGATTTTTCAGTACAGAACAGAAGAATGAAACAAAACCACATATGGCAGTGCTAGACACAAGGACACTGGAGTTGTCATTATTATAGAAAAGACTAGTGCTGAGACTTGAAGCATGCGCTTGCAGCACTGTTCTTTATCTTGCAGCAGACTTTAAATTGGTGCGCTCACAAAAGAATCTCTTGCCTTAAAACACTAAGCTCCTGAGTGTGTCCAGATCAAACAGATCAAAGTCTGTTCTCAACCTGTAAGGAGGCTGCTTAAAGCCCCCCTAAATCCCCTTTCTGGTCTTGATAAGAAAGTTGGATGCAAGAATTCATTCATTCTTAAATTTGAAATGTCATCTTTTAAGGGTAGAGAGGACGGACTGATGACTGGTTTTCTTTTCTTTGATATGAAAGAAACGGTTTGGGTACCACCATGTTTTTTGGACAAAGAGATTTGTAACCTGACTACCAGCCAGATTTCACATTGTCCAGTATGAATATGCAATTTAAAAATGTATAACTCAAAACATGCTTACACTCAGAAGTAGTGTTTTAATAGCACAGTGATCAGTGAGTTTTAGGGAGCAAACGGATGCACAAAGTGTCAACACTTGAGACTTCTTCTTTGTCCACAATCTTCCCCTAACCTTAACCAAGTAGATTTAGTTACCTGAACTATTCATTGATTTTTCTTTTGACCAGAAGGGGGCAGTGGAACAAGCTGTGGCGAATGTGTTAGCAAGCAATTGCCCCTATATCCAGCCAACATGGAGCAACA
This sequence comes from Enoplosus armatus, assembly GCF_043641665.1. NCBI lineage: Eukaryota > Metazoa > Chordata > Actinopteri > Centrarchiformes > Enoplosidae > Enoplosus > Enoplosus armatus. The sequence continues at coordinate 21,741,780 of NC_092189.1, read as the reverse complement.
TTAGCAATCATTTGGAGTCGTAAATTTAAGTCCAATATTCACACACAATCTGTTTTGGTCTCCACCAACTCCTCAGGGAAATATATGGCTCTTTAGCTGCTAACTATGTTCATTAGCTCACGAACTGTGTCTGTCTGCTCTTTGATGCTGGGCAGGTAGTGCACAGTAGGTTTTGAGTCTGTTTTGAGTTTTTTCACTCAAAACAGCTGCCACACAAATGCTGCTGCTGGAAACAGGGTTGATGAGAGCAGTGAGAGTGAACCAAAACAGTAAAGTTGTAACCATGAAACCTAAACAATGAGCTGAAAGATGGTAAAAAGAGTAGAGTTGAGTCATAATTCTCTGTGGGCTTGTCACTACGAGTGACACCTTTGGCATTATACATAGTAATTTGATCCATTGCTAATATGAAAATATTGATTAGGGCAGCTTTAACTATACTTGAACTATAGAAATATCAGATCAAAAACATTCTGAGGGATTTTCACACGCAGAAACAACCCATTTTGTCTTCTAGGTCTGAGAACTTGTTGGATTCTGGCAGCAGATGTGGTGAAAACAGCTCCTTGTTAATTGGCATGATAATGAACTTTGAAATCGGATTTTGATAAGCTATTCATTTCCGATCATAGCACATTTAAGCCAACTGTCATTAGAGTTTTAGCTCCAGCCGTAAAGCCTGTATGTTAAAGAGGCACTGGATCCATTGTGGCCTATTTACTGGGTGGTTACGAGGGACAGGCCACCAAGCTTTTCTTTTTGTCATGTCCCTTTAAGCTTTGATAACTGCTCCCCAGCTAGCGTCTGCCGTCATCGTTGCTCTGGGATGGACTTAACCCTCTTATACAATCTTTGGCTGTGTCTGACGATTTGTTCCAAATATTGTGCTGCAAAACAAAACTGATTGCTGTGGCATTAGTCACTGCAAAACACTGACCACAACATCCCATATTGTAAATGTCAAACATTCTTCAAATAGCTTTCTTTTGAATAATCAACATGAAACTGAGCAGCAGAATATTAAACAGAGCTCCATTCACTGTCCACAGTAAGACTTGGACATCACTACATTGTGATGTGTGTGTAGACATGTTTAAATCTTTCTTGCTAGGGACAAACGTGGAAAATATGTGCATGCTAACCCAACCATCCATAACTGATGTCTAATCTTAAATAATGTTGGCTAACTTCAGCTAGTCACATTTCACACACATTTTGATGATTTTATTGATACAAAAATAAAAGTAAACACAGTATATCATGCTGTTTGTGTTGTCATTTGAGATTTAAGAGTACTTATATAAAATCCTAATTCTAAAAATATTTGTACATAGTCCATATTTAATGTTTTCTTTTAATAACAGACAATTGAGGATGCCAATATATTCTAAAATGATATTGTATTCATGCACCATATATATTTCAACATATTGATGTTTTTTTTTTTCATTTATCAGAAACCAGTGCACAACCTGCAGTTATTCTGCAACAGAGCATCCTTTTTCTCTCCGTCTTTGATGTACCCCACTCCCTGCTGTGGTGTTTCTGCACAAGTCCCAGAGATCACCAGTGCATTAAAATGGAGTCTTTTTCCCTGTTTTTTTTTTTAAGTTGTTGAGTTCTTGTGCATGTTGCTGATTATTGCTGCTCATTCTAGTCTTCCCAGTTCTTGTATTGATCCCACATCATTTCCTTTGTGCCAATCAGACATTGACTCCCTACAAGACCAAAGACTCTTTGATGAACTAGACAATAAATCGCTGGTTTATACCCCAACTAAATCTAACTTCTATCTTTTTGAAGCTCGTCATATTTAGTTTTTGTTGGTTTTGCATCAATATTTCGAATAATATTGACCAGCTTTCAATGCAATGGAATTCAACCACAAACTGCAGCCTGCAAAGTGACCACAGAGTTGAATCAACACTTCCCTGACAAAATGTCTTAAAACACTGAAAAGCATAAGCTTTGTAGGGTTTAGTGCAGGGTTGTTAAGCTTGGTGTAAATTTGCAGGTGGAGCAAATGTAGGAATCACCAAATACAAACAAAATATCCATTCAAATTATAATGTCTCAACATGTATTTGTCCTACAAAATTAGAAAATCTTTTTTTCAAACTACACATAAACTCCATCCAGATGTACTTTCCAAATCAATAGTTCATCGAAAACATTCCACACCCACTTGTCGGATGTAACGCCTGCGTCACATTTCAGTGCATTGCTTTCTTTCTCTAGCTTACAGAGGTCAGAAGTTCCTTCTGTCAGTTACAAACCATTTTACAAAGACACTTCACAGACATTTCTGGTTTGATCTGTAGCTTTGTTTATGGCACAAATGAAAGGCTTCATCCAGAGACATGCCTTTCATGGTGGTGGAGGATTGCTTTTCCCAATCTTGCATGCTATGGAGACAAACTGAAAAGGCACCTTGTGGTAACTAAATCAATTTATATACTCAGTTGTTTAGATACCAGCGATATAGTTTGTCCCTACGAAAGAATTGAAAAGAAAAGCATTGCATCACATTTACAGCTTAACTGAGCTACAACAGGGCTAACAAATAAAAACAAATTGTCTAATTGTGTACAGTAGTGAGATGAAAGGCCACAGAGTGAGACATGTGACATTTAACACTCAATTCTCCTTAGTTTGAGGGGTTCTGGTTCTCTCTGGGCATTACTTTCCTACAAGGAATTTAATCTAATGGCATATCCAATCTAAAGTTAACTGCTAAGTGAGAACGTATGTGGACAAATGTACAGCTGTTGACATTCCACTCGTGTGTGTGTGTGTGTGTGTGTGTGTGTGTGTGTGTGTGTGTGTGTGTGTGTGTAAGAGTGAATGAAGGGTGTGTGGGGGTTTAGTTGTATGCTGGCAAGGCTAAGAAAATGGTTCGTGGGAATAGACTGTGTTTATCCTGATTTAGACAAAAAATAAACGTGCCAACAGCTGTCACTTTGGGCATTCTCCACGGACGGGCTAGCACAGATGTAGTGTACAACAGTGTGTGTGTGTGTGTGTGCATATGTTTCAAAATCAACTGTCACAGCCATTTGCAGTTAGGCTTCAACACAGCCAATAATAAATCCACTAAATTGCATTTGACTAATCAAATCATTCAGAGGGTAAATGAAGAAACATTCACTGACAGTGCAAGGAGACCTGTTAAATCTTTGGGAACACAAAGCAATTTAGATTGGTTGCAGCAAATCCTGTTAGCATTGATTCATGGGCAGAGGAAAACCATAACATCGCCTAATAGTTCAAATCTCTCTGTCTTTACCCCATTAGCTTCGGCCTCACATCTTTCAGAATCTACCTCCTTAAAGCGCATGAACTCACCAGGCATACCTGAAAAACAAATTTGATTTCAGTTCAGTTTCAGGAGCTGACAAGTCACATGCTGGCAGTGAGGTGACAGCGTTTTACATCAGGGTCATCAGTGCCAGGAGGAAGAGCAGAGCACAATGCTAGTAAAAAGGGAGACACTCCCTGATTTTCAACATTATCTCCATACCATATAATAGTTGTTGGGCTAATGCTACATTAGCAGCCATATGTCTGATATCTTCAAAGGTGTGCTGAAATGTGTCCACCAGTGAGGTCCCTGAGAGACAATCCTTAAATGTGAAACTACAGCACACACTTCCTAGCAACTATTGTAGGTCGGCATGCCAATCTGGCAACCTCACGAATACCCTTTACATACTAAAAATACACATACGACACGGGTGTACTGAATGCACATTCATACAAGACTGCCATCATGTGTGTTAATCTCTTGTTGTCACTGTTAATAACTCTGCTGTGTAGTTCCATACGCTTCACTTAATAGATAATTAAATTAAATTACATAACGTAATTATCAAAGAAAAGTTAAGTTTCCGTTTCACCTCTCTCCTTCAGTCCATGCGCCCTCCCTCTCTCGTTTGCCAACATGTATGCACTTGCAATTTCTCTTGTTTTGTTTTTTGCTTGCTTGAAGATTTGACTTTTTAAACGACAGACGGTGGACGGGGATTTCATCCACGCTTGAAACCATCAAGTGTTGCATGTGTGGACCAGGAGAGATTCTTCCCCCATGCATTTGGGGAAAAGAAAATACTTCTTTGTATAAGATGTATTCTGATTTATTGAACCTTTAATTTTTACAGTTATAGGGTTGATAATGGTGGGGTTTTTCAGGAAGGTTATGGGGTCTCCTGGGTGACAGAATATAGTGTTTCCATTAAGCCTGCTCTCTTAGCCTCTTCTCTTTGTCTCTTCACCCTGCGGCTCTTCAGGGAGGCACGCCGTAAGTTCCCAAGTGGCTTATTTACTTGTAAGGCAGCGCAATGTCCCCTCAGCGGCCCTCCAGCCAGAGCTGACAGTTGATTGGCTTGTGGCGTTGCATTCAAGTCCTCTTATCGTGCTTAAGTGGAGCTGCTCGCTTAGACCCAAGATACACTTCCTGTGAGCCGGAGAAATACGGGGAGGTGAAAGTGGGGGCAAAACAGAGAGATTAAATTCTCTGAAGTGAGATGCAGACAGATGGAAAAAGTGAAGGGGAAAACAGGGAAATGGATGGAGAGAGACAAAAGTGAACGAGACACCTTTTAAATAGAGGTGCGAGTTGTGTGTTTGTGCCTGCAGAAGTGTGTGTTTGATGGATTAAGAAAGAGAGGACTTTTGCTTTTTACAGACTTCAAACACCAAACCATTGTTGATGTGTGATGATGTGTGAAGCAGCCGCAGTGCCCCAATGTGTACAAAGAATATAGAAAACAGAAAAAAGGAAAAACTGAAATCAACGAGCCATAAACATGTATTTTCTATATATATATGTATGTATGTATGAGCACATATGTGAAAGTAGTGTATTTTGTGAGGTCTGCAGCCTCCCCACAGAAGATGATTTATATGCTGCCGTCACAGGCATGTCATAGTAGGAGATTAGGCTCCTCTCCAGTCCTGCCATCAATACTGTGAATGGGGACCGGAGTGCCCTGCCTCCAGATAAACAGGGGGGCGCCAGCCTGAAATTGATTGCCAAAGTGCCACATCTGTCATAAAGCTAACCAGAAGGTGATCGCACAGGACACTGGGAGAGAATGTGATTTTGTTTTGTTTTTGGCTTACAGTCAAAAGATCCATGCAGATCTTTATCCATCTATCTATTCATGCATCTTTTGGATGTTCATTCCTCTTGGAAAGTTTTGCCCACATGCTGGTTTAAGCAGCACCCTGCTTCTCATTCAGTGAGTTGCATATATTCACACCCAGGAGCTTTTCAGTACAATTAGTTTGTCTTCTGTTGGCGACTGAGCAGCTGCACTAGAGCAGGTGGTGGGTAAGTGCTTTTCTAAAGCACACTCCCAGGGTCTTTATTTCCAGGGAAATAATAAATATTTACTCTGCCTATCCAGATTCTTTCAATCAATCTATAGATCCAAATTCTCAAATTTATTCAGCACCACAAAGTTAGCAGTTCAGTTGATGTGTGGAAATGAACTGAAAATGTAAAAATGTGTTGCTTTGCAGGCTGCAGAGTGTCTGCAGTACCACAATATAATAATGCCCCATTTGTAAAGGGTTGAGAAGTTGTTTAGAAGTTGTCACTAATGCGTTAGAGATTTAAGCTTTAAGCTTTTAATAAGAACAACGTTTGGTTTGCCGTGAACAATGGATTTGGCTGCTGTTCATCGTCAGCCAGCATCGCACTAGCTTTGTCTTTTAGCTCATTAGTCGTCAGGTAGATCCCTCCGTTGGACCATTTGACCTCTGACCTTTTGAGAAACAGCTGCAGAGCATCTCATTAAATCATTAATTGATAGCTTATCAACATTTGCACTGTAGACTTTGATTATTTGCATGAACCCTTTGTTAATTACTTATTAGCATTTATAATTACAGATGATTTATTTTTTTGCTGTTGGCTAATTAGAAAGCGAGAAACTGACTCTTCATTAATAATCTTTATTTATGACAACAGATATTTTTCACAACCTGGCAACCCAAAAACTGTTGTTTGAAATGCTATAAAGCATTAGTAAATTATTTATTAACCATTAATAAAGTAATTAGTCACAATTTATAAACCCTATGTAAAGGTAAAGTGGTACCCAATCCCTTTTGCTTCTATTTCTTCGATGTAAACTAAGGCCAAGATCCATCAACATGACAGCTCCCGTGTCAATCAGTGTCACCTGTACATTTTTTAATCTGTATCACTAAAAATCTCCATATTTCTCTGTTTCATGTGGGCAGAGGTGACTGTAACAATGGAATTTCTGCTGTGGTGATTGATTGATTAGCCTGCCAAGGTAATGGCCTATTGTTCAACCAAGTAATGTCACTAAATCGACCCCCGCACGACAATGTGATTCATGCACTTTCATATGGGCCCAGTTAAATACTGTACCTGCCAGGAAATATTGACCAAAAAGTAAGAAAGTAATAACAGAACAACCTATTTTGAATTCTGAAACAAACGACAACACCAAAGAACGCCAACATAGGTGCCGAATTATAATAATAATACATTCTATTTGATGCCATTGTGCTGCCCTCCCTAGGCTCCACAATAGCACTCTATTGTAAAGATTTTCTAACAGTGGAAGCACAGACAGAAGCACAGCAAGCATCAATAAAACTAAAGTCAGTGTGAGCAGAGAAACAATAACACCCCTGAGACATTGAGCTGAACACTTATTGAGAGGAGCTTAACTGAACTGGTAAGATTTTGATGTCTTGCTCCAGGACGCTGTATATTTGGGATTCAAACCTGTAGTCTTTTAACCTAATGGAGAATAGCCGCTAACCACTACACCACCTTTCCACCCGATTCTCAAGCAGTGCTTTAGATATATTCCCCAGGAGTCATTGGATTGACATTCAAATCAGACAGCCACCAGGGAGGGTAGTCAATGATGTCAACAGCCCTCAAATGGCAGGCCAAAGGCAGGCAGTATACCTGATGCAAAACAACAAAAGGATCAATGCACTTTATGCTTTTAAATACATTATCTTTTCATATTTTGTATTATGCAATTGACATTTTTTAAAATGACATGCAATTTGGACAAATGGACAAAATCTTTGCGAAGATAATATGAATACCACATTTACAAACCTATATAAAAAGAGAACACAGATCAGAATGGGGCCTCGTTGATTGACTTGTGCCGTCAGCGTCCTCTCAAGATAAAGGTTCCCAGATTTCTGTCCTTTCCGCCTGAGTTATGCTGCCATTGTTGACAGATAATTAAGAACTCTTGGCAGTTTGTTCCTATTAGTAATTGCTGTACCAAGAGCAAGTTGGGACAAACCGTAAAGGACAAAACATAAATGGGCTGTGCAGGTGAATTCAGGTGAAAGCTGATTATTGATTTTGCAGAACACATAAATCCACCTCTCTCTCTCATGAGATGGAGAAGAAAGTAAGGATCCAAATGTAGGTATTAAGGTAATAAGTGTACACAGTACAAGTTGTTCCATCTTGGGTCTGTTGGGGGTGCATAAAAGAGCAATACCTGATTGTCTAACAATATAATATAGAGTCGTTTTACACAGAACATAGAACATAGGAACAGAATCAATAAAAGCCCTACAACTCCACCTAATGCAATCCAAGTAGTACTGTTCTCTACTTGTATTGCATTTTTATGGTTCAGAGGTCAATACTGCTGAATCCCCAGGGACGGATCTATGTCTGTCTATTCCAGAGCTTACAGCAGGTTGCTCAAGTCAACTCTCTGAAGGTTTAAAAGCAAGATTTCTCCTTAATAGAACATTTTGACTTTAACAAGCGCACCTGCAGAGTTCATAAGCCATATTGACCTCCATCATTCACCACCTTTGGACCACTAAGGCATTCAGTTTTTATTCCTTGTACAAACTGCAAAACAGGTTCAGCCTAAAAAGTCAGAGCCACAACACAAACTGAAGTTAACAATTGGACATCATGGTCCCCAGAGGATAAATCTTAATGACTTTGTTGATCCTCTGATGATTCCTTTAGTGCCACCATGACAGGATACCTCGAAAACGGATGACTGAGGCTACCACAAGCCTCAGCTCCTGATTATTAGCATGTTATCATGTTTGCTGTCATTTACTTTAACTTCAAAGCACAGCTGAGCCTGAAAAAGTATGGTTTAAAATGATTAACTGGATAAGACAGTTGATGAATGTTCTACTTAGAAAGGTTAAGGTTCTCTATCAAGAACAAAACTTGAATTCTTGTCAGAATTTGGAATCCTGTACTGGAGGGGTGCAGGGTGGTGGACTGATGGTGTAACTGTATCGCTGTCGATACTTCGACATGTGGACAGGAGGAGCCTGGGATTCAACTGCAAACCCTGCGACTAATGGACGGTTAATGGACCTACCTGCTGAGCGACAGTTGTCCTTCTGACTCATTGCACGCTCTGTTGACCTGTGTGTCGGCTATTGTTGTTGTTCACTTTGCTTTTGCAAAATGAAATAAACTAGCAAGCCGTGCTGAATGGATAATCATGACACCAAAGAAATGTGAGGAGGCATTTTGGATTTGATAAAGGTAAGCCTGTTTGCTGACTTTGTAAAATGCAACTGCCTTTCAAAAACGTTATCTTGTCAAGCACTGGAGGCACAGTGACAGAACTGAACAACGTCAAAACAATGCCTCAATGTGGTTTAGGATTCGGCTACGTGGGTTACATTCAAATAACTGTACATGTTGTAAGCTACTGGGCTTAGCCTGAGCTGTTTGAGGGACTGTGAAAGGTCTAAGGAACTGCTGAAGTCCAGTTTAGTCTGATGAGCTTGTTATACCGTTCAGTCTTGTGACACTGCTAATTGCTCCAGACAATAGTGATTTAACCTAAAGCAACTGAAAACTTGTATACGTGTCTGGTGACACACAGGAGTAATGCGTGTTATGCCACCAGGGGCTATAGCTGCAGTTTGAAATAGATAGAAGATGAATTATGGTGCATTGTGTGATTGACAGATGATCTTTGGAAAGTGCAGCGCAGAAACACTGCAGCACTTAGTATTTGAAACATTGAGGAAAAATAAGATTTAAAAATGAAGGCAGGAGAGAAAAAAAAATACCAGTATCAGAAAACATGTAAAGGTCAACCTCTACCCATTCACATTGCATTTGACTAGTTGGAGATTCTCATATTTCCACTGCAGCAAGAGAGAGGACTACATTTGGTACAGTGGAATGCTTGTGCAACATATCTGGCTCTGCTGCAGCACAGCAATAAAGTCATGATCACAGTTCAAGGTTGTGGTGAAACACCACAGCTGGATTGTATTTCATATTTCTCGAGAGGACAACGGGATGTGATGTCTGATGTCATTCGAGAGGATAAAGGGAGGCGAGGGGGGGGGGGGGGGGGGGTACAAAAGATGAGTGAACTGAGGCATAAGTGTGAAGTAGGTGATATACCCAAATGGGGAGTGCAAAGACTGGATAATTACACGATGGGATGTGAGAAAACCTCCTGACATGGAGAAATGAAAGCAGTGCATATGGAAAATAGATGAGTGTTATATGAGAATCTTCCCCTTGAACTTTCATCAACTTCAGATGCATCCTTTTGAACTTGAATCAGGTCTAGACAGTCGAACAGAAACCGTGGGTTTAGATTTCTTTAATGATGTGCATTAACATTTTGCTGTTAACGTTTAAAAAACTGAAGGATTAAGAGGTTTCGTCCTCCTTGGTTTGAAAAAATTCAACCCAACCTTCCGTCCTTTCAAGTCCAACTGGATTAAGTTTAAAATACACGGAGCTCAAGCTAAACTCAAAACAAGGTTGTTTTTCGTGGTTCTTAAAGACAGGATTTTCACCCAATGTTGTTCCCAAAAACATGTAGCTGTAATTTTGGTGTTTCTTTTTCCAAAACCAAGTTAAAAGTTTAAACGGACAGTTACGTGCTCAGTATCTTTGATGACCCTTGGACCCCTGAAAGCTATTAAAGCCCAACATCAGGGCATCATATCTTTTCTGAAAAGCACTCATTTTGTAGATACCTTTTCGTTTATCGCCTGGCAGTGGTGGCACATTGTGTCTGTGCCTTGCTGCTTTAATCACTCTGACTTGGGTTCTTACCCTTCCAAGGCTTTGCCTTGTCCTTGTGATGTGATGAAAAGCCCGCGGGGGGAACCAGACAAAGTTGAGTGAACAGGGCTTTGATCAAACCCCAGCTCAAAAGCTTGATACACTAATAAAATGGCCAATGATTCCTTGTTTGGACCAGTGTTTGGCTGATGGCAATTCCAGATGTTTCCTGGGTGTCCCACGGAGTGAGAGAGGGGTATAACAGTGGCAACGTGACCCCGGGGGAACCTGTAAATCCAGGCAGACAGTGATTACATGTATCACAGACTGTGAATCAATCTTGTAAGCTGTTGCCCTCCTGACACAAAGTTCCACTCATTTGGAAAATATCAAAGCAGGTCCTTCCTGTAGTTGTGGGGTTGGATGATGGGGTTGCAGCACGTGCTGACTGATTGCAACACTATATCATGTGGAAAGATCGCCATATCACATCTGTGTGCACCGACCAGGAGCCTTTCCCTCCCCGACTGTGTGACCTGACAAAGAAAGACTAACAAGCGTTTCCAGGCCTTTTCAAGCCGTGCAGCAGAGCAAGGACGCAGCAATGATTATAAATCAGAGTAAAATTGAATGTGATGACATGCTAAGACAATGACCAAAGTGTGAACAAGAAATAATTTCAGTTATTCATCTGAGAGGAATTTATGAGGACTCCAACTGCCAGCCCAACAATAATTCACTTCAAGTTTTAATATAGAAAACATGAAAAGATTATGTCTCCATTTAAAGCGGAAGTGATGAAGGCAATGTGAGATGAGAATGCGTCTGAGTAAAAACGAATATGATGACATGCTGAGACAATGATAAAAGAATATTTAAAGCTTTTCATCTGAAGGGAGTGACACTGTAAAATTAAATCAAAAAAAAAAATCAGCTAATCTTATACTAAACATTAAAGCTGAAGTCTTTCTGCATGTTGCCGCTCACTCCAGCTGTGATAGGAAATTAAAATTAAGTTCAAACTGCAGCACAGGTGGAAAGTTGTGTGGAAGCCTAATGTTCGTTTGCCAACACAAAACATTAAAGACGTGCCAGCTACCAAAGTCTGACATAACTGAACTCAAGCTGGTCTCTTCCTCTTGTTTTAGGCAAATGTAAATACCAAATGAAGGCTAAATAACTTCATTAGCTATTTTACAGTGTAGTAAGTCACGTAGTTGAACCTAGTGTTTACATTTGGAATATGTTTTGTCTCTGTTTGAAAGAGTCAATAACAACCAGTGATGTTGTTGAAGAACGCCCCATTAGCATCACCATGCTCTCCGAACCTTCTCATTCATCACCGTGACATTTGTGTCGAACTCATCTGAGTGGCAGTTGCTCATTATCCCAGCATGCAACATGCCATTTAAAGATAAGAGACAATTACATAGTGCACACAACGGGTTATTGAGGATCTTTCTACGACCCTGACTGAGCCATTCTTGTCTAATCCGTACCCCCTTTGAACAGCTATTAATATCTCATCACCTGCCAAATGATATGTTTACATTAATTAAAGGAGCTATTAACACCAGGAATGAACCGCAGCACGTGAGGTAGATTCATTGTCAACTTCTGAGTCGTCCGAATGTTGTCTCCTCCACACGACAAGACCAGATGGTGAGGTCTGTTACAGATAGCATGGCTTTTCACTATTTATCTCGCCCTCACCGAGCCTGGGGAGCACTGCCTCTCAGCATAGAGGCTTCACTTCACACCTTTTGTGAAACAAGCCACCCTCAGTGCCTTTGGCTACGGGAATTGTTCATTACAGAGGAGTGAGACTGCGTGGCGAGAGAGCTTGCAACCTGTTTGACACATTTCTCTGTGGGTGTAATTGCATTTCCCGTTTCCCTGTTGTTTCATTTCGGAAAAATGCCAAAGCTCTCCCAATTAAACCCGGGGCGACGCTGTTTTGCAGTACATTCTCTCTCTCTCTCTGTCCTTCTTTTTCTAGTTTTCCCCCCATTCCCTCCACCTTCCCTGTTGGCTCAAGTTGGTCAGTAATGCGTGGACAAGAGGGATCCAGACAAATTCCGTCACAGCTCACAGCCTCATGCATCCAAAAGCCTCTCTGCACTCAAGATGTTTTCCAAGGCACTTCTGTCAGTTAGTAAAATATTTGTCTCCAGATATTGGCCCATAAAACCTGCAAATCCTGACTTACAAAAGGAAAAGTGGCTCTTGTTTTTTTGTTGTTGTCTCAGCCCTTTCCCAGATACGTGTGACTGCAGACCCTTGCACAAATCCAAATCAGATGACTTGGAATTCGCAATGTATAAGGATGTGCAATTAATTGTAATTCTGTCGGCTCTTTGATAACGATATGTTCCTTCAGGCTTTGGGAATTGAGTGAGCGCACACTAGATTAAGTTTTAATGAGTTGATTAAGATTTAATATTTGAATGCATTACAAAAACTGCCTGTAAAAATATTAATTCAAAATTACACCATATGGACATCACTAGTTTGAAGCACAACAGTCCACAGATTACACATTCCAGTACTTAAATGCATGTCTACAACAAATGAACAAATATTCAGAGAAGGCCCACCTACCTTTGACAAAAAGTGACACTAATATCAATAATTAAGTCTGCTGCACATAGCAAGACCACGGCAACGCAACCATTCACCAGCAACATGCTCTATAATCTAATGTGCTTTATGGGTTAATGACAGCTATTCATACAGTTAAAGGGTTACTGCTTTCTTTACTGCAGTGAATGATGAGTTTGGCAGGAGATTTGATCACCTACTTCTACTTGCTATCATATTGGACAGACCTTGATTACAAGCAGCCAAGTGGGGGGAAAAAACATTAAAATGAGCCCCCTACTTGTAATTCCAAATCAGATACAGAATATTAGGAATTTCTGAAAGCTACAACATATCCCACTTGGTGAAAAGAACTAAATAAGTGTCAGCAAACAAACAAATAAACTAATACAATTGATTTAGCTAATTAAAAGCGGGTTTTAAACTTTTTGTATCTCGTTTCTGGTCTCACTTGTAAATAAATTGCCATCTATCTGGTGAGTGAGAGGCTGACCATCTTAGAAAGATGTATAAATACTCCCAAGTCTGAATAATAGGGTTTCCCCACTCTTCCCATTTGACCGACATGGCGTGAATGCAGCATCGTAGCTCAACCTGGAAACACTCGGGGTCATCTGGTCAAGACTGTGGCCAGAAGGATCAACTAAGGTCCCTGGTTACTTATTGTTACAATACAACTCCATACTTGTTTATACAACCTATTTAAAATTGTTCACAAAACAGCTTAGACAGTTGTTGTAGAGGGAAAAAAGTTACAGGCCTATCATTGTACACAAAGCCAACGTTACCTGCATGCCCAGTAAGATAATTACACTATGAATATCCTGAAAAGGCTTTTTTGACAAATTTGGCTTTTAGCTAACAGTTCCTTGCCAGACTTTTAATTTTTTTCAGTGTTTGTGCCATGAGTGGAGGTGGGGAAGAGGTTATTCTGCAAGTATCCGCTGCGCGCACAGGCATGCTGGACCAAGCTGTTTCTAATTAGTGAGCATAAAGACACCCGCCACCCGAACACGTCCAGTCCAAGGGAAGTTTGGCATGCACGAATGTCGATGAAAAGAATTCCATAACAGCTAACAGTGTGGAGCTCTGGAAAAGAACCCAGTCTGAAAAATACTGGGCAGACGAGGATAAAGGATGAGGTTGCAGTGCTGTGAATGGTCATGGTGTGTTTATTTGTTCATTTATCAGGTGTGTGCATGTATGTTAGGATAGAGGGTGTGGTGTGCAGGATGCTTCATTGTGAATGTTCCCCTTGGGCCAAAGGGTGCCAAAGGGTGGTCCTCCAGCTGCTGTACCTTAAAACAAAGCAGTTTAAAGACAGCTGCCGTGTAATTGGCAGGAACTGGATGTAAAACAGTCAGAATAAATGAATAATTTAATTCCACGGGGGCAGGCGGGCTGTCACATGGCTGCCATCACTGACTGACATGTTAATAACATTCGTCACCAAGGTAAACAGTCTTATTTATGTCTTTTGAATACTGAAAATATATTCTAATCTGATCCAGGTGAAAATCAGATTTGATATCTTTGCAACACAAAAACACTCCGTAGTTTAGTAATTTCTTGCTTTTTTAAAAGGTAGTTCCAGTGGATGGTGGAGGTAGAGCAGTGGTTCCCAACCTGTGGTAGGGACCCTCCAAAGGGTCACAAGTCTGAGCTGTCACAAGATGAATAACAAGATGGTGGACATATGCAACCTGTAACAAAGGGTTGCAAGTAAGCATTGCTTCATTTTAAAGGTTCACAAGCGAAAAAGGGTTAGGAACCAGTGACTTAAAGGTTCTGTTGCATAATCAGCACCTCATTTGCATTATCATCCCCATTTTGCTTTTTACTTTATATAGTGGGAATATTTTCTCAGCAGTGCTTGTTCCAAGATGACCATTTGAGTCCACAACTGGATATAAAATCAATGTGTAAAGAAGTTAATCAGGTATTTTTCTGTGAAAATTAGTCAAACCCAAAAACAATGAGCCACAGTTAATAACTGTTGGCTGATTATGCGTAGATCGATTTCACACACAAAAAAACAGTCCTCTTCCTCCTCCTGGGGACGATATCTCTCTGCGAGGTAGGCCCCACTGCTGAAATGCCATGTGACAAAGATTGAACTTCAAAAGAAGAAAAAACTCATCATCATTCGAAGGAACTGCCACAATGTCATGCCCTTGAGAGATAGAAATGATTACCGCATGTGGCCCCCGCATCATCGGCAGGCATTTGCTGAATATAGCAGGAACAAAGACCTTGCAGACGGCAGGAGTGGTCTTTGACTCTCCTGTTCCATTACCACATGGCACTGGTCCAATCCCACAACGCAGCACAACGCCATCCACAAAGGCAGGGCTCTGTTTACAATGCAGGGATATGCAGCGCAGGAGGATGTGTGCAGTAGTTGTGGGAAGCAATTATGTCCAATAGCTTGTGTGTGATTACATCTTGATGTTTTGTCAAAGTGCAGAAAAGTGTAGGAGTGTATCATGTTGCTTCATTTGGCGCAATCACACGAGGAGCCGGACTTTCCACGCAACAAAGTGATGCCTTTCAACGGAAAATAGAGCAAAGGCCCACAAAGGCTGACACTGAGACACGAAACTAGATTATGTATAACACGCTGCATTAGATGTGGTACATTTCCGAGTTGTCACTATGGCTTCACAGTCTGGGCGTGACCCAATATATTACAAATATTGACAGAAGACAAAAACAGTCAAATAATCCCACTGACAGGATGGACTGGTTAGAGAAACTGCACTCTGTCTCAAAACTTTTAAAGAAACTTCTCTCGGCTCAAACACTGTCAATGTGGTGAATGAGTGCTGAAAATTTTAAGGTACTTCTCTCTGAAAAATGACCACTTTTCAATTTTTTAATTGGGGCAGCCTGCTTCACTACATTTTCTCCCTCTTAATTGATTGGGCGAGACAGCCTTTCTCCTGACCACACGGATCCGGTTCAGAAAATATTCATTGTATTACAAAGTGATATAAAACATTCATAAACAATCCCTGGCTGAACTCGATGTCTTCGCTGGGGAAGGCTGCTGAGCAGTAGTTCATAATGCATACTGATGGATTGGGGTTCTTTTGTCTTTGAACTCTTGGAGCAGATCTGACTGAGCATACTAATACATCTCATTAACATATTTGGTTATGGGGAGCGCATAAAACACAGCGAGACTGAGTTAGCCGTCAGTGCTCTTAAAGTCTAGAAGATTTAGTGCTGTTCCAACAGTAGGTATCCCCTGCATTAAACAATGGAGGGCCATCCGTTTTTGCCACCTTATGACTGCAGGTTAAACCAGATCAACTCATCGCTAGGAGATCATTAAGTCCTCGTTCAGTCACTTATCAAAATAACCCCTGGGCCTCTTTCCTACAAGGTCTGCACTCTTAAGCAGATGTGCAATACTGCGACTTGACTCTGTGTGTGTAGTGAATTAAAACTGGACAGAGGAAAGGAAATTAAGCTGGTTTAAAAGTTGGTTATAATATGACAAGATCCTTGTGTTTGGGATATTCCGTCAATGTATAGAGGAGGGTTGGAATATCACAATAAAGATTATTTTTTTCCTATATCAATATATTGATTCAATTGATTCAGTACTCCAGTGCTTAAGATGCAGTGAAAGTCAGTATGCTCATTAGAATAATTTTGGTGGTCACATATTATGAATATTTGCTTAGTATTTACAGAGTTGGTGTCGAGACACCGGGCACGGTCGTAAACAGCGTGATATAAGACAGTGTGAAACAGGAGCAACATACACTGCATTTCACTCCTCATACTGAACACTCAGCAGTCTGAAGCTCTGGGAGATTTAGCAGCTCATCGCAAAGCACAGCTGCAGGGAAAGTGCAGTCGGTCACCAGCAGAGAAGGGGTCAGGCATAACGTAGGGAAGGTATACATTTGGCTTTAGTAGTATATTTTAACTTTACTGCTTTAGTGTATTACTAATCAGTGGCCAGCTCAGGAGTACAAAATGATACTGTGAATAGAGCCTCAATTGTTTTTGCCAACAACAAACTCTCAATGGTAAAACGGACATATCCATGGGTTAAACAAACAAACTTCAGGGCCTTGATATAAGTAAATGGTCTCACTTATATAATGCTTCTCATCCTTAACGGCTCCCAACGCGCTTTACAGATCTGTACTCATTCACTCATTCACACACCGATGGCGACTGAGCTGCCATGCAAGGTGCTGGTCTCCATCGGGAGCAACTTGACCATCACCAAGACATTCTTGTCTAGTAGTTTGTAGGAATTTTCAGTTCAGCAACATTACTCAACAAAAAGCATTCACATTACTATTTTGTCAAATAATGACATGAATCTGAACACTTTCGATCTTCAGCTTTAAGTTTAAATTTAGCTCTAATATTTGCGAGAGAAAGACGATTAGAAACAGTGAGGGTCATTTCTGGGTTGATTCTACGAGATCATCTTCTTTTACTCGTTCCTCCATCCTGAGATGCAAGTCAACAATAAGGGATAAAGTGCAGTGGAACCTGTGGTTGAGAAGTGTCAGATATTGCTGTGCAGACACTGCAGCAGAACAAGCCTGAGCAGAAGGTTCAGCACTCTGTTCAACACTGACTGCGGCACCTTGTGTGGACAAGCCCTCTGCTCCTTTCTGAAGACCCGGCTAACTCGGGCCGACACCGACACTACAGCAGCCGGAGGGCCTTAACTTCAGCGGCTGACACAAGCTGGAGAGCAGCCATTAAGCCTTAGGGGAAAAATCCTCCCCCCGCCAAGGGAGAGCAGCCTCAGTGAGGATAGCCGGGGACATTAGCAAATGTCAAGATGGGGAGCTGATCCGAGCACAGCCACAAATGGAGTGAGAGGAAAGTGATTCGGGCCGACATGTGATGATGTGCCTGGCAAAGTGTCTCTTTCTGTGCAAGTGATATAAAGACCGGTGTCAAAGTCGCTCATGTCACTTTCTTTGGTCAAGTATTAAGCCGACAATGTGCGGTTGAAATGAATGGACTTCATGTCTGTCATGACGAGTTGAGCTTTCCAATTTGTGTTCTAAACGTTTAAAAATGAACGTAGTAAATTGTAACTGGCATAATCGCGAGCTGGATGTATTCAACGCCAACTGAACATACTGCGCTACTGTGAGTGTCAGTGCACTGGTCTGATATACTGCTGAGCACCAGTGGAACTATTACCGCTGGATAAGTCTATATTTATAACCTTCTGTTGGTCCTCCTACTCAGAAGTGCACCAGGAGAGACTGCACAGTCAAGGCTTTGTCTTCCGCCTGGATGTGCATTAAGGTAATTAAAAAAACTCAAGGACTGAGCTCACCAGACAGATTATTTCCTAAATCAGGGAGCGGCATTCAATCTTAACAATGGCATTCTCCGGGCTATTGAAAGAAACCTATTTCTTCTCTAATTAATAATCTTAAATAAGAGCGTGTTTCATGGGCAATATCTGTAATTCAGCAGTTAGAAGAAGAATAGAAATATCTACAATTCGATTTCTGGCCATTTTCCTTTCAATAGTGACATTTAGTGAGAGCAACAGGCTAATTAGTTTCTGTTACATGGTGTTTAGAAATATTAGGAACTTCTAATTATGAACTCAGTCAAAACTACAGTTAAAACCTTGTCATTATACAGTAGAGCTATAAAAAAGCAAATAGTGGTAATGAAGATATCTTAAGAGACAATCATCTAGAATTTGATAGAATCTGTTTCAGTTCAGCCGGCTGTAAATTAAAGTCTAGCAATGTGGTTGCTGGCTGGGTTTTATAAAATGAATGTGAACCGTGACATGCAGATCACGTTTTGTACATGAATAATGTAAAGATGAAGTTTCTCCAACATCAAAAGATTAAGTGTTCACCACATGAGGTGTGGTTAAGGAGCAGCAGCCTTTTGGGCAATTCAACATCGGGGGACTGAACAAGAACATGGCCATAAGTATGTGGACACCCTAACATTACACCCACGTGTGTCTGTTGAACATGTCATGGGCATTAAAGTGCAGCTATAACAGCCTCCACTCGTCTGCTCTCAGGCTTTCCACCAGATGTTGGAACCTGACTGCAGGGATTTGCTCCCATTCAATCACAAGAGCATTAGTGAGGTCCAACCCTGATGTTGGGGGATGAGGCCTGGCTCACAGTTGGCGTTCAATTCATCCCAGAGGTGTTGGATGGGTTTGAATGTGTGTTATCGGGATTGTACACAGCGTAATGTGCCTTCATTCGAATTTTAGGCTCTGTGATTGGATGTTGCTTAACAAGATCTTCATTGGGAGTTATAGGTGACGTCATACCTTCAGTTTTTATGTGCTCAGACTTGTACATTTGACTTTTTTATCAAACAACCAGATATTTTTTCAAGCAGTTGCTCATTTTTTGTAGTAATAATTTTATTGGGAGAATTTCACATTCATTAAAGCCTAGAAAGTGCGTGATTTTTGCTTCTGGACCTGAGTACGCCTCATATAACCCCTGCCACTTTGCTACCTTATTACCTTCTCTTACTTGGCATGCACAGAGCATATTATATTGTACGATTTGTATTTTAAGACATTGCGCTCATTTCAGTACCTTTCATTAGACTGGGCAGGCTAGAAGTCTTCATATTGCTGAATTGTGATCAGGTCACATCAAACACTCATACAGCAGCGGGCTTTATTCACTATTCCTCTGCCCTTGAAAATTCTATTACAGAAATCCATTTGGTGGACTGAAATGACTTATTCCCTGAAGCCTTTGAACCTCTGCAGAGCTGGTCAGACCAGCAGACGTGTGGCAGTTTCCCACTCAGACATAATGACAGGCGCACGGTGCAAAGTGACAGGCCGACACCTCGCCTCCCCGTAGAGAGGTCACAAGGAAGGTGGTGACACTTCTCGTCTCTTCGGGCGTCATCAGACGCTGGTTGCGAACAGACACACAATCAATACGGCTTGACAAACGATGGAGGTGTCAGGGCCGCTTGAAAGACATGTTGTCTTGCTGATAAAAGTAATTTCTTAAGAAAGTGTGATGGCTTGTTTCATTAGGTTTCAACACTATCCATTAAGTACAAGAATATAGCTTCTAATTACACATATTGGATCTGTTACAACTGCTTCCTTTAGGGTTTGGCTTTATTAAAGGGACTGTGGATTTAAAAGACCTTGAGCTCTGTGGCTAATATTGCTGCTGTTAAATTTACAGGGTCAAAGTCTGATGTAAGCTGTTTTTATTTGGCAAAACCACTTAAGGGTAATTACTAAGCATATAGTGACCATCACTCAGAGAACCCACAATGCATTTCAATAGCCCAATAAGCTCCATTTAGTCAGGCTTTTACTCAAAAGGAACGTTGGAATCATCACACAGATTTATTTTGACAAATTTAAAATGTAACAATCATTTAG
This sequence comes from Enoplosus armatus, assembly GCF_043641665.1. NCBI lineage: Eukaryota > Metazoa > Chordata > Actinopteri > Centrarchiformes > Enoplosidae > Enoplosus > Enoplosus armatus. Next base: position 21,721,741 of record NC_092189.1, on the reverse strand, counting down.
GTATCCTGAAGTAATGAAGTAATGTGGCCTGTTGCTCTTGTGTTAATGGCTTTCAGCTGGTGCACAAAGGGCTAGCAAAGTGGCACAGGTAGCCAGACACATGGCTGGTTAGAAGTAAGAATAAAGAGTAAAACAAACTTAACACCAGGCTGAAAAGCAAGTGATACACCGCTCTGACACCTGCACTTCTTACTAGTGGTTGATATATTGATGATTTCGACACTGAACTTTTTGGCAAACGTCACCCCTACTACTTGTTAATGTTTACTTTCTCATTGATTCACACGTAGACTTTACTATAACGCAAGACAGCTGTTCAGGGGCCCGAGGGTCATCACTCTCAGTATGTAAACCTCCAACACTGTATTTAAACGGTAATATGAGATGTTATTCTCATGATCACATATCGCATATGTTTCCTCAGTAAACGGGTCAATAGGGGACAAATATTTCTCTGCACTCTGCACCAATTTGATTCCAGGATGGAATCTTGCTACCAACTTTCGAATGTCACTTATATATTAGTCAGAGGGAAAATGGCAGAGGAGGCAATGAGTCATGGGTGATATTTCACTCTCACACTTGGTGAACGTGGTTATTGAGGCTTGACACCCCCTCATATACACAACCATATCAGCGTATAACGTGACAGGGTGTCAATAATGGCAGCGTAGCGCAGTATGCTGTCATTACAGAGGATTAGTGATTTAGAGCATCGTGCAGGAGAGTTGGAGACATCACTGCAGCGATCACGAATCTGACATGGGCTTCCCTCCACGTGCAGCCGTACAGATGTTGGCCTGCAAAGAGCCACGAACACTGAAGATTAATGTATGGTCTGACACACTAAAATGATTCAAGGCAGCAGCAGAGTGATCTGGGTATCTGTTTCTAATCATACAGTGTATTCTTGCCATAAGTGTTTTAAGGATGGAAAATATTTGGTGACCTCAGCCTAACAGGCAGGAAAAGAATGCAGTATTGAACTTTGTTTTTATTTTTCTGGGCCTTTTTTGATCATTTATTGTTTTTCACCTGTTTGATTCCTGACTTTAGCTTTAGTGAAGTTTTATTACATTGGACTGCATTCTCTGCACGACATGTTCAACAGACTCCCGGACCATCATTGTAACATAATGTACTGCAGGCAGGTTGATTCATCGTGTGACTGATTGATCACCCAGCTGGTCAGGTAAAGCCACTTCCACTCTGAGGCTGGTGCTTTTCTCTGGTTGTCAAGTAGTAAATTGGTTCTATAGCACCAGTTTCCTCCACCAGAGACCACGTGTTGGCTGCTGACTTGTTAAAGTTGCAGGCTGCTTAGTGAAATGCTATTCATGTGTGGCGGTCGATAATGATGCATAATGATGGAATGATTTCTTGGAAACAAAGTGTAGAAGAACATGTATAATGCATACATACTGAAAAGACTGTGTAACTTTAACTGTATGACAATAAAGTTGTGGGCCAGACAGCTAAACAATGAGCTGAAACTCACTATAAAGCTCAGATTATGACTTCATACCAAATATTTATTTGTTTTGAGTTGTCCTGAGCACCAGGCGGACAAGGTTAATCACCTCACAATGATTCTGATAAACCAGCCACAGAAAAGGACGAAATGTGCATCTTCATAGGAATATCTGAATTTTGGCAGAAAAATGGGCTGATATTAGCTGATGGTATAAAATAATGGCTGTCTGAGATTGGTATTTACTTTTGCTCTGTGGAATTGACCTTCCTTTATTATTTTGTCTTATGCTGCTTCACCTTCAACCTGTACACTGAGCAGGAAACGTATTATTTGTCCATACTGTTTGACTGTTCTGGAGGTTCCTCTTCATTTCTCAGTCTTTTCACTGCACATACACCCTGCTGTCACTGTCCTCGGCGACTGCAGGACCTTATGTTTTAGAGCCCTGACACCAGCGGTGCCAGATTACATCAACCGAGCCTTGTAACATTTTTGTGAGACGATAAAAAGCCAGGTCACTCAATTCACTGGAGACAAAAAACAAAGTGAACAAAGGTTCAACAAGCTGATTAACAAAACTCAGTAGCAGAAGCTTATTCCCGAGCCAATATGATTACTGCCAACAGGTTTCCCTACAAAGCAACCATGACCTTGTATTAATGAATTTCAGCCGGCATGCTATTATCATCTTAAAGAGGCCATATTCAAAAGGCAGTGGCGATTGTAATGAGGCCCTAACTAAAGATTTAGTGGAGCCCCATCTCATTCAGTCTTGGGGAACACTTAATTCTTTGACTGGAGGAGCAGCAGCACTGTGAGTCAGCCTTATTTTCCTCCTCTGCCTGTGTAATGGAATCAAACTGGGGTGAGATAATGCCTGAGTTGGCAGTCAGGCACAGCGCCCACATCCTTCAGCCCAGGAAGTCGGCTGCACTCAGAGCAGTGCACTCCTGCCATCTGCTGGGTTGGCGTGAACACGCAGCTCAGTGAGCAGACGCGTGGCAGACTGACAGCTCCTGACCACTTGGCTGTTCGCAAATGTTAGAAAAGGTCAGGACATCCTCTCGGCTCAGCGGGCAGATTTGCTGTAGTTTCTCTCCAAGGCATTTCACTCCCACAAACACACACACTCACAAAGCCACCTGCTGTGTTCAACCACAACCCTGTACAGCCAAAGGTTAAGTGCCTCACTCGAGGGGACATTGGCAGTATGTCTTGTTCACTGTGACTGATTCTGCAGCAGTTCAGGGGATTTTAACAGTAAGTTCACTATTCTACCTCTTACAGCCTCCTATTACAGCTACTTGAAATATGTTTGGTGTTGTCCAAAGACATGTTCTTTAGAACTGATTTACTTAGTTTGCTAAACACTGAAATTGGAAAATTGAATTGAAAATTGTAATTATTGGCAAGCATTAAATACCAGTTCTTCCCCTGTGCATTTGTCCCTCTCCAAAGCAGTTTATTCAGTATTTTACATGCAAACAAATTAGGGTGGTATTAAAAACATAACATTGTATAAATCATTAGGATGGGGTTCAGTAGGACTGCACAGCAGGTTTGAGGTAGGTAAGGTAAAGCACATTTTTACTGTAGCTTTCAATTTGTTGTGTGCATTTTCTGATGGCTATATGTAGTTTTAAGGACATCTCACTGAGAAATGCTAATAATATTAAACATTATGCCAGCATTTTTCAGATAGCATGGTTATATCCCTCTTATACAAAGCAATAGTTTGCAATATTATTGCGCAATTTTGTTAGTCCCTTTATTGTGGGAATGACACGGGAAGAATACCTTGTAGGTTTTCAGTTCATCACAATTGACGTGTAATCCACCTGTGTTTGGACTGTAGCTGAGGCATAAAATCCTGGATTCAAACCTCTAAACTGTGAATATATTCATTATTTCTATCAGTTAGAGAATATCCTTAACTCAAAAAATATTTTCTGTCCATTCACTGTAGCTACTGAAGTGCTTTGTGGAGAGGTGGCTGAAGCAGACACTTTGCATGTGCTGCATGAAAACCTGCCCAACAGCGCCCTCTGGCTCCTTCTCATAAGTAATGTTTGTTCCCTGTATTCATGGCTTCTTTACTGTTTTTTGCCAACATGCTTAACATTTGGTTTATATGTAATATTTAAGGATTAATCAGAATAGACATGTAGAAACATAGAGATTCAAATTTAAAATGCAGGCCTGTTTATATCCTTTGGTTACAAACATTACGGAAAACATCAATAACTCACATTTAATTGTTATTCTTTTGAACAAATAGATCGGCCCGTCAATTTGGCAGTGACAGAAGACTCCAGTTGAGTGTTTATGAAGTTAGTTGTGGGGTAAAAGGGCCCCACTAGAATTTGTGGGCCCCATGACACCAACTCAGCAGCTCTGACACAACATATAATCTCTGGCATGTTCCTGGGCCTCCTGAATCATTCAGGGTCACCCCACGTAATGTTTACATTGTGCCTTGCGGTACAGTTTGAGGTAGTACTTAAATATTTTTATATTTTATATCACTCATACGTTTTATGTATAAGTGTAGAAATGAGATCAATAATGCATGTAAAACAACTAACCTGAAATCAAAATGAACATGATGTTGTTCCTATGAATCTCTCGACTGTAAGACTGATACATGAACATTAAGACTGTTAAAGGACCAGTTCATTCTTTCCAATCTCACTGATATTAAAAGTAGGATCTAAAACAAACTGATCTATATAACTGGATGTAAGTAGGATCCTGATCTTCAGCATGAATTACTTTGGATAGTTTCACATCCTCCACACAAGAGGGCGCTGTTTCTTCTGCGAAAAAACCGAGCTTAAAGTTTCAAGTCTGTTTCTGGGGATTTTCATGACAGGAGTGAGACGGATGAATAATCATTTCCCATATGTTTGTCATCTTTAGAGAAAAACAAATACAAACAAAGGCAGAATGACACAAGGAATGTGGAGAGGGTGAGTAGAGAGGGGATTATGATAAATGTGGTCTTAATGTTGAGAAACATTAGCACTTGGCTTTTTTCCCCTTGTGGGATGCTGGATTGCTTCACTTCTTCAGGCCTCCAGAAAGTGAAACAATCTGACAAAGTATAATCAGTCTTTGGTTGGACTGCATGCAGCCTGTCACAATGGGTTGCTTCACTTCGAAGAGTCACAAGCCTAAACGGTTGGGAACGAGTAGTCCAGGTTACACTATCCAGTGATTGGAAGTGTAAACTGTCAATATTATATTAACTGTTAATTAGTACCAAATTACATGGTTCTTTTTCGATTAATTCTTTTTTGAGGAACTATTGTGACACTTTGGGACCTGTCAAGTGAAATTTCAAAAGTGTATGTTTAACAATTCTCTGCAAAACACAAAGAAAGTCTTGAAAAAAGAAAGAATGACCATGTCAGCAGCTTTTAGCAGCGGAGCTCCCCTCACTGGTGACTGAGAGCAGCTCAGCTGGTTCACAGTTTGTTACTTCCTTGTTAAACGTCTATTAAACGACAGTGAAAGCCACACGAACAATCAGAATCTGATAAATGAGAGGCTGCTGAGCTTGTAACTTTATGCGCAGTGTTCGTATAAGCTAGTTTTGTACTGAACTGAACGTGACAGCGTTCACTGAAGGCAGTCAGAATCAGCTCTGAGCGTCAGGGCCGTATGAACAGTGATGCATTTAACTACTAAAGGGCATTTGAATGGTGATGCGCTCACTCACTGTTGTACGTACTGAAGTGCACTTTAACAGTGGTTTGACTGCTTAGGTCACAAAAAGTGAGCCAACTACAAATCTTTGAACTGAACTAAATGATTCAAATCAGCAAAGTGAGTTTTTGGTTGAAATCAACCATTTTCAGTAAAATGAAGCTTAATTTTAGCAAATACGTGAAACAAGTAGAATTTTATTTGGAGGAGGATGAAAGAACCTTTTATCTTTCTTTCCTGGTAAATTGTTATTTAAGAAATGAGACATTGATTTTGCTGTATATGAACATTTACACCATTGACCACTACAGTAAGAAGCTGAAATGGATTGCACACTCGGTGTATCTCTCTCTCTCTCTCAGTCTCTCTCTCTCTCTCTCCCCGTCTCTGCTCTCAAATCACACACAGCAGAAAGGTCACCCATGGGAGTCTGGTCGCATTCTGCAGTTGAGACAGTTATTTCCTCCTGTCATTCTCCGGGGAGCAGCGGGCTCCAAAGCCCTGTGGGAGTGCTCTGCGGCGCTGGGGGCACGTCAGCGGGGTTTGAGGCTGGCTCCAGCAACCCCCCAGGGGAACCGCTTGATTAATTGAGCTGGCAGATTTATGACGAGGCTGGCAGCTACTCGGCGTGTGTGTGTGTGTGTGTGTCTGCTTCTCTGTGTATGTCTGCCTTCGTCTAAGTGTATGCGTGTGTCTCTGCATGTTTGTTTGTCTGTGCATGTGTTTGTGTGCGTGTCCAGGTATCTTCTTCTGTGCAGGTATGTCTGTTCATGTCTCTGTGTGTTTGTGTGTGTCTGAGCATGTGTGTGTTTACTTGCACAAGTTTGATTGTGTGTATTTCTGCCACTAAATGCCTGAATTATACATGAGAGTGTATCTCTGTTTACGCATTTGTCTCTGTGCATTTGTGTCAGCTCTTGTGTCTGTGCTTGTTCATGTGTGTGTGTCTGTATATGTGTGTTTGGAGAGAGGCTCCCTCTCTCTGCCTCTCCATAATTACAGCTTTCAGGCCTCAGAGCAGCATGGGGTAACCTGGATGTCAGGGCCGGCCAGACCCTCAGCATTCCCACCGGGGTGAGTCTGGGGTCTGCTGTCCAGTCAAAACTCAGCAGAGCCGCCCACAGGATTGATGTGCAGTAAGTTGGATAGTCTGCAGCCAAAACATCATCAGGACCTCTCTTTGACTTCACATTCTTCACCCAGCAGACAGTAGGTGGGTTCTTTTCAAAATGAACTTGGATTAAAACCTTGGTGCTGTGTTAACGTGGCAAAGTCAGGAACCGTGAGCAACCTGAGCAGGATACACTGCATCTGTGTGATTTGAATTGTAAAAAAAAAACAAAAAACCTTCTGGCTTATTTTATGTCCTGGCTAAATAAAACATGAACTATGGGTTATTAATCTAGCGTCATCTTGTTAATCACATTGTGAGGTGTTTATGGCATTTTCAATTTAAAGTTACAAAATACAAAATCCTGTGTAATTAAATCTTGTACAACATAAACTAAAGCCGAACATCAACACCTTACTCTATAGTCTCTGACTAATGTAGGATTATGGGATGGCTGTATTAAACTGGATCATACAAGAGTTCATAATATTGTGTCCACCCCTCGTATGCACATTAGTAGTTCATCTGTAATAATCTAAAAAGACAGTTTATCACCACCCCCCCTCACATCCACACACACACACACACACACACACACACACACACACACACAACTTAACCTTTAGTCATCATCATCAACTTAAAAACTAAATTTAAGTTTGGACCAATGCTTCAGACGCTGACAAACCTCCAGTTGCCAAACAAATCAGGCCAATTTAGTTGCATGTTGGCTCACTCGGCTGAATTCTGGCACCTGAGGACCACATCTGAGTTGGCTCTGGTCCATATGTGGCTGCCAGATTTGGGATGCTTTTGGGGGATCAGATTTGGCCCCTAGTTGTAGCACTTAGGCTAGTTTGGACTAGAGTTGGCCGGTGGAATTGGCCCTAGTACATGGTACAAAATTCCTGGTGCGTCATTCATCACTCGTATGATATGTGGTCAGCAGCCAAGAGGTGCCACATTTAGGCCCAAGCCACTTTGGCTACCTGGGACTGAGACAAAAACAAAAAGCCAGTATTTAGTTTAAAAAATCTTGTTTGTTTCTCAGTCAGATGATCCCTTTCCTCAACTGCAGTTTTAGCTGTTTCAAGAGTCTCGAACAAGTGATATCATGATAATGTCGCCTGAGTCAAAGGTATTCTTGAAACAACTGCATTTCCATAGATCGGTTGAACTGATCTCCTCCTACTGTTTAAATAAAAGTGTGAAATATATTTCTCACAGTGCGTGAGTTAAATTGCAGACGTATATTGTTTTATCTTTATTTGTCAAGTACAACAACCCTGAGTCAAAACTTTAGCGCCACAGGAAAGAGGAGGTCGGGGCGCTGTGGGGTGGGGCTAGGGGGTGACTGAGCACACACACATCCACACACACAAATACACAGAGCCCCTGGAGAAATTCCTCAGATTTTTGTTGGGATTTTTGAGAGTGATAACTACTACTAGAGAGCATAGTTGAACAGTGCGGTGCACAGAAGAATGCTAAACTCTGCAGCTCAAGTGCTAACAGAATTACAGCACCTGAGATTTAAGACTTTTTGGCAGGGTCTTATGGTCCGTATACAACATAAGTTGTCTCAGCTATGTCTGCTATGCTGCTGATGAAAAACTACACATTCAGAGCTGGACAGGACCTGGAAGGCTTCATTCCAAGACGCTCCAGAGCCTTTTTGGGAAAATGTTCTCCATGAAATCCATCAGTCGCTGTTTCAAAACCAAACATGAGCAGCAGCTCTTTTGTAAGCATCTTAAGATGGCTGATAACTTTAATACTCCTCTGCAGAGCGCTTGACTTGAATGTCAGATATCAGCTTGTAAGAGTATGTAAGTGATTCAGTTTACAAATTAAATCCCTAAATGGAAATTTACACCATCTCACCAGTAAAATAATGCATGCGTCCGGAACGAGCCCATAACACACCACTCTGTGCACAGATTCCACATCATAAATTTTAACTGCAGCATAAAACATTTCATTTCCTGTCCTTCGTCCCTGGACTCAGAGCTTTGAGGCAAACACCCTTCAAATCTCTTCTAATCTGTCTGAACAAACTGAAGTTATCTTCCACTTGAGGTTAGCGGGAGGGATACGTGATGTAAGACCTCGTACCGATTACTGCAGCCGTCATTCCTGAGTTATATTTTGTTAACTGATTGATTATTGATCAGTCAGATTTGTAAAACCTTCACTGGACTGTATGTTTTGATATCTTTGCATGGCCGGATTAATCTGTTAGGAGGCCACAGGGCAAAAGTTTGTTGTTGGGGCCCTTATTGACTCCCCACCTTCGGTGTAGGTACCCTGTCCCCTTCAAGCTCCCATTAATTACCAAGCAGACTACACATGGCAGCTTCACTATTTTCCCAGAGACCAACCCGTAGTCTTTAGCTGAAATAATACAACCTGGCTGGTGTTCATTTTGTCAACGCAAATTATGATAAAAAAATATTTGTTGACAACCTTTTTGACGAAAAATAGATGAAAAGCCTTTGAAAATGAGAGCTTTTTTTGGTCAACGAATAAAACAAGACTGTTAACCCGTGGATGTAACACTACTTTCAGTCTAAATGATCAGACACGGCTCCTCTACAAGACGGGGTGCAGTTCTGTCCTGGGAGCCTGTCTTACACAGGGCCACAGATGGGCTGAATGAGATGTTTTAAAGGATCTCCCAAACTGAGGAAAGTTTAAAGAGAGTGGAAGAAAGAGTGGATCTTTGTATATTTTTGGTATCATTATGATCATACTTAAAGACACTTGACACAGAATGTCACATGTGAAAATCAAACCTTTTTATAGCCTTAAATATCTCATATCAGTCAAAAAAGTGAGTCTCTAAAGAGGAATTTACTGAACTTTTCTCTACTGCACATGCAAACCCAGTGACCACCAGCAGAGGCCAGTATGGTGACGGTAAATGCAAACGCAGGGTCACCTCGCATGTGCTCATTGATACACGTGATCAACATTTGTATCAAGCCGTTTAGTACAGTGAGAGTCAACAATTCTCCAACTGAGCTGTGTAGAAAATAGTGGCACTTTTTGAGTGATGAGTTTCTAAACAGCCCAATGAAATGAATCAGAACCAGTGAGACAGTAACCCCGAGATGAGTAAGTTGTTATATAAGTTCTAATTTGTTTGGGGACGGTAAGGATCAATACACGGGAAACAAATAATACAATTGATGTTTTAGAGTCAGTTTTAGGATGAACGCACCCTTAAAAAACATTTGTGCTTGTAGAGAAAGTGGAAACAAAGATTTACACCATGTCTCATTTAGCATAATGAAATAAATATGCATCATCAGCCTCTCAGTAAAATCTTCGGTGACCTCCACTTGGCAAAGTCTCACCGTTCTGTCAGACACATGAGAGAAATCTGGGAGTGTAATGCAGAAAAGGCCCCTGTACCTTAGAGCATTGTTCTTTTCAACCTTGACATCAAAGCGCAGAGCTTCAGCAGGAGATGCGTTTTCCTTCCTTCAGCTGTGTTATCGTTTATGATCGATATCAAACAGACACACCGCATAAATCAAACACAAGCAGGCCCAAATCTCTTTCAAGTACCAACAATCTCCACCGTTCTAAAACAATACACAAACTGTGACTGTCTGTCTGTTTGCCAAGAGCAAGGAAGTCAGGAAGTATTGGCCAAACATACCCGCTCTCTAAATAGATAGGGCTTAATGCCCGACACACACACATAATACAGACACAAAACACAACCAGCTGCGCACACACACACACACACACACACACACACAGATGGAGTCACTTGTGTCCACATGCACCGACAGGCAGCACATTTTCCCCCAGAAAGTTTCACACAAACACAAATGAGCTCGTTGCTGCATGTGGCTGTTCACTCATACTCACACATAAACCGACAACAACAAAAAAAAAAGCGTTTGATGCAAACACACACAGGCGGCCACTCAGCGATTAACATCATTACTGTAAGTCCGATCACACAGCAGGAACATCTGCCCCCTAATGGTGTTTTTATTCAACTACAAGCAGGAGGGAAGCAGCCGAGAGAGGCTTCAGCAAAGTCACTGCTACACACAGACACAAAACCTTTGTACTTTTATAGACAAATACTTTTGGTGTTATAAGTTATGAATCTGAACTCTCCTGCTATATAGCATTTTAGATAGTGAAAGTTAAGCTTTTTATTTTCTTTGACAAAAGGAATTACTCAGCAATATCAACAACAAAGTACTACTTGTTTGAAAAATTGGGATATTTTAGAAATGACATTTTTATCAGTAAGTACAGAATGTTGAAAGAGATTAATTTATAGAATTAAATGGGATTTTTCAACAACTGTATTTTCCGACATTACTTTTGAGCAGAGTGGGGAATTTCCTGATATGGTGTTTTCATATTCACTATATTAGGTTGTAAAAGGGGAATATATAAAGAATAAAGAGTATAAAAGAAGTGGTCATGGATGGTTAACTTAAACAATTACGTTTCTGACACATTTCAAATCAGAAAAGTAGACGACAAAGCAGTTCACGGACGTCTCTTGATCATTTACTTTTATCAGTATTGAAAGAGAGATTGAACAATGTGTAAACACTTAAATACAAGTAAAAGACACTTAAAATTACACTTAACTAAAAGTGCAGAGGTATTATTACAACACTGGATCTCTCTAATAAAAAAAGTATGTTCAATTATTATATATATTATATTTTGAGATTATTATTACTGATACATTCACGTGTAGGCAGAGCTAATGTCGTAGCTGGTCGTAGTGGGGCTACACACAAAAAAACCCTCTTCACTCAAGGTCCAGCTTTTCAGAGCTTTCAACTGCTTTCTGTGGTCTTCCTTTGCTCGGTTATCAAGGAGACTCTATACACTGAGGAAGACCATGAGATGCAAAGGAAAGTTCCAGAAAAAGCAAGAAAGTGGATCTTGAGTTAAGATTTATTTGTTAACTAACTAGTGACTACATCGGTTAAATAAGCGTAATGGTGTAAAAAGTGCCTCAAGATTATTATGAAGTCCAGCACTTGAGTAAATGGTCTGTTATGGGATTCGAGGCCACACGGTGCGTCCTCCTCTACATTTCCCACATCACGTGTTCTGTCCTCGGACTGTAAACTCCCACTCGAGCGGCCTGCTGATGGAGCGCTGCCGGGCTGTTCCCAGCGAAAAGGAAATGGCATTTCCTCAGGACAACTCTCCGGATCTTTTCAAGGACATGGCAGCGGAGAGGATTGTTTTGTTTCATGGAGTTCTCTCAGATAACCGAAAATTGTCTGTTTTGTTTATCTCCGCTTCCCCGCACTGTTTGGTCCGAGCGCTCCTCCACACACCGCCTGGAGCAACCGCCGTCCCCTACCGCCTGGACTGTTTGTTTTTTGAACCACTATCTTTTGTTGGTTGAGGGTTTTGTTTTTCAGACGGTGCTCAGTAGGGAAATTTGTTCAGTTTGTATCTACAAAAGTGTGTTTGAGAGAGTTGGCTCTTATCTCTAGTTCTCCTGAGGGCAGGAAGTGACTGGCTGGGAGGAAAAGCTACTGCTAATGTAATCTAATAGACATTCAAAAAAAAAAAAGGGCAGGAGGTTGTGAATTCTTCTGAAGAGATGGGATCAGGAGGAAGTGCAGGTTAACCCTTGAATGTGTCGGGACAGACAAAATCAGCAACAGGTCAAATCCTGCATCTAGCAGGAAATAAAAAAAAATAGTTTCTCTCATTCACTCTTGCATCTTTAAAAAGCTCTTCAAGAAACGTAGTTGCGTGTTTGCATGTCTTGGTTTTTGGTTTAAAAGACAGCTGAAGTTTGCTATGTGATTGTGTAGCTGTGTGTTGTGGTGCGTTCAGGTGAAAATCAACTGATTAACAAGAAAGTATCCGGCTCATTTTATACTTTTGGGGATGTCCAGGTTTGCTTTTTGTTTGTTTTCCAGGTTAGGACTGGATTTTGGCCTCTGGATCCAGATCCATGTGTGACGTACTGAGCAACAGAGCTGCAAAGATTAGTCGGGAACAAAGACACCAAAGATAACAAAATCTTGAATTAACACGTTATACGCTGTGTACTCAGTACACAAAACACGGAGGTTTTGCTGGCCGGTCTATTTCTTGGCCAGGACGAATAACTAAGTCTCCTCTAGTTGCCTGGAATTGCTCAGAGCCAAGAAATAGTCTGACACATAACCTTACGCAAAATGATGAAAGTTGTTTTTACAATTTGGCTTTTGTATGGATTGTACAAACAAGATATAATGTGCTAATAGGTGTACCTTTTGAACAATGGACAAAGTCAGGCTAGCTGTTTCTCCCCATTTCCAGTCTTTAAGCTAAGCTAATCTAACCGGCACCAGCCACATATTTACAGCACAATCAAGAGAGAGGTATCAATCTTCTCATCTAACTCTCGGCAAGAATGTGAAAAAGCATATTTCCCAAAATGTCAAACTATTCCTTGAAAACAACTGTCCTGCAAAGTCACAATAATTCTATAATCTGTTGCCGTAAAAGCTGTAGTGGCACCTTTCACCTGCACTAAAACCCTCAGTGTACCGCTGGCCGGTTCTGCTAAACAGAGGTGTGTTTGTGCCACCTGAAAAGCTGCCTTTGATTGATAGTGGCAGCTCTAATCCTGTGTCAATCCCTACCAGCCCACTGCTAACCCCACCATCAACCCCTCAACAACACCACCACATCAGCATCCTGCTCTGATTATGCCACTGCTACCCTACATTTTTAGCTTCTCCACCACCACACTATTTTTCTTCTCTGTGTCTCTCGTCTCTCATGTTGGATCACTCTCCGTCCCTTGCAACCCAATTTAGTTGTGTACATGTTTGTAGTCAAAGCAGGCAGGAAATGTCTCCGTCTGAAGCTGGAAGTGATTTGTTGAGGGCCCATTCAGAGGGCTGCTGCAGCAAATTCCTCTGCTCCTATGTGGCTTTTCAAACAATGAAAACATTTCAAATTATCTGAAAGGAAATCACAACAGTGTCTCTGAAATTTCCGTATGTGTTGGTGTTTTTTTGCTCATGCATGCTTTACGTTACTGTTTCCATTTTGAGCTTCAATCAGTTAACAGTCATTATATGTAAGTGGTGAAATACTGCATCACACATATTGCATCTTCAGTTTAACATCGAAGATTTCTCGAGGGTTAACGTCCTTTATCGCTTCTCTGCAGGTTTGCAGCGTGTGACGATTTGGATTTCATTGTTTGCAAGTGGCAACTCACCACAGAGACAAGTGTGCTTGTTTGAAAAGAAGCATAAAGGCATGGCACTGACACAGCAAGAAAAGTTGTTTGCCTAACCACAATTTCTATTCAACCACAATGGCAATTACGCCAATTTGTTACATGACTAGAAGCAGCGACGCAGGGGATTTCCTACCTCTCTGCTCGCAAATTATTACAATATGAGTCACTACAATACAGCATATTTAAACAACACAGAGCAGACTGAGCGGAGTATTTAGAGTTTCTGGTGTGCTTTGTTGTTGTATAGTTTTTCTATTACGGCCTCTTTCAATGGCTTCCCATTAAATAGAGAAACTGATTTTGAAGCTGCACAAAGCAATATTTTGTTCGACCGTGGATCGAAAGATTAATGTGAAAGGAGTTGCTTGGAGTGACGAACCCACAGAGAATGATCCCAACACTGGGGGCCCACATGCGGCACACCAACTTTATAAAGTGATATGTCCACATGTTGTTTTTACAGCTTGTACTGCTGCCCCCAAGTGGCCAAAAACATCTAACATGGCCTTAACTTCTATTAAAGGCCAAAGTGTACGTTTCTGTCTTTATTAAATACACAACGAAATGTCCACTTTGGCCTTGAGAGACTGTTGCACCTCTTTCAGAGATTTTCTCAGTTGTGACAGGCGAATATGTTAAAGTTGTTATGTTTTGAAAAACTGTTTTGGCAGCTACCTGCAAATGTATTTGGCCATCAGGAAGGAGCATCTGGGAAATGACAAACCCGCATGAGATCACTGTGCTCTCACTACATATCTTTGTCAGACATCCAGCACTCAACATATGGCTTTTGTAAGCACATTTAAAGAATACATTGCCAAAGTAAAATTGAATTGTGTAGACATTCCCATGTGTAGGAATACATGCTTACCGAATTTATTTTATTTAACCTTTATTTGACCAGGAATGCTGACCACTAACCCTTTCCTATAGACTGGGAATGGTCACAGAGAATGGGAGGTATTCTAAGCACATACTATATGAGAGCTGCTTTAAAGAAGACGGTTTTGACTTACGGCCACAGTGCAACATTAGAATAGCTGAGGATAAAGTGCACCCTTCACTTCAGATTTTCAAAACCGGAAATTCAAATCGGTGACCAGCTTATTTTATTGACCTTCAGGCTTCCGTGTATTTCTTCATAGATGAGGCTCTCTGTTATTTTGAAGACAGATGGTAAATTAAAACTTTGAACTTTGGAGATCATTATTTTGTTCAGAAGAAGAAGTAGAAAGAAAAACACCTCAATTGTGCATCTCTAACCCTAAACCACTGGGTGTCCCATGTTTTAAGCTGTTTTAATGCCTAAATATAAAATCTGTCATGACAAACTGTAGTTACTCATGTAACTCTAGTTGTAACATCTACATCAGCCGATAATGGCTTCAATCACATGATCCAAAATGTCTTGAATTGAAGGCAGTGACGGTGACCTCCACCTCCACCTTCAGTGATGGCCAAGATGGTGGTTCAAAGCCATTTGAACAGCTAGCTTAACGTTAGCTTCGCGGGGCTTCAGCCAAGAGTGACAGAATAGGGGATATGAATCTGTTGCACACACAATTAGATGAAGATAATGCTCCAATAATGTCACAATGTCAGTTCAATTGCTGTCAGTAGTTTCTAATAGTTTCTAATAGCAACAGTGATCAACTGAAACCAACTGATGGTGGCAGAATAGAGACGACTAGGCCAATATAGTTTGTGGTCACTAGGACTTGTTCACTCATTCCCTACTGCCTATATAACAGACACTCGGTAGTTTACTCAGTGAGAAGCACATTCAGATATCAGACACTTACTAATCAACATTTTGTAGAGACGTGCAACTGTAATTTCTGCATCTATAAAATGCAGACCATTGCTTTGTGGGATTGTTAGCAGAAAAGTATGTTCCACTGTGGAAATGTGAGGCCATTATATAGGAGTATGTAGTGGACTATATCATAAACAGGGTCTCAGCGTATGTTTAAAGATATGTGCTCCAAGTAGTTTGCAGCAAAGTAATACTTATAATAACTAATATCTGGATCAAAACACAGTGCAGATTCTTGAAAATACAGTGTTGAAGAGAAATGCACGCTCTCGTGTAAAATAGTAACCAAAGAGATGATATTAAACACGTTTCTTTGACTGACCCACCCCTCTGACTTGACTTGCAGTTAAACTGAATGCCAGGGCCTGCTCAGCTGTCTCAACCTGTTTCACACAATGAACGCTGACATCATGCACGTAAAAATTATTGGTTTATAGGCTCTAGGAAAACTTTTACAATTATTAGATCTTCATGATTTATAAATTCATAATGGAAAGAATAATAATTGTAGTTTGGAGGCATCCTCTCAACAGTCTCTCAGTCCCTCTTACAATGTATGTAAGAGTTATGCTGGGAACTTTGACGCAGTACCACAGTTGACCACTGCACCTACTGGGTGGCAAGGCTGACTCGCTGCGCCACACCCAGCTCTGTTAATACATCCATGCCAGAGGCCCTACTGCTAACAAAGCATGCAAACAGATGTGCACGCATGCTACCAAGTTAATGCTAACACATAAAAAGCTAAAAGCAAATGATGCTGAGCTTCCACTAAACACAAGGCATGTATTTTGGGATGTGATGATAATAAACGGACAGATATGCAAAGGCTTCACTGCATTTATTCCATGAATGAGGACTAATAAGAACTTTGTGAGCTGATCATAAGGGCAGGTGCGAGGTCTGTGTGTCTTGTAGCGGCTGGCTAATCAAGTTGAGAGGGAACGATCTTTATTGTCCGCTGGTCAGAAGGACAAGACTTTGAGCAGCCAAAAACCTCTTGGCCTTGTGTATCGCGGCCCAAAGGATGAGGAATTCTGGGAGTTCCGCTGCGATCGGGAATCATTGTCGTGGTTCAAAGCGGGTGCCGAAGCCAAACCTTAAACAAGGACTTAAAAGGACAGCGGGGGGTGACTCTGTTGGGCGGCTGTCATGGTTATTACCCGCCCCCCCCCCCCCCCCTCCCTCCCCAAAACACACACATGAACCAACCCTTCGAACACATACACACATCTGCAGCTAGCCCACCCAGTCCTCCCCGTGCACTCAGCTTTTTGAAGTTGAATTTCAAAATCTCCCCAATACACACAAACGTGTGCATCATGCCAACTTTGTAGCAGAGGGGGATCTATTTGTGGAGGGAGGAATGAAAAAAGTGCAGAGGGATGGCAAGAGCGAGGTGGTGGATTAAAAGGTGAGAGAGAAAAGCGTAGAGGCTCTTTAATTCAAGAACCGCCCCCCCCCTCTACCGAGAGTGATACTTCATGAAACACACAGACAATGGCTCAGTGGAAGAAGTCACCCTTAATTCTCCTTTTGATCACCCAGAAGCCTTTGTGTCCCTGGGCTCTTTACACATTCTTTCCTTTTTGTGCCAATGCTCTAAGTTGGGAATGATTAGTGTCTGTGGATAAATCCCCTTATTTCATTCTCCCTCTTCAGGGATGCTGCTTCTCAGGCAGTCAGCTTACCATAATGCCGAATCCGAGTTACTTTTGATGGTGCATGCCCACAGCTTTCCCTCTTTCATCAATCACTGATCATTTGTCAGCGTGCTTAATCTAATTACTTGAACTTGAGGAGATTTTGAGAAATAAAAAAAAGAAAATTTTCAAAATAATACATTTCTAGGAGTTTGTACAATTGTTTATGTCAGGTTATTGGCAAGTAGATTTTCACCATTTTAGTCATCACCCACAACACCACACAAAAAAAAAAGAAAAAGAAAAACTCATTGAATGCAAAGCTATGAAACATCAGGCTTTATTAACCGTCACTGATCATGAAAACACATGAAAACTGTCATCCGTGCTTTTTGATATCATAGGATAGTTTAACCTTTAAAAATCTCTCAAATGAAACAATACAGGCGGAACATGTTTAGTATTATTTTTTCTATTTCCGGCAGAAACGGGCTTCCATACCTTTCCAATCAGGACTTCCTGAATGAGGAAATCTAGCTATTATTCAGCATTAAAAGATTATTATAGACTTTCTTTTAATTAAGCAGGTTATATTGTGTCTGCTGCATTCATACTTTCTACTTTATGTTTAATTTTAATTTTAGTTTCCTCTAATCTTACATGCATCTGGTTTGGGTTTCTTTGATAAAGCACTTGTTTTTGAAATGTGCTATATTGTTGAAGTTATTATACTTGTTACTTTTTTCCCCTCAAAATCTTCCTTTTAGGTGGCTTCCCTTCTTGGCTTTCAAAATCTTGCAGGTATTGTTATTGTCTATGATGCCCTGGAAGATGATACACATCCACCGTATCCACCTCTTCTCAGCACATCATGGGGGCGGAAGCAGGTGGCTGTTGTGAGCAAAAGGAAATCAGGCTGCATATCTTTGCGCGCACAAGAAACTGTGCAGCAAATCAGCATATTGTTCACTATCACTGTGTTGACCCCCATGTGCTAAAGATAGATTATCAGAAAGAGTAGAGGAAGTGTGTGTGTGTGTGTGTGTGTGTGTGTGTGCATGCTTGTTTTTACACGCGCATACCAACGTGCGCGTGCACCTGTGCCCCGTGGTAACTGTGTGTGGTGGATTTCGAGGAGAAACACAGTCGCCTTAGACCACTTTAACCACTTCCTCCTTTATCTATGACAGCTCCTCTGTGAGGTCGAGATAACAGCCTAGCTCTGATGCTTTGATGCTTTTCCCCTTCTGACAGCACTAAACAAGGGGGGAAACCCACATGTTGTGCCCCCAAGCCTTCCGTCTCCAAACTTATCTTCAGCCGTGTGATGTGGGACCATCACTGAGATCAAATCATTAATTAACATCCTTTTGTTCGCGGTGCACGGCTGGAGAATTTACACACTGTGGTTCGGTGGAGAGAGATGCCTCCACGGTGTTGATAAGAATTCAGCAATTATGCAGCGGGGAAGGACAGACACACAAATACCAATCATGTGATATCACGGCACACATTTGGGTTTTATCAAAAGCTGCAAGTGAAGTGAATATCCTTCACTTTGTGTGGATCTCATCACTTGGCTCTTGCATAATGCACATAGAAAGTTCATGGGCCGCATATACATGCCAAAGCATGTCCAGGCCTGCGGGGTGTTACCCTGAGTGCTATCGAGTTCATGTCCAAAATGCCACCTACAGGAAAACACTCAGAGAGGTGCTCGCTTTACGGCCCCCAGTTTAAAAGATGAAGTAATCCTTTCCTATAATTAAAGGATGAGAAAACATCAAAGCAAAGGTGTCGCAGTCAAAAAAAGGATATCCATTAAATGCAGGACATATCACCCCCCCTTCTCAAAAAAGATGTAAAAGGAATAATCCAACAATAATCTCGTAGTAAAAAAGGAGTATCAAATGACAAAATGAAAATCCTTTTCCATGAATGGTGAACGTCAGGCCGCGTCTTTCTCAGAATTGATATGTGATGATGTTTTGGAAACTGACTATTAAAGTGTGTGCAGTTTAGATCCCTGAGGCTAGTCATTCTGTTTCCTCGGTTTCTTTAAGCTGGCATGATATTCGTACATTCATTCATACCAGATAATAGAGGTGGAAATAAATAGGTACACAAATCTTACATAAGTAAAGATTTATTAACTGAAGGACGCCAAAAATGCTCCGTAGAGCTGAGGGGAACTGCAGAGTCTAGTGATCATTTTCTACTTGCAATCCCTTCCACATTACAAGCATCCATTTTACTCATTGTTAATACAGTAAATATACTGATTAGTGCAGTAGTAAAGGAGTAGAAATACTCAAGTAAAAGTAAAAAAGTATTATCAGCTAAATATAGCCTGTTTTAGTGCCATAATTAAAAGTACTCATTATGTGAACTACTGTAGTTGGCAAGCTAACGGCTAACAAGCTAGCCAGCCGGGGCCTGCAAGTCACTCTCAATAGCCATCTGAGCTGGCTAGCTTGCTATCTGACTGCAAGCCATCAAGATCCAACCTAAACTTCTGAATAGATTCAAACATGAAATCATTTTCTGCTGTTTTTTTTAGTTCTGTCTCCCCCTTCTTCCAATCTTTATGCTAAGCTAAGCTAATTTAACTCAGCACACATACATGAGAGTAGTGGCTATCTTTGAGACCGTCCTGCCAAGAAGAATCACACAATCAGTCATTTCAGCAAGTCCCAAAAACCCCCTGGCAGCTGTACTAATGGTGACAGGAGCGAAGGAGGAAGTCAGGTGACGTTACCATAAAGCGACAACATCTGGGAAGAGGTTGAGGTGCATCGACAGGTAAACAAAATGTTGGCTAAATAGCAAAACATTTACATTCGTTTCTAACTATTTGCAAGTTTTAGTTCGGGCCTGTTCTGACTAAGCTACCTGGCAACAGTACTTTTTCAACAATATACAGGCTACAATATGAACATTGTTAAATCACTATACAGATGTTTTGTTTCAAACCTTGTAACTGAATCTGAAGGACCATATTTCACAGAGTGAACGTTTTCAGTTTGGTCTCAATATGATCGTGATTTGTCGTTTGCATAGTATATAGAATCATGTGAATACAGCATACTACATATCCTTAAACTATGCCTTTAAGGTAACATTTCGCCTTGATAACCTCATTAAATGTTAATACTGTCATTGAACCTTTCTGTCCTTTAAAATAATAGACTCCTGTGAGTTAGAGTATATATATATATATATATATATATGATATGGGCCTTCATAAACTCCTGTCAATCAAGTCAAAGTGGGTACAGTATGGTACATGGACAGAAAGACAGACAGAAGCAGTGTGATGTAAAATAAACATTTGAAGGCGGAGAGAGAGACAGAAAGACAGACAGACAGACAGACAGGGTGAGAGCAGCTGGGAGGCTGGGTGGGACAGCTGTGTTCTTCTGGAATGTTCTGTTATTTCCAGATCAGGAGTTCTCTTTTGACCTAAACCAAACTCTGTACTTTCATGGAGAGCTGCCTGCAGGCCCTTCTACCTCCACAGCAGGCTTTTGTGTGTGCCTGCCGTCCCTTGACCCCTTTATAGTCTTGCAATATTGGTTTAGGAACAAAAGCGGCTGGTTAATTCAATAGAGCACCTTTCCCAATAAACTGGCTGGGCGCTCTTGCTGTGTGTGGCGGGCTGCACCGCATGTAGCTGTTTTCATTGTGTCACCACTGCTGAAGATAAATGAGAAGTTCCCAGATGGAGAGCCTGCATGTGAATGTAGGAAATATTACACTCAGAGGGAAGCAGTAAGGACTCCACCAACTGGAAGCGTCTGACAAATAGTGTTTACCTTGGAATTATATCTCAACTGGAATATTGTTCAATTTGATTCGAGGCGAATGAAAAGGGATGTGTCCACACTGAGACGGCCAAATCTGAAAACACAGAATGCTGTGTCTTCACACCGAAATGTCAAAGCATTTGGAACAAATATCTTCTTCTGCCATCTTGGATTGGAGAAGTGCAAAACTGTGCATTACAACCATCATCTGGTGAGGAGTGAAACCAATACTTCACTTGCTCTCAACAGAGAACAGGATCCAAAATGGAACCAGCTATGGGATCAGAACCCTAGTGAGGACAGGGCCAGACAGTATATTCAAAAAGGTAGTGAGTTTGTGTGTGTGTGTATGTGTGTATGGACGTCAGTGTGTATACAGTATGTAGGATCCATATGTGTTTGCATAGTGAGTGTGTGTATTGCTTGCTGTCACTGAGGTTATCAGCAGTGTGACAGTATTGGGACCCTGACGACTGGCTGGTGAAAGCTGTTCCTCCGTGTCTCACTGAACTGTCAACAGCAGTTAGTTACCAGAACTGTTGACCTGCTCTTTTCATCATAAACCAAACGCACGGATGTTGCAGTTTATCACACTTTTTTGTTTGCTCTGCTGCTTTGATGCACAGAGACTTATGCTGAACTGTGGGCAACATCTAAAACCAGAGACCTCCACCCTGACCACAAGGATGAGCAGAATGAGGATTATGCTTTGTACACTTAATTCAACAGTTAAGTTAAGCATGTCACCCTGGTATATGTTTACCTTCGATCAACTTACTACCGGTGAAGGAAACGTTTCTGTTTTTTTATTTAAGATTTGTAACATTTTGAGAGATTTTAATTGCTAACACTCGACTCCTCATCAATTTACATCACGTTGAAAAAAACAAAGGAGCTGCCTTCAAACTGTTCACCCATGGTTCACCAAGTTTTCTCCGCTCACAAACCATTTCCCAGGTCCCTGTTTTCCCTGGAGTTTTCGTGGTCACTCAGTTCAGTGTGGACATGTGATTCTGAGCATAACTTAACTGGAAATATTTAAGTTGTTATACTGAAGTCAACAAAGTGACTGCACGCACTTAATGCTTGTGTAAGTATATGTGATGCACATTAGGTGCGAGTGCGTGCTGGGGACACAGGTATCTCCACAGGTATCTCTACTCAGGCCTCCACTTCCCTTCCTCTGCTGAACTTGTTACATCGCTCCGAGGTAACACATGTCATCGGTGGGAGCCAGTTTGACGGGCCCTGACACTCACAGCGCTTTGAGGATCAAGATGACAGTTTCCCAATGAGAGCTTTTTACTGGCGTGGGGAGCGAAAACATGAAAAAGGAAAAAAAAAAGAGCTGCCAGCTGTCAGAGGCTGTAAATGGTGATTTTGTTTCACTTCCACAAGTTTTTTTTTTTTCCTCCAGAATCAAAGCCTTATTGAACACCGTCCAAAACCAGCATGTTTGGCCCTGCCATGAGGAAAGACAGCCATGTTATTTATTTCTTAGCTAGAGGTTGTACTTAGGGAGGTGTTGATAGTGCTTCACATGCCACATTGTGGCTTTTGTGCAGCGACTGGCTCCACTGTTGTGCACTGCGATCGGCCTCTGTTGCGGGCAGGGTTAATTAATGCAGTTGGAATGTAACGAGTGTTGCTTGTCAGCCAAGTGCATGCCCGCTGGCATTTTATCAGCTTGTCACATTAATGAAATACGGTGCATGTCGAGATTGCTCAATTTCCATTTCAACTTTTAAACTTTGTCTGGCTCCAGCTAATGATGTAAGAGTTAAATTGAGCATCAAAGTCATTGAGAGGCTTCAACAAGAACCACAAACACACTCTGATACTGTTTTGAAGTGTCTTGAATGCATGCACATATAAGGTTAAGAACAGCTATTGCTTGCAAGGCAGGGATTAACACTACATTTGTCTTGTGCTGTACTTTCTGTGTGGATACCAATTTGCTATCATGCTTTGGAAACTGCGATGAAGTCATACTTTGAGTGATTAAGAGAAAAAACATTAGAATTTCGTCACACTAACACAAAACCTTCTGATTTGAACATAATGTGTCACTAAAACTTTGTATTTAGTTTCATTGGACATTCACAACAAAGTGACCAGTTGTCTATAGAGATTCTTTTTCTAGGGTTCATCTTTGAGGTCAAAGTTACATTGACAGGGTGAAGTTAGGTTGGTTAGTTTTCAAAAATAAGGTTTTAGGGTTTAGGCTGGTGATACAAAGTTATTTGTGTTTCTTTTGTAGTTCCAGTACCAAAGGAGCCCCATGAACAAGGCTTATGGATCACATCATGAAGTAAAAGTCTGTTTTGCATGTTTCTGTTTGCTTTTAAAGAACGGCAACTTGTGGCAAATTGGACCAAAAAATGATTAATATGTGACAGGTTGGTTTGAAATGAAATGTGATGTTTGAATGGGAGTTTGAAAGGAAATGGAAATGTTAAATGGTAATAGTGCCAATCTGCTGTTATGTTATTTTTCTGCTTAAGTACTTTGAAACATTTTGAAAATAAGTTTTCTCAGTCACTGTTGATGTTAGCCAACTTTTTTTTATCCACTTAAGGTTAAAAATCAATAACATTAAACACGTCCTAATATTGATACTAGTGACAACATTCTTACAGTCTGATGAATGCTGTACACAAGAGTTATCCGTTTTGGGGGTTGTGTTTGAGAACTCCACACCGGTTGGCTCAGGAACCCAAACTGCAACCAGGTTTCTCTGGTCGAAATGCACATAGAGTTCCTGAGTTCCTGAGGTTTCCTGGGTTCCTAGAAAAGTTTCTGGACTGGAAAAGGGCCAACAGCGTCTCCAGTGTTAATCATCTGCTTCTTACAGAGTGATTATCATTTTAAACACACTTAAAAACTCAACTGATTAAGGAAGACATATCACATTTACATGCAAGTGCATTTATTTGCTCCCAAGGAAGTGTAGTCAACAAAATGACTGCCGTACAAGTGATAACTATAATAATAACAATTATACGTGTGCAGCACTTTTCATAACAGAATTACAAAGTGTAACAGTGCACAATCTGCTTCTTTCTTCTCTGAACTGGGATGTTTGATCCAAACTAAAGCCTGTAGTTATCTGCCTGCCTCCTCTCTCTCTGCTCTGAACATTTACAAGTCATGTCATGCCACTCATCCCATTATTACTCCTAAATAAAGAAGCCTATCGTGGACTGCCTCTGTGGAGCTGCTTGGTGTTCTGTTTCTTGCTCCAGGCTCTGCAGTTGTCAGAAGCATTTCCTACTGTGCAGAGTCAAACTCATTTTACAGAGAAAACACACGAGGAGTACACCCCTCTCCATAACAACAACAACAAAAAAAGATTCTCTCCAACATGTCTCATCAGATACTTTTATCTGCTCTTACCGCCATGGAAATACAAAGTTGAATACACCCTTAAGCACACACAAAACTCTAGAAGAATAAAAGATACACACAGACAGGCATACAAATGTGGCCTGTATGCTTACACTTTCTCAGCACACACAGACCCATTTACACTGTATTGTGACTTATTGCCAGATAGCTTAGCCACAATGCACACACACATAAGCAACAAAAGCCACACCCACACATATATTAAAACTGTCAGGACACCGAAGGCACAGCACAAAAAAGCACAGCATAGAACAGAGAACATCTACAACAATCTAAAAGAAACTGTAACAACAAGGAAGATAGTTGACTTTGTAGTTCTTATATTGGTCTGACAGACAACCTTTCAGTCTGATAATATTTGTTGGTAACCTGGTTAAATGGATTTTAGGTGAAAAGGTTGTTGTTTTCTGTTGCAGGGAGACTCTGGTCATGGTGGTTTAAAGTAAACAAGGTTCCTAATGACAAGCATAGTTCAGAAAATGATCTGGTTACAAAGAAATGAAGAAAAGAAAGTGAGGAGACAAATAAGAAGGAAACACAAAGGAGCTGCTGATTATACACAAAATTCAATGGTTCACCTGTTGAGTGCTTGTGCTACAAATTCTATCATTATTATCATTATTATAAAAAATAGAACATAAAAATAATGAATCTTGAAAGTTTAAAAGGTGACATTTTTACAATCAAAAGTGCATTGCTGCTTTTCTTGGCAGGTTACCGCCACCTATAGATCAGTGTTAAACCACGCATGTGCGTCCTCGTGCTACAAACACAACAGGGACCCACTTGTAAAAACATTGCGCCACAGTGCTGCTAGTGGTCAAAAACTCCACAGGGTACCTTTAAGCAAATTACTTTACTTGCCAAATCTGAAATGCTTTGAGCTGCCACAGTCTGACCCTAACTTTAATTAAGGTCTCCCAGGTGCCTATAACCATTTTCCAGGCAAAAACCAGCATAATTTCACATAAGTTCATGACTGTGTTCTTGGTAACATCTCAAGCCATTTATATCACCATCAAGTGCATCATTACATAGAAGTGTTACTATTGCATATTGCAGGGTAACAGCAGTGTCTTTATCACAAGATGTTGGAAAGCAAAAGGTGTTAAAGTGATGAATGGGCCTGAGCTGTAGAATGTGCATAAGCTCAAACAATGAAGAACATGACAGCTTCTTTCTCATTCAGCGGGGGACAAATATAATTCATCACAGTGAATTGTTTGGATGCCACTGAGGAACACCTGAAAGAAAAGACACCCGTGGAAAAATAGTTCTGTGTAAACTACCGTACTCCACCAACAATGGTTGCTATGTAAATAATGTTCAGTATGTTTCCAAAGCGTGAGACTGCTCTCAGTCCACCATTAGTCAAGTTTCAAATAGAACAGATATACAGTAGAGGAAATACTATTTGCACTTCAGCTTTTATTTGCGTCTTGTGCACGCTGCACTTCCAAAGGAAAGCGTTTTGCAAAACATTTTTTTTCCCCGCTGTCAGATGCATGAAGTTGTCCAGTGACTTGATGGTTGAGAGAGTGTAATTTGGAGCAGACATCTAACTTGACTACCTTATATAACATACCAGATATTATTGTACCAATCCAGGATGATGTTGTGCAAGCCAAAAGCAATAATCTTGGAAAAATATGTGACACTAATCCGCATTTTCATTGTCATGTTCGCTCATCCATTTTCAATATGATATTTGTTACGATCTTGTGCACCCAGAAGATGCCTGGAACAACCACTGACCTTCCACGTCTAGAAGCTTCATCAGAGCTCTTTTGGGAGCAGTTCTTGTTCAAGGGCATCCAGACAGTGATTGTAAAGAGATGTGGGATTTGAACCCTGTGACGTGTGCTATGAGCTGTCCTTTAAACTAACCACAACTGAAAATTCCAACATATTTTCTTTAAACTCTTCAAGTGATCTGGTACATTTAGATAAAATAAATAAATAAAGCAACAGTAAGTGAAAAAAATCTCATCAATCAGTAAAGTCAATTACTCAAACATCAGATCTCTACCCATTTGATCCACGTACATTACAGGCATTATTCTGATTTTTTTTATTTATTTAGTCTTCATAAAGTTGCTGCTATCCTACAGTATTTTCAAAATAAAATATAATTTTCTTTCTTCCTCAACAGCTGACTTTTATGAGAACTTTAGTTTTCATTCTTCAGCTGTGATTTATTCTCTTGTCTCTTGTCGATCACAGCGAGTGCCACAAGTGCACTTGCAGCTCCCATGATGCCTCTGGCTTTTCTCTGGCTCCCGTCAACAGCTGAGAGTCAATGGCTGGGTGAAGGCAGGGAGGTTGAGGGCTGAGGACACAATGGGGCTCTGACAGGCTCCTTTTCTGATGGCCTCATGTGCCTTGTCGGTTGTGATAAGTTGCTTGAATAAAGAAAAACAGAGGCACAGCTGAGCATGCTAATAGAGTAATTGTGGCGGGGTTTCAGCCGGGGGCCGGAAGCCCGCCAGCTCTTTCGGAAAAGCCTTTGCACCCCCCCCTCTCCTCACAGCATACCCACCTCTTCACCCCCTCTCACCATCCAACCTTCCCCTCCACCAACCGGCCTTCCCCATTAGCTTTGCCAAGGACGTGCAGAGTTATTTTAACCAGTTGATTTCCCAACAGAATGACCAACACATCCCCTTTGCTTAATAACCCCACACCAATATGTAGAAAAAGGGGGGGGAAAAGCTTTTGTATTAACAAGTCCAAAAGTGCAGACAAAACACGTCTGTGAACACAGCGCAGCTTTCACACATTAAGAAATCTGTCCTCGGTCCGGAGGCATTTGATAGTTTCATTTCGGCATGGATCCCAGAGGGGCCCGAGTGCAGCTGCTTCCATTCTGCTCGTCTATTTTAGAGAGAGAAAGGCAGGCAGGCAGGCCTGTCACGGCAGCCATATGAAGGCTGTTGCTTAAAAACAAGCAGGGGTCTAAAGGGTACGTCTCCAGAACAATGACCATGACCACTTTTCTGTTGACCTCCATATTTCACCCCGAATCTAACATGAAGACAATACAGTTTAATCGTACAGTTAATCCACAGTATGTCATGCTGTCTCTATGCACATCTTGACTGAAGGTTTGTTTTTATAGATTTGTAGAATAGAATATGTACAATAACGATCTAAACACTGTGTTAGATGCTGCTGTCTCATACCATGTGCTGTCTTACTCTAGACATGTATTCTGTTGCTACAGTGCTGCTAGAAAGTTTGTGAACCCTTGAGAATTTTCTGTATTTCTGTATAAATGTGTTCTCAAATGTGAAGTCCTAAAAATAAACCAGGAGGTTTAACAAATGATCAGTCCCACACATCGACTTAGAGGAATTTTGGCTCATTCCTCTTTACAAAACTGCTTCTGCTCGGTGATGTTGGTGGGCTTCCTTGCGTGAACTGCTCTCTTTAGGTCTTTTACATTTATATTGGATTAAGGTCTGGACTTTGACTCGGCCATTCCATCCCGTAGGATTTGCAGGTACAGTCCAGAATCCATCAATGACTGTAAGTTGCCCTGGTCCCGAGGCAGCAAAGCAAAGCAGCCCTAAACCATGATACCGAAGATTATTATTATCGATTATTAAATGCCACTAGTGTCACTAACAGTAAGCAGGGTATTTTATGAAATGCTTCTTTTTCAGCTTAGTTTAAGACTTAAGACAGCTGGCAACCCTGATTGTTAGGTTGGATTACCAACAGGGCAAAAGGCCTCAGTGAAGATAAATGGACTATGAATATGGAATATGATTTTTTTTTTTTTTACAAACCCCAAGGTAATACATGTGGAAAAACAGGACCAAAGTTTTTACCTTTTCAAGTATTTGTTGTGGACTTTGTTGCTGGATAAATGAACTGTGTTGAGTTTGCTGTTTGCAGCACATGCTTTCACATGTTGCCTGCTGTAAGAGTAACCAGAGCCTGACATTTCTTTACGTGAGCAAACAAACATCTCTAATATGTAGATGGTGGAGGGGGGGGGGGGGGGGGGGGGGGGGGGGGAGTCACGTGTACAGCCTCGGTCCCAAATTGTTGACACAATCTGCGCTCTGTGCCACCTAATTCCCGGATGCCGGATCATCCTGTCCTCCAAATCTCCCCAAATCCCACGGACAGTGGTCCCTGAGAGGCCCTGTTTACCCTGGGCCCGCCAGCCACGGCAGCCTCAGACACCCCCCCTTTTCTCCCGCACGACACAGTCACGCACTCATCAGTTAATGCTGAACATCTGGAGGGATTAGCAATGTCAGGCCAATCAGAGTTGAGCTGACAGATCCCAATGAAATGCCATTCTGCAGCTGCGCTCGGCATTCAAGTGCTTTCGGATTCCCGTTTCTCCTCCTCTCTTTCCTTTCCTGTCTTTCCTCTTTCCACTCCTCTCCTCACCCTGACTTGTCCTTTTCTTTCCTCATCTCATTCTTCTCTACTGTCCCGTCTTCGGTTCTGCTGTTGATCAAATCATCTTTCATAAAAAAGAAATTCAGCCTAAATCATAACAGAAAACTAAATCCAGATATTGATCAGAGAAATGTTTACAGTCACTCAAGTACAGTGGCAAAATTAAAGAAAGTACATATTTATTATGGCTGAACAAATTGGAAGTTGAAAGTGAAAAAGGGTGACACACAGAAAGAGAGAGACGAGGGGAAGTGAAGTGGGGTCGAGGCACCACCTGCTCCGAATGTTTGCAGCTATAAATCTTCTGTGCTCTAGTTGCTCCATGCATGCTGTTACGAAGATGGATAAACACCAAGTCAAAAGTGCAAAATTAACTTACTACCCAACTGCTAATGTGAGTAGTATTTCATGGAGCCACAGATAGTTTTATGGGAGTTAACTGCTGATTTGAGGTATTTACATTTTTCTGGCGTCACAGCTGCTGACAAAAACAGTTGTATTGATTTAGTTTAAAGTTTGTTGGCAGAACCACAGCACTGAGGTTTTACAAAGTTAGATGAATCAAATGTGTGAATGATAAATGAAAAACGTATTAAATTCTAAACGAGTGATGGTATTTGTGATCTTGAAAGTACAGAAGGATTGCTGTAAAGCTAGCTGGACTATTGTGATTGGAACCTCAGTAAGGCTTGCTAGATAAAACACAAATCCTTCAAAGTTATTTGCGTATTAAGATTATTATTAAGCGCAAAATGTCATTCTTGACATTTGAAATAGTAGTTTTACAGAGTAATCTAACCTCAAAGTAAATAGTTACCTCACATATTTCATTAAGAGATACTGAGAAAACTCCATCATCAAATACAGAAGTTCTAGACATCTGTCCGTAAAAGATCATTTTATTAAGTTACCTACTCCCATAAAAGTTATCTAATTTATTTTAAATTAATGCTAAAAGTGTCATTTTACTTTGTTTATGTCTCCACTTATTACATTACCTGATGCAGTACAGTGAGTCCTTTTAGGGTCTATTCAAGTCTGGCCTTTACATCTGCAGTTGGGAAAGTCACTTTCAACAGCACATTATATAAGCTCAAATGTTAAGGCAAATGCTAAGGCGGATAAACAATTATATTTTTCCAGATGAGACCCCTCTGACGTTCATTTACCCCCGCTGGTGATGAAATCGCATGAGATCAAGTTGCTGGAATGCACCAGTGGTCTCGGTTCTACTGGGACTAATCGGTGGGGTTTGCTGAGCCTCGCATGGACACACGGGGCTCGCATCTGATCCCAAACAGCTGCTTAGCAGACAGGGCCTGCAACTGAGAATGCCCAATCCAAGCCTTTGCTCCAGTCCAGGCAGGCACATTTGAAAAACATTGCTCTGACCCTCAGAGGGTTGCGACCCCGCAGTAAATGTATTTTGGCATATTTGGTTGGGAGAAGCACCTGTCATCTCACTGAGTGTTTTCGGAGTGAGTTATTTACAGCAAACAGGCTTTTGTTTGTGTTTGCATCTTCTGATGAATGTTTAAGACTTTTACACACCTTAAAGTTTGAGGTTGCGTCCGTTTTATTTGTGTCGTGTGTTTGAAACTCATGTAATCAGCAATAAAATCACACAATGTGAAAGAACGATAGATCGCACGCAGACACACTTAATGCAGATATGTTTAAGTTCTGATCTCGGTCGTTTACTACTGAGGTTGTGAAACTGTGTGCTGTGATAAGTGATAAGACTGTCGTGAAAGTGTTGATTTCCTGTTGTTGTCATCTGGCAGCCATTTCACAGGAAGATAATTAGAGAAATTAGCCACCATGTGGAATGTTTTCTCTTGACAGAGTGAGAGGGAAACCTTCCAGGAGTGCTCTCAGTTCCTGATTCATAGGTCCTGACCGGGCCCTCAGCACACACACACACACACACACACACACACACACACACACATATTGCACACACACTCTTTATCCCTCAGTTTTACAACACTATCTTTCCTTCTTTGAGATCACACACGCCGTGTATGCGCACGCACGCTAACAGACACACAAAAACCAGAGCTCCCTCCGAACTGAACCAGATGTTTTGCATTAAAAAGCAGCAATGCTCTCTTCTGAAAGCCTCCACTGAAGAGTACAGTCAGTCTCATTACTTCTATCTCCTTCTCTTTTGTTCAAACTCCCTCCGTATTGAACGGGAAATTCACTTACATTCCAGTTACACAGGTACAATCAACACGTATTCAACTTTTAATATCAACTCTTCTTTAAGTATTCCCTTTGCAGCTTTTCACCTAAAGAAGCAAAGTGCGTTATTAGCCGTTACATTTGATGCCATAATTGATGAAAATTAGCTGTCCAGCTGACTCTGGGACAGTCCATTGTCCCTGCTAAATAAACAAATAAATAAGATTAAATAAATAAATATTGGGTCTATCTAAATTTGGATATTTTGTCGATTTTTGTGGCAGATGGTCAGTTATATATACTTCAAGGGAGAAATGAGGGAAAAAAAGACGAAGTCAAAGTGAACTAGTTAAAAGGTGCCGACCTCTAACCAACAGTAAGGTAAACAACACTGTTCACTCTGCTATTCTTGTCATATGGAAACACACTCTAGTGTTTCAGTATGATAGAAATTTTACAAGTTGCTTTGATGTGAAAAGAAATGCATATCGCATCTTGAAGTGGTGTGTCGGTGCCTGAGAGGTTTGTAAGATTTGAACCCTCTCAGAGACGGTGCTGTCAGTCCAACATAATCAGTCCTAGGTAGTAAAACTGATACAGGAAGTGTTCCTGAATTAGTGCCATCTCTTCTCAAAACCCTCCTGCACCTCCTCCCTGCCGACTCCTACCGCTCTCCCAACCCTTTACTCCCACTTCCTGACGATGACAGCCAGGTTCCTCTCCTGACATTCCAACTCTGTCTTCCACTCATCACCACCACTTCCCATATCCCATCTCATCTCACTCCTCTCAGCATACCTTTCATTTCTGCATTTTGACAGAGCTTTATTTCAAATGCTAATAGGATTCCTCCACGCAGGAATTCTGCCGGTTGATGTTCACTGGCAGGGCTGGAGGAGCAGGTACCGCGGGGCTCCGAGGTGAAGCACAGTGGTGGGATCCGCATATCTTTTTTCTCCTGAGTCTAAGCCTCAAGCTGAAAGGATAATAGTTTAATGGTTTGGTTTTTGACGAAGGCAACCTTTTTGAAATTGAATCTATAAAGAAAGAACGTGGCACAGTCTGACACCAGTGTGTCCCAAAAGTATTTCCTGTGAAATAAAAATGTAAGACATCAAACCTAAAATGGGTATGAGTTCATATAATGTGTTATGAATATTTTGAGCAGTCAGACTTTGTTCTTGAAGCTGGATTTATAGTTGTGGTAAGCAAGTGGTAAACAGCAGTAGTAGTAAACAGGAGTCCTGCATGGTGTAGGGTTTGATTTAGCGTTGATATTAGCTTCAGGTGATGGGATCGTTGGTCTTCATGGGGTCCTTTAATACACAAAAATACATTTGCTATGTGTTAGGATTCGTATTAGAGTTTGTTAAAACTGGAGCATTAAAGTGACTCCTCAACAACAAATAAATACAGTGCAATGACGGGGGTGTAATGTTTGCTTTATCGCTTGCTGTTATTCCTGTATAAAGCTTTTCTCTTATGGCTACAGGATCATTCGAGGCACCCAGAGTGTTTGAGTACCACTACAAAAATAATGCTACTACTTCTTCTACTGACTTGTAATGTTATGGCGATCAGGGAACTAATACTCCCTCTATTGTTGCACATACTGTAAGTCTCTGCGGATAAAATTGTTACCTAAATCAGTGAAATGTAAATGATTATGATTGCAATTCCAACTGAAGGGGTCTTTGGTAATTGGACACGGAGGTGGAGGTTAATGGGAGTCAGGACATGGTTATGGTTAGAAATAGAAGGAGAGCACTTTATGAGGCTTTCACCCTCTGAATGTTACGGCAGTGTCACTTTTGCTCTAAAGACAAATTGCGCTGGAAATATATGGCCCATAAAGTCTGTCAAACCTGGGTGCATGTGTGGCAAAGCATGAAAACGTGCCATAAAAGGAAACCAAAAAAAAAAATAAAAGAACAGAAAATTTCGTTGATGTCTGGTTGTGTGTGCCATGTGTCAGTGGGAAGGAGACGGGGGTGGGGGGGGGCTGCACCGTATATGCATTTACAGTGTAATGCATATTAGGTGGTTTAACATCATAGCTACAGTGGCAGCAGTGCACCACCAGCACATAGCCAGTTAAATAGCTTGCTGCTGTTGTAGAAAAACCTTAAAAGCTTTTTTTTTTCTTCCATTAATTAAGCCTTTGCTTCATCTTTTTGTGATGTTTTATGACCCATGACCCATTGAAACTTCTAACAAAGCTAAATCTTTCAAGCATAATGTGTCTGATACCAAGAAAATAAGCCTTACTTTCTCCATCGTGAAAAATGTAATTTTCTGGATACACTTGGTAACGGAGACATGCTCCGTAGCCTTTTAATAACATTGATGCCTCGGCCATAGGAGGGCCATTCCCATGCAATATTGCAGGTGTTCGCTTTCCCTTAGTCACTGGAAAGTGAAGCCAACCATGATATGGTGCCCTATGACCTCTCTATCATGTGTCATTAAGACGCTGCTGTCCTGCAGGTGTAATTGTTGCTAAAATAAGTCTGTTCATGAACTTTCTCATTGCCTCACCTGGTGACTGCATCCAGCTCAGTTTTAAACAACCACTTATTCAGTAAGATAACCAGCACCTATCTGTTATAGGTAACATCGGACGAAGACATACTTGACATTGTTTTGGCCTTACTTTCTCTTTGTTTATGTAGCGTCTTAAGGAAGTGACCTGGAACAATTGGCTTAAAATCAACAGGACTTAACACAGATACTTGGAAGTGCTTTGCAAAGAGGCCTGAAGAGAAAATGCTTTAAGGCATTATTTCTGCCTGATAGCTGAGATCCTTTTTTAGACGACACACAGATCACCTGAATTTGCCAGACAAAGACAAAGAGATTAAGAAAATTACGTATTCTGACAAAAAACATACTTATTTATGTTTTATAGAAACATATAAAAATGCTGTATAGTGGCTGTAAAATCATGAAATATTGTGTATAATACTGCAGACATACATTTAATCCCATTTAACTGAGTTAAACATATTTCATGTCATCCATAAAATATATGGAGATTGCACTGACTCCCATCTGACTCTAAAAATCTTAACGATAGGAGTTTTCGGTGGGTCAGTGGATTAGTGAGCACTAAGGGAGGGGGAGAAGGTTATGGAGGGGACGTGAATGCAAAGCTTGAAAATTGTATCGAAGGATGCCGGTGTTGGGTTTCCCATCAGCCAAGCTAGCTAGCGTAAGCCTCTCCCTTTCCAGTTCACGGGTCAGAGTTCATGCAACAGGCCTGGGGCCTCTGAAAAGAGCTGGCTGGAGAGAGGTGAGGGGGGCGGTCTTAGCATAAAGTGCATGAGAAGGTCACAGAGGAAGTAGATTGTAATAATTTATCCCTTCAAAACTACTCACTTGTTTCCTAGTGGTTAATTTGGATGGTTACCTCACCCATCAAATCACTGGATGTTGTAACATTAGCATGGAAAAAGTGTCAGCTAAAGCCCTAAATGACTTTCTATCATCAACATCCTTTAAATAATACGATTATGCACTTTCTAGAGTAGTTCTAACCTCTAAATGGGGACCATCCTCTTAAAGCTCCTTGTGTGTTCTTCGACATCACTCAGGAGAGAATGAGTACCGACACAGAAACTAGATAAGAAGCCACTGCCTTCCTGGAACACGACTATTTGGATGACTTAAGGCCAACGTCATAGGGGTATGTAACCTCTGGTGAAGGGGTTAACAAGGCATTATGGTCATTACTGGTGGAGAAGGAGCAGCAGTCCCCCTCCTTGAAAACTACCTTTAAATTATAGAGCTGATGCATATCAATTTTCAGGGCTACACTAAGTACCACCTAAAGGCAAGCTAATCTGTGGCGCTGAGAGACTGAATGTGGGCTTAGGGTTCTGGGTGTGTTCACTTTGAGATAAGGAGAGACATTTTCTGTCCATGATCATGTGACAAAAACAGAGGTCAAAAGTTTCCACTACATATAAAGGTAGTGACTGCATGTATGTCTGTTATACAGTATATATTGTATGTGAGCAGCTGCTGTACATCTGCCTGGAAAATGTAATAAAACTGAAACTACAGACACTGATCACATCAAATGATTTTGAACATTTGAAGTCACCGAATGGGCATGTTCACTAATTTTCATGTAAAGCTTTATTTCCTACAGAAAAGTAGTTTTTTCATGTTTTTCGTCCCTTTCTTTCGCTTCTTCCATCTGTCAGCTGTAGGTCCAGCTTCGTCTTGCGCAACATAACTGTCATTTTGACCAGGACTGTGTCAAATAAAGAGATTTAAATCTATTCTATTTAAGTAACAGTCATAATAAATAATATATCAAACATTTGGGGAAAAAAGAGGCTGCATTTTGAGGCTAAAAACAGAGGCAAATGTTTTTGTATATGATCCCCTTCTGATTTCACTGTCTGAGTCTATTGTAAGGCCAATTCAGTCAAATCAGATTGTTTCATTGTTTCGAGGCCTGAAGAGGTAAAACTATACAGTATTTAGATTTTGTTTTCCGCTCATGTTTTCATTATGTGACTGCATTGAGGTGGGCAAGTGTTTGAATCTGTCCTTTTTCATGCCGAAGTGAGAGTTTTAAAAGAATAGAAGATTTACATGTTGGTACTTGTGCTTCATACACACCATGTTGGTGGCCTGTTTAACTGCAAGCTTTATCACCATTCCTACAAATCTATAATTTGTACCAGTTTATGGCATTTGATGTTTCCTGACTGTCCCAAACTTCCACACCGGCTGACACCAGCTGGAGAAGCTACTCTTCTCTCCTCCGTACGCTGTACACATTTACATCTTAACAAGTCCTTTCATCTTTTATTCACTCATAAAATCTTTTCTTTCAAATCTTTTGAAGTCTGCATTTGGGATGAATTACTGTCATTTGTTTTAAATTAGTCAGATCTTTCCACTTATCTCAGAATAATGACTCTTGACGTCATCTCTTACAGTATTTGCTGCCAACTCGGCAGGCGGACATACTGTAAAGCAGACAGCTACACTGGGTAGTGGGATTCAACCAGTAATCTACATTTATGTCAGTATATATCCAATATATCATATTAGACATTATGATTGATGTGATGTCAACTTAAAACAGGAGTAACATGCACAATCACATCAAGTCTTCTGTCCTTTTCTTTTCTTTTAGCCAAAGATGCCTGAATGTCCCCCAAATTGCACCTCTCATCCACAGAGTAAGTATGCTGCTCTTCCTCCTTCCACACTCTCCATCCCCTTTCATTCACAACACCCCCAGCTCCTATCAACAAACCCCCTGAGCAATGGGGAATGGGTCATATAAAGGAAACTGGGAGTCTTTTTATATCCGTTTACTGTTAGTGTTAGCAGCAATTTATGACTCCACTGGCTCCAGTGACGTGGGATACGGGGCAAAGGGAGAGCAGGCCGTCTCCTCCAAAGCTATTCAGCGTCTCGTAACCTTGAAGCCTTTTCCTTTTTACTGCCATTAAACTGCGTCTGGGAGTAAACCCCCCCGTGTGGGCCCTGGCGGTAATGAGGCTCCCTCTCCTCGACTTCAAATGATCCAGGGTGTCAGAGTGCGCTTTTGTGGAAAAAGTTCTAACACGCTTCCTGGCTGGTTCATTTAACTGATGGTGAAGCTCTGTGTTGACTGTATCAGTAATTATTCCACTTGAGAGTGAATTGTTTATACTGTATTGCACGATTTGGGGTTGACACGTTTTTTTGAAGTAGGTAATATGGATAAAATATTCTATTATATGTCATTTTTATCATGATAGCAATATATATTCCAGTCAATTTTCTGGCAATTCAACTATGAAACTGCTTATAAAAACAGACTCAATGGAAATGATATGCTTAACTCAAATATTGTATTGCTATAAAACCAATACCTAAATGTCAATTT
The DNA here is from genome assembly GCF_043641665.1 of Enoplosus armatus. NCBI lineage: Eukaryota > Metazoa > Chordata > Actinopteri > Centrarchiformes > Enoplosidae > Enoplosus > Enoplosus armatus. The sequence goes on along the minus strand of NC_092189.1, from coordinate 21,685,018 downwards.
ATGACAAGATCATGCCGGGATCAACATTAGCTCTCTCAAAGTAATTTGTAATGTGAACACAAAACAAGGAGAATCATTCACTGTTGATGTAATTGAGCTAAAACACTCAAATAAGCTCAGAATATCAAATAATGTCACTGTAATGTCTTAAAAACCTAGAAAAGACAACATTTAATATATATCTCTACACTACAGTAACAATATCGCAGGAAATATTGGATATAGATGTTACATAGACCAGCTCTTCACCTACTACAATAGTTGAAAACTTTCTAATCATTACTCTAGTAGTAGTAGGGAGTGTCTTGTGGTCGCGAACCATGTACTGTGATCACAGCAGTTCCACTCAGGGACCTTTGTTGCATGTTATATCTCCTCTCATTTACCCTCACCATTTCTTGTCCGTATCTCTACTGTGACCTATCCAATAAAGGCCAAATACTGTAAAAAAGGCAAATCCTATGATGTGACAAATGTGGTTGTAGAGAAGTTATTCAACATGGGCTAATTATCAACAAACACACCTCAGCTTCTCTTTCACTGTTAGACATGAATTTATGACGTTCCACACATTCCAGGATGCAGTGCGGTAATTCACTTTTCTGGTGTGTCAACTTTTCAACCTGCTGCCCCACCTCCTTCTGCATCAGCCAGGTATGTCCTGTAAGTCCTTCCCCAAGAGAAAACGAATGTGTTGCTTTAAATCAAAGCTAGGTGAATGGGCATTTAAATATAGCTCTCTCCCATTGCTCCGACAACATATGTCGTGGCTTCATTACATTCTGGTTTAATGAGATTATAAATTGGAAGCTGTGCATCTTTCATACAAGACGTCTCCCTGTACGATTGCTGAACAATAGTTTTTCTGCAGCTGCTTCCTTTCGGGATTGAATATGTGTGAGGTGGTAGATTCGATATGTTTTTTGTAGAGTAACATTTCTACATTTTTTGTCCCCAACAAGTGTAACAGACTGTTGTCCAGCACCGGTTTAATTGGTTCAGTCTGGGAACGGACAGATTTTTTAGCATGCGGATCATAACCATGTGAGTACTGAGTGTGTGTTTGTATATACAGATGGGTGACAAATCAAAGCAAAAACCATCATAAAGTGTTATAAGTTGGGGGACTAACACAAGCCTCCAGAGCAGCTTCAATGTCACAGATTCTCCATGTCTTCTCCAGATATTCCCTTATTTGGTGTTTTGATGATGGTGGTGGAGAGCGCTCCAACAAGCCACTCCCAAGTCATGCATAGGTTTTCAATGGGGTTGAGATCTGGTGACGGTGAGGGTCATAGCACATGATTCACATCATTTTCATACTCATCAAACAATTCCTTAGCGAAGTAGTCATTTTAACCCAAACTAAACCCAACTAAATCGTCCCGCGAAACCTAACCAAACCTGAACCACGGCTTTGTCACATCATTCAATAGATTTATCTTTCAACAGTGATTTGTAATGGTTTTGAAAGGCACAGACAAGTGATGTCATCAGATCAAAAAAAGACTTCTGTGTCATATTAGAGGACATAGACAAACACTGCTCTATTCATTTCATTGGGAGCTATTGGTACACTGTACAGATTTTTAGTCTGATTTCTTCTGTCAGTCACAATATTTGATCCAGCAAATGTAAAAGCTTGCGGTCTGAACTCTGGAAGCTTGAGAAAGAGTCCCTGAAATGTTTTCTGCCATCTCACTCTGTGTCAGTTCTGCTGGAAAACATCTGGTCATGATAACATCATCTCCTGTATGTGTGGTCAGTTACTCACAAAAATAATAAGGAGGGAACATCACATAAAAAATAAGCACTCGAATCATCAGCGTTCCTCTCTGTCGTTTTCACCCTCTCGGCCCTCACATCAAACACCCCTCTTCCTCCTACCCTCTCTCCCCTGTCAGTCTGAACCGAGGTGAATTTGTGATCCCCTCATGGTGCCCTCTCAACATCGGCATGACCACTTCTTCCCTGCCATGACATGTAGGATTCCCAGCTAAATCAGGTTTACACCCGGACACTCTCTCCTTTTTACTTCTAGGAAGCTTTAGACCATCACTGCATGAGTCAAAGGGAAACCCCCCTGGGAGAAGGGGGATCTCCACTAAATAGATCAGCAGCAGAGGATCAAATGAGAACAACACACCTCGCAGTACTGCCGCAATCTATGAAAAGAATTGCAATTTTCCACGTTTATACATACGCTCCCCCTTAAGTACCAATAAATATATGGAAGACAGCAGTTTCAGTGAAAACGCCCACACAAAAACCAAAACTATGAACAAAAACCAGAACTAATGTTCGGCCTTTGCCACCATGAAACGGAAGAAACACTCCAGTCTAGCACTGTGTACTTTGGAGAACTTGTAAATTCAAAATCTGTCTCAGAAAATGAGGTTAAATTAAAGAATTGGACAGCTTGAGTGCACTCTGAATGCATAAGCAAGAAATAAAGTACACTATTCAACTCTAGGTTTGTCAGATTCTTGATCACTCCAACACTAACATTTCCGTAATGCATCTTTTAAATGTTCTCTAATTCAGTTGTTGTCTAATTCAGGCCTCATCACTCTGACTGGAGAGCGTAAAATGTGTTTCTGTTAAGCAAACACCCCCCTGAACAAAAACAACCCTGACCATGACCAAATGAACCAATGAACCAAAGTACAATGAACATTTTAACAAGTACCTCTACCTCTCAGAAATACTGTTTCAGCCATAAGATTTATAGAACTCATCTTCAGCGGGACACGTTTGCTTTTACTTCATCCTGGCTGAACTCACAGTCTTCAACCTGAGTTCACAGCACAAACAATACGAGCCGCCCATATTGAGTTCCTGTGTGCCGACTCGCCCGGCTGCTCATGACTACCTTAAAACTGTACTATCACAGGAGTAATGTTTAACCAGCGTGTGGCAATTTTGCACTGAGAAAGAGGCCAGATAGGGAGTTGTTCATTAAAAGCACCAAATTGATTATTTCCTTCCTGTTGTTTGCTTGTCATACAGGGCTTTCAGGTTTACTTCCGAACCTGAGCTAACACAATGACCATATCTAGCAAGGCAGCTGATTGTGTAACCATTGCCCTCCAGTTATCGCTGTAGCATGGCCAAAGTTAATAGCCGCTTCCCTTTTTTTCCTGGAATCGGCGCTAGCTGCGGGGCGGTTGTCAGAGAGTATTGGAACCAGCGGCCTGTTTGTGAAATGAGATATTGATTCAAAGGAGTAGCTACACCTCTGAGAAAACTATGGCAGAAGAAACTCTGAATTACTTGTTTGGACATGATTGTAAACTGAGTATGCTAGATGCTAAAGCTAATTCAACATTTGGAAAAGGAGAAAACTGTGGTGAAGGAAGTTTAAATAACTGCCAAACTGGATTACTGCAGTAAAATGTACTTAAGCGGACTTGTTTATTTAACCTGTTCCATATATTTCCTATGAAGGAGGCCTTTGTAGTAGTGGAGGCAGGTGTATTGTATTGCTCACCATACATTGCTGCTGTGAGTATCAAAGCAAACAAACCACACCTTTTGTGCAGGTCATTTAGCTGCGTTAATCATACATGGAACACACTCACAAGTAACTGTTCAGCTGTCTTGCTGCTCTGGTGATTTGTGTGTGTGTGTGTGTGTGTGTGTGTGATGCCCTTCCTCTGCCTGTATAATGCAGATTAAGATTAAGAGCTAGTGTGTCGTATCTGGCAGGTCCTCAGAGTGCTGTGCACGTAAAGTGCTGAAGCATTCAGAAGAGGTGAAATCACCCGTGGTAGGTATTTCGTATTGTTTCATATGCCAAAGGGTGATTAATATCTGTCACATTCTCAGGTTTCACAGGTAGCCTGTGTGAGTGGAATTCAATGCTGCAAAAACTAACAATATCTAAATTTGTATGGACATGGTAAGAAAAAAGGGAATGATCTGAAAAAGTAAGTGTTGGAGGGTCAAAGTGTATTACAGTTAAAGATAGATAAGATACATTTTAAGCCCATAGCCCTAAAGGTGCATTTAGACTGAACACAAAAGCACATTTTAGAGGCGGTGCAACTGCATACAAAGTCATTAGAAACAGGGAATGTTGGTTGTGAAATGTTCCGTGTTTGTTGTGGTCCAAACACTCGCCTACTTTGTAACAGCTGACCACCAAGTACAGTGGCATCCCGACATTTGGAAACACATTCAATTGTGCAAGTAGCACAACATCAAAGTGCCATTTCACTGTAACTTTATAGGCAGCAAACAGTCAACACTTGTGCCATATAAATGATTATGTCAGATAGAAACATGCATGAATCAATACCTGGAGGACCTCTGGCTTAATGGAGACTTCACTGGGCTAAAGATATACAGTACACCTAATAGTGGCTGTGTCATTGAAAAAAAACCCTGTGATGAAAGATGTGAAGTATTTGAAGGAGGTCTTGAAACATCACTGATTGCTCCAAGAGATACTGACTGATTATAGATCATAGAAATGTCTCTCCCTGCATGTATATATGTGTGTGTGTGTGTTTTCTTTTTATTGACTGTAATATAAAATAACAAAGTGGATGCGCTTTGCAGTGTGCCAAGTTATGACTGTGTGAAGCAGTAACACTAACCATACTCACATTGTATTTTATTTGGCAAACTTTTCTTTCATATCTGAGATCTGCCCGATTTTATGCACAAGGAGCTGTCAGGGGCGAGTGTTTGTGTAACTCACACATCCAAAGTGTTCTGCGGCGGTTAGTTCATGACTCATCTGAAATAATCTGACCATGGGATGAAAAAAAAAAAAAACACTTTAAAGAAAAGAAACTTTGCACAAACTTTCAACACTTATTTCCATGAGTTCTGGTGAGTAACCCAGTGCCAAGCAACGCTGAGTCAACTTCCTTGGCAACATACGCAGGTCCTAGAATGAGCGTGTGTAAAAGCACACGGCTGTTTACATGACTCTGTTCTTGTACTCATGAGAAACTCTGACCTCAAGCTACATTAAACGCAAATGTTTTGCGTGTGACTCAGGCAGGAAATATGCTGAGTTGTTTCATTTGACCATCAAAAATAGTGAAATAGCTCCCACTCATTACTTTCTTTTTCAGCAAATGTTTTTTTCTACGATTCATGATTATTTTAAAGTTACAGGAATGTGTTTCACGTATTGTGGAGGCACTTTGACCTTTAACATTGCTCTTCTTACAGTGAATGACTTGCAAAGCTTGTGATTCAGCAACTGTCGTGTATCTCTTGTGTGCATGCTGAGTCACTTCAGATTAAAAAAAGTGCTAACTGCCTGTGATTTAAACATAAGTGTAATGAATATGAATATGTGCACCATCTGCAGTATGTACAAAGTAATGATGGCCACGTTCTTGAAGGGAGATTTTGTGTGCGCCAAATGATGACGAATCTCGATCATCATGCATTGGTGGCAAATGAGCGCCTCATTAATATTTGTCACATGTGTCTCACAGAAATTGTGTCAGCACATCTTGAGTGCAAATGCATGGAGGCTTGTAAATCATATGCCTTTAGAGACTAATAATAACAAATTTATCTCTGAGGATTGCGTTTCATGGGTCCGTGTGATGTGAACCACACCAAAAGCTGTCATTAATGCCATTTTTTCGTGGCAGATACAAAGTGGAGAACTTGAAAGCGGCTCATTATTCAATATTTACACATGGCGCTTTGTAGTGCACTCCACAGAAGCTTTCCATTTAAACTTGAAATTCATCAGAAAGTTCCCCCGCGCCTCTCATCTTGTGGGAACCGCTGTAATAAGAATCTCGCACTATCGGTAATGGCTTTTGTAGTGATTGGTAGTTTCTTTTGAAACTCTGGGCGGGATGGAAGCATTCTTGGTCATTAACACATTTCAAGGTCTGCATACAAAATCTACAAACATGTTTTCACGCTGGTTGATGTTTCGAAGGAAATTATGCAGAATTCAGACAATTTATTGCAGATTTGGACCTCCAGTGGCATTGACAATGTGGATATAATCATTAGATTAACTCAATATGTGACTTTTTTGGCCACACGAGTAGTGAGGCTCTGGGGAAGGCAATGTGGGTCTATGGTTCTGTCCAACACTTTGTTCCAGACTGAAATATCTCAACAACTATAGGATGGATTGCTAATGAAGCCTACTGACTTTGATGATCCTTTGACTTTTCCTTGTTGAACTGGCTGTGAAAACAAGTCTCCCTCTGAGGTGATAAGTCTAAATCTAAATCATGTTCCCCTCAGGATGAATTATAACATCTTTGGTGATCCTGTTACTTTTTATCTAGTGTCATCATCAGGTCAGATTTTTTATTTTTCCATTGCTTTGGTTTAGAAAAAAATACCTGCAAAACTAATGACGGTGATCAGGCTGCTGCACTGTATTTAGAGATAAGAATGTTAGCATACAGCTAAGTACAGCCTAACAGAGCCGCTAGCAAGGCTGTAGACTCTTTGTCTCGTTAGGCTTTTGTTAGGAATTATGCCACGGTGCAAACATACCTCTTTATGTTTGAACACAAGAGGAAAAGTCAAAGGCCATGCCCAAGCTAACATGTACAGAAGATTAAATTCATTTACCAAACACCCCAACAGTGACAACACCTAATAGTTGTTTTCCTGTCCATAAAACTGTTTTTCAGCCCAGTCTGTCGCAAACGTTAAAAAATAATGAGCGCTTTCAATCCTATAAATGCACCCAAGATATTTTGCATGCTGAGTGCACATCCTGTGAAAAAGAATATTATGTCTGGTGCTAAATTTTCATTAGCACAATAGTAACTGGCAGCACAGCACCAATATAATAACACAGTAAGGGGGCAACATAAACCTGTCACGCCAGCTGAAATGGATGGGCCCTGGCCAGAGGGGGCTAAACGGGACCTAAATCTATTTGAGTGAGGAGACTAGAGGAGTGGAGGAGGGCTTGCGGGGGGTTGTACTTGTGTATACCCTCGGACTTGAGGAGGGAGGGGAGGAAGAAGTGTTTGTGTCTGTCTGTTGAGGTTCCCTATGTGAGGGTGTCAGTGAGGCCCAGGGAAGGCTCCAGGCTCAGCCTCCCTCTCCCTCCCCACCCTCCACGGATCCTCTTCTGGCTCCAGTCGGGCTCTGGCTCTGATTAATAGCCACCGGAGGTGTCCAACGATGGCTGATAAGGGACCCCTATCCCCCCTCCCTCCTCTCGAACAGAAGAGCTCGTAACAAGCTAGCTCTCTCCCTTTCCCCTCCTCGGGCACTCAGGGAAGCCAATTAAGCACGTCTTAAAACTCAGGAGCGGTGACAACTGGTCTGGGCCTCTGGCTGAGGGCCGCGATGTGACAGTGGTGTTCACTCAGAGGACACTGCAGCACATTTAACCTTGAATCTAAAGCCTCGGGTCAAAGGTTAGAACTGCTTATGTGTCTCTCTCAGGGACGGAGCGCTGCATTTCTAAGCTAATTAGTTAATCAATGTGTTTACCAGGAGGACTCCTTGTTAATGCAGCCAAAGCATAATCATTTCCCAAACAATTCAACAACCGCAACTGCCCCCCCGCCTTGCCTCAGATTTTGTTCCCAGGCTCATCGAGAGAGCAGAGACAAGAAAAAAGGAATTGCTGAAAAGAAGAGGGGGGGTTCCTCTGTTCCAGACAAGAACACAAGCTTATCCCAGCAGCCCGTTTCTCTATTTTTTAACTTGATGGCCAACGTTACAGGTGATCAAAGGACTGAACCCTAGGAAGGGGCTTAGGGCACAGCAGTGCGGCCAAAGGGATTGCTTCCCGGTGATTTGTAAGCAGGAAAAGACTTTTGACATGAAAGACAGCTTAAACAGCAGAAGAATAACAATAAACCAGCTGTAAAATGCTTCTTGTTGCAGCTGAATTGATGCAGAGGGTGGCTCCCACAACTATTTTTCTCTTGCTTTTTTTGTGGGTGTCTGGCATTTCCTACCGAGCCATTTCTACAGTCACATGCACACAACAAAAGGCTACATCTGAGGGGGTGGGGTTCCTGGGGTCTTAGGGGTAAAGAGATGCTTTGTGCTGGGGATATTGTGAAATCAGACGACTCCCATTTCTTTTCACTCGAGCTATGTTCGAAATTTGGTCATATTCTTTGGTGTGACAAAAGTGCGGTTTTCCTATTGAAGGATTAGTCCCAAAATGCAATTTTAATGGATCAGTTTATTATAAGTGAAATAAAAAAGAGAGATGCCTTAAATGTAACAGATGTTGTTCATGTGGACCTGGTCTTTTATCAAGCGTGGAAGTATCAAGGTCCAGAGGTATTTCTTGTAACATGAAATGGCAGAAACATATGAGAGCACATTAAGTACTTTATCTAGTAAAGCTTTTCCTTTATATGCTGTATTCAGTGCATTTTAGTGCTTACAGGCAGTGTATTAATCAGTACTGTATCAGTAGGTTTATGTATATGTCCATCTACACTAATGTAACAGTCTAAAACAAAAGTACAGCAGATCCAACAGGTGACGTAGATGCCGTTTAAACACTTCAGAGTTTTCATTGGTGTTGGTCTGACCAAGAACAGATCCAAAAATTAAAGTACATAAACTGAGAGGCTTCAAATTTACATTTCAACCTCCATTTTTCAACAAGCATCCAATTGCATCAGTAAGCTACTTTAGGCTACTAGATAATCAATTTCTATATCACAGAATTTCTGAATTTCCTTTTGGTTGGTGGCTCTGTAAAGCTTTCACCAAATCTTCAAAATGCCTTCAAAAACTATAGTAAAAGTAGTAAAGAGTATCCAATGAGTCCTTCATATTAAACAGCAAAATACATCATTTGTATAATTTCTCCTCACATCATAACTACTCTGTTTGTTCTCGCTGCCCAAACATAAAATGCATCACTTCCTGTACACCAAATGACCAGGAAAATCTTATCTGTGATTTTAGCACAGAAAATATAAAATGTATTAACCATCTGAGGCAGAAGATTAAAATGTTGTATGTTATTAATCTTAAGAAAATAAAGTAATCAGATGGGTCTGATATGTGATGAAACAGAGCTGGAAAGATTTCACTTTGTGTATGACAGCCGTTGAAAATACCCTGTTAGTCCTGGAAAGCTTCACGCCCGGCTGCAATGACACATGTGACATGTTAGTGTATTTCAAGACAGAGATTTAGGCTGATGCTTAAGCCACTGGCCATGTTCAAAAGCACTGTCAGCACAGGGAGGAGGTGAAAGAAAAAAAAAAAAGAAAAAGTAAGGATAAACTTCCTGTGGGAGGAATGAGGCTGCTACCCATCACAGCTGGAATCTGCGGGGTCACATACCAGGGGAATGGTAAATATTTAACATTTAATTTCCTTGCTGTAAGGTAGACCGGACACAGAGGCAGCACAGCCAGCAACTCCATATTATAGAGGGCCTGAAACACGTAGGTGCAGACTCGTGGGGGGAAAAGAGGTATAAATTGAAGAGAGGTTGTTAAAATATTTAGGCAAAGTTCCCAGCCACTCTGGACTATAAGCCTACAGTGTCAATATTGATGGTATTTTTAATAATGGATGGCGGGAAAAGGCTAACTGCCGTGGAAAACACACTTTTTTTTTCTATCGCGTACGTTAACACAGAAAAACTGTGGTCATTTTTAATATTGAAGATGTCATTAAACTGCCTGCCCAGCTTACTTTGCAGTGATTTTATTGCTTCACCTTGAAATTATTCTTACTGTAAAGGGGATTTTAAGAATGACAGAGCAAAGAGCTAAACAAACTGAGCCCTTATCCAATGTTTCCTCAGACTTGAATTCCAAGATGGCTGCCGCGCATATGTTCTCTGCTGCTTTACTGCCTCCTTGCCTTACTTTATGAAGAGCCTATTGTGCTCTAACCTAGTTTCCTAACAGATGATTCATAGTCTGTCAGGGCTAGATCTGAAGTGTATACAGCAGAGGGAGACGGTCAAATGACAGACTTGTCCGTATAGTCGTTCAGACAAAAGGAAAGCTAAGAACGCTGCCCTGAAGGCACAGGAGAGCGAGAGCAAGTTGACAAGTTTTTTTTTCTTTTCAGTCATCTGGCAGGGATCCTTTTAATATCAGGTACTGCAGTGATGGGATATCGATATCAGCGAGGCTGGCTTCAAAGCTTGTATTTGGCTTTGTGCATATTTATATTAACCCGTTCCACTGAGGAATGTCTATGTTTAGTCTATATGCAGGAATACACATATGAGGGCTTTATATGAAGGTTTTAATGTTTAGATGTGATTTACAGTTAGCATGGTGATGCAACAACATGAAAATAATCATTTGTCTTTTATTGAAATCAATCTCTGTTTTGCAAAATTCTCTATATCAGATTGCTAATTGCTATCAGTCATTCCAACTACCCCTAAAGCCCCTTTCAGACATGGCATATGTAATATTTCTGGAATGATCTATATGTAAGAAATAAAGACTTTTAAATAAAGGTGTTCTTTATGTAAATGTTCTGTTGTCCTTTTATTCAGATAGGACAGGACTGTTAGGGAAAGGGCCACAATACTTTCACAATGTTTTTGCACACGGAGCGGGGGAGGGAGCGGCGACACTGCTGGAGAACAGTAAGATGTAAAGTAATGTCACTGAAGAAGAAGGAGTGTTTTCAGTTCCTTAACTTTAGTAAATTGTGCCGTTCCAATCTACACTGCTGTCGTGACCTTTACAGACAAGTGACTTGGGCTTATTAAGACTTGAGGCTGACGTGTAATTGTCAAGATGCATGTCGGCCCAATTCTTCAAACTTTAAATCTTGAAACTTATATTTTCTTTCTGATTTGAACGCCTACTGTCTGATATACTTTCATAAGATAAAAATAATATATAGTGCAAGTGATGTGTTTTCATGTTGTGAAAGTGTCACCAAATTATTACAGAAAGAAAAACAAGTAAAACAAGACTAAGAGTCTACTAGCTAAATGCTAACATCAGCATGCAAACATGTTCCCAATGACAATGCTAACATGGTAATGTTTAGCAGGTTCAATGTTTACAAGCTTTATTTATAAAGCACCAAATCATAACAGAAGAAGACCACACTCTTTATACGTTGATGTCTTGGCAAAAGAGGGTTTTGATCTCGAAAAGGACTGACCTGGATAAATGAATGCTAAATGAATCAGTTCCTGTCATATTCTGCTATACTAATCCAGATCCCGGGAGTTATCCTACAATAAAATACTGTACGAGAACACAATGGAAAGGATAGTGTTCTGTTCATCAGACAAATCCAGTAACGTCCTGAAAAATAACTTTAATATGCAGTCGTGTAAATGCTTTTGGACCCAGTGTGGTGCCAGTGAGGAAATTGAACAGTCATGAAAGTGAGAGGAAGGAGGAATGACTGTGTCTGGACTCTCTCACAGCTATCCCTCCAGACTGTTTAGTTGACTCACTGGATGACGCAGGCTCCGGCATAGTTTTGCTTTACTTCCTGGAAGTGGAGCGCTGGGGTTGCCTTGGAGTTACTACCATCATCATCATCATCAGTAGACGACCATCATCGTACTCCCAGTCATGGAAACGATGAAAACACACGCCGACTCCTCACAGCCGTCTGCATCGCGCACCAAAAACGTGAAACATCTGGACCTTATTTTCAAATAAGGCTTATTTAAAAAATGTGGTGGGTTACTTTGGCACCGTGACTTTCTATAAATATTTAGACGTTATGAGCATTCAGGAAAAGATGTTTTAAGAGGGAAGGGATTTTGAATGGGCCAACTTTGCAGGTGCTTTGAAACAGGCTCCAAATTTTAAAACTCACTGATGACAGACTATAAGAGCTCACTGACTACAGCTAGAACTACTCAAACAGCTGTAGGAAATAAATGCATTCTCAAAATCATACCAAGATAAATATCTTAATTGACATAATTTTGCTAAATTAAATAAAATGCCCTTGAGATATTTTGGAAATGGGACTAGATTTATTTTCTTGTCTTCATCACTTTAGAATGAAGATTCTGTATGAGCTCCCTCCTACAAAGACTGTAAAATAGCTTGAGTGAGTTTTGATATAGTGGTTCCCCTACACTCAGCATGTAATGAGACACAGATTGCTTTGCATCTTGTCTGTCCGACTCCTCGTGCCAAACTGTGTCAACAAGTTTGTCAGACAAGCAAATAAAGGTCAACCGAGCGCTGTATGTGGACCGAGGGCCAGTTATCCACTGCAGGACTCAAGGGAGGGCCGTGTCAGTCGTTTGGTCCAGACTGACATATCTAAACAGCTTCAGGATGGATTGCCATGAAATGAAATTTAATACACACGATCGCGGTTCTCAGACGACTAAGCCTACCGATCCTCTGACTTTTCCTCTTGCGCCACCATGAGGTTGACATTTGTAGTTTGGAGTGAAAAGTCTCGACAGCGATGAGATGGTTTGCCATGTTTCGGTACACAGAATCGCGTCCTCCTTGGGATGAATTGTTACAACTTTGGTGATCCTCTCACTTTTATCTTGTGCTTGTCAAGTTTCATTTGTCCAATACTTTGGTTTATGAGCAAGTACCTGCAAAACGTATGACTCAGCCTCAGTACTTTGAGTTCTGTGCCAATTAGCAAATATTAACATGCTAACACGCTAAACTAATATGGTGAACATGGTAAACATTGTACCTGCTATTGTATTATTTTAAAAATGTTATACTTTCGTTTATTTTAATCTATTTTATTCAATCATTTGTATTTCACATGTGCAGTAGTCAAACTGTCTTACCGTTTGTATTTGTCGTATTCTCTTGAACGAGAGCACTTGAACGGCTAACGTGTATGAAAAGTGCTACACAACTTTGATTGATTGTTAGCATGCTGACATTAGCATACCGCCGAAGTACAGCCTCACATCGACGCTGTGAAATCTTGTTTAGCCAGCAGCAGTAAACATGCTCAGGGAAAGCAAGGGTTGTGGCTTTTGTTGCAAAGTGAAAATTGAAAAACCTGCAAATATAGAAATATTTTTAACATCTAGCACTCTTGAGTGAGTCCACACACACTAAAAAGAAGTAAGAAATTGAAAGAAGAATTGTGAACGTTTCTGATGGACATGAAACCTAACTCTCATTTAAGAAAGAAAAAAAAAGGATAAGTGTTGCACTGGGATTTGTCTCCCACACTTGTGCAGTTGTACATCGGAGGCATCCTGTTTATGTGGCCATGGTTGCTCCGGGGGAATTGGTTCAGGCCGCATCACGGTGCTGCAGCCCAACAGCTGGGAATGGCCTCTCAGTCTGACAAGACATGCCGTTCCTATGACAAATACCCGTAGAGCAACAGTAACATGTGTCTCCCACCCCTGCGAGTCAACCCCCCCACCATCCCATCCCATCCCACCCCCCCACACAAAGCTGCGCAGTGTACTTAATGAATAGCACACTTGGGGCTGCAGGGGTTTTGCCGGAACAGTGAGGGGGGAAAAAAACGGCCCCTTGTGACCTCTGAGGGCCATCTGAGATAATAAATCCATGACCCTGAGTTCCGGAGTGCTTTGGGCAAGGTCGGGGTGGCAAATTTCCCACTTCCACAATATCAGATGTTAACGGTAATTCCTTTTAGCCAATGTGTAATGGCGCAGGAATGTCTTCTCCCCAGCCTCATCTAGGGCTGGTGGAATCTGTTGAAAATGTGTGACAGCTGTGAAAGTTGGCCAGCCCCGGCCTGTGAATGTATAAGACTTGGATGCGATTCAGGGCCGAAGGGTGAGGTGCAGTGGGGGAGGGAGGTGAGGGGGCGGGTGGGGGACTTGTGTTGTTGTGGTGAAGTTCGCTCGTCTGCTCCTCTTCTCTCAGTGGTCTGCTCCTTCTCTCCTTCTACCTCCCTCTGCTCCGGTGTAACCACACTCTCGACGTTTTCTCCTCTTCTCTTTCTTTTTTTCCCCCCCAAGTAGGAGGAGGAGTGGCCAAGCAGCACTTTTCCGTCCAGTAGGAAGGAGGAGTAATTGAATAAAGGCAATCAGTTTGGGAATATTTCATGTAGAGGAAACAGTGGATGTTAATGTTTGTATGCCCTAAATAGTTTTTAATGACTTCTTAATCTTTATTGTTAAAAACAAAATCAACTTCATCATATACTTGATGAGTTCTGTAACTGAGAAAGTAGCATCAACATCTGTATTTGTCCCAATAAAAGGCATGTTTTTTAAGATGTGAAGCATCTTATGGAACTGACGTGGTAGAAACTCACTCATTCACTCACTCATTCACTCACTCACTCACTCATTCACAGGCTGCAGAGGCTCCACAAGAGGGTGTGTGGTCACTGTCAGTCTAATTCTACACATGATAATCTGCCAAACCCCCAGGAGCAGCTCTGGGCTGAGAGGCGATTTTGACGTAGTGGCCACACTCTGTAGCGCAGTATCACGTAACGCACTGACCCAAAGGGTATTTTTGAAAAAACAAAAACACCACTATATGAACCCTATCAGTAAAGTCATCATTCATTCAAGATGATTAGCTTAATTTATGACTATAATAACAGGTCTAGGCTTTATTTTGGGGCTTGTGTGACCTCAAACAATATATTTCATGCCGTAGATTGACTGCATGGAGAGGCTCCGGACAAGGCGTCAGACGTCACCTTACATAGCAGAAATTATAATGCTTTTCCAGTTGCTGCAATTTCTCAAGCTCCTCAACGGACAGCTGTTGCCATCTGCATGTTTGGAATAAGGAAAAGCTTGTGGAGGACGGAGGGGGAGGATATGTTTTCCTGGATCTTCGGAGATTCCACGGCGATTAGGAGCACCTTCTCTTCACGTAATGCCTTTGAAAGCGAGGTTGAGGATTACTAATTGGATTAAATGGAGCCAGTGACATATATTGCACTTCTCACCAATACAGAGCGTATAATCTGGCCACTTACGGACCTTTTTTTCTAAGATGTCTCAAAAGATGGGATCACCTATTAGTCACACAATGTGGGCCAGACCGTGATGTCCTTTTCTTTATATCTGTTTCTTTGGGACGTTTAAGGTGGAGTTTTTGTTTGTCGCTGCTGTTAGAGTTGATCCATATAAACCACTGCTGTTTCTAGAAATGTTAACATGAATCTGGGCCCCATAAAAAGCTCAATATGACACTGGGAGTAGAAATTCAAACAGCAAATATGTGTGAGAGGTACCGTACATTCAATAGCAAAAGGTAAAAGTCTGAGTACCAATAAAGAAAGAGATCAGCTCCAAAGGATGCATTCAATACTAATATTTCAACCAAAACTGCTCATTGGCAGGATGTTTTTACAAACATTTATAATGTTTGACAAAGGCTACTTTTGGATGAAACCTGCAGTAATGTATTCATAAATCACGGTTTGTATTAGTTATTCAGAGCTATGTGTTTTTCATTAAAGAGCAAATGCATAAACTGGCAATAGACTTGAATTGTTTTTGTGTAATATGAATTGACAATTTGTGCTACTTTTTGCACATTCATATTTATCATACACTTAGTGGCCACTTAACAATCAAGTACACACTTCTAATCTATCTAATGCAAGTTATACATTTATACCTAAGTTTTGAATGTCCAGTTTTTGTTGACTTTGTCAGAAATGTGTAATTTCACTTATATGCTTACTAATGAGGTCATAGTTGAAGGTGGTGTTGCACTGGACTACTGTATATTTAGTGGTGTTTCATAGATACATGAGGGTGGCAGAATATTATGAATAGAATGCAGTCCAGTACAAAACCACCACTAACTACGACCTTAATGCTTAAACATATAATTGAATTAAAACTAAAAATGAAAAATTTAAAAGTAGACTTTATGGTTACCTTATGTAGTTGGACTACATTAGATTGTACATGTGTACCTAATAAAGTGGCCACTGAGTGTATTTAGCTTATTTTATCCAATTAATGTTCTTTACTTCTTAGCCAAGTCAAAGACAAATTCCCATCACTTTAAGATCAACAACAAAGGTTCTCTCTTCTCTCTGACTGTAGAAATCTCATGAACACTGGCTGAGATGCATTGGGCAGCCACAGGTTCATGGTTCACGCACTGGACACCAAGGATTTGTATAACAGCTAGTTTTGTTCCTTCTCATCCTCTGCATGTAAATGGAAGAAGCCAACTGCAACAATTGTCAATGGAGCTGTAGGACGTGGCACTGGCGCGGCACTCTGCCCACCCTGCCCCGCTGTCGTAATCAGCCCAAGAGGCAGGATGGGGGGGGGCCGTGGCAGCAGATAGTATTTCTCCTTGGCCAAAAGGCGCTGCCCAGACAGAGAGCTCTTTGTTGCCCCCCTCTAAGAACAGCTTTCACTTTGCAATTGTGGAGGTAATTCCAGAGCTGTGCCCCATGAGTTTTTTTCCCTCTCCCCCCGCTGCCAAAATCGTGACCTGCAATGGGAAAGACCTTTCAGCCATGGTCGCCTGGTCGTCAGCTCTCAGCGAGAGCACAGTGCAATGATAGCATTATATTACTAAACAAAGAGAATGAAATTTCAATGCAGGGGGACCGGGGTGGAAAAACTTGTTAAATGCAGGTTCAGTTGCCAGATTAAACACCAGACACCTGTTTCATTACTCAAGTGGAGATTAGATTAAAAAAAAAACTGACTCACAAATCGAATGCGCAGTCTGAGCAAATTATCACAAACATGTCGAGGCTTCGCTGCAGGAAGACGTGAACATCAAACATGTCAATTCTCCAGCACTTTGAAAATGAAATAATCAACACATTGCTATTTCCTGTGATATGGGTACAACATGGCCTCAGGTGATGAGTCGAGTTCTATATAAAGCTGCGCTACTCAAGGCAGCTTCCCCGCTGTATGTTCTGTTTACACAAGTAAAGGTAGGTAGAGACGGATACTCTCCTTACAGAATTACAAAAAATGAAATACAGTATAATAGAAAAGTAGCAGCAAATGTGCACTCCATCAAGAATCGCTTCACCACCTCAAACCGCCCCACACACCAACAAGACATCATGTAGGTCTGAAGGGTGAGCAGATGTCATGTCACATTATTTCTGGGTTTTGAAGTCCAAAGAATTCAAAATTCAAAGCTGCCGCTTGTTATCATTTGTGTGACGCTACCCGGTGCAGCTTTAAATGCAAAGTTTCAGGAGGCTCAGTCAAACTGATTTTGTACAATGAGACACTGAGATCTTAATTTCAGTGAGCATAGGTGATCAGGTCAAAGATATCACAGCGCTGAGATTTGGAGCAAAATATTGTCATCTTCAAAACTAATGAAATGTGGCCAGAACTGATATGTTTATATATATATATATATATATATATATATATATATATATATATATATATATATATATATATATATATATATATAGAGGGTACAATAAGAAACTTAACAAGCAATATTCCCTTGTTAAGAGTGAATGGGGTGTATGAGTTTAAAAAATTAGGAAATAGGTCACAGGAGAGGGGAGATGAGAGTAGTGGACTAGGAAGAAACGTGACCACCAAAACTCCCACCACCATTACCCCCACCCCGTCTGCCCACCACTCCCTTGCACTTTGCCTCGGTGTATTCCTCTCCTTCCCATTGAGGATGCATTCCTGGCACACCACACCCAAGATCATTGTAATGAAAATTCCTGTGCCTATGCCAAAAGGATCCAGTTGCCGCTAATCCTTTTGCGGAGCATCACCTGATCCCGAGGCCGGCGGAGGTTAGGGCTGCGGCATTGCCTATGGTTGGAGGTGCTTGAAACATGGACAGAGTGAGTGTATATGTGGGTGGGTGGGGGTTAGAGACAGTCAATAATGGCTCAAAACCCATCTGTTGAGCAAATATTTCATGATACCCTCATCCCCTTGATTCACTTCCACTTCTGCTTCCTCTAAAATGCACTTCTCTTCAAGCTCCCATTACCTTCCCTGGAATTTCTATCATACGAGATCATCGCAGCATCACAGGAATATTTCTTTACTGTTGGCAAGGTGTGGTGGCAATGAAGCTCACACACTGTACAAGCGGACTGTTACCAATGTTAGAATTGAAGCTTACTCCACTGTCAGACTCATAGTTAGTCACAAGTGTCAGCTGGATTCATAAAATATCTCAAAATGTCAACAACTCTTCAGACACACACTTGAGACTTAAGAAATGCATCTCACTGTTTTCCAGAGGGGCTAATGATTCAAATGGCTAAAACTAAAACAAACACGCCACAAAATACAGTTTAATCACTTCCTCTGGCGAAGCCTGCATTGTCTGGAAGCATTATCATCAAACCGCGAAGGAAAGATATGTTCCATATGATTTCAGGTCCAACCCACAAAGAGAGCAGAAAAACTTGTCTATCTTTGTATCTGCAACACTAAGCTGCTCCTATTTCAAGAGTCTTTTTGAGCGGTAACTTGGAGAGGGAACCTGATCTGGCTATGCAGACACAACATTGAACAAAGTACAATAATATAGTAATACAAGGATCAGTGTGGGAGCGAAAAGAGAAGGCAAAGATGACACTGCTGTTTTCCCCTTTTTTAGAAATATATTTGCTCTTTTTCAGCATCGCTTTTGCTTCATTTTCATTGGCGGGAACTTCCCACAGCCATGACAGGTTTTACTTCAGGCTATTAGAACAGTCAGGGGGTTTAATGCCTTGCTCAAGGGCATCTGAGTGTTAGTGGTTTTGAGAATGGAGAGTCTTACTCATCCAGTGTACATGCTTCAGTTTTCCCATCCATAATGGAGGCTGGAACAGACTGCACTTTACTGGATGGTATCAAAATGAGGTTTGAATGAGCGTTATGTAGTTGACAGAGTCTAAAAAAAAGAGGAGAATAAACAAAATGAACTCAGCCGTGATTGGTAATTGTTTCAATAAGGTGATGTACTAAAGCAGAAAAAGCAGATTGTCCTCATCCATTTAAATATCACAGTTACACAACAGTTTTGTTGTCTCATAATGTGCAAAATTACGTTGTTTTGTTTATGTGGAAATATTGGAAACCAAACATGAATATGCTGAAGAAACATTTTGTCCAACTTTCTTCCCAGAGTTTAGTTTCTGACACTTAATAATTCACTGGTGTTCAAATTGAAGCCTGTTGTTTCGAGTACCAGTGAGAAGATGAATTACAATTGAGAACTCCAGTTTGAATAATGCATTCACAAGTTTGAACGCTTATCAGACATCGAAACACTGCACAGAATTTTAAAATACTCTGGGACACGACTTTACTGCTCTGGACAGTTATCATGGCAGCAATCGTTTTATTATCTCAATAACGTTATTAATTATTGTCTCAATAATTGCGAAGTGTTCTACCTAGAAGTTGAGCTGAGCTGATTCAAATTTTCTTCTCAATGAACATGCATTTCTTTTTGAGGGAGCTCTTGGTTTTGGGACTCCTAGTGAGCCAAAGCGCTGGTCTCGGGCGGACCGAACTAGCCAACTGTTTATGGTCGCTATGAATGCATAACCATTGTCTGCGTCCATTTGTGTCTTTTCTGGTCAAAAAAATACCTATTTGTTCTCTTTTCTGTGGATAACTGGTCAAGCGTGATGACATCAACTACCATAATCAGAGAGGTTTGAGGTTTGAGGTTTGACCTAAAAAAAAAAAAAAATCAATGATAAACATCAGTGGCAAAGAATCAGAGAGGAGAGGCTCCTGACTACACTGGTCACACAGCGAGATAAGAGGCAGAGATACCAATTTGTCCATCCACAGTAGCCTCAACAGACCAGAATGCAATGCAGCCACAACACAGGCTGCGGTTAAGCTGTGAGTAACTTGTATAACCCACAGCTGGATACAACAAGTTCAGGCCCGTTCTCTGGAAGATGTCAAAGCCATTCTGGAAAAAGTAGATTATATCAGTATACACAGTATACGTATAGAAAGGTAAGAGTAAGTGGGTGGACTTTAACTGCCACAGATATTGGTTAGATAAACACCCAACCTTAACGTTTCTTTCTCTTCAAGGTCCGTACTTCCAACACACATTTTTCTCATCGTCTTTCTTCCCCTTGTCTAAGTAAAAGATACTTTCATCTCCTTCATCACAGTATGGCAGTGAATGTTCTTGCTTGGAAATACAGTGTATCTGATTTCTGCTTACAGATCCTGATGAGCCAAAACGCATGTTCCAAATCTTGATTTAAAACAAGCGCGCTGCTAAAAGCATGGAGGAAATCACTAATGAAAACTTGGCTCAAGCTAACCACCTATATATCACCCTCGCATGAATGTTACATGAGCTTTTAATTTACAGCATTAAAACATGCTACGGCTGCATTACTATTTACCTTTCCATATCCGATAGCCCCGGACGGTTGCCATGGGGTTTCAGTCATATTCAATCCCAGCCCCTTTGGCACACACTCTTATCTCTGTTTAAATATCCGGTTACTTCCCCCTCTGGTCCAGGCACACAGAGACATGTCATTAAGAGCAGTATCTCTCCCCAGTCCAGGCTTCCTTCCTGTGCGCGTGGTGACAGATTGATTTTCTCCGGTAGGGATCCACTGCAAGAAATATGCATCTGAACAGGTTATTTAATCTAGTGTTGGGTCTAAATATGGCATATAGAGGAAGAAAAACAGCTAACTGAAGAGATGATTTCACTTTTCTGCAATCGTTTCCAGAAAATTCTTCAGCCAAGTGACGTCACCTTGAAATAAGTGGAGTGATTGGCCTTGTTATCACTTTTTCCAATAATTTAGCATTTCTTTATGAAGTTGCACAGGAAAAATAAATGAAATTATGTCACGCTACCAAACTTCTTTGTTTAATGAAATGATTTAAAAATGGAATTAAGTTGTCTATAACTTTTATCGACCTCAAATGGTGACCATGAAATTGCAAAACTAATTTAAAGTTGGAATCAGTATTGTACTGTACTGTTATTTTTTCTTAATTGTATGTTATCATAACCATCTGGAGTGAAGTGAAAGACTAAAAAAAGGGAACATTTGCTCTCCGTTCTCATGCTATTGAGAATTGCAGATTTGTTGGGTTGCAGGTATCTGGTTAATGACACCAAAGACAACTAATTGCATACCATAAATAACACATTTTCATTGCATATCAATGAAAACACGAGGAAACAACTTAACAAAACCAACAGATACGTTATTATTTACAGCTTTAAAACTGTATTTAAAGCTCCAAAAGAGCTACTAAATGGACGTTCACGAGTTTGTTTCTTTTTTAAGGTGAGATGTCCAAGTTAATGGTACTAATTAGCAGCGTTTTAACCCCCCTGCAGCTTCCATTGTGGTAATGTTATACTCTGAGTTGTAGATGCGTTCAGAACAACAAACAAAGTGACCAAATCGATATCACTAGTAGTAGTTTTTATATCGGAGCTCAGCCACGATATTATGTTAGCTTCTGATTAACAGCTTACTGAGAGACCATAAGATTCGCTGAAGCAATCACAACGCGATGACAACATTGGTAAGCGATTTAATTGATTACAGCTTCTCGCCCCCCTCTATGACGGACATTTTTTTTTAAATAGACTGAACAAAACAGTTTCAACCAGCAACAGATTGAATTTACTGAAGACTGTCAGAAGCAGCAGTTTAACGTTTCACCATGAACGGTCATGA
Organism: Enoplosus armatus; assembly: GCF_043641665.1. NCBI lineage: Eukaryota > Metazoa > Chordata > Actinopteri > Centrarchiformes > Enoplosidae > Enoplosus > Enoplosus armatus. Next base: position 21,663,481 of record NC_092189.1, on the reverse strand, counting down.
AAACACTTTTTTGGCTCAACTACATAGTCAGTGACTACAAATCCTTGTGCTTAACTGTATGATTTGAATCAGAGAAGTGGATTTCTACAATAATCTCACTGCGCTTTCAGGAGTACGCAAAATGAAGTGACTTGTTAAAATGGACATTTTTTACAGTGGAGTCTTGGGTCTGTGGCTTGGCGTCTGCTCTCCGGAGCAGCCCTTGGTACCCACAGGGGTCAAATCTCCCTCCTCTGTTTCTGGAAGAACAGAGGCTGTTAAGAGAGGCCTACACTCCAGTATCTTTGCAAATCAATGGAAGCACTTCCTCTCTCCTTGTCCTCCACATGCACTAAGGACGTATCAATTACAGCAAAATACGTAACACATTCCCGTGTTTCTTGACTGCTTGTAAATATGCAGCTTGATGAGAGATTTCTGGTCTAGCGTTAAGGGGTGAGGCCTTGCCTGCGAGGGTCAAAACCTCATTTTAAGAGAGTTCATTTTTCATGCTTTACCACAACCCGCGGCCATGGCAATGGAGCAATCACATCGACGTATAGGGGATAAATGCCCTTAAAGCCTCACACTGTACAGCTGTGGGGAATGAACACCCCAAACGGACATATTTATCTTGAAGTATAAAATTTTCTTTCAGCACCCCTGCTCTCCCACAGGTTTCGTCGTGATCGTGTTACACGTTCTAGCCGTAAGAGCGCAGGGAGGGGGCAACTTTTGCACGTCTTTATCGTAAAAATGTTTGTCCATTGTACAGATGCCCTGGAGTTGAACTCTTTGGGAGAGTAAACAGAGAGGGGAACGGCTACGCAGGCCTTTCCTTCTCTTTCAGCTGCACTAATGATGTTGTGCCGGACCACAGCTGTTTTTTCGTGGCAGGTGTGCAAGTGGGAGCCACAGCAGACTGCACTCGGCCCAGATCGGAGGAATGCCAAAAACAAGACGGAAGGAGAGGAGACGGGGCGCATAGCGAGGCGGAGAAACGAATATCCACACAAGATACAGCTCCCTGAGCACCCAGAAAGCTGGATACAATATTCAATTGAGAATTTCCCCTCAACACCTGGCCACCGGCATAAGTAGGATATTGATGTGGGTCCCGCGCCAGAGCCCCACAGCTTGACTCATTTGAAATCCTCTGGCGATTTCATGCGGTATTTAGCTGAAATGCTTGGACAAGAACTCGTCTGGAGTTCTTTCCTGAGACGGGGGACATAGCCAGTATGTCTTGAATATGCACTCCGCTGGTCTGGGCCATGAGGATAGAAAAGGCCCCCCGAGATCATTTCCTGTTTGGAACTCAGGAGCACAGAACGGAAAATATGCACAGAATATTTGCTGTGTGGATTGGAGGAGATTACTACAAAGCTATTGTAAGACTGCATGTCCTGTACAAAAGAAGAGAAATGTGCTTTTTAATCATTGGAGGTGTAGATCTGAGGGGTTTTGTTTCTGTTTAAACTGCCACACAAAGCTCAGATCTGTAATAATGAGTTATTACACAATAACTAAGATATTATGTAATTGTAGGAATTCAATCTGTTTGCGATCCCTGTAATTTGCCTATAATGCAGATACTCTGATTAGCCACTTGTGATGGAGTTTCATACTTAAGACATTCATAAAAATTCTTCTTCACTCAAATATAAACAGATAGCAAGTAAAAGTGAAATATACATATTATAATATTAGAAATTAGGACAAATAAAAACCTCAATGTGTGCAATGAAACACTTCCCAAATGTCCAAATTTGCCAAAAACTGCAGCAGCACAATGTGTGAAATGCTGAGGGTCTCAGACTGGAATCTCATACTTTCCACTCTGTCTTGTCTAATAAAGCAGTAAAGGCTTAAAGAATAAATGTTTGGACATTGCTTTCAGGTAGGAAGTGAGACCAGAGTGAGACCTCTGTTCTCCCTCGGCTAGCGCCTCTAGCTAATATTAAAGCCGAGGCCATACGTGGTAAATATTAGCTTTTCTCTCCCGTGTTGACAGTGTGTGCTTTTCCACACACACACGGAACAAAGGTCTGCCATATTGTACACCCACCTGGGAACTCAGATGGGACAGAGTGGAGGTAGGTGTTCATTGCTTAACAGTGGTGGCTTTTCATTGTGTGACTTATGATTATGCAGTTGAAAGGCCCCTTCAGACCGGATGTGTAATGTTGATAATGGGAACAGGAGGCTCATTCTGCTGCTGCTGTGGATACAACAGCCAGATAAATGCCTTAAAGTGCAAATCAGCAAGACTCTTTAATGTTCTCTCCATCTTTGATGTTCACCGCTCATCAGGGTGGTGTCTTAACTCTCATGTGTCACTACTGTATGTCGACTTAGTTAACTGCTATCACCACTACCTACCCAGTTCTTCTGTTTATCACATTTGTAAAATGATTCACTTCCTGTGTCACAACCAGAGGGCACTCATTCATCCAATTTAATAGCCTTCATTATCTGATTATAGGTGTTTAAGAGGGCAGCAAATAAGTTTTAACAAGATTCCTGATATACATTTCTTTGCATTTATTTTTCTTAATTGATGCTAATGTTGAATGTGTTAATTGGAGGTAAAAGTGACCAAACCCAAAATGTAAGATATTTAGCATGGGGAAAACTGCTTGTATGCACAACTATGGTAAGTACAATGCATCAAATTTGAACCAGGAAGCCTGCCTGCAAATCTTCATCAGAAAAGTTTGGGAGGAGAGGGTCTCAGCCTCTCTTCAATGGTTGCACAGGCTTTTAATTTGAAGCATTTTGATGCCTGTGGTGCATCAAAACATGTCATCATAATCGGTAGGAATGATGGTCAGAACTTGTATAAAAAAGTACATTTCCTTTAAAGTAAAAATGTGAAGTCCATATCTGTACACAAACCAGTAAAGTTAGAAGTGTTTGGCTAGCATTAGCTCCAGCCCAGTTTTGGGCTTCTCATCCAACTCTTGCCACATGTACATATGCAATGCATGCCCACAAACACATAAAATAGCGTTCCCTGTCTACTCAGGTGTTTTACTTACCTACCTGAAACACTTTGGCTTGGAAAACAGGAGGAGCTCAGTCAGCGCTTTTTTTTTTTCAGCTGAAAACATAAACTAAAATCTAAAAGAGAGAGAGACACTTTCCTTAAGCGAAGGTTTTTTTACATTAAGTGAAACGTACCCAGAATATGCAGGACGAGCATTCATCGCTCAGGTGATAGCAAACACAGTGTCCCAGCATGCTCCTTGGCTCTGAGTACAAGGAAGGTCACAAGTCAGTTCCTAAAAAGAGCCAAATACCAGCAGCAGAGGCCCTATCACTCTGGCAGTACCCCCCCGCCCCCCCCTCTCCTCCACCAACCACCTTCCCTTATCCCCCCGGTCCCACTTCCTCCCCACCTCCTTCTTTTCCCTCTTTGGCCTGCCAGTGTGGTTTGCCTTGGCTGACTGATAATAAGAGACACAAAAATCCTCTTACCCCCCCCCCCCTCCTTTTCTCTCCGCTGAAATGAGTCACTTCCTTGCCAGGGCCTCGGTTGCTGGACCACAGCCAGGAGATACCCTGCTATTTATTGCCCGTTTCCACCCCAGAAGAGGGGAGTCTGGGAAGGCGTTTTCAGAGGAGTCTATACACACACTGAAACTCTCAGCATGCATCCACACACATACAAATCCACCAACACATCCACACAAAGACGCACACACACACACACAGAGAAAAGCCAAGCATGCTCAGGCACACACACACACACTTCCTGGCCTGGTTTTAAGCATCCGACAGGACCCAGAACACGTTCTCCTTGGATTCCACGATTGATGTTTGGCGTTCCTCCCCCGAGCTGCTAGCCTGCCTGCCTTTAAGGTCTCCGTTTTCCGTGACGTCCCACCGGGAGCCGGGGAGATTTATGTCCCTTTCCCGGCATTTTTCAGAAGGAAACGGCCTCGCTTTTTCTGACCACACATGCAACGCACAAACACAAGCTTGTGAGGAAGCACACAAACAGTCTCTCATGATAAAAACAGATATGGCTACAGCTGTAGCACGGCTGAAAGCGTGCATAATTTTATACACAGATGTTTTTTACACTGAGGCCATCTTTCATGACTATATCAGATATGCATAAAGTCGATGATGCCTTGGTGGAAGCAATCTGCAGCAGTGCATAAGATCTCATTTAGTTTTGGTACTGAAAGACTTTTGCAAAGTGTTGAATTCCTGCGTATACATGGAACAAGCTAACCTGGGGTCAATTCATCTATTCATGCAGAGCTTTACAGCACAGCACACCCTGCGTGCACTCACACAGTCAGACACTCACGCACTTTACCCTCATAGTCACATACAACCACATACACACACATCAAGTCTCACACACAGGATCCTTGTGAATCCAAAACATTCCTTTCAGCTCAAGTTCAGGCACATCCCCCTAATAGAGGGGTTTGCACTTTTATTCATGGGCCCTTCTTTGGAATATGGCTGCTTTATAACTATCAGCCTAGTACTTGTTGGGCCTTTTTTTTCACTACACTACATTGTCCTTCCAGCATTGCTTTGGAACGCAGAGGATTGTGATTTAAATGGCTTTTGAGTACTCCTAATCCACCGGAGGCACATAAGTCACACAAAGGTAGCTCCGAAAGGCCGGGCGAATTCCACCGAGCAAAGAGGAAGTCTTAAATCCCAAGCTTCGCTTAAATACCACGGAGGTGACTTATTAATGGAATGATTTTGACTTGTGTGTATAGATGGCCCTTGATCGAGTGTGATGGGCTCAGGTGGCTGGAAATAACACTAATACAGCGTGACAAAGGACGAGGACAAATACAAATTCTTTGGTTCTCTTTACTATTGTCCACAGTGAAAGAGGAGGAAAGGTGTTTCCAGTCTGCAGGCAGAAAAGGCCACTTTGGAAGGACAAAGAAACACAGACATGTGTGCACACATCCAGGCTTGATGCAGTGATACACAAGTAAATATTTATCAAATGGTGCGTATCCATTTTACAGAGATTGCTGACTGAAGTGTTATAGTCTTAAAATTAAATAGACTAAATAAGTCCATCTTCAAAGTTACTTTTAAAGTCATGTATATCTTTATTTGTCAGCTAGTGCATTTTACATAAGCTTGTCATACTTTGTGTAGTGAAACACCTTCACAGGCATAACATGCACACACTGATAATGTTTGTATACACACGAACACACACACAAAGACACAATTATTGTTATTTAACGACTGACCACGCTTTAAAAAAAACATTGAACAAAATGTGATGTTGTCAGAAAGCTCTTTTGTGTCGCACCGCATGGACCTGTTTCAGGCATTGGCAAAAACTTTTTTATACGGCTTTCTTTCACTTCCTCAGGTCCCAGCGGGGTGGGGTTTGCCACAAACAGGACAATGGAGTTTTTACAATATCACGAAAGCATTTGAAACTTAATGACTAATTCACATGATTGACAGTTCAACAACATCCGAACACAAAAAAGAGATGGTTTGATGCTGTACTTTAACCAAGCATTTAAATTTAGCTCCCTTAAGAATCACACCTCCTTTCCTCTCCTTGAGGCAAAACATCTCAAAAGAAGCAAAACCTGGTATCTGGGGTTGTATCTTTAAAGGAAAGAAGCTTCTGCTGTGCTGTGGTGTCTCATTTTTACGTGATTGAATTGAGACGTTTTGACCTGTTCTGTGGCTGCAGGCTGGTGCCCTGATCAGAGGGATCATTCTTCATCTGCGAAGCCTGGGTTCTTCCCCCAGTAGCAACCCTGCTGAAGTGCCTTTGAGCAGATAGTGAATCCAGGGTTGCTGTTCCGTGACTGAACCTGACCTCTGACCTCTCAGACAAGCAACACCATGAATTACTCCTTCAGCAAATCATTCAGAATCACAAACAAAAAGGTTTTGATTCCAAGATTTCACCCGTTGATATCACCTCTGCACAGCTAGACACATGTGATGCTTTATGTTCCTCACAGAAACTGTTTACATTCTTTCATTTACTTTGTAATACAGAGCGACGGTGAGCTACACACATAGATTCATAGAACCGGAGTTACATCCAGGTAACTCACTATTAACCTAATAATAATGTGTCTCGTTACTGAATAAGAGACTACCGCCGTGCAACTGCTGTGTTTACGATCATTCATTTGTTCAGAGCGGATATCGCGGTGAGCAGACGGCCTGCCGTGTAAAAGCTTTGTTAGATGTTTGTCAGGAGAAGATTAACTCTTCGGCTTCCTCAATGTTGCCTTCACTCTCAACAAACTTCACAGACACCAGGAACATGTAAGGAAATACACAAACAGCCAATCAGCTGTACGCTGTCGCCTATTGTGCAACTTCGGCGCCTGTAGCTGATTTCCTCAAGGAGAGCGACAAATTACTCGTCCATGAAAAGGTTTTTGACTCCATCTGCCTTGATGGATTAATTCATATATCAGACCTGTTTGCCATGTCATCATATATCCATTTGCTCTGTGCAATGTAATACCTGAGAGCAGAAATATCAGGAGGAAGAGTAAACTACTGTAGATAAAGGAATGGAAAAAGAGGACCGGGAGGGGGAGGAGGCTGACTGCAGGGAGGGTGAAGAGGGAGGTTGGGGGTTAAAGAGAAAGAGTATGTAATTTATTCTGCACTTGGTTTCAGTTATGGAAGTTATGAAAGCCAACTTCCTTTACCGGAGAGATAAGATCAGTCAAAAATAAAAGCTTCTGTAGGGGTGGAGGGGGTTAATATGTTAGCTGGACTGAGAGTAACTCAGGCCCTAACAGCAGCATGGGGGTTTTTTTCTTTACCTTGTCCTGAGGCCCGGGGTGATCCACTGCTGAAAGAACAGCGCCATGGCAACTGAGGGCGGTGTTAGTGAAACTGAGGCCTGAGTCGACTGAGGACTAGTTGCATGAATGAATTATATGATGTCACCTGTATATTTGCTTGTACTCAAAACAAAACAAAACTTTACATGTTGCACATACATTTATTTATGCTTGTAAATCTACACTTGAACTGCCACAACAAATCACACCACGGAGTTAACCTTAACCAAAATGAATGATGATGAAAATGAAGCTAATGAATGGAAACCAATAATTACATAAATAATCTTTGACAGTAGGCTAAACGATAAGCAAAAGGGGGAGGGCTGTGTCCCACCGAAGATCCAACATTCACAACCACTTCATGCCCTGATTGGCCAGCTGTGCGCAGGTGAGAAAGGAGACATGGCTTGAATTTCTCTCTTTGTCAGAGGTGATTGGAAACACTCTCTGTTGCAGCCCCATTTTGTCATTTAAGATAATTCAAGTACTTTGGCGTAAAAAAAAAAACTCCAATCAATAAACAACATTTAAATCTAAAGAACTTAGATGCACAGGTTACGGTCTGCAGTGATAAACAGGTCACACATAGTAACGTGGGTGCAGGATCTGCTGAGGGAGTCGGTCCCCCTGTGGGGACCTCAGAGACAGAGTGAAAAGCATAAACACTCACTGAGCCTCTGTGATGTTTTTCAAGTACTTAACAGCTCAATCTCTCTTAAAATAATTACACCTGAAAGGCAGAGATCCATCACAACTGCCCCAGTCTGGAAATTGCCCTCAGATGGGCGCACACACACACACACACACACACACACACACACACACACACACACACACACACACACACACACACACACACACACACACACACACACACACACACACACACACACACACACACACACACACAGAGAGAGGCAACATTTGTAAGCTATTATGACTTGCCTTTCTTCCTCTCCTCTTCTCCTTCCTGCTCTGCCTCTTCTTTTCTTTATAAACCTTTCTCTGAGGATGATGATGATGCAGGATGTGGTTGGTTGACATAGGAATGACTATTGTGAACACTGTGTGAGTATGTTTGTGTGTGTTTTGCACTGTGTGAATGAATGTGTGCAAGGATGTCAGTTGAACTTAGTATTAGCTTTGCTGTCAATATTTAGCTGTAATATTAGCACTGACATTAGGATCTGAATTTGCATCGGTATTAGCATTTGCATTATTAGCATTTGCATTATTAGTATTTGCGTTGACAAATATAGAGTAGCGAAATGGGAGCGTTCCAGAGGTTTAAGTCCTGGTGATTTTGTGCACAGACATTGTTAAATAATTGGTAGTTGCAACACTTCCAAGGCTTGGATGGACATGAAACTCACCTGATTGAATTGCACTTTGAAATATGGCGCCCTAATAAAAAGCCAAAGGTGCAAGCTTAAACACATACAAACTTAAGGACAGAAGTTAACTACAATTCCAACGAGTTGCATTTCAGTAAGAAACATCCAACCACCAAGTTTAAAATCCTGTTGCAGTGCGCCACTAACAGCCATCAGACACTAAAGATTAGACGAAACGTAAAGGAAAGCTATGGTTTAATACAACCTGGGTTTTATTTTTGAAGCTCTGACCAACAGTTTAGTTATAATAACACTGTAATCAATGTGGCGACATCACATCAGAGACACGAACAGTCAGACGATCAGACAGGTTGAAAACAAACCGCGAGGTTAATCAAACCGAGTTGGAAGAGAAAACAAAAGCAAATGTTAACATTACAACCCAGACTGTCGATTGTAAACATCCATCACAGTTCACAGCTTCCCGATTTTGGCCTACTGTGTTTGCTGTTGTTGTGCACGCTCATTGACAGTGACACTACAGAAGCGCTCACTATCGGATTTATATTCAAATAAAGTTGTAGCTAATCTGGCTAAACTAAACTAGTTGAGTGTGAACAAAGCAGACTGGACGCTTGTTTCGTGCACTGTATGCATTTACTGTATTCCTTGGTTCGTTAAGTGGTCACACACTGTTTTCTTTTCTTTTTTTGGACTTTTTCATGTTGTTCAACCGAATACAACAAACAAAGGAGCTCCTCTTCTTGCTGTCAGGAGGTCGGCCTCATGTTTTCTTGTGAATGTGTGGAAGACGGCTGCATGTAAGTCTGCAGCTGCCCATGTGCAGGTCTGTACTGAAGTTTGACCAAGGCTTAAGTCAGTTCACTTTTAGATTCTGGATCAATGTTAGATAAAGTCAGCTACTATGGTACAGTGTTTTGTTCCTAATTGCAGCAACCAAGAGTTCAGAATATGCCACAGCTGTGATTCACACATCTCACCCTGGAAACAGCCGCTGTGGTCAACGGGTATTGAGGTTTTTAGAAACATTCATCATAACTGACAGAAAACACTGACTTCTCATAAATTAAGTTGGAATATTAAAAACCAATGGCCATAACATAAAACTATAGCATCGTTAAATTATCCAGGAGACTGCAGTGTTTCTATGTTGAGGAACAACAAACTGTCATTAAAGGAATTCCTTCAAATGCTAATTCACAGTGGGGAAAATATTTCCAGAACCAGCTGCATTACAGTATTTTTAGTCTTTCAAAATGGTCCTTTGATCCCATGAGCCATAAGGATATCTGGGCTAAACCTTAATACTGTCAAAATATTCTCCATTAGAAACTACCAGCATTAGATTAATAGTTTGCTAAATTAAAGCAGACTGTTGTGCTCAGCCCCCTCGTGGTAACTGTTGAAGTCCGAGCTGCAACACTGTTGTGAAGGCCTGCGACACAGAGCTAGTTAATGTTTACCCAGAAAATATGTAATTGCAGACTTCCCCCTAATAAACTGTTCCAGAATACAGACCACAATCCTCCTCCTCCTAACATTATTATTATCTACAGGCCTCTGGGACTGACGTCCCCTTTCTGCCTCTTACACACACACACACACACACTCAGCATTAGACGGAGCAAGTGTTGCACTGGCTAATCAAAAGTAACTTACTGAGAGAAACAGAAGGAACTGGTGCATTTTAAAAGGTCAGATGTTGATGCACAGTCCTCTGAGTCAACAGTATTTTGTTAAGTCATTCAGGCCTGCATTTAGTGTACTGTCTTTGTAGGTGGAAGAAAGACTGAAGTCTAATCTTAATGTCATTACAGCGGCAGAGTGTAGAAGCCAAATAATATTTCCTTTCTTTGCTTCCTCTTAAGGTTCCTTTATACAAAATAGAAAAATTCTCTTAGTGTACTGATTAAGCATGTTAATTAGTCAGCTTTCGATGTGTTGGCATGTGTACTTTTGAAATTTGGACAGGCTAGCTGTTTCCCCCTGCTTCCAGTCTTTATTCTAAGCTAGGCTAATCACCTCGAGGCTCTACCTCTGTGCTTATCATCCAGTCACGATGAGTCACTGGTATTCATCTTCTCATGTTCTTATGCTCAGCAACGTTTTTCCCACAATGTTGAGCTTCGTCTTTAAAGCACAGACAACGCTCACTTACTCTTGGATAAAGATCAAGAACATAACTAATGCACCCAAGCCTGCAGGTTTTTGTTTTTGTCATTTAAGAATGAAAAGTGTGCCATTTATAAGAATTTTAAAGTAAAGAGGAATTTCATACAGATCAGGCCAACCACAACAGGCGAGTGTGGAGAGCAGCTTGTGTGCCGAGAAACAAATCAGGCCTTTCAAGCTTTCACACATCAGAATCATCAGGTGAAAATCATAGCAGTGAAACTCTGTGTTTTTTTTCCTCTTAGACTGAAGGTTGACACGGTTGTGTATATGTTGAAGAAGGTTTAGCACTATTGTGTTTCTGCTGCCAGTAGAAAATCCCATTGTGTAATCGGGAAAGTACAATAATAAGCATTCTTTTCCTCATTCCTGAAAAAACACATTTTGCAGATATATGGGTTTTTCCATGACAGCAGAGATGTTTCTTAAACGCAGGCTTACGGTTTCGGCCAGCAGCTCCGGAAGAATGTTAATATTCAGGTCAGATAAAAAAGTAACTCCCCGTTTCCGGCCACGGCTGTAATTTTTACGCCACAGCGTAACGCTGGATGTCCCAGTTGGGGCTGAGGTTGGCTGACGTCGCTTACATTCATGATTACTGTCCGTAACATGTCTTTAAAAGACCATTTGGGATGGAATTATTTTATGCTGGATTATTTTTACATTCTACTTGGGCTTTTTGTCATGTTGGAGCGCTAACTGTAGCTGGCTCCTTCGTTTTCCTTTTCTTTTCACAAAGACTTATTGGTTTCTGCTCTGCTTTCACTGTAATAAGAGTGGGCATCTGCCTCCAAGTCTGCCCACTTTAATATATAGAGACAAATTGCATTACCTCAGTACTGAGAACCGTGTAAACAGCCAAGATGGCCACCATGTCATTACTGGGACTTTCCTTTGTAAAGGTGGTGCACTGCTGCTAAATTGTAGTACAATCCCAAAAAACATTTAAGTCTTTGAAACAAGTGTGGCTTGAAAAGTATGAATTCTATTTCTCCTTTCAGATATAAAATCAATAACGGCAAATGGTTTCATCTTCCCACACAAACATTTCTTTCCATCTTAAATGTTAAGAAGATGTGAAACCACACATGATGTTAATAGAGAACACATCCAGCATCTATGAATGAAAAATAGATATCATGTGCATCCAGAGACTTTCAAAGCAAAAAAGTTAAAGTTAAAAGGTAATCTGACTTTTCATCTAAAAACAAATGCCCATTTTTATTTCATGATCATCAGTAAATGAAAGCATTCACATTTCCTGAGATGAGTACACATAATGACCACGCACAAACCATTTCTCACATAGTAACTGGTTTCCTCTTAAAATCCTCTGCTGCAAAGAAAGGGACTTTATGTCCCTGGTTTATTGGGAACAAAATGAAGAAAATACTACAAAGTTAGCTCAAGCAGCAACATGAGACGGAAGAAAAACCGTGAGAAACATAAACTTCCTCAATTAAAGAAATCCATAGAAGGAGCCTCACAGTACCGCCCATACTGACCGATGATCTTTTTGAACAATGAACACTAATGATGCTTATGATTAGCATATGATTATGAAGTAGCAGAGGATCCTAACAACAACTGAAGACGCAAGTAATATTGACCAACACAACGGTGTCTAGATGGCAGAATAAACTTGAATTGTGTGTATGATCGAAGTGCCGCTGGTGCTTCTGGAGTAGGACGTAACTTACGGTTCATTGTTGCACTGAGTGACAGTCGAGTAGGTCAGCTGACAAAATGGCTTCGCTGGATCACAAAAATGCAAAGAGTGCGACTAAACAAGACAAAGAGCCTATAGCCACGCCAACGCCTCTGTGAGGTTGTGATGGTCATTGCAATTTTTTTATTGTGTACATTTGGTTTTTGCACCTTATTGACAATCTTTTAATCATTGTCTATATTTTGTCTTTACTTGCACTCTATATTTTTGCACTCTTCCTTACTTTGTACTGCAACTGCTGCACAACAATTTCCCTTGGGATAAATAAAGTTTGCACCAAATTGCAAAGTAATCAAAAACCTGTCTCTACAATACTGGTACATGATCACTCAAAGCTTAATTCCAGTTTTTAGTTTCAGTCTTATTTTCTACTTGATTGTATTCTATACTACTATTGGTTATGAAAACATTGTTCTGGAAACATGACAGCATTGCTACGACAACGTCTGACATGGCAAGAAACAAACAGGTTGTAAACAAGTTAACAGTTCAGCCAGATTATCTAAACAAAAAGTGAGCACACACGAAATGCTGCACGCGTTCCCAGATCTCAGCAGGTGAGTAAAATATTAGTAATCCAAAATGAATGATGGCCAAAACTACGGCTGTAAAGCCCAAGTTGTAATAAATTGTACTCGACCTTTAATACAAGACGGAAATGACACAACTCAAGGTGCATACAAGCCTTGGCACCCATCTGTTTAAAAAAACAAAGACCAACATGAAGCAAAGGAGCAGAGCAGGTGAGGATAATAATAAATCACCAAATGGCTTCTGATGCCAAAGTCAAATTCAGTCACTGAAGCACGGAGAAGGGAGGTGGGGTCTATGAAGAGGAGTGTTTTTCTTCTTCTCTCCCTGTGGGAAAAAAGGGGGCTCAGGACATGCTGGCATCCCACGAAACATTGAAAGGGGCGGATGGTGGTGGAGGTGGGGTGGAGGTGGAGTGCACCCCCCCCCCCCTCCCCTTCCTCTCCATACTGCCTCGCTGCCCTCAACTCCGCCCCTTCCGTGAGCTGGGAGGTGGTCGAGGAGTGTGTGTGTGTGTGTGTGGAAAGTGTTGGGGGGGGGGGGGGTCTTATTGAGGCCGAACGGAGTGGAACCTCTCGCATTGTCTCCCCCTCCTGCACCCCCCCACCCCCCTGCCTCACCCCCTGTCTCCCTCCTCCTTTCTCCTGGGACAAAGAATGCCCTGAATGCCTGGCGTCTCCTGCAGTGTCAAATAACTAAAGGATAGGTGGAATGGTGCAAGGGCCCAGGAAGAAGAGAAAGACAAATCAGAGGATTTTATTTGACTTGACCATTTGTATGTTTGTCCTTCTATGTATTTATGTAAACTATTCATCTGTCCTTCAAACAAGTCCTCATATCTAATCGTGATTGCCTTCCAAGACGATCCCTATGAGCATTTTTTCATCTACCACCTGTAAGGTGAATATTTGGTAATATTGTTTATTGTAAACTACCAGGTAAAGGTTAGTCATAGATCAAGGTTATGGTTAAAAGAAACCAATGTGACTGTTGCCAGCAGGCAAGAAGCAAAAACCAGTCAAAGCTGTCAGAGACAGACACTTTTACACCCAACCATCCACCTGACATCCTGTCGAGGATGTTTTGCAGCGTTGTAACAACGCTTCTGAGAGAGAACACTTTTTATTCGAGTAACCAGCCAGAGGTTGTTTATCAGGAAAACGCAGACATTTCTTTATACCCATCCATCCACCCTTTTCATAGAGGTATAAAAACTTCCCTCTTCAGCTTCCTGCTTTGCTACTGAATGTACATTTTGTAAGCTGTTTGAACAACCATTACGGTTTCCCTGGAGAGGATAGTCTCCTTTGGGTTTCTGGTAGGAAGTTAGTACATATACGCAAATGAAGTTGGTGTTGTTTGTGCCTCATATGATCACATATTTTAACATTTGTCTTTCTCCCATAGTTTAGATTTGATAGATTCGAATTGCAGTAATCCTCTTTTAGTTTGATTGATTATGGGAGTGGATAGTTCCATTTCTTAATTTCATACAGCAAAATGAAATCCAATAATTCATGGGGTGCTGTTTTGTTTCATGCACTGAACAGCTCTGATTTGTTTACTGGCAAAGCTGAAACACGTATTTCACTTGTCACTGCAAACATTTGCCAAAGTAGTCTTATGAAACTACAAGTGTGGTTTTAAAATTATGTCCCGTGAGATTTGACATTCACATCTACAAACACACACACACACACACACACACTGCAGCTCTCTATTTCACATGTACACACCCACTTAGACGAACTGCAGCCCTATCATACAGTGAATGTAATGGGTGACTGTGCTAATTGCTGCAGCGCTCCAAAGCAACACGAACACTGCGGCCTCACAACCACATGAAATCATCTTATTCCGCAAGCAGTGTGTACAAGAGCCATCCATCAAGCTGTCATGCTAACCTCATTCTCTTCCAAAGGTAGGAAGTGAAACTCTCTCTCACACATTATGTGAAGTATGACTTCATCCTCACAACACACCGTGCTTTAAGGCCACAGTTCAAGAAGACACAAAATCAGGCTTGAATCTAATAATTTGTTTGTGTTTTCGGTGCACCGGATGGGCGGTTCTTATTGCAACAGGATAACTTGAGAATTGTTCCAAACCACAGAAGAGTACAATGATTTGATGTTCAGACTGGCTAAAGTTGTAGGTACTCTGTGTGTTTGCCAGTGTGGAAATACTCAATCCATGTGGTGCTGGTCATAGATCAAAACAAAGGGAACTATTTGGACGTACCATCTGAACCAGCACTGGTTCAAATTATATACAGAGGCTATCCATGAGATGTTCACTGTTCTGACTGTATCTGTATAGAATTTTTAACTAGATCTGAAAACACCAAATCATATAACTCTATTACAAGCCAACCATAACTGAGCTGTATGGAAACATTGCATCTCCATGTCAACTTTTTAAGAAATAACAAAAACAGCCCAAAGGCAAGTTTGTTCAGTAGTCTATTGAAAAAAAGAAACCACAGAATTGAGCTGAAGACAGACTTTGGACACGTTTTCTCCATACTAGGAACTAAAAGTCAGAACATCTCGACCTCTTCTGCATAATTTTCACCGTTCTTTATGAAATTAGTCTCTCACAAGTCCCCCAACTAATACTAGATGGAGTACCTCTTTAATGACATCACTCCTAAACTGATGATGGGTGGTGTCTTATGCTTCTTTTTTCCAATGATAAGAGACTTTTATTACATTTTTTAAAATGTTAACTTTTATCTAATTGACTGTATTAGTTGTGTACACATGAGCTGTTTATAATATAATTCCTGGCCACAGGTTTTGATTCGTGTTTTGAATTAAAGTTGACTCAAACTCAATTTAGCATGTGGAACTCTACTGAGGACAAGAGGTGAGGTAATCAAATGGATACTTTTCATTGCACATTTTGGTGTTTTATAATGTAATAATTATATATTTTTCAAAGGTTTATGGAGGAAGTCAATATGTATCACATGTGACACATGTACAAACATATTCAGATGAATGAAAGCAGTTACAAGACTGAAGTATTTGGGTTTTTCCTGTGATAAGCACTACAGTTTGAGGGCTCTATGGAGCACAAATGAATAAAAATGTCCAAAACACTCACATAAACATGAGGAAGTAAGTTTTTTGAACATATTATGGAGTGCCATGGATGTTTTTCTCTTTTGAAAAACATTCATTCTTGCTTGCTTTAAGTAGTGAATGATGGTCATTCACTCAGCTTCAAACCAGTCATGGACCACCAGGTGGCGTCGTGCAGATACCCCTGCTTTTGGTGCCATTTGGCAGAATACCACCAACAGTGGCTTACCAGCAGAGATAGGATGAAAGTTTGGCTGAGTGCTGATCACTGGCGAGATATGCAACTGCTTAGCAAATGGCTCGCTCTACAGAGGAAAACTACAGTAACTATGCCACAGCATGAAGCTGCAACTGTGTTTTTAGTCAACCAAATTTCTTTCATCTCTTGATCAAAACCATGGTGGGCTTGTGATATGAGAAGGCTGTGTAGAAAAAAGAACTTGGTTTGGTTTCAAAGGGTTTTTGTGGATAAAGTTGGACTTCTGTGCAAACTCACTCTCTAACCAACGAGGTGAAATTGTTGAGGGGATAGAGTTCATAACCAAAACATAATGAACATGTGTAAAAGCATCAGATTGCTGAGTGTGTTTGATGAACACACATTATATGGAATTGTTATCACACAAAAGAAAGAAAGTTTCATGAAAAGTGAAGTAAAAAGCAGCTGCAGTAAGAGACACAATGACAGACATATGGATGCAGACACATGGTGTTTGTATTGAGAAAT
This sequence comes from Enoplosus armatus, assembly GCF_043641665.1. NCBI lineage: Eukaryota > Metazoa > Chordata > Actinopteri > Centrarchiformes > Enoplosidae > Enoplosus > Enoplosus armatus. The sequence goes on along the minus strand of NC_092189.1, from coordinate 21,647,069 downwards.
AATCAGGCTGCGCTTTTTTTTCTGCTCTTACTGACATGAGATATGATCTGCAGGATGGAGAGGAAAAGCAGAGGGAGGGCTTGAGAGCCAGAAATTAAATGTTCGTGTGTGTGTGTGTGTGTGTGTGTGTGTGCGCACACACACAAAGAGTCCCACAGTTTACGAGGTTTTGTCCCGTTTTCCTTTTGGACTGGACTCTGAAAAAAAAAAAGACTGAAAATCAGGGAATATTACTTCAGGTCCTGTGCTTCACTGTCGGCCTATCAAATACACAAAGTAGTTAAATCAAATGACTGGAGAGTGCACTTTGAACTCAGCCTCTGGCAGAGGTCCCATTCAAGCAGAAATGTAAAAGTTCCTGTCCTTGGAGGGGCCCCCTGTTCGGGGTGTCCCCATAAAAAGACTTATAGCTGGTTACAGCAGCTTGGAAAGAAGCCCATAGATGGCCCAACAAGCCTCGACCAGCATTATTTCCTACCGGCCCCTTTGTTTGGTGAAGCCTTTTTTTGGCAGGGTTCCTATTGCAGCGCTCGACTTCCCATTGAGAAAACAACACCACCCCCCCTCCTTCACCCACACACCCAACACCGCCCCACAACCACCACCGAGCATGGCACTCGCAATCCTGCTCTGAGCTGCAAACCCCAGGCTTTTGGCCTCCTTGTTTTCTTTATAAAATTAGTCAAAGCTCGTTTATTCAGGTTGTATTTGTTTCATTTTTTTAAGGCATCACATGAACCCTCACTGCATATAAACCGCATAGTTATCTTTGATACTTTTATTACAGGGCTTGCCCCCCCTCCAGGAGTCGTTGGTGTAAATTAAATAGCACCTCCTGGTTATTGTTTTCTCTGATTTTTATGAATGGGCCATGCAATCAAAGTTCACTATTGTTTTATTATGGAGGTAATTTATCAGTGTTCCAAGAGTTAATGGTTTCCTTGCCTGTCTCAACAGCTTGTGAAGAACTGGAGCTCTTAATGAAGTTTGAGCACAATTTATAGTCAGCTGATAATATAAAGTTCCACTCTATTACCACACAAATTATATTAAAAAGGTTCTGTAAACAATTATATTCAATCAGCTTTATTCATCCCTCATGAACATTTCTGAGCAGAAATGACTCTTGGACATTGGACTGAGTCATTTGAAGTAAATGAGCCGCGGGGTTAAAACAGGTTGGCATGGTTTGGCATGGTTTGGCATGTCAGTCACAGTCCACAAGCAGAGCACAGTAGCACCTTTCCATGTTGCCCGGCTGCCTGTCAGCAGCTACATTAAGCCATTACACAAGTGTGGAAACCGCCCCCGTGGCTGGCCCACACGGCACACATCCGCTCAGGGATACATACCATAATTATCCCCCCACTTCATACTCATCTCCCCTGGCAACTGCAATCACACAGCCCAAATAGCTTGGGCTAATTCATTACTTTGGTGGAGGGAAGTTGGCTGCCTGTAATGACACCAATTGCCCTGACCTAAACGCTGTAATAGGACCTCTCGGTGCACTGGCAAGGAAATGGCTGCAATTGAGGCTCTTCCACTTCCTAGCAACCGAGGCTCGGGCCTACAATTTGAAGGGGGAAATGCTTTGCATTACCTGTGCCCCGCAGCTTGAAATGCAGCCTAATGAAGGCAAAATTGTATGAATTAAGCAGACTTCAGGGGGGGGAGGCAACAAACAGAAAAGTGGAAGCATGTGTGTCAAATGGGTTTTCTCGTTAATTCGGTGGCTGTCTAACGGCCAGATTAGAGCCGACCGGAATTTGCCTGGTCGCGCAATCAGGAAAGACCAGAGGGGAAACAAACACAGGCCGTCTGTTTGGTCCCTACTGGACACAGAGGGAGAGAGGAGGAGGAAGGGAAAGGTGGTGGAGGTGGTGAAGGCACGAAAGGGGGGGGGGCTCTTGCTACAGTTCCAAAGAGTAGAGTCCAATATTTAACAGCAAACTGCAAGGGTGAGTGTTTCGCAAGGCTGACCTGGGTCAAATAATATTAGCAAATACTTTTTATGATGTGTTATATACTGCTTAGGTGCCAGATGGAGAGGGTGCACCAGGCTGGACAATACAGGGAGTGAAACAAAGTTCAGACAAGCACAGGAAAGTGAGTGTTTCTAAAATTGTCAAGATGAAACACTGTAAGATACAGATATATACATCAATGTTAGAAACTGCTCCACTGGAGAAAAAAAATTGCAAATATGAGGTCAACTGCAAGGAGAGTGAAAGATGCCTTATCAAAAGATGTGCATGTCTAATCCATTCTCGATCCCTAACTTCAGATTTTTCCACACGCTGTCAGAAGTTTAATAATACCGTTGAATGAGATTATTGCCCATTAAATTCAGCTTTACCAGCTTCATATACAAGTGCAAAACAACATCTATCTACACTAAAGGAACAGCCACAGCATTGAAAACTAAACTCAACTCAGGAGCAGTACGCACACTGGACACTGACATGCTTTCCCCTCTCAACATTACCTCAACAAACACCACAAAACACAGGTTGGCCCTGTTTTAGTGCTGGATCACATCTCCGCGCTGCCATTGGTTGGCTCTCAATAAAAGCGACGCTCTCTACCAGCTCATCTGTTGGAAAGCCTACCTGTGGGATGAGGTATGGATCCAGGCGTGTGATTGGTCGGGAGGTAATGTGATCTGGCTGATCTTCAGTCGGGGAGGATGAGGCCAACACTTAGACAGGACCAGAAGAGTGTTCCAAAGGTGGACTGGTGAGCAGATGGAGACCAGACGAGTTCATCTTTCTCCCTGTAGTCCAGGTGAACCGTCTCACCCTTCAAACCTGCAAAGGAAAGACAGACGCTGGATTTTATTCTTTCTCTGTTGTTAAATGATTGTTTCTTCTGTTTTGTCTGTTTTTAGTTGGGACAGCAGATACAAAACTAGATGTTTAGCCCACCGTGGTATCTTTACATTACATTAACGTGCTCTGCCCCCCCCCAGCACAAGTAGCATTCACCAAGGAAATGAACAAAATAACAACCATCACACATATCTAACAAACTTACTCAAATGATTTCAGAGCGTACTTGTGATTCCACAGAAATCACTCTGCAAACTAAACTGTCTCTGAGATGTTGAAAAGAACTTGGAAGCTTTCAATGTCTGGAATCAATTTCTTGTCCATTTTGAAATCGTCAACAGGTGTAACTGTTACTCATGAAACTAAAAACACTTCACTGGGAAAACAAAGCCCTCAAATCAGGTTGGCTGTTGACGGATAAAAAACACTATTCTCACTGGAGAAGCTTGTTGAGTTCACACAAACTTAATGACGTCCATCACAACTCGACTCGACAGGAAACAAGTGGACTTCTTAATACCTGCAGAGTCGACGTGGGATGAAAATGTTTGAGGCAATTACATTTCCAGTGAAGTACCAGTTTTGGAAGAATCTTACTTCCTGAATGTGATGCGTTTCCTGATAAAACAGGATGTTGGGGGCGGGACATAACACAGGGAAAGATAAGCTGTTTTATTTGGTGGGAGATGCAAAGGGGCGGGACTTCTTAAGCATTTGTGACACTTTATTGGTTGTTTGTGCATACTTCTGCAAGGTGACAGTTTTCCATGAAGTTGCAGTCTCCATTTTATGGGGTTTTAAGGCTAATATTACAGCAAAAAAATGTACTTGTTGGTTTTTTCAGGGACGAAAACACTCCTTACTCTGCAAATTACTTTTTTTAAGTACTGTTTTGGAGCACTTAAGTAAAGTTCACCTAACTTTACAGATAAATATAGCCTTTTTTGCTCAATTTGGCACCTTTGCAGTAATGTTTAAAATGGTAGTATGTTACATGGCAAGCTGGAGTTTTGGAAAACTTAATGCTGCAACATATTATGGTTATTATCAACATAATGATTAAACATGCAATTGATAAATCTTAAATCTCAACATTTTTATGATCATGTTAAGGCAACTCAAAGCACTCGGTTAAGGTATGGAAACATCAATGGTAAATGTATATGGTTAAGATATCCAAGATTAAAGTATGCACACATACTATTGTCAAGTGTCAAATGTGACAACATGTCAGGCATCAAGTCAGTGTCACTTTTTAATTTTGCACCAAAACCCAGATCTTGCCCAAACCGTAACTAAATGTTTCAGAAGCCTAACTACAACCACACCTTGGACATGAACCACAGATCATCAAGTTGTTGCAATGTTTCAGTTACAATTTTTAGAAAACATATGCTTTATATACATATTAGTGGAAAAAAAGAAGGATGAACTTTATATTTTAGTCAGAAATGAATTGTTATAGAATAGAAAACTGAAAAAATGAATAGAAAACCATTGTTTGGCACACAACACACTGTGATGTACAGTACACTATAAATATATATGGACCTGTAAACAACTTCTATGTTCCTCTGGGGAAACTCAGTGTGCTGGGTTTACCCAACTCATTATGATTGGAAGTTGGTATTGCACTATTTGGAAGGGAAAAAAAACTGTGCTCCTCTTTTGTATTTTCCATCTGCAGGCTGAGTGTTTTGTGCCACTCTGAGAAGTGGGTCAGAGCAGCAGAGGAGCCCACCACCAGTCACTTTTGGCTGCTTCAAGTCACGTCACATAAACAATGGCACTTCATGGGGAGAGGCTCGTCTTCCTTCCTGCCTGGCTTCCTGTCGATCGTTCTGCCTGACTTGGCAAACTCAATGTGTCTTACCCCCCCCACACTCCCCTTCACCCCTCCACCCCCATCACCCAGCAGACCTCCCTCCCTCCTGAATCAGACAGCCAAGTTGGTCAAAACTGAGCAAAGGAAGGAAAAAGTGGGATGACAAAGAAGAAATGATAAATGACAACGAAGCTACAATAGGCCTCTGTGGAAGTGGAACATACCAAGTCAACACGTAGGGTCCATTGACATGTAGATAGTGGTGGTGGCGGGGTGTGAAGGTATTGAATGTACTGTTTGGCACCTACAGTGCACTAAACTTTTAACCCCGCCCACGACCTCCAGCTCCTTTCTCATGCAGGCCCTTCTGACCAGATTGATGATAGCGGTGCACTTCCTCTGCAGGGAGCGCGACCTTTGCTTGAATAATAGCTGACCGTTAATTAGCCTGTCTCATTAACATTCAAGGCTAGTGTTCTTTCCTTTTTTCACTCTGCTTCCAGTCTGGAAAATGATGAATTGCAAAATTATTAAATTCAGCATGAGGTAAGAATACACATAAGGGAGTCGGAAATCATCCCCCTGTAAAAAGAAATGGGGGCACGTCTCTTGCCGTTATTTTAATAGTTAAAATAATATATTTATTTTATTTCATTTAATTGTTTTGCTTTATTTGGTTGTTATTTTGAAGCAGGTACAACGATGTGTGTGATCCATCTGCTTGAGTTCTTTAAAAAGAGAACTATATGCTCTGGTGAAATTTGTGATATTAGGCTACATAAATAAAATTGACTTAATTTGACTCCAGGCACTTAAGTGGATGGCGAAAACAAAAAGCTTTAAATAAATATGGGCAGGCAAATCGTAGAAAAACACAAACGCGTATTAGCACACTTGCTTTCCTCAGGAAGTCAGCCTGTCGGACTAAAAAATACAAATAATCCCAGATTTGAAAGCCAAACTCAACAATATAGTTCAATCCATGACCTCTGCAAGTTTAGGGGCTGTAAACTCTGATGGTGTTTATGGGGTGTTCTTCCTGAGGATGCAAGATACCATTATCTGTTTTATAGACCTATTGAGGTCAATACTAGATCAGCTTGTCTGGTACAGAGTCGGAGAAGAGCAGCAACCTTTAGCATGATGAGTTACAATGCACCTAATCAGGACGATTTACTGCCGTTTTAATTACATCCTGACAACTTTGTTATCTGCATCTAGATAGCGGACAGAAAGTCACAAAGTCCAAAGAATACCACATACATGAGGGGAAGCTGGGAAGCACTTGCAGGGGAAGGCAGGGGTAATTTGTGTCTGTTTAGTGTTTCAGCTCTTCAGGGCCTTCATCTGTAGCTGAAGTTCATTCATGAAAAGCCTTTTGTGAAGCAAAATGTCCTCTGTCTGCCCTTCTGTCTCTGTCTTTGTCATTGTCTCTCTCTTCTCATCTGAACTCCATCACAGTGGGTCTGTTTATGTGAGAGGATTGTTATTGACATTTTACATTTTTAGGCTTTTAGATTTGCACTCTGCAGAGTTAGGGTCACTCCTGAAGCTCGATGCCGAGGATTTTATAAAATATTTGATTGTGAATCCAAATGTATTCTTTGATCAGTGTTTTCTGCTGTCTCCTTGTTTAATGGAGTTGGTTGTAGCATTCCAGAGTCTGGGTCTCTGTTGATGCTAAAATAATTTCTTGTTGGTACAAAACAATACTGTATACTTTGATCAATCACTTTTGTTCTCTCTTCACATTTAACCTGCTTTCTCTGATTCTAAGAAAATCTGTAACTCCTATGAAGTTAGAGCTCCTGCAAACAGAGCTTCACTTCTCGATCGTCATCATCATGATATGCAACCAATAGTACGGAGTGCAGAAGTCAGAGTCATGGTGCCCTGGCATCAGATGCAACAAAAGATTTCTCTGCCTTTAGAATGATCACATGAGAGAAAAGAGTGGCTGGGAAAAGATGTGGAAAAAAACATGAGGGGAGAGACGTAGAAAGGATTCTTTTTTAACTGCAGGCGTCCAGCCCGCCATGAATGAGAGCTCCTTTAAAGTTGCACCTGTATATCGTGGGGGTACGTCTGGAGGCTTGATGTGGGCGCAGTGTGTTCTCTAGCCCCCCGGGAAAGGAAAGAATTAGAGGGGGCCTTTGTTGTCTGCACTAGCTACACCTCATATATATTTTAAAGGCACAAATACAAGAGGGCAGCCTAACTCGGCCCCCCCCCCTCCCCTAAAAAAATCGACCTTGGCGGAACATCTCTGATATTCCTGTAAAGGCAAATTGAGCGTTTGATTGTGGCCAAACTTGAACGCGGTTATGAGCATGCGTCGCTGCACTGTTGTAAAGATGAGGCACTTCCAGACAGCTGGTTTCACTTTTTCGTTCACTCTCTCTTCCTCTCTCGCTTTCCTTTTGTTCGACCAAAGTGTTCCTCTTTTGATTCATCCTGAGTAATGGTGTGAGATTCGCAGGGCAGCTGAAGTTTCCTTTCAACTTCTCACACGGCCTCCACAGCTGGCCGTCTCCTGAGCAGGACCCTGGAACAGATGCAGACGAAAAGCTATAGGCCCCTGCGTGACAGCTATTTTTTCCATCTGCTTTGCAGTGGGCCAGTCGGAGCTAAAACTATGAACAGGACCCGACATCGTTGTAAATTCAGTTATTAACAACAGTTTAAGTATCTTCACTGCACCCATTTGTGACATACTGTCACCAACAGTCTGATGTCGCCACCCACCAAGAACCAAATGCTGCTACAGTTTGTCTGTGGAAATAAACTGTCGCCTGCCACACAGGCTGAACAGTCTACGACTCTGTCCCTGCAGACCACCATACACACCCAGACTGACTGCATGTTTTGTTCTTTTATAACAAGCAGTAACATCCAAAATTCAGTTTCTCTGCTACCTGGATGCTCAGCTAGCCTAAACACGGACAGTATAGAATGAATAAATATTGAAAAAGTATAGTGAACCATATACATACATATATATCCTAAACAAACAAATGTATAGTACCTATAAAAAACAAGATATACATACATTTTGCAATATATTATCAAAAGTCAATATGCAAAATATATACATTGATACTTTTTTCCCCAATATACCAGTATGGAAATTGGCAATGCTTTCTATATTTTGCAATATACAAATATATTATTCATCGACACATAGCAGAAATATTAATAAATGTATGTTCAACTCCATATATGGATAATCTACTGTATTCACGTTCAATATTTCAAAACCTTTTAATTTTGAGAATACACACAGCGAGGTGTGAGCCTCTGTACCAGTTCATCAGTATCAAAAAAAGTCATCCATATACCATGATATATCACCCAAACCATCAATTAGACATAACAGAAACGGTAAACAACCTCCTCTACCACCCTGATAAAGGAAAGATAGCCAAACATACTTGGGAAATAAAGAATGCCATATTTCAAAAGTCCCGTGTGGCCCAGATCCTAAAGAAATGTTACAGGAAGAAAAATATGTGTTCTGACAATATTCTGAATCCAACACTTGATAACAAAAGTTTAAACTGCTTCCTTTATGCTGCCAAACCTTCCTGAGGTGCTGCTCTGCCAGGGAGGCCGAATTAAACCTTTTTTATCTGCCGCTGATTTACTCCTCTGGCTGGAAAGATTAGACCGGCCTGCACAGTAGTCTACAACAACAATTTTGGGTTGCAAGGAAAATTACTTTGGAAATTTGGGTCTACTGGGAGAGTTTGGAAACCACTGAAGCGTTGTATCTGTTCCACAGGATGGTGTGCAGGATTGCGTATCTGCTACGACTCTGAATCTATAATGGTCAACATCCAGCCTTGCTTCTCTACTCTGAAACTGCTTTGTGTGGCAAATCGCAACCTTCAGACCTCAGCAACTTAACACATGCACACACAACACTATGGCTGAGCAGTGATGTGGAAAAGAATTTCTCCTGGTGGTACACCAGCATTTCTGTATACTCCCTCAGAGTCTGCACACATCCTACGGTGCCAATCATGCCATAGTTGACCATGTCAGGGCCTTACCAGGAGCTGTGATTGACAGGTCTGTTTCTATGAAGGGGTGTGGTCTCGTAGAGTCAAGCTGGGCTGTATTATAGAGGGACGTACTTAATAAGATCTACAGCAGGGAAAGGGCCTGCCCTTAAGGTCCAATTTCCCCTTTGGTATAATACTGCCATTGAAGGAGATGGAGATAGAATCGTACCTCTCGCAGAGTTCGAAATTGAAATGTTAAAGACCAAGTATAGTGGGAAGAGAAATGATTGAAATCTACTGGGTTTTTATAGGAGCGAGGAAGCAAACTTGTAAAACACCACCAGAGAAACGACAGTCCTCGTTGTCAATTTTCTGTTTCCTCTCCGTCCAGTTCGGTGGGTTTGTCTTCTTTTTGCCACTTAACACTGTTGTTCTCTGACGGTTTTTTTCTCTTATCTGCTCTTACTTGTTGCTTTCACTTTTAAAGAACCCCTCAAAACTGTACAAGAACACCCCCAGTTTCTAAGAAACTGGAAGAACAAACGCATTAAAAAAGAGATGAAGGGGGAGATTCAATGATCCAACCCTGTAATTCCTTGACACATTTCTAGAACCCTGTGCTTGAGTGTAAGCCTAAAATCAACAACAGATAAGCCTTTTCTGTGTCCTTTCTCTTTGATCTGGAGTCCCCCCCCCCCCCCTTCCAGCATGGGGGTGGGATAAGGGGAAGGAGGGGGGGGGGGGTACTCCTAAGCTTCCTGTTCAGGACCCCCCTGCTTTAGATTTGGGGCTGGAGACCCTGGAGGAAGGAGCAGGAGGAGAGGGAGGAGTGCAGGGTCCCTGCTATGCAGATGCCCTCAAACTTTCCACTGCCTGATTCGCTCACTGTAATAAGCCGACTGTAAACATCCAGTAACATGATTATTAAAACCATTTTAAAAGAACTTGATACAGAACTGCTGTCATCTGTTCTGAACAGCCTTCATGTATTTGAACTGCTGGACGGACTCGAATGTGTTTTGGTGTGGTCATCTTCAGGTAGGTTTTATTTGGACTAAACACTTACATATCAGGATTTGCAATATGACTTATTGAGGCTTTGGATGTGTTGTATTTGTACTATCCTGTGAATAAAATATTTTTTCAGAGAAGCTGTCATAATTTTATGTTTTCTGTGACATCCTCACATAAGTCACTTAGACGCTAACATTTATGGTCTTTCTTATGAAATCATTCCTTATAGATATATGTAAGCCTAAATACAGTCATAATTCTTTACATTTTCTTTTTTGAGCTAAATGGCTCAAGTGTAAAATGTGAATGCTGTTTTGTGAAAGGAAGAGACGAAGAAGAAGAAGAAGAAGTACAAGAGGGAGCGCCATGAGGTCAGCTCCTTTATGGAGGTAATCAGAGTTGTCTTCCTGTCTATTCTCCCCCTATTCACACAGCCTGGCCTTCATTCCCAAAGTGAAACTGGACACCAAGGGTTTTGTTATGGGTTTACAGCTCCAGAGGACAAGGAGACAAACAAGACAGTGCGGAAAAACAAGGCTGCTTTTCCCCCGGAGTTCAAGCACTGCTGTAAAACTGACACTTAAGTAAGAAAAACAGTTTACGTAAAAAGTAAGACACAACTTTTTCTCAGCGTTGTTTCTTTGATCGAGATAGTAGTTTGATCGCTGAGTCTTGTGTTAAAACTAATTAAACAAGCTTGTGAGGTTATACAATTGACAGGCTCAACCACAGTGGAAAAAGAGCCAAAGTTGTGGGTAGATGTCATGTCTCCAATTGGGAAACTACTGAATTTGTACCCAGAGGGGATTAGTAATGTTTGAAACGGTCCATGTACTTTTAAAGCATGTCAGTGAAATCACCAATGTGATTTAAAGCAAAGAAAATGTTTGACACATTCTCCTCATTGTAAATCATTTAGGAATGGGGAATCCACTAACTGCCACAATCAATGGTAGAAAGTAAATCTGCTGAATTCTTTCATGTAGAGTTCAACTTTGGTATGTGAATTTATTTAATTCCAATAGTTCACTTTTATTTAACCTCCTCTGCCGTATCATAGTTTGTAGACAGTCATGCGACAGCTGCCGGTGTGAATTTATTGTCCTGTCCCGAACATGCTGAATAGCTAACTGACAGTTAGAAAGCTAGCTAGCGACTGATTAGATCATGTTCTGGGCTGGCTAACGAAATTAATTGTTAGCTCATTAGCTACAGTAGTTTGCCAACTTCCCCTGCAAGTAATCACTACAGCATCAAGCTTTTAGAAACTCGTATTTAGTGAAGGTGGATTATATTCGCTGTCCCACCTTCTGGTGCGACTGGGCCTTTAATATTAGTTTGTTAGTCACCTGTAAAAGCATTTGCAGCTTGCGTGAAGGTCCCATACAAATTAAGTTTGAACGACTATTTGATAGAAAAAGTGAAACCAAGTTGAAAAGAAATTGGAATCTCTCAGACCAGACCTGAATATTTGCAGGGACCATGGGTCTTTAACAGGATTAGAACGAGCCTGATCCAAAACTTCACAAAGGCCAAAATATGTCAGCAAGCCCACCTGTCGGTCGACCACACAGCAGACTCAAAGGTCCACTGATAGTGCAGGAGACTAAAGCCTATCTATGTGTGTCTGGGGAGGCTCTTAAGGATGGGGGGGGGCATCAGGAAAGGAAGGAGGGTCGAAGGGTGAGCAAACCGGCAACAGGGAGGTTAACCATCGTACTGGGGATGGGATGGAGGCTTGGGGGGGGTGGTTGTGGAGGGAGGGAGGGTTGCAACTTCCACCCGGTGGCTTTCTGAAAAAGAAAGTCCCTCATGACCCCCACCCTGTTGCCCCCCAGCCGAGAAGAGCCGGACGGGACTAAAGCCCCCCATTGTTGTCCCCTCACACAGGATCACCAAGGCCCCGGCAGTGAGAGAGGGACGGGGGGTTGGAAAAAAGGATGGGGCTGGTGTGGGAGGGGGTGAGCACGGTGTGTGTGTGTGTGTGTGTGTGATAGTGTGTGGGGGGGTGGGAGGGGGTGGTCAGCCCGCCAGCTCAAACACAATCGTGTGATAGGACTTGGCCCTATCTAATCAAGGGCAGGAGGTCACTTCCGAACAACTGGGCAATAAAAGATTATTTCAAGCCACATAACAGAGAAGCCGTTGGAGGGGGGAGGTGGGAGAAAGAGAGGGAGAGAGGAGGAAGGGAGGGAGGGAGGGAGTGAGAGAGCAGAGGGGGGAAGGGTGGCTGTCTGTGAGGAGAGGAAGTGAATTGAAAAAAGCCAGCAGACGGGAACCATCTGTCTGGATGCATAGTCTAATCTAAAAAAAAAAAGAAAAAAAAGAAGAGGGAATGAAGGGGGAGGAAAAGGTGGATAAAGAAAGAGTAAGCTTCCTCTTCTTCCTCACAAACAAACACTCACCGATCTGTCTATCAATCCAACTATCTATCATTCTTGCTATCTATCTAATGTGCATATGTGATGCTTTTTGTCCTTGGTTGAGATATCAAAGGGAAAAACAGAACAAAAGTGGTTGTAGGGGGCCTGGAATGCAGCAAACACACAGAACTGTCCCCTGGGGCTGTTAAAAGAGGAACAAGGACGTGATCTTGTCAGGGTTAGGCTATGTGAGAAAAAGTTAAAGCAGCTCTGGGTTTAACAGAAGTCACAACAGTCTGTATGAGAAATGTTTTTCAACTTGAAGGCTGGACAAGGCTTTTTAAATTGAGGAGGTGATTTTAATGTAAGGCAGGCTCTGTTCTGTTGTCATTTTGAAATATCCCCTGCTATAAACTATAGTCTTTTGGTATCTCTTGAACCATTCACAGCATATTTGGGGATCAAATCTAATGACTCTTGACAACTGACTGTTTCCAGCAACAGTCTCCAATAAGAGCAACACTGAGACAAACACCCCGCTGATTTAATTAGCAGGCGGAATACAAAATCCCAAGCTAGTCTATTGGGGCCTGTGAGAGCTGGCAAGGAAGGAAGTGACACTTTGAATACTGATGAGTCAATCGCGCTGATGAAATAGGAGCCATTGATCCAGAGCAAATCTCCTCTGTAGCCGAAATAACGCCTGGCCATTAATTACAAAAGGAGCCAACTGAATGATTGCCAAGGGGTTGAGTATTGTATTGATCCATGGGCCTCCGCCTCCTTCTCATCATCATCATCATCAACATCATCCCCTCCAACTGGCCTTTGTCCATAAAATGGTAGACAAAGACAAGAGACAGGAAGGGGGCTTGGAGAAGAATGTGGTATCAGATAGCTAGTAACGCTGCATAGACACATAGCAGGTTAAGAGGGGGGGGTGTGAAAGTTTTACACTTAAGTTCCTGCGGGTGGATGGGTGTGTGTACCCAGGAGCAAATGCTCAAGAGGCTCAAGAAACACCTCCATCTTGAATAGGCCTCGACACCTGATAAAACACTGGGTCGTCCCTACAGGCTCTTTATGGCTCCTGAGGAGGAAAGAGGCCGCTAAATGACTGTCTGTCCGCTGACACGCCGCTCGTTTGACAAACAGGAAGCAGCCAGTAGCATCTAAATGTCGTTCCACATGACAACTGAAGACAGCGAGGTCTGTGGATTGTCCATTGTACCCAGGTCATCATTTCTGCAAAGGCACTGTTTTGAGGTAGAGGCAGATATCTCAGAACTTTGGCAAATTAAACCATCTCCATGCTAGATACTACAATAAATATATGTTTATATAATAATAAACCCTTTAAATGAGAAGAGAGGGGGGAAGGTTTGTCTAGCTACTAAATTGCCGCAGTCAAATGAAATTGTATTTGTAAGGAATTGTCTAATCTTTCAGGACATCCCTCCTTGAGATATTCTAGATCTACTTTCAGTAAGTTCAGTACCCCTGAAGTCAAGCAGAGGAACTGCAGTTACAATCACGCTTACGTTCTTCAGTCGATGGCTACTTGGACCTCTCTGAGAACCACAAAATTGGTTGGCCTTTTTTCTGTTGTCAAGCCAAAAACTGTCTTTATAATATCATCTCTGTTAGGTGAAGATATCACATCTCCAAGTTGTGGGATTTTTCATGTTTTAAGTTAAATTGAAGGATTACATGTTCCTCTGTGGGTTGAGCAAATCTTCCAAACCAAACCCTTTCAAAACTTGTTATATAAACTCTGAAATGCATGGTGGTCGAGGCAAACACAAGGCTGCTTTTCTTATTTACGAAGATGTTTACATTTTGGATATACAAGGTTTTCATCCGACAACAACAGCATACTGTATTTTTCCGGTGTTTTGGACATGGTTAATTATAGCAGTGACTTTATCAGGACCTGTACTCAAATGTTTTATAGCTATCTAATATTTTTCTATGTCATTTTAATCCTGTGGAGGCCGAGTGTGGATGTTGGAGCCGTTTCTAAAACACATCAACTCTCACATGTCGCTCCAGCACACAGAGATCATCCAAAACCGAATATCTGAGGAGATAACTTCCATAAACTTTGGTCATCACGCTGAAGTCCAAAAAAGCCGCCTTCCTCTCCAAAATCCACCACCCCCACGTTTCCCCTGATTGCTAATTTCTATTTATATGCCATGAGGGGAAATAATGAAAACCAGATGAGGAGGCGGAGGAAAGCTGAAGCAGGCCTTTTGGTGATGAATGCTGTGGAGGAGGATGACTGTTTATAGAGTATCCTGCTCCATCGCGGCTGTGCCGGCAGCGGTGCCCTGGCTAAGAAAAGGACTGCCCCGGTAGGATGTGTGGGTTGGAGGTTCCACCATGACTCACTTGGTAGTCATGCGTGTTTGCACTTGTATGGCCCCAAAAAACCCAAAGCTGCAGCAAGGGACCCGCCAAGCCTGACAACTCCAAATAGCATTACGTGGGTGTGTGGAGCAGCTAAATTTACACTGAAACAAGTGCAAAGAGGAGGAGGAGGGGCAGGTTGTGACCATTTATACCACTGAATTACTTAATACTGACTCAGATTTCACTTTCTTCAGCGGAGTGGCAGTCCAGTGATGAGTAACATGTGACGCAGTTGCAGAGCAGTTCACGTGGCAGGGTGACTGAAAAGTGAAAGAAACTATTCACGGACCGTCAAATGTTATTTTCGACACCTCCGCCGATTAGATCAGAGATTTAAGAGACATGTTAAGGACTTAACAGAGCCAAGTTCTGGAAATGGTGGGAGTAGGATCTGTTTCCTTATTTGGCTTAGGCTGGAAAATATCAAGTAAACACTGTCTTCCTGTTCACCGCCTCCTGAATGCAGTTTAGATCTCTTCCACCCCCCCTCATCTGTACAGGGGAACTATAGTGAAACCTGAAAAAAGGCCTCCTATTGTTTGCTATCATCCAGGAGCCAGGAGCAAATGGGGCTCAAATTGCCGCTCTGAAAGGTAACAGGAAATTGACAAATCGCTAATCCACTCTTAACTATTCAGGGCAACAAAAGGTACATTGCACCAAAAAGGGAAAGAAAAGCACATTAAGTACAGAAGGCCCATTTGGAGGGATGGTTCATTTAATGCAAACTGCTGACAAACTGGAATAAGACTGCATGCTAGTCAGTCTTAGTGAAAGCCTGGTCAGCTAAATGACAAAAGCAACAAGATACTTCCTTTGTGCTCATGTTTACCATTAGCTTCTTATCTGTTAAGTATTTAAACCAAACCTTTCACTCCTCAAAACTGCCACAGCTTTTACTGTGGGGCTCAAGCTCACGTTAAATCAAGAAACTCTGACTCCAAAGATCCCAGGCCTGTTGCACACAACAGCACCTGAAGGCACCACCATCACATGTAGCTGATTATTGACACGGTTGTGTTGTTTTCTTGCCAACGCTGCACTTTTCCAAACCTAAGCCACAGTATATTTTTCCTTTGTCCCAGAGAAATTCCTGGTCACAGTTTGTGTTTCCCCAACTGTTGGCATTTCTGGCTGACCAACCAACTTTCAAAGTGATGATCTCATCCCCTGGGGGCCCGGAGGTGGAGGGGGTGTCAGTGGGGGTGGGGGGTCAGCGGACTTCCCAAGTGATAAATTCACTGACAAAAAGAGGCGGCCAAATGGGGGAGTGTGGGTCGGGGTGTGGGCTGGGTTTGCCCCTGTCGTTGCCTTTAGAGCAGGAACTAGCCATAAAAGCCCAGCATTGATAGCCCCGGTTTATTATCTTTGAACAGGTGGCCCCGGCTACTCGTAATGGTCACTCTCATTTCTCAAGGCACACACTGTTGGCCTCTACAATGTGGAGACCATTTGGGAGTTTGGGAACATCCCGATCTAGCCGCGTTAAAGCCCAGGGAGTAAACTACAGTGCATAGTTTTGTGGTGACTTGTTGGCTGGTGAGTGGAGTGGGGGGTTTAGAAGGAGAGTTACTTCCTGTGAGCATAACTCATGGAAACGTGGAGGCTCTGTTGTTGATGCTAGCAGCTTCGGGGCTAATCGTGTCAATGACCTGTATTGTTTAGCTTTCAAGGTTACCGAGGAGAATCGCAGCAAAGAAGCCCTCCAAGAATGTAAACAGTCGCATTTTGAGCTACAAGCTGTTTCTACTCACTGCTGAAAATTTTTACCAGAAATTCCACACCCAGCATGAACACACACACACACACACACACACACATGCATACACACACAGAAAACAGTGATATGCTGTTCGCCAGTGAACTCAAACTCGTGAAAATAGACCCAAGTTCCGTTAAAGTCAGCCATCAGTCAGATCTTTCACTCCTCAAGCAGGTTACTGTTTCTCAAGAGCTCAATCAAGACACCAGACAGTGCTATTTTTTCATTAATTAATATATTTTCTGCATTAAAGTTAACATAGTTTTCTTTTGTGCCACCCTTTAATTTTTCAGTAAGTATTTGATATTTTGTTATATTCAGACATGAGTAAATTTAAGACTGTCTCTTGCAATAAATATCATAAAATAATAGAGCTTCACATAATAAATATTTTTTACAACAAAAAAAATGTTTAAACAGACATTTTTTCTTTTTAAAAAATAGCCAGAATTCCTCTTATGGATTTTGAGCATACAATTTACACAAAATAAAGAAACAAACAAAAAAAAAAACATGGGAGAATGCCACAAATGTGTATGAAGAGTTCAGATGGGTGGAAGGAGAGAAACATATCTAAGTGGAGAAAAAAAAAATACTATGAGATGGATGTGCTTTCATTAATGCAACATGAGCATAGGAACCACGGTTTTAGTGTGGTAGCAACCAATAAATTCAAACATACCTGCTTGCTATGAATACCAGGTAACAGCTACATAATTGCCCTATAGTAGATCGTCCTTCACAGATTTGGTGAGAGGCAGCTCCCCCCCGGGCACACAGACCCACAGGGAACTGCCTACCTAAAACGGAAGAAAAACTTTTTCATATATATAAAAAAAAAAAAAATAGTGTTAATGAGGAGCTGAGGATAGACATAGAAACAGTTAAGGCAAACACTGGTCTGTAAAAACATGGTCCTGATCCAGAGAAAACAAAAAAAATAAAAATAATTGAGTGGTTTTCGTTACTCCTTTGCTTAGCTCCTTAGGGTTCTGCAGCGAGGAGGGGAGGCGGGTGGGAGGTGCTTAGAATGTTTGATAAACATTAATTTGTGACTATCATCATCATTATCATTGTCATCATAAGATCCACATCAAGAGTCTCCCGCGCACACGCAATCACAAACACACAGGGGCGATCAGGAAGGTTTTTCAGGGGTCTGTGGGGCCCAGCTCTCCAGTTTGCAATAGACAGTGTTGGAGTTCTTGCAGCGACAGCCGGGCCTGTTAACCTGGTCGTAGCAGCCCTGGCACGCCTTCAGACACCCCTTGACAGGTGGGTAGCACAGCAGACAGGGGAAGAGTACCGACATTAATCCCATGCACAGGAAACGAGAGCAGCAGTGGGAACGTGACAGCGAGCAGGGGTGGTCAGCACATGAGTCCCCCTCATCGTCATTGGAGCAGTGGTAGAAGATGCCCTTAACCAGGCACATGCAAGTGCCATGCTCCAGCGCGCTCTCAGCTGAGCAGAGGCACTGGCCGTTGCACGCCAGACATGAAGGCAGGCTCCTGGGAGCCGTGCAGTCGCTGCACTTGCACTTCCCACAGCGCTCACAGATGAACTGGTGCCCGGCAGCAGCCACCACCCCGTTGACAGAGCCAGAAAAGTCTGATTTCCCTTTGCCCTGGGGCTTGAGTGGAGCCTCTAGTGGAGGCTGGTGGAAGTGAGGTCCCTGCTGGGGCTGTAAAAGGGCCTTGGGCTTGGGCTGAGTCCGAACAGGCCGCTCCGCTCTGTGGTGGTGCTGTAAGCTCATGCCGGGCCTGGTGGGGGGCGAACGTGCCAAGAGTCCCTGTTCAGAGGAGGCGCTGCTGTTGCTCCCTGAACTGGCGGCACTTCCTGTGCTAGTGGAGCGGCTGAGCCCCGGTGCCCGGGACCCGCCGTACTGCTGTCCCCCAGCCACAACCACCACGCCGCCCCCGACATGATGGTGGTGACCTGACGGCCGGTGCTCATAATTGTTGTTCACATTGACGAGGATGACCTCGTGAGTCCTCTCCTGCTTGTCCTGGGGCCTGGGGGCC
Organism: Enoplosus armatus; assembly: GCF_043641665.1. Taxonomy (NCBI): domain Eukaryota; kingdom Metazoa; phylum Chordata; class Actinopteri; order Centrarchiformes; family Enoplosidae; genus Enoplosus; species Enoplosus armatus. The sequence goes on along the minus strand of NC_092189.1, from coordinate 21,628,831 downwards.
ATGCGGGGCGCAGGGGGCCTCCGTACCACCGAGGGCCCCTCTGTATACTCGTTGTTGGAGCGGATGGCCTTGATTTGGTCCAGGGAGAGAATGGCGGCATGCTGGAGCTCCCGCTCGTAATCCGACCTCTGCCGGCTCTCTAGGGAAGGCTGCTGGATCACCACTAATGAACCGCCGGGGCCATGTTGACTTTGGAGCTCCATCTGGGGGGATCACCACTTCCGACATTCACCGTGGACTTGGCATGCATCGGAAAACCTGCCAGAGGGGGGAAGAGAGGCCGGGGAGAGACAAAGGAGAAGCAGGGAGGGAGGGGACATGATCAGAGAGAGCCAGAACATGGCATAACTGGCAAACACACACTGTCCTGATGGCTGGTGGGTTAACAGGACTCATTTTAGACACAAGACCAATATCATTCTCCTCACTCCTGAACAGCAACATAAGAACTCTTCTGCAGCAGCAAACACAGCACGTTTCAACATGCATCAGGTGAAATCAGCAATATGTGCATTATGATATTTGATGGTGTGTTTGAAGTTAAACCAGACTCTGTGTTTTCCTCCTGTCAACTTGACAGTGTGTCACGTTTGATTCCGTTAAGTGAGGCAACCCGGAGAAAAATGTTGACTATTAGCGAGACTTTTTGTACCTTCTTTCCCAATACGCACACATCTAAACTTCAGTAGGCCCTACAAATACTTCCCCTCCTCATTTACATTTGTATGACTAGTTAACATTTAAATGCACCGCGGCGACGAAATGAGGACGCGATCCAAGGGAACTAAATGAGCTGCCTCACTTAGTATTCTATTACTACACCAAAAAGGATTTCAGGGAAATGGGGACAAAAGTAGAGTAAAAAAACCTAAAGGTCAGACCGAGTTCCGACCAAATACAGACTTCAGTTAAAACCGAACCGAGCGCTACAGCGAGACGCGGTCTCTTTTTGTTTATTAGAAGCAGATAACTAGTCTAATATACGCCTTTGTGCCATAAACACCATCAGGACTTTGGGGTTGAGCCTTCGTGGATGTTATGAAGCAACGCCGAGCTGCACGAGGCCAAACCTTCCTCAGTTTGCAACAGAAGATGAAGCCTCGTGAAGACACGTCAAAGCTGCGAGGACGAGGCGCTGCAGCCAAAGCACAACTGACCGATGTTGCCTCTCTTGCGCTTTACAAATACACCAACTCTTCTTATTTTCTATATTCTGTGCGTTTAAAGACGCACTATCAATAGGATTATCTGCACAGGGCGCGTTCAAAGGCCAAGACGTCGTGCGCAGAAAGAAAAGCAGGAGCCTGTAAAACACACAGAGCCGGAGATCAAGAGACATTAGAGGACGCGTCCAAACAGACGGGGAAGAACTTATGAATGAAAACAACCGCCGTGGGGGAAGGGTGTTTGTTACAGCAGAGCCGCGGAAGGACACAGACATGGAAACCCATCAACTTCATCAACTAATCGCGATTCCTTTAACCCGCTGCGGGTGTTTTTTTCCCCCGTGTCAGACACACAGAAAATGACACGGAAAGTCTTCGCCTCGGTGCACCAGTGCAACATAACCTTTCTATCTCCACATCACTACGCGCGCTACTACCGGATAATAAATGCAGTGAGAGAAAATGAATGTGCGTGAAACAAGTGTGGAATTGTAAGCAAGATACGTACCTATATGCAACCGTCCATAACGTCGAATCCATCAACCAAATAGGCTACCAAAACTCCATCAAGAGGAAGGGGCAATGTCCAAACGTAGACTATGAGGTCTGATGCATAACATTCACAGCCTGTTAATCCAAGTGCGAGTGTATCCCTTTGCGTTATTCCCTTTTCTTGGTGAGCTCTACAGAAGTTCAGCGCGGGTTACGCATGCGTTCGTCCCAGGATAAAACAAAGTAAATCCACGGTGGAGCTCTGATGGAGGAGGGAGGGAAGGCACCCGGAGAACTGCTGCGCACTTGGGAGGCCGATCGTTAGGCAAGACAGCCCAGTTACAGAAGTCCCGCAGGAATTGTTGTAAAATAAACAAAAGAAATGCTTAAAAACGTCTCGGATAAATAAAATCAAACACGAGTGAGCTTATATCCAAGACTTTCTCCTCTTCGAGTGTCTGCGGGGAGTTGGCTTTGAGTTCTGGCTGCTACTTATTGTTGCGGGGAGTCTGCGCTCGCAAAAAGCGTCGTCGGGTCGCAGACGGCGGTGCGCTCTCTCCAGCTCTGCGGGCCTGTTCAGCACTGAATGAATGGGAACGCAGGGCTCAGTGTTTGCTCGACAAGCCAACTCCCATTGGCCATTCACTCCACTGAAAAAGGATACATCGCATCCGCTCCTGATTCATTGGGCAGATGTGGAAGGCCGGGCGATAGAGATGTGTGCACTAGTTAAGGTGGAACAGGGTTTTTTATTTTGCGTTGGCTCGACGAGGGGGCTCAGGGAAGAAAAAACTAGTTTCCGTTCTTGCGGGTTATGAATAACGATGTGAACAAGGTTAATGTGACTAATAGTGATGTAATAAACGCGCCATTTATTTTTAACTTGCTGATTTGTCAGTTTTGGTACACAAGCATTAGACACACAAGTAAAAGCCCCTTTTCATATCCTACATTTATATTCTTTATCTTTCATTTGCTCTGCTTTTAAATTATAAAGTGAAATACCACGTTGGTTCCAATAAGACACAATGATAGAGAATATAACCACTACTGATACACTCATAATATAGTTAGTTGATATTTTGCGCTAAACTTTATGAACAATAAACTGAAACATCTGATTATAGCTGAAGCTTTGGGATGAGGAATGAAGGCTGATAAACTAAAATGTTGAAATGAGGAGTTCAGTGACTTCATAACGTGTTAAATGACCAGTGGTGTGTTTCTATATGAAAAAAGAGCCCTATAGAGGTTTATCTCAGAGGCATTTAAAATAGTTTATAAAGTGCTTAAGAGGTGCTTAAGGGACACCCACTCATATCAACTTATTGTTATCAAAAAGATCATTAAAGTTAACCTGGACTCTATTATAATAATACCCTCACTGGTGGTGGGACCACTCTTTGGAAACCACTGTCTGCACAGACAACTGCGTGATTTTATAGACAATTCAGGGAGGAAACGTCAACAGGATGTCTTCTCTCCTCTCCGGAATGTTCCCATTACGCATTTACGCGTGTCATCAGAGGAAACACAGCGTGTCACGATGAGCCTGCAGCTTGTGTAACCCTCTGATATGGACATTTTCCCATCATTTGAAGAGTTTCATGGGTCGATTTAGGCATGGGAGGTGGGGGGTGGAAATGGTGGTGGTGGTGGTTAGGGGTTTAGTCCTGGACCACCTTAAGAAAAAAGCAACCCTGCAGCCAGGGGAAAGACTCCCCCCTCACTCCTGCCACCCCCCCCCCCCTCCTCTCTGTTCCTGACTGTCTGGTTTGATTGGTGTCGCGGATGCGCTACATCCGGATCCATGAGAAAAGGAAGTTCAATACAAAGTCAATTTATCCTATTCAAATGGAAAAATCAATAGATGAGTGACCTCCAGAGGCATTTCGGGTCAGCCTCTGCTTCAAAAAGACCACGGAAAAGGCCCTGCTGGAGTGAACGGACCGCCACAGCGAAGCAGAAACGGCTGAGGAGGGTTTTTTTTTAGGCTGGATGTTAAAATTCAGCTTCTTGGTGATAAAGCAAATCCTGGTAGACCGACAGATGGCCGCCTGGATCCCTGCTCTTAGTGGTCGGAAGTGCGGACGGAAATCTCACGATTACAGCAATTAGCTGATTTTCCATGGATGGATGTGATGAATTTACCAGCCGTGGCTGTTTTTCTCCCTGTGGATTTAGAGCAGCGGTTCCCCAAACTGGGGGGTTTAGGAACTACCAGGGGTCCTCGAGGAGGGTCCAAAATGTCCCCAGATAAAAGTCTAATTCCCTAGATGTCAGTGCAAAGGGTCATACTCTCCACTGTCAGTATGAGCAGTTATACAACGTTTTACCAACCTAGGACATATTGCAATCTTGCCAAATATGGGCCTAAAGTGAAAAATATTTAAAAACCTTTGATTTGACTGTGCAGTTATTAAAAACCCCCACAGGGAACGTTTTTCCAGAAGAGCCACAAATATTTCAACTTACAAATAATACAAAGTGGCACTGAAGACATGCAGAAAAGAGACAGATTCAGTAGAAAGCTGAGCTAAAACCCAGTGAAAACCTGCTCCCAGCAAACCACATTTCTGCACTGAAAAAGAAGGACTTTCACATTACGTTAGCAGCTTGTGTCATGTTACATGGTTTTTTACTAAAATGTGTATTTGACAGACTTTTCTCAGCAGGCTAATTCTACTGTAAACTCAGTGCTAGATGTCTTCTGAGTTCTTACTCGTGACATTTCCTTTTTCTAGTAATGTTCTTTTGTTATTAAAAAGACAAGAGCAACCAAAGCGTACATAAATGATGCATTTAATACGTCATTAATATTTTATATGATCAAACATGACACTTCAACTCCTTTTTCAAAGCCAAAAAAAATAAAATATTGTCCAGCTGAGCTTTCAACATACAGGTGTGTTTACAGAGTGTTGTTTTTCTAGTATAAAATAGAAACTACGGACAAAAAAGTTCCTTCGTTTTGACTTTGTCCATAGCAGCGTGGTCAGAAGAAGCACAGGCCGCTGTGCTGCTGCTGATAGCTGATATACGACTGGATGAGAGAGTCGGGGATCCGGGGCTTCACAGTATTCAGGGCACTTTCAAAGTGTCTGGCCTCGACGTGCTGCGCTTTGATGTCCTCCTGTAGGGCCAGGAGGACAGCCTCTCTGCATACTGCTGTTATCTGGGACAGGAAACAGACACAGACATTCGGCTGTCAGGCAGAGCGGTCCATCCACTGAACACCACTGAATCATGTGAGCGCTGTCAGGAGCTGATGGACTTCAGGGACAGACTGTGGAGGGTACATGTGTTATGGAAGTGGATAAGTACTCCATTCAACTTTCTCAGAGAAATGCTTTTATCTCATGCACATCCCGAGCATTGCAGTACAGAGGGACAAACAAGCAGGACAAATCCAACTGTGTATCACCTCTACAACCACATGTCTGTATTAAACAGACAGAAATACCTAATGACTGTCCCACACTTCGGCGAACAAGTAAGAATTTGATTTCTTACAGAGGGTTTGTTTAACAGTGAGGTAAGAGGAAATCCAAATTGTCTGGAGTCGTAAGACAGGAGAGCTGTGTGATCTGGAAAAGACAATCACCGGATTGGCTGAAGTACAACATGTAATTATTGAACATTCAAATTTTAAGGTGCATCACAAGTTTATGTGGGTCTTAAAAATCATCATATAACCCTTAAATAATACGTTTACAGTTTGGAGGGGGCTGACAGAGTCACATAAACTGAACTCTTATCCATTTTAGTTGGAGACAAAAATCTATCTAATAATCTCATTAGATGTCGTATGGAGACAAAGAACCACGACAAACTAACAAGGAACTCTGCTAAATAACAGCTAAGGACTAAGTTCCAAACTTTGCATTTCTTTTTTTTTAGGCTAGGTCAGTTTTAGGCTCTTTCTCTGTCCCCTCTTTAAATCTGCAATGTAACTGGGGGTTTCTGGTTCTGCCCTTAAAGATTTAATTGAACTATATGATTATTTCTGCATCCAGAGCAGCTCTTTCAAAGGACAAATGTCTGTTTAACCAACATTTCTAATCTGCCATGTCTACGTGTAAACACAGTACTCCTCCTGCAGCCTCCTTACTCCAGTACTGATGAAATTATGCAACGGCTGACATGGAGTATTGCTGCAGCCAGTGCGGGTGACCTTTGGGAGAGATTCTGCACACGGCAGAGGAGTGACTCACTTCCGAATCGGTTGGCGATGGCTGATGAAGGCACCTTTCCCAGCACTGCCACACTCCTCCCTTTCTAGAAGCACAGCTTTGTTCTGAGCCAGGGCAGCTGACACAACTCCCTCCAACAACAGCCTCGCAGGAAACTATTTGCCTGTACAACCACTGATAACGTCTGGTGGGAGGTCAGTGGGACAGGCGGTCATGTGATGCAGCAGAGCTGTGGAATATTGAACAGTGAAAGTATGCATGTAGAGCAATGTGGGTCCACTGAAATTGCTCACTGGACCAAAGCAATGCTGGTCCCTGCACCCCCCTCTACAGCTGCACTGTGTGGCACACGTGCAGCCGTGACATGCAATGTTTAGGATTTCCATGGAAAAACTTCAGAGCTCTTTCTTTTATTATCTTAAGATCGGGGTCTGCTTGACTTAGCTATCGTTTTATTCTTTTAGCAGGCAGAGTGTGTCAAGCCAGCTACAGCCGGTTCTGTCCTACCACCCTGCTCCCACCACAGGTCCACTATTTTCGACTGTTCCTAAAAGTTAGCTAGCTCGCAAATGTTAGCAAGCAAGCATAGCCAGTCTGTCTTCACTTGCCTGCTAATACTACACAATAAACAATAAACCATGGCACAATAAACTCCCTGATCGTTGGAAAAAGATGAATAGGTTTTGTGATAAAATTGGCTTTTGATTGATAATGTTAACCTTTGTTGCTTGTTTGTGGAGGGCTACAAAAGCCCCTACAATAGTGCAAAGCATTAAGAAGTAAAAGTACAGTGAAGCAATTTAGTTTCCTCTCCTAGGTCAGTTGAAGGTGAGGAAAAAGGAAAACAGCCAGTTTTCTTGGTTTTCTATGTAGCGAGTTACTAATGCTCAAGATTTAAATTTTAAATCACAACATTTTAATAAAAATGTCAACAGAGCATGACATCATCTCAAACACATACAAAGGAGAGACTTAGTGGAGACAGGAAAATACACAGCAGAGGTTGTCAACTGTACATGCACATGACAGCCATGGTGTTTTTCAGGGCGAGAGTGTAAAATGAGGGGAGATAGCTGTTTGAATGTGCTGTGGCCCAGCTAGCATGCACAGCCCAGGACAGGTGCTTTGCAGATGTCAGGATGTGAGGCCTAGTTTCCCCCCTTCTTCTGTTTCAAGCCAATGAGCAACATGATTTAGGCAGGGTAAACACACAGGGCCGGGTTAATTTTGTATGAGGGTTTCCCATCATTCAAGTAATTTAGGCCTGTCAGTAATAATGATGCAAAACAATGAGGCCATGCATCCCGGGTCCCTGTTTACAAACGTAGTGGGGGCGAGCGAGCACGGAGAGGAGTTAGCGAGAGAGAGCGAGAGAGATGCCACATGTTGAACAATGTGATTCAGTGTTGTTTCCAAGCAACATCCATAAACAGGAACAGACAAACTTTGCGGCACAATCAAACCGTAATTTCTTATTTACGTTGAAACTTGACTTGCAGGACATGTTAGCCTCCTTGTGCCTCAATCTCATGATTCAACGGTTAATAATTATTTGGTTGTTTACTTCCACAACACCCCTCGGGTTTATTAAAAAAGGGAGGAAAAAAAAATGTCCGGAGCTGCTCTGAAGTACACAAACGACACACACACACACACACACACACACACACACACACAGGCCTCCACATTCATGCTCGCTGGGTTTATGAGCTGGTCTGTGAAGGCGATCAACAAGCCAGTGTTTCCCGCTGTGTGTTTGCCCGTACAGGCCTTGAAAAAAAAATAAAGCCACAAAGGCAAACAGGGCGAGCGAAAGAGCCAGTTTGTTTGTAAACGTGAAGGCATTCCTAGACCGGAGCCAAAAGTCCAGTGCCGACCCCCCTCCAGCACCACCTTGATACCCCTGACCCCCCCCACCACCCCCTAAAGATGGGCCCCCGGCACTCCTGAGAGGGAAAAAGAGCAGGAAGGAGAAAACTGCAAATGCACAGAAACGAGATGTGTGTGGGGGGGGGTCGGTGGCGAAGAGTGCTGACTTGTGGCAGGCCAAATAAATTATAGATGTCTCTCTCTCTTTTTTAATTTTATTGCGATGCAGACTTTACTTTTCATTCCCTTCATAAATTATGTCAGCAATCACTTAAATATACGGAGAGGGCTACGCTGATGCATTGCAGCGGCTGCTCTCCGGTGATGTGGGCGCGCTTAGAGTTCCTGCAGGTGGCACGTCGCCAGTCGCAAAGCAAACGAGAAAAAAAAAAAAAAAGTAATCATCAAGAGCCTCTCAGTTTGGAGACTAAAACTTGCTGACTCAAGATGACCCAAAAGTCAGCCTGATAGTGAGTCAAAGAGAGAGGTTTTGCCGACGAAGCAAAAAGTGTTTAAAGTAACAGTTTGTACAGTAAGCTCTTCCTTTGCAACTGGTTCAGGTTAAACAGTAAGGCCTGCGACTAACTGCTAAATATTCACTGACTCATTCTCTTCTATCTATTTATTCAGCAGACATTTGTTGACGATACAAACTTTCTCTGCGACACCCAGCTCTTCATACAAGAGATCTTCACGCAGACACGACCCAGGTTATATTCAGTCAGGGTCTCGGGTCAGTGTGTCAATATGTCAGATGCCTGAGAAGATCTGAGCAGATCAGTTCTGATAACATGGTGCCTCATCGACATCACAGGGGAAAAATGGTGTTATTCAGGAAAACAAATTGGTAGCCCATCGTGGTGCTTCCAGTGTTGGTGTTCTCTCTCTTCTAGGGTTTGCTCAAATCTGGTCTGATGTTCCTCGGAGACTCTCCTCCCAAGAAAAACGACAGCGTCAGTCATTTGTGTAAAATGCCTAAAATCAACATATGTTTATGCTTAACTGACAGAGACCTCTAGTGACTCATGGCAAAGCGTAGGACTTCAACATGGGAGACCACTGCTTCTTACCCGCTTCATTCCAACAGTCGATGTTGGTTTCTTTTAACCATGACGACAAAGGTTCCCTAACCTTAACAAAGTCGATATTTAAACCCAAATAACAATCATTTCCTAACCCTAATCGTGTGGTTTTTGTTCCTAAACCTGACCAAACTTTAACCGTATCAGAAAAATGGTCCTTTTTGTAACAGTGATTGTAATGGCTTTGAAAGATAATGACAATGTATTTTGCCGTTTGTACTCGATTGTCCCTTTCGGATACGCCGTTTTTCTTTTGAAAATCAATTTTTGCATGTCAGGTTTGGGTAGGTTTCCCCATGCATCCGTTTTGGATCTATGGGAAATGTTTGACCCATGAATCAGTCCTCTGCTGGTGGCTGGCGAGAAGCTCCACGGGGGGCAGGAGGAGGCACACTAATGGTGTGAGAACAGAGCGTGGTACTCATTTATATACCTGTAACCTTCCAGTCATCAGCTTGATTCATGCCCAGACTATCTTAATTATACATCCCAAGATCACAAGTTTGTTTCAGAGAGTTTTACAATTTGTGCAACATATAACACCCCAAAATTAAATAAGGACAGAGAACAACAGCGAAGGAATGCCTCTTTAAGGACAGACAGGCATGTAAAAACAATATGGAGAAACAGAATTACAATATTAAGTAAATAAAGTATAATTTAAGCTACATAAAGCACAACATTCATTTCATCACCTTTCGTCCTGACCAGGAAAAGCATAAAGCTTTAAGCTTAAAGCTCCTTGCTACACCACCGCCACCATCAGCAGAAATGTCCGGAATCCTTGTGTCAGTCATTCCACCTTAATAAAATGTCAGCAGAGGCTCTTAAACCGCAGAGCTTTTAAATGGGTCGCTGGAAAAGTGATAGATACTCAATTGGAGCGCCCACCACATCCTTGTTTCCACATATTCCTCTAATGACAAGTTTCCCCTGGTGGTTCTCAAACCCCTCTGAAAGCCAAGCCTCACATTCATGAATGTGCAAACACACACACACACTTTCTTAAACACTAAAATGTTTGCAAGGACACATCTAAGTCTTGCTGAAAAGATTCTACCATTACTCTTCAGATTAGCTGTCAATACGCAGCGAGAGGGAGGAGGTCAGACGACCATAATGACATGTTGTCTGGAGGTTAGCAGTCACATTTACCTCCGCTGTCTGTTGGTCCTTTCATACAGACAGGAAAAGTAATTTAGATCTCCTTTTGATCTTCAAGTGGACTAAAGGTTCGTCTCTCCGAAAAGAAAGGAAGTGAGACAGACAGGCAGAAAGTGGTCCTGTGTGGAAGTCTTTAAGAAAGTTTGAATCAATATGGGACTTCAGAAATGTTCTATATACTATTTTAGAGGAGCTGAAATTAATTTCCAAAACCACCTTCAGGGGGCAGACGTGTGCCCAGTGGAACAGTTAAGAGTGCAAGAAGAAGAAGAAGAACGCAGTCTGGAACAGATGATGGTTGGTGTAGCTCTTGACAGTAGACTACACATAACCACAGCAGTTTTATTCAGTTCTGCTGAATATGAAGTTAAGCTGAAGCCATTGATATCAGTGTTGAAGTTATGATCCTTTTTCTGTGGCGGTGCTTGATGGTTCCTGTCGTTTGTCTTGGTTTTATAGTTTTATTAAATGTTTAGATATGATGGTACCACTTTCTAATAAGACGTGCTTTAAAGTATTTGTTGTGTAGGTTGTAACTAATGACTTAGAAGTTAATAAATCATTATTACTGCCTTATGTATTGGAAATAAACCATTAATAGGAACCTCTGGGTTGCCAGGTTGTGAGAAAACCCTTTGACCGCTCACCGTCTGGAAAATAGCTGCTAGGTATCAGGACCAAAACATATTAAAACATATTAACATTTACAACTGCAGACTTTATGGATGTAACAAAAACCCATACAACCATTTGTGATTCCTCCATCACTTGCTAATATTTCCAGATAGTTTATTAGAAAGGAAAACGCGATTATTAACGGCTTTATAAACATTTGAAGCTACAGAATTGATGGCTTAGTAGAAACATATAACATAATATTCATAACTATACTTTTTATGGTTCATTAGAAACTCACGGGTATTTATTAGTGGATTATTAACTGCTAACTAATAATTAATAAAGGGTAATGGGGCTTTTTAATAACCTATTGATTACAGATGTGAATAACCTAATTTATAAACGTTTCATTAAAAATGGCTTATTACTGATTTAAAGCATTAGTAAATGATGTATTAACAATCATTTAGAAAGCGGTACCAGGTGTCGTATTAGCATCTAATATAACATTGTAGTATAGTGACAGACGAAGGCAGAGGATTCCGGTCAGTGAAGCCATGCGATGGGGCTATGACATTAGGACGGGCACGTGCAGGGCACATTTTGCTCAGGGCTGCGGGGCCTCGCTCGCCTCCCATGCTCCCAGCCATTAGGGTGTCACGACATGAAACCCTGGATACAACAGCGGCCTTTATGCTCTACTGGTCACCGCACTGCACTTCCCTCTGTAGCCTCAACTACACCCTATATCATGCTGCTTGAATGCACACAAGCTCTAACATGTTGGACGTATATACTGTATGTAGAGTGATATACTACAGCACGTCCAGCACTGTATGTGAGGTCCTGTTGTCCTTGTAAGATAAGGCAACACGAAACTTTAATGACCCCAGAGAGGAAATTAGGCCGTTGTAGCAGCAAAAGGTAACAAGATACAGCAAAGAATAACAGAATATAAATAAGAACATAGCAAAGTGGGGGTTACATAAACACACCTGACACTTTTTAGCACCAGAACGTGGTAAGCAGAAATATATGAGTGGAATAAAAAGTTAGGAGTATCAACATTTAGATGGGTGTGCAAAATAGTGACAATAATAACCTTAAGCCCTTATGAGGTCAAGAAAAAAATGTTATGCAATATACCAAAATGGAATTATACATGTGCTGCATGAAAAAGGGAAAAATCCCAGAGATGTACAATATTAACAAATACACAGTACGGAGTCTTAGTGTGTACAGGTGCATTATAAAGGCAAATAGACAACTTGTACCACGTGTCAGAACAATTTTAAATAAATAAAAAATAAACACACTGTACTCGTACGCACAAACATGCACACTGAGCACGCAGTGACACTGCATCCTACACGTTTACAGCAAAAACAACTTTGTAAATCTATATTTTTCCACGCAGTATTTCCCCGGAGGAGGTGAGAAGTGGCGCGTGCCATGGGACAACCTGTTCAGCACGACGAAAATAAACCTTTCTCGAGAGGTGGAGGGGGGGAGGGAAAAAAAAAAAAGAAGCTTGCGACTTCTGGCAGCGCATACCAACGTTCTCAGGTCAAATCTGTCTGGTGTACTTTTCGCTTCCTACTTCAACAAAGGCGCTCAGTGAGTGTATCAGACGGCCTTAATGAAGGGCTTGTTAGCCGGGCTACCGGCAGCAGATCCACTAGACCCGGAGTGTGTGTTTACTATCAATCCGCCCTTGTGTCTACAGCAGGCTACATCCAGTACTCCCCTCCTCCCTCCTGCCTCACCCCCTCCCTTACACACAAACGGCCACATTTACAGGAGTGAGCCCCGAGCGCCACCCCCCCCAACCCACCCTCCCACAAAACCTCTCCTCCATCACTCCACAAGTCCTGCACACATACTCTACAGTGCACCACCACGCACACAAACTCTCTCTCTCACACACACACACACACACACACACACACACACACACTGCACTTGCTGACATACAGTTAATGCACTGAACATGCGTCCATACACATGTGAACACGTTCATATGTAACACACTCCACCAGGAGGACCACACAGATAAGGTTCATGGGCCAGTGCACTAAAAAAAAAAAAACACATTCATGGGCAGACACAAATGCATGTACACATACACACACACACACACCCCCACTAACACACACACATGTGCAGTGATTTGTACACGCCTGCATGCAAATGTACGGTCTTTCATGGGGAAGTCTTGGACATAGCAGACACATGCATATTTGCTTGACAAACAGTGAGAAGCAACATCTAGAAGTCACAGCGTATTCTCTTATTTTTATGACGTCATAACTTCAAATAAGAGGACACAACTTGCCTCAAGTGCAAATTCTAACCAGTCAGTCCAATCGATGATATCCTACTGTATGGAGGTTAATGAAATTAAATACAAAACCAACTTGGAACTATTATTGCTGACGTACAATTCATACTAAGTATGACGTCAAATTGAGTATGTAGTGCGTTCCAACGGCATGGTGTGTGGAGTTTGTTTAAGCGAGAAAGGCCCGGATGTATACTTGATTAGCAAGAATTTAGCACGCAGAGTGAGCTTACTGCAAAATATTTCATAATTTTGTAATGTTTTACACTTGTGACAAACAGCTTTTGTCATGTAATGCAGTCACATGACTGTCTTACTTGAGTATACGGCATAACGGCATACTTAATCGTTCATTTAGTAGGCAGTGTGCCGTACATACTGATTGAGTATGTAGTAGGCGGTACGTTAGTATGGGATTTGGGGCACAGCCAAGACCTGACCACAGCTCCATGTGAAACCTATTTAAGACTACAAGGCGAGAGAGAGAGAGAGAGAGGGAGGGAGGTGAGGTTAAGCATGGAGGGAGGAGAGTCACGTGGGGAGGAAGGGGGGAGAACGGAAACATGGCACATGATCATGAATAGCAGAGTGGAGTGTGTGTGTGTGTGTGTGTGTGTGTGTGTGTGTGAGTGTGTGTGTGTGTGTGAGCCGTGGATGAATGTGCAAATGCTTGTGCGGAGGAATTTTAGATTCCATAGAAAACTGATGATGAAAGTGTGTTTGTGTGGGCTTTTCTTCACCACATGTTACAGCTGAGACAATAGAGACGAAGGGAACATATTACACACGAGTGTTCCAGCAGACAGAAGAATAGAAACGTGTAGGCCTGACAGACTCTTCAATATTACTATACTGTGCTATAATTATTAAGTCTATTTATTCCACTTCTTAGCCTACATTGAGTAAGCCTCACCATAAAATGATGTTTGTCTGAACGCGTCACATTAATTGTCTCCTAGCAAACAGCACCTCCTTAGGTTAGAAAGATTAATGGTAGAAAAGTCAGTCTTCTTTAATATCTAAAAGGATTGTGATTACACAGACATACACGTTATACATTATTACGTTATAATATTGTGCTGCATAGTTATTGTTATTTTGGAACAAACAGTGGCACAAGTGTGATTTTGTCCCGCTTTCACCTGAGACGGGATTTGCAGCCACTAGTTGTTTGCTTATACACAATTATCAACTGATAAGGTGTTGACTTCTATATGCCAAGATGGGACTTTTGTTGATGTTGTTGTTATTTATGACCATTTTAATGTGTAATGCCTTAGTCTTAATAGTTAATAGTGTCTACATAGAGGCCGGCGTGCAGTAAGGGCAGAGATAATGTTTGACTTGACCTAAATAGGCAGAACCGTGTTTTTAAAAATATTTAGTTAGTTCGTTAGCCAAGATTAAAGTTCTTGAATAAAATTTAAAAATTGTACATGGTTGAGCATATTTTGGCCACTTTTTTCTTTGCCATTAAACTTTCCAAAACTGAGGCTAAAGTCAAACAATAAGATATCCGGTGTAACTATATAATAAGACATCTGCCTTTAGGAAATGCTCTTACAGTAACTAGAAACCTAATCTGCGACTTGCACTGTATGCAGGGTGCTGTACAGAGTCTCATGTTGACACAGTAAAGGCTTGATGTGAGGCGTGTTTTCTAGCCACACAGGAAATGTTTGTCATGAGAGCGGAGGATGCTCCCGTCTCTTGACTCACTGATAATGTAAATAGAGCGGCAGGATGATTTTCAGCTTCCATGTCAGGCGGTTGAGTGTTACCGTCTCAGGCCCCTACCCACCTTGTGTTTTGGAAAGACCCATGTGGGATAGCACCTGTGTTGGGGCTACACAGTGTTAAGGTTGTGTGTGTGTGTGTGTGTGTGTGTGTGTGTGTGTTGGGGGGGTATAGCTGGGCCTCGCCTTTAAGGGCATATTTGTCCTCGCCCCTTAATCAGACGAATGAAAGCTCCACATTCTCCCTGGACTTGGGAAGGCAGGGATGGCATATTTACCAAACACACCCACACTGAAGTGACCTGGAGACTGTGTGTGTGTGTGTGTGTGTGTGTGTGTGTGTCCATGTGGTAATGTCAAGGTAGGTAAAACTTCACCTGTGTGATGTGCTCCACTGAAATTTTCCTGTTTGCTCCATCCTTCACACACGCTTGGAAACACAGTACCTGTATACACGCTGTGAATGTTCACGTGTATTAGTAGTAGTAAGTACAAAAAACACTTTTGATTTTCAACTGTTACTCTAAGTTAAACTGAATTTAAAATATATTCAAAAAGGCGGAACAAATCTCACACCTCACAAGTACAAATCTTCCAAAAATGGAATCAATTTCCATCTTATTAAGTCATTTCTTACCTCTGCGTTTTTAAAAATTCTAATGTGAAATTAAATTCCATTTACTTTCATTGTATTGGCAGAAATCTCAGCAAAGGATATCTCAAAACACAAAACCAAAACTATGAACTGTGAACAAGCTGGTGGTCTGTTGCTACGGTAACTGTCAGATCCTCTTCAGACACAACCACAATCAGCCTGCCACCATCTAAAATGTATGAAAAACTTACATGAGGTCGAATGGCCAGAACTGGGAGACTGAAGGCTGGTAAGGATAACCCTGACTGTGTTGAATGTCTTCAAATTGAAATGAAAACTTATGAAGTGTCAGTTCATAAAACAGCCACCATCCATGACAGCATCTCTGGAAGGCCGTGTTGCACAGACGTCTCTTCTTATTCTATGTAACATGTATTGCAGAGCATCTAAAGTTACTATTACAGCCAGAAGCCAAATGTACATATAACTTACTGAAGTGACATCACTTGAGACTTCACACAGATCGCTCTGGAGCCACAAAGGGCTTCATACAATATGTTCTCCTCAACATCTGTAAACATTTGAGGGAGCTAATCTGTTGTCATTTTCCTTCAGCATTTCAAAAGTGATACATCACAATTTACATAGAAATCCACTTTTAAATGATTGAAACTGAGTTAATGGTGTGTCCTTGACGCTGTGACACGTCCTCTTGGCTCCGCAGTCCTTTTCTAGTTTTATTAGCTACTTTGAGGTTATTCTTCCCTCCTCTCTCTCTCTCTCTCTCTGTCCCTCTCCATTTTGGCATCCACCCCTCTTTCTCTCCCTCTGTCCTTTCCTACCTTTCTACTCTTCCTCGCTTGCTCCATTTGTTTCTTTTTTGGCTTTTGCTACCAACGTTCTGTCTTTCAGTCTGGCCAAAGGAAACAGTACGACTAGTGCGCTTGAGGGCTCATATTTCCCAGGAAAAATTCAATTTGTGCTCACGGTGTACTTGCACATAAACCACAGCGAAGGCTTGAAATATAAAATGTAAAATTACGGCCGATTGGAGCCATTTCCCTCTCAGCGATTGCTGGCCTTTAGAAAGCCACAGCAGCCTGCTGGCTGAAGCGTTGAGGGAAATGTTTTCTTTTTCAACCTTTATTTAACCTGCAGTGTCGACTACGAACAACATACTCACAATGACAAGAGGCAAAAGGCTTGTTGAGGAAGTGAGGCGAGCTGTTTCACAGTCACACAGAGTTACAGAGGTGTGAAAGGCCTTTTCCTCGCAGCCTTTGTCGAGCTGTTGGCTTTGTTTTCCATATCGACTATGTTTTTCTGAGTGGCAGCGTGACCGCTTCTGTGGTCAGCCGCATAGAAAATAAAACACACACAAACACAAACCATATTTTGGAAAATCCCTGCCAACTTCTGACCTCGTCAGACACGCATTCCACCAAAGCTGACATGTTTATTTGATGTTGATTACAGATTGCTTTTTTTTTTTTTCTTAGAGAGTCCTGGATTGATGGCGTATATCAGCTTGGTACGTTGTGTAATGTTACTGTTATTCAAACAGCAACACGTTTTGTTGATGCATTTTTTGCGCTTGTGTCCTTGGTGATAAAAATCTTTGCAACAACAAATACCGGGTCATAAATCAGACAGACGACACACAGAGCCAGAGGAGGAACAGCCACAACCACAACAGGTGTTAAGAGGAAACCATTTGTCTTCCTGTGAGGGTGGTTTCGCTCTGAGTGTGTGTCTGTGTGTGTGTCATTGTGGCGTGTGTGTGTGTCATCATACAAGGTCTTATTTGTGATCAAACTCTTTTCATGGCTTTTAATCGTTGCAAACAAGCTTCTGCAAATCCAGCGTGTCGGCTCAGGCTTCTATTTTAAAATGTGGGGGTTTAACAAAAGACCTAAACATCATTCCAAAACTACTTTCGTGTGCTTTAACTGATGCAAAAATGCACCACAGCTTCATCAAGTTACAGCTTAACACACTGACTTTGTTGACAGGGTGCTGCGGAGGTGATCAGTAATCTAGGAAAGTCGAACATTAAGCATCGCAGGCAGCACATTGACGTCAGCACAGACTGTTGACCTGCTTGATTTGTACATCCTGCATTGGAACAGACTTGCTCCTGCCAGTGTGAAAAGAAAAAAAAAGAGTTAAGAAAACAATTGCGCCAGTGAGTTTGAATGGCTGTCAGCCAAGCGTCTCAGACACCTGGGCTCGGACCAAACAGCTCTCCCCCTGTTGGAGGGAAAAGACCCACCGCTATGGAGGTCGCAGTCGGTCAAAGGCATCTGAGACTGAACACAAAGATATTCCGATACGGCTGAATGCTGCAGCTTGAGGTTTTATTAAAATACCTCAACAACCAACCCCCTCATCCAGGGAGATGGAAGTTGCGACACTGTGAGATGTCGAGGGCAGGCGGGTGTGCAGGCGGGTGGGCGGGCGGCAGGGTTGGCACTGCCTGTTAGTTGTCGTCACCTCGTCACCGTGTTCTGCATCCAAACAGCAACTTCCAGTTCTGTTCTTACTGGTTTCACGCAGGGAAATCCTGACTTTTTTTTGTCAACAGCTTGTCAACATCTGCTAAGTGCTCATTGCTGTGGTGTTTTTGCACTTCACCTCCTGGAGGTCACCTGCCAATCACACAGCACAGGGAGGTCTGCAACACCCTCTGTTAATGAAGTTTGAGTTTCTGTAAGTTGTGCACTCAGAGACTGTCATTACTCGTTTCCTGTTTATTCCAAACAAACGGTGCTGAAGAAAACACATCAATCCTGTGCGTCTGAGGAATTTTCCAGAGAAAGAAGACGTGCCATCTTTAAAGCTTTTCTTAACTGTGTATTTGTTCAACCATCGCAAAAAGAGAGCAGCAAAACAAACATTTATTGAGAATGAAAATATCAGATGATTATTCGGAGCTGAGGAGCTTTAAGTGCATTTTGCCCAAAACCATGAGTAGTAAGGGATGTGACCACCATGTATTTCATATCGATCAACACAGACGTGTGTGAATATTTCTGAGAGGACACGGAGAAGAAAACGTTGATTGATGATGATGATCGCATTGATTCGGCATGCACTATTTAAAGCCTTTTGATCCTTTGTTTCATAATTTGTTTGTTTTTTTTGAACATACATAACGATTCACTCCTACATCCTGTAATATCGAGCCTTACACTCTTAATCAATCCCATCCAACCAAGTCAGTGGACTTAGCTAACAAGGCAGCGAGTTGGAAAGTCTACAAGGCGTCCTACTGAGTTTAATTTGTTTGGAGCCATAACAATCTCTAAAGAGGGAGCTTTCCCAAAGGTTTTTTTCTGCAGGATCAGTACTTTTCTATTTCTTCACTGGTTTCAAATAAAACTCCCATCGAGACAAACTCTTTATGTAGCCAAAGACTAGTAGGATTCATAATGACAGTAGATTAAAAACACAAACTGAGATTTGCCACTGATTTAGAACTTTTCCAGAGTTTGAAAAAGCATGAGACACGAGTGCTCACTGACAATATCTTAATTAAATTAAAAAAATAGTATCTGTCTGGTCTCAATTGTTTTTACAGAAATGTAAAATATTCTCACCCCTATAGCAGAAATCCTCTGAATAAAACCTCTTCATGTTGTAAAGTGTTGTATGGAAACCTGAAAGGGCTTCGGCTTTTCAGCAAAGCTACAAACAAGGCCTGGAACTGACTCTGCATGTGACAGGGTGCAATAAATCCTCAAGGTCTTTTCCTGTCAGGGCTTGATCATAAATAGAAAAGAGAGAAGTGGAGTAGCATCACACCTTCCTTCAGGAGCAAGTTAAGCCCTTCTTCTTTGAGACAACACTACGATTACAGTATCAAATGTTGCTTCTGTTTAAGAATGTGATGGCAGAGGTGAGGAAGGAGAGCCGGCAGCAATTTTCTGGGCTGAGTGTGAGTTAAAGGTGTGTGTGTGTGTGTGTGTGTGTGTGTGTGTGTGTGTGTGTGTGTGTGTCGGTGGAGGGTTTAGTGGAAAGGTGAGGGTTGGGAAACCAGATGTCACTCCGGGCAGGTAGGAAGACAGGTGATTTTAACAAGCTTCTAGCTCCAAGCTGACAACAACTACGTCCTCCAGCATGACCCCCCCCCCCCCCCCCCCCCCCACCCCACCCCTCCTCTCAAACAAGTCTAAAATCCCAGGAATGTAATTAAAGTCAAAGCTTCAGGTAGTCAGACTGCCAAGAGGCTGAGGACTGAAACAGGCTCAATGAGTCCATTCGTCCATCATCTCTGCAACGACGTGCACGCCGTCCGCAAACACTCGTTTTCATCGGGAGAGATCTCACAGTATTATGCATAAAAAATCTTTTAAAAAAAGTAATAATAATACAAACTGGAACAGATTCACTGAACATTTTGGGGCAGAAGCAGACTGATGGTTGAAGAAGCGTGATGGCTGTCAGTTGTTCTCATGTCGCTGTCAATCCGATAAGACTGTGGTTATACTGGGCAACTTCCAGGTGTGAATGTGTGTGAGAGCCTGGAGCAGGGTGTTAAAAAGACTGTTTCCGCTCACCAATTCTATCTTTAATCAAGGTAAAAAAATATGCAATATAATGAACAAACATACAATGTAAAGCAATAAAATGCAAGTATGCAGAGTTCAGCGCCTCTCTGAAACATTACCATACCAACATTATGTTGCAGGGCTGCTATGTTGGATGATTGCATCACAGTGTACAGGTGCTCAAGTTATCGGCCATGTTATATTGGATGGCTCCATCCTCTGCACACTTTATATATATTCTGTAGCACAGTGTTAATGGTGTTACTACGGGCAGATATATGGAAGTATTTGGCTTCAGTCTCAATTCTGTTTGAAGGCTTTCCAACGTTTCATTCTTGTTCAGCCTCTGAGGTTGGTTACAACTTAACACAGGCCACTTAATACAGGCCATGGTAGCAACAAATATTAATAGAATACAGCAAAGAATAAAATAATATAAAGTTTATTACGAAGAGGTTTTTATAAGTGATCAATAGAGCATGCAGAATTACAGAACTAGGCAAGCTGTTGATAAGGAAGTGAGGCTGCAACAGAGAGGACCCTGTTAAAGCTCCATGATGACACCGACTGCAGTCGACAGAAGATTTGTCACGCAACTGCAAAGCCTCCATACGACCAGCCGACAGATAGAGAGATGCGAATGCAATGCAAGCAAGTGAGAACAAGAGAGGGAGAGATGGAGCATGTCAGCGACAGCGTGTATGATACGGAAATTGAAACTGGACTCTGCTTAGTGGCCTCCAGCTCCAGTAAGCATCTTGGTGTTGATTTACGAGCCACCCCCCCCTTCACCCAGCTCGCTCCCTGGCAGTGTGGGGCTTGACGCACAGCTGACCGATGCTCGTCGGCTGCGGCTCACCCAGCTGCCTACTGCATTACCAGTTAGCATGCCAAGTCAAATATAATGGCTCAGTGCTCTGTCACACAGAGATGGAGAGGTCCCGCTACTCTAAGCGTCCACAGCAAGGCAATACCGTTCATTCCTCCCGGTTATATAAGTTTATAACTTTGCCAGAGGATGTGTGGTACAGCAGCTCACCATGACACCGACTGAGAAAATGTAAAACACACAGTATATATTTCCTTCACTGTATAATACTGCATGAATATTGATATTCTCATCTTCATTGTCGTACTGTATATTTCATCTCAACAGCCATGTCCTTGTTATGCTCTTAGATACATTTTAAATATTTTGGGATTTTGTTGAGATATATTTGTTTGCTGTTTAAGATTTATACATATACAGTACATATGCATGTACATAGGGAGGCCTATTGTTTTCAGTTTATATTTTTCAAAATCGCATCCGGAAATTTACTTTGTTTAATAATACAAACAACTGGATTTTAAAACACCATTTGCAGTGCAAACACTTTGCAGTTTAACGTTTTACTGTTATTCTTTGTTCAGAGGAACTCACATAATCAGCAGCTGATTTGTCTGATTTCTTTTCACTCTCTATCTCCAGAAACATTTTCTGAGTGGTAAACATTGCAAGAGGATCTCATTTACTGTAAACTGCGGTGATCGCTGTCTTCCTGCAGCAGGAAACACAAACACTTTTGGATTTGTGGGGGGATTTTTTTCAGTAAGAATTGCTTTTAAAAAACAGGGAAATCAGCTACAAACAGCTAAAAACAGCGACATGGTGCAAATGCAAACTTCAAACCTGCTGTCTGAAGAGCGAGTATAAGAACAGCCAATCAAGATGTGACTAATCAACAGTCACAGTCAGTGGGTTTGGACATTTACTTGTTTATTTACTTGATTTGCTGCATTTGTCTCTCAGTGCTCTTTTCTTGTAAACACAGCATTATCTTTAGTACTGTGTTGCTCTGTTATCTGTATCCTGTTTTCTCTCAAACTTCCCCTCAGTGATCACGGGAGTTTAAAGTTTCATCTAATCTAATTTGATCTATAGCGCTGGTATGTAAAATATAATACGCACACAGGTGAGACCCAGCATTTTTTTCCACCTTATCAGCTTGACTGTGGCATGTCTTTGAATTTTTGTGGGGTTTCAAGAACTCAGTGGCAAGTGACTGCAAACCTCCATTCCACAGATGAGACACTATACCAGAAACCCCGATGTCAAACACAACACCTGATAGCGGGGGATTGGTTTCTTACTGCATACCTCCACCAGGTGTACGCCTGCTTTAGGCTGCTTTTTGGGTGGGGGCTGCCGAGTCAGGAATCAAGCAGAGAGCGTGTACTTTCAGGATATGAGGAGGCCCTATAGATAACCTCAGACTGCACTCACAATGTCAAAACAAAAGACAGAAACACCTCAACACCTCGCTGATCAGACTAGATTTTACGACAGTTTTCTGAGCTTTTGGAGTGTACACATACATGTGTGTTTAAAAATGCTAAATGTGAACACCGGATATCAAATCTTGAGGAAGTCTGTATAAGATGAAATGTTTGTGATTCAATGTGGAATAATCAATGTTAAATTTAAATTTGAAAAATTCAACTAATCTGCCTCAGAGCTATGGGGGGCGTAGCTTGATCACTTTTGATTGACAGCGGCATCACCCTAACAAATACAGTGTTTTCATTATTGTTTAATTTAGAAAAAGATTATTGTGGAACATGGTCATTACAGATTCTCAGATCACAAGGTGTAGATAACAGAGCTGTGAAGCTGTACCCAGATAATTAATCAATGATCAAAGAATTCTATTAACTGACATCGTTTTGTTCTGCCGAGTTGAAACTGGAGAACTTCATGGGTCCACTCTGTTTTCCTGTCACGCTGGACCCAAATATTATTCAGTTTCATCTGGTTTGGTTGTGTCTGGTTTCCCTGCCAGAGGTGTTGCCTCTGTGTGTCAATATGTCTAATAACTGAACACAACTGAGCGGAGTCACTATCAGCTCAGATGATGTGGTGCATCAACATCATCAACATCAACGCAGAAGAAATGACATGTATACTTGACCGAGACGGCTTGTGAAGTGGTGGCACATCATGTTGCTGCCAATGTTTATGTTCTCTCTCTATCTGTTGTGCATTTTGGATCCGGTACATTGATCCTAGGGTCTGTTTGGATGAGGTTTGACTATCCTTAAGTCTCTGTCGGATCAGGTCTCTTTTTTTTGAACATTAATATATGCATGTCGGGTTCAGGTAGGGTTCCCATGAGTCTGTTTTGGAACCGTCTCCTGGTCCAACTTCGAAACTTCTGATGCGAAAATAACCAATATGACTGTAACTTTGGCGGACAATGTGGTCATGTAGGAGGATCCCATCACTTTTAATGAGAAGGTGATTAAGAAAATAGTATCAAGATCATAAAACCTGCCTCCTGCACTATTTCAGGAAGTCATCACAGATTCTTCTGTACACGCCAGAACTCACAAACATACTCAGAAAGCATGACAGGGACAAAGAAATCTGTGCTTTCACAGACTGCCAAAGCACGCTAGTGTCTGAATCATTTAAAAACAGTTGTTTTCTGGGCCTGTCAGAAGACCAGCATAACATTTCTATCATGTCCGTGACCCTTGAAGTCTAAATATACAGCTGGGATTTACATTCAGGGGAACAGATATACTGTACGTCTTATGAGAATGTTTTTTTTCTGTCAAATGGTGTATAAACTACGAGTCAAAGACAAACATGATTTCTATGACAAAGAACAAGACGGAGATAGAGAGAACCAGACCCAGTGGAGAAAACTCTCAAAACATTTATATTCGACACCACAATGCAGTAAATAATAAACCCAGGCTAAAGCCTACCTAACTTAAAGTTGGTAAATGAGTTTATTTGGCCAAAATGTATTCTTTTTCTTAGTTATTTGTGTCTTGAGGGACAGAAGACAACGTGAATCACGCGACAGACGAGTGCAGAGAGACAAATGTGTCACACAAAGGAGTGTTTGTACGATTACTCCCAGTCTGCTGTGAGATCACGAGGGCGCTCTGTGACAAAGCACAGACCCGACACAGACATCATGGAAAAGCACAGTAACATCACACAGCAATGCAGGCCACAGTCACAATTTCTTATTTTTGGGGGTCAGCAGTAGTCAAAAGGTAAAGACGTAGGCTTGTGAATGCAGGGTTGCCAGTTTGAACCCTTGAGCCAAGCACCATTTGCATTGGATTATTAAACTTTATGCTTCATAAGATATGAAGACACATTTTCAGCCTGAGCTCATAAGAGACAAATCTGAAAGGTTGATTGCATGATTGTCAAACTAATATCCTAAAATCAGGGCGAGAGGAACTAGATGGCTTTGATTATTTACTATAACTATATCTATCAGAGCAAATCTTCACTGCAAATATCTTTTTGTTATTAGATTTTAAAGCGAGTCGAACTCGGACAAACATTAAGAAAAAGTACACTTGACTGAAGAAAATTCTTGTTTCCTTCATGAATTGCGTTTACTAGTTTTTTGGTTTGTAGAGGCAGATTTTTTCATAAAGAGGTCACAGTCATCTCTAATTTCATAAATCTCTTATGCTGCTTTTAGGGAAACAGGAGTTTTCCCTTACAGATTTTACGCTTCTGTGTCACTACTGGTTTGGTGTTATGCTGCTTTTCTTTTTCTGTTGCAGTCATTATAACTTATTCAAAGAAAGTGTAACTCACCTCTGCTCCAGAATACTTGTTGGTCCGAGTCACCAGGTCATCAAGAGGAACACTTTTGGCCACAGGCATGTTGCGGAACTGGAGAGAAAAGATCTCATGTCGGGTTGGAGCGTCTGGAAGAGGCACGTAGACGATTCGGTCAAGGCGACCTGGACGCATCAGAGCCTGTGGGACGGAAAAAAAAAAAAGTCAGCCTCTGGTTTACCATAATATTTCACAAATTGTCACACAAGTCCATCAAGTTAAGGCTTACACATCAATACTGAGCATCAGTGAAATCTTCTGTGGCTTGTTGAGGGTAACCCATGTTAAATTCAACTAAATCTAATTATTTTTCTTCAAACCTTTTCCTGCACATCTTCTGTACATGATCACTTTAACATCACAAAAATACTGTCAGGACTCTATGCCTCTGACCTGTGACCTCTTTACTGCATGGTTGTTAGGGTGGAGATCTAGGAACTGGAGCGTCCTCTACTGCTGCATTGATTGTACACCTCTTTAAACAGGACCATGAACCAAATGCCTAAAATGCAAACTGTGAAATGTACCTTTTCCACTTCTAGCAGCAGACAATGTTGACGTTATCTGATAAACCCACCACTTCCTACAGATCACATCTCCGTGACCCCAAAACAGTCCTCGAGTACCCAAAGCCGTTTCTGTCTCGCTTGTCAGACGTCATTAAGTGGCAGGCGCCTCTCAAACACAGACGGCAGACGGACAGACAAATATGCCCCGTCTCCATTCGCTCTCATCAGCCAGGCTGTGACAAGCTGTGGTATAGACCGATAATGTTTGGTTTGGGCTGTGTATCCGTTTGACCAGCCAGCTAACCGAAGAACAGCAGGATTTGAAAATAATAAAATGCATTTCACTCGCTGTGAATTAGCATTTAATTTCATCACTGGAATGAAGAATCAACAGAAAAACAAACATCAACTAGAAGTGACAGTTTCATTGTTGTTCTTCTCCCAAGACTCAGTGAGGCCTGGTTGTAAAGACAGTGGAGCTCCTGGCTTTGGGCCAGACAGGCCACAGCGGGGCTAAACCCCGGCCAGCGGAGACGAGGCAGGAGACACACACAGACGCAAGCCATGCAGGAGGTCACGTCAGGAGCGATCAGTGAAGGTTGGAGGGACTGGACCAGCAGCCTTTGAACTCTTGTTTACATAGTCATCACAGTGCTATTCCTGCTTCTCCGCATGCACCATGTATCTCCCACGCCTGACACCCTCCTTGTTTCTTTTATATACTAATACTAATAAACTATGAACATTTATAGTATGTCAACCTGTTTGCTTGATGGGCAAAGCAGGACAATCTGCATAGGTTAAGAATTTTAATCACTTCAATCAATTAACCAAAGTACCAAAGTAATACTGAAATGACAAATTTGCCAATTTTCATAATTGATTAATAATTTAAGTTGTTTATCAAGCAAAAATGTCAAACAGCTGCTTTTCAAATGTGTAGATTTTATACCTTTGTAAAGTGGCTCTGGATGTCAACTTGGGCTCTGGGAAACTGTCTGTGTTCTCACTGTTTTCTGACATTTTATAGACTAAATGCTTAATTGATTTGTCTGAAAAGTAACTGACAGTAGAAACAATAAGGGCCAAGGATGAACTTTCAACCTCAACTCTTAAGCCAACATGGACAAGTAGGACATGCATAGAAAAAAATGATTTCAACATCTACAATTCCATGACAACTGGGCTAATGCTCTCAAAGATCATATGCTATGATCAAAGCTCCAGAAGAGCTAATAAATGGACCTTGAGGTGATTGTTTTGTCTCCTGCTGTTTACATGGTTGAGAATTAACTTTGAACCTCAACAATAATGAAAAATGTGAGTTGCAACCCTATACTGGAGGTACTGTGACAGAAACTATCAAAAGCTCTTTGCCATGTTACATTTTAAGTCCATCTGCTTGCAAAGTGTGCCGGACGCAATTTTAAGAGTTTTGTTTTATGGTTTTCTTTATTTCCCCTCTGGATAACCGATTCCCATTTACTGGGGCGATGGACAGTTTTCCTGCCTTTTATCGGTAGCTTTTTTTGTGTTCCTGTGTATGTGTATGGAACATGAGAGGATGGAAACTGGAGACAAACATTAGTAGCTACCCTTAGGTAACCACAACAGAGCCATGGCTGACAAAGGAGCAATGGATCATGAGAGGAAATGTTCTTGTTTTTCAGGTCTCCGGATTCTTCCACTCGTTTGAGGAGAAGGTCTGACTGTGGGTGACGAACCATCGGCATATAATGGATAGAGATGAATAACATCACTCTGATTCAAAGCAGTGAAGCAGGGTGGCTGTTGGGAAGACCTGCTGGGAGATGGATGGATAGCAGGTTTGATGGCTGCAGCATTAAATTAAAGTCATAAGGGCTTGAGACTTGGGGAACTTGATAAGACGCGTCTGGCAAAACAACTATAAAACAAGTGAGCGTTAGTTTGATGTCACGGTTCTTCCCTCAGGTTAGTGGGAATGGTAGGTTTGTGTGTGCAGGAGGTGAGACGGGTGCAGTGGGGATTGCAGCCTGTAGTTGTTTGTCACAGCAGGTCGAGCCAGTCTCGGCAGTGCGTATTGCACTATGCAGACGACGTGCCAGGGACACTTCCTGAGTTGTTCTCCCTGGAAGTATCTGGCGGCTGCATGCCAACACAAACCTGCTGACCCCCGTCTAAATAACTCACACTGCCAGACACTCCCATGCACACTGACAAACAAATGCACACAGGCGAGCATGCACATAAAAGCTCTTCGGATTGGTCTTTTTAATTTCAGATCCATTTTTCTAGTGCAAAGGCGCCGCCTGCTACTTTATCAGCTGTTAATTCTCTCTGCACACATAATGGAGAGGTGCCCGTGGCTTCCAGGCGCTCAGGCTCCAAGGGTTCCAAGGCGCTCCCAAAAAGCAGAGCCGACCCTCAGCTTTGAGACTGCTAAACTCATCTGACTGCCCTGGAGGGAAAGAAAGGCTTTTTTCCCCTTTCCTCTCAGCAAGAGCAGGGGGCCCATCCATCACTTAACAAGATACACTTCCTGTTCTCAAGGATCCGGGGGTGGGGGTAGGAGAGGAGGAGAAGGAGGGGGAAGAGGAGGAGGAGGTAAAGGGGGACCCCGTGAGACAAATACTTGGCTTGGCATGTTGGGCAAGCGTTGACGGGCTCTTTTCGTAACGGCATCATTCCACCTGAAGTCTTGGCTCGACTGGCAGAAGGCAAGAGAAGAAGGAGGGAGGGAAGGAGAAAGGAAAGGACAAAAACAACCAGACCAAAGGGACCCAGACAAGCCACTTGAAAGGACTACCAAGGACCAAAACCCTACAAGCAAACACAAATAAGTGGCGTGAGAGACGGAAAACCAAATGCAGTTGCATAAATTCTGTTTTTCTAACACGAGTCTGCATGACGGCTAGCATCCACCTTGTTGCACTACTGACATGATAGGCATCATTACACATGAGCCATTAGTAATTAGAAATGCCCCTAGGTAAGAAATACCAACTAGCTTTAAGTCAACATTGAAGCATTTATACACCACTAAATCTGGGCAAGTGTGCGCTGTGGACGACCCTGCAGAGCAAAAAAAGTTTTCAAAAGTTTTGAAAAACAAGTGGGACCTACACTGGATCAGTCAAGCTGATCAAAACACACAAAGAGAGAAAACAGAGAGACAGATGAGAGGAAAAAAAAAACCCTCATTCGCTCTCTCTGTGCCAAGTTTCACTACCGATAACAACAGTAATCATTCCAGGCATTGCAATCCTCCTCAAGAAGTGATTACCCCCTAATGACAGACGACTTCCTATCTGCGAAGGCCGGTACCTCTCCCTAACCAGTGGGGAATGCTGGGAATCTTCTCCTTGGAGCGTTGTTGCTGAGCACATTCTTGGCCAGCTTCAATCTGACCTGCTCTGAGCTACGTCTACAAACTGTTTACAAACGGACGCCCCCGCAATCCAGGTGTCTTATTCTTAGATGGAAGCTTAGACAATGTGTAGTTAAATGAAGATCAGATCTGCTTTGTTGCTCACACTCCCTTCAGATCAACTGAAATATGAGAGGAAAAACACTGGGTCCATGATACTGAACATGCAGTTCTTCCCTGCACATCTGATGAAATCTCTCTTTTCTTTAAAAACTCTTTTTGTTGGTGCTTTTTCCAACTTGCAGGATGACAGCAGGCTGCCTGGCTGAATAAGTGGCTTGCCTGAGGAGACATCAGTTGACTTTGTTCCCTGCCTGAAGGCATTTGCTGTATGTTGTTTCCTAACCTGTCAGTCCGCAATCCTCAGAGGCCTTGGTGAGTCACACTGACTCGGAGATGGGCCACCCTGGATTTATGCAGAACACACACACAACAAAAAATGCAGAGAGTGTGATGGGAACCAAAAGCTCACAGAAAGGTCAGCGAGGTCTACCTCTGGAGTTTAGATTTGGGAAATTTACAGAGTACTGACTAAATGGAAGTAAATGTTGGCTAAAAACATTCTCTTAGGTATTATGGTTATATATCTGCAAAGGCAGACTACTTTGCTGGTCCATATACTTGAATCTACCCTCAGGTTTGTTCCTTCCATGGTTTGGGAGGGAGTTTGTTTTCATAGATGAGAATCCTTCCGAACCTTACATCGATTGTGCAACACACATCCATGGCAAGACTGTATGGCAATGATGTCACATCCGTGAAATGCGCTATTTGTGCATCTTCCATAACATGAAAGATACTTGTTATTATTTGCTTGTAATAGTTTTACTTTTGTTCTGCTACCACACAAAAAGCGACAGAATCCAGTCACGTGTGGCATGTATTAACGCAGCAAAACCTTCAAACGAGGTGCACTCACTTCAACATTCAGGCACCCATGGCCTGAAGTTAAGGTGTGAACTCCAGGAGGTTTTTGGAGGCAAACCCTTATACCACATTTTTAGATGAACCAGAATTGGATTTTGTAAACAGCACTCGTATTCGACAACAGCTTTCACACTTCAAACGTACCAATCTCTTGGAGAACATGGCCATGGTTGGAGTAAAAGAAAATTCTCAAAGTGTGTGAAAACACCCCTGAGCTTCATTTCACACAGTATAAAAACAGGCTATCAACCCTGTTTCAATTCCCTCAAATCCCACATATATCGACTTGTAGCTGAAAAAGATTTATACTATCTACTGAAGAGTTTTGCACACCACATCTTTCTAAAAAGATGACATAATTTTGGACGAGGCCACGCTGTGTTCAGAGGGACATTGGACCTGCTTTATGTCAGTCCTGATTTTGATGTGGGAGAGGATCAGAGGAGGAACAGAGGGGGAAGAAAGAAAGAGTAAATCAGAGAGTGAGGGGAGGGGACAGCAGAGCAGAGAGAGAGGAATGAGAATGACAGGGGGAGAGAGCGAGCGAGCAACACAGAGTGGGGGGGGGGGGGGGGGGAGTGAGAGAGCAGCAGAGTTGGCAACCAGTCAAAAACATGAGAGGCTTTCACTCTGGATTTTGCCCTTGAGTCAAACTTGCATCCGGCAGGCGAGGCCACCGTGTCCAAGAACCAAATAACTCTGGCGCTGTTAACCCCCTACTGTCCCACAGACTCACAGCCAGGAGGAAGTCAAGATTTGTAGTTCAAAATGAAACCATTTGAACAGGTGATAATAATAAAAAATGACTCTCTTGGCATGCTAGAGCAACCCACTTGGGGGAAAAAAAAGAAAGGGTTGCAAATTAGTTAGTTAGCACTTTCAAACATGTAGTTTTGGAGGAACATCTTCAAACTGATTTCAATTTTTTTTATACTTTTAATTTAAGCTTTTACTTTAGAAAGGAAGTGTTGCTGTAACAACACAAATAGATGCAATTTCAGCAGCCCACTAAAGTCTATAGGTGTACTTACGTATATAAGAAGATAATTCTGGTTTATTACAACTTGTTCTTTTATTTAGGACTGCTTGTGTTTATTGCCCTGGGACGCTTCTTTTTAGCAATGAACATGAACAGTGTTATGATAGGAATGATTACGACCTGAGACCGATGCTGTAATAAACCGGACGGTTTGGTGTTTGTTTTCGTCCTACAGTGTCATGAATTTACACATTTTAGCTTTTAGTATGTGCGGCCCCAGCAGGAGTCAGACTCTAAACCTGGTAAGACCATCAAGGTGTGTGTGCGCACATGTGTGTGTGTGTCAGAGGGTGTGTATGCATGGTGTTGTTGAGCATAGGGCCATTACAGAATTAGATGTCACACCTCTTTTACCTTTTATGGTGTGTGTGTGTGTGTGTGTGTGTGTTTGAGGGTCACAATCATATGGAGACCAGGTGAAGTGGCTGAGATGAAGGGAGGGAGGGGGAGAAGAAGTAGCAGCAGCTGTGTTGCTCTCCTTTTGGGTGAGGTGGGGGGGTGGGGCACTCACACACACCCCTACAGCTGCCCTGGGGGCCGCAATAAAGTCCCTGAATCTGTCAAAACAACCCCGACTGGCTGGCCCTCACGCCTCCACGAAAATAAAAATGACCAGCGCCAAAAAAGCTGTCATATTTTGATAGGAATAGGTGGGCAGAGCATGTGTATGTGCGGGAAGGGTCGCCCACCAGCAAAAAAAAAAAAAAAAAGTGAGGAAAAGCAGAGGAAATTAGACCGAGGCCATGTTGAAATGTCGACTCATTGGAGCCCAAAATAAAAAAGCAGTAAAGTGGCTGCCATAAAATACATGTATGTTTGCTTTACAAAGAGGCGTTTCCTGTGAGCTGTCCGCAGTTCGCAGTTTAATTCTACGGGGCCTTGCGTTCGGTGTAAACTCGCCAGGTCTGGTTTCCATAATCCGCCCCAGAGCCTGTGGGCAACCTCCAAACTTCCCGAGTCGAGTCGCTGCCTCGAACAAATCGGCAGAAACAACTCGTGATGATGTTTTTCCTCCAAACGTTTTTTCATTTGTTCAGTTCTTGTATTCTTCTGGTATGTATGTGTTTGTAGAAGGGCGTCAGTTGAGGATGAAGGAGTGTGAAAGGGCCTCTGAATTTCATCTAACCGAGAGTCCAACGACAACAAGCAAAGCTAATCACTGGTGTGTGTGTGTTTGAGAACTTCACAGATCTTCCGCAAATCCTCGCATTTGAGAGGCTGGAGCCTGATTATCGAAATAGTTGCCAATAAATTTTCTGTCAGTTGACTCGATTACATGTTGCAGCTCCAGTTAAAATTCCAGTTCATGCTCATGAAGTTCTTGGCATTAAAATTTGGTTTTCGTAGTGAGACAGAGCTGAACATCTGATCACTTACCACTAATTCAGGTGTAAATATAGATAAATACTTGACTTTGAATATTTCTTTAAATTTGGTCATCCACATTGATGAACCAAGACTGGCACTTCATGGTCTACAAGCTACATTAAGAATCTTATATTATCACTATTATCTTGTGCTTCACGTACAGTATCTCAGTACACCTTTTGGCACTGTGGACAATAAATATCTTCTGCTTCAACAAGCGATCATCACCACGCTGACTAACAGAGGTTAAATCCTTGGCTGTGGACAGATCCTAACTACACCCCCTACCCAGATACATGCATGTAAAAATTCATATGCATTCTCTGTTGACAGCACACAGAAACACACACACACAAACCTCCCATTGCCTTCCTACACACACCCACACACATACACAAACCTCCCATTGCCTTCCTACACACACCCACACACACACACACACAGAGCCCCCACTTCCCCCCAGAGACAGACTGCAGGTGCCAGGCCCACCTCGGGGTCCCTGCCGGGCTCTCGTTAGGCCTGGTGCCATTCAGGCGGCTCCTAACACGCAACCCTGAGTGCTTTGTGTTTCTCTGACAGCCTTTGTCGTCCTCTTCATGTAGCGGGGGAAAAAAAAAAAAGAAAGAAAAGAGGAGGACTTCAGGGATTATTGCTTTGAAGAATCTGACAGAGCCACAAGGCTGAGATTCACCTTGCACTTATGGTAATAATAGTATGGTTTTTGCATATTTTCACCCATTACATATTCATAACATTACTGCTGTCCATTAACCACGGCTTATACCAGTATTTTATTTAGCTTTCTTCTATCTTCAAGACAGCCATGGGTTTTAATTCATTTCCATATGGTCTCAAAATCCATTTGTAGAGACTTAAATCTTGCTCGAGATGAAACAATGACATCACAATGAAGAGCATGTCTACAGTTATTGCAGCACTTATGTGCTAACAGCGCAGACTTTTTAAATCAGACGCAATGTTTCACTGTTTTTCTCTGCTACTTGCAAGAAAATCACAACAGGCCAATATTTTAATGTTTACAGGGATTCTCCTGTGTGTTTGCTATTTAAGACACATCATAGTTGTGACAGTGATGAAGGCCAGATTTCCAAATACGTTTTGTCGTCCGAGTGCAACCCTCCTCAGTCATTATTAGTGTGTTTACTATTTACATATTTTTAAAATATGAAAGATAAAGGAATGGCCCAACATTATCTCATGACAAAACAACTCTCCCTGCTCGTACACAAAGGATTCATATTGAGGAATGTGTGCATGTGCGCAACACACACTAACACAAACACAGACACAGACACAGACACAGACACAGACTTGAATGCTGCCACTCACGGATACTTACCAAACAGACAAACATAAACAGGCACGTTGCTGAGTGACAGAGCCGATTCGGCCGGATCAGTTTCCACTTCTGTGAAATCTAAACATTAGCTTGTTTACCCTCGTCCTGAGCTGAGACTGGGCCACGGTGAGAGAGGGGAGTGTGTGTCTCTACATGTAGGTGTGTGTGTCCAGTGAGACAGAAAATAGGGGACATGTTAATGGAGACAATACCCGAAGTTGGAGTAAGACATAGACGGAAAAAGACCGGACAGATGCTCTCTCTCTCTCTCTCTCTCTCTCTCTCACCTGCCTAACCCTTCCACCATGATGTCAGCCATGACACCTTTTACACAGCTGTCAGCAGAGTGCACACGGTATAGTAAGAAGTGCTGAAATGATTAGTTTATCGATCAATTAGTTGATCAACAGAAAATCACCAAAGGTTTTTGGAAGCAATTAACTTTTCAAATCATTTGCCAAAGAAAAATATTGAACATTTGCTGGCCAGTTTTTCAAATGTGAGGATTCACTGCTTTTCTGTTTTATATGATAGGTAATTGAACATTTTTTATTATCAATTTATTTCAAATATATGGAGACATGTTTGGGCGATTGCAACTAGTTTGTGGCTCCCAATCACTTTTATTTGCAAAATACAAAAACTTTAGACAAAAGTAAATAGACGTTACATACACACATCGACACAGCTGTTGGCTGGAATATCAAACCTGACATACAGTCCAATGACGGACAGACAACTGACCGATCCTGAGCACTGACAACCGCTGTCTACTGTTCCGGCTACAGAACGTCCGGTTTACTGTAAGTTAACTGGGCTTCTCAAGTTAGGCTACTAGTCATAATGCTTTAAAGAAGAGATAGGCACCAGTAGGGAAGACAACTTTACTTTGCCATACAAACTTGTTAAGTTTCATCACATTATGCACTTTTTGTAGAACATCACTGATTTACCTCTTCTTACATACATACTTATTATTTGAGGTAATCGCCAATGGACCACGAGAAGGAACTAGATATGGTTGCAAAAAAACTCACGACACAGCTGCAAAGCCTCTATATGCATCACTTGATATGTGTGGTATAAGTTCAATGAGCTTTAGTCACTTGCACTCAAATATGTTCAGAATGTTTACATACATGAAGCCTCACTGTAGCTCCGATAAGGAATTCCATGAGTGTTTAGTGACTATAGACATGTACGACCGTTTGTATTCTTTGTCTCTTTAAAAATAAACATGGAGAAAAGGAATTGTGGTTTATACCTGTACGGTGAGACATTTGTAAAATTCCCTGAAATTCACTAACTTTCACTATGTGGAATGCAAACTTTAAAACACTGTTAAATTCCATGAAAGGGGAAGTTTCCAGGGAAAGTTATAATTGTGTAAAATTGGTAAAGTGGGGTCATAGGTGGAACTAGACTGTAAAACTCTGTCAACAGGGTCATGAGTGGCACTTGCAGAAGGAACCCATTGTACTGAGTGGTGTTAATGCTTCTGTGGCTGGGTTTTAACATTTTTGTTACTACCAAAATAACAATGCTCCCATCATTGCCCTGACAAAACAATTCTATGACTCTTTTCTGGGCTCTGAATCATAATTCTTCAGGGATTATTAAAGTTTAATTTTGCTAATTTTCTACTACATGGAGAAAACCAGCATCCAACATAAATAGAAATACATGCCGGTTTTAAAGTGAAAAAATTCCCAAAGATTCTGTGGCTTTCCCAAAGAATTAATCGATGTGTCTGACTCTAGAAACCTTAAATACAGTTCAACCATATCTGCTTTTACGTCTTACTGCTCTGCACACAAACAATAGGAGCTGCATGTTAAATGTAATCTACAACATCAGAGCAATTAGCCACCTACAGCAGGAGATAACAAGACAGAGAAAGAGGGAGGGAGGGACGGTGGAAGAGGGAAAAAAAAATCCCCCACCCAGCATGTGAAAACCTGTGTCAGATTTCGCCACAGACAAGGTCACCCTCTCTTGGTCTCGCCTCAATGCCCTGGCTTGGTAACCGGATCCAACGCAGGACGGCGACAAACCTGTTTTTGTCACAGCAGAGGTGCCCACTTGGTTTACATGCCCATTGTGTTTACAACACCTCTACATTATTATTTCTTTCTCTTGTTTTCTTTCACTGTGAGGCTTTAATTTACCTGTGAGGGGATTCAAGGAGTTGTGTGTAACTATGCACAGCTGTGAACACCCCTTCAAACACTCCACACACACACACGTGCATACAAACCAAAAAAATAAAAAGGTTTGTCCCAATTCCAGAGCCAAAGCATCATCATTGGTGTTATGCTGCACAGCCAAGTTAACACTTGGTATGTTTGTAATTGTGCTGCCTATGAAACTGCACAGTAATCCCTTCCAGCTGCCTCCCTCACTCACCCATCCACCCTCCTCTTCCTCCTCCTCTCTCCCCTTTCAGAGAAACTGTAGCTGCAGCCCTGAGTATGTTTTCCATGGGCCCTGGTGGATTCATCCTGTTGACAGCGCCAAGCCTTTTATGCATCGAAAACACAGTATTCCCTTTCAGGTGGAGAGACGATGGAAGGGAGAAGGGGAGCTGGGTTGTGGGTGGTGGCGGTGGGGGAGAGCCAAGGACGGTCCCCGCAAGAGACTTCAAACTTCAAAATCTTGGTACTCCTCTCTTCACAAAAAAAGAGAGTGAGAGACAGACAGTGAGAAGGGAGGGGATGAGGGATCAAGAGAAGTAGAAGGGGAGGCAGGGGAGGAGGAGGGAAAGAAGAAAAAAAACAACAACGGCACAAAGGAGTGCGTAATTAAGACAGGAAATGGGAGAAGAGAGGAGGGCTCTGGGGGCTTTCAGAAAGAGGCTGGCTGGGGTCGCTTTTCCAGAGAGCGGAGGAGTGGGGCCGATACCCGAGCCGTCTGAATGGAAATCAGATAATCTGTTAACACAAGGCATGGCCCAGATCCTGCCTGCAGACTGACATGGATAGGCCAGTTCCTGTTCCAATCCGCTGCGGTGGCACAAAGTGTTGCCAAGGCAACCAGCTGTTCCAGCCAAACTTTGCCTCTCTCTCCGAGCCGGCGGCAAAAACGACAGGTGGGGCTGCGAGGCGGGTAGAAGTAGCACTGAGGCGCTTGTGAAAACACAAAGCTAGCTCAATGCTGAAACGACACAGCGGTAGGAACTTTACACCCGCCGCCATTAAAACCAAATGCTGCTGAACCCCCGGCAGTGACCAATGAGGTGGTCTCTTCCTTGAACCGGCTCTTTCAGTAAAAGTTAACGGACATGCCTTTCTTGGTCAGGTGATGGCAGGCAGTGATAACGTGATAAGATATTGTCTAGTGGTAACATTTGCATAGCTTTACTGTTTCTTGCCCAAGTTTGAAATTGTTTTTTTCTAACATTGCTGCTGTCAGCCCAGCACAGTAGAGGTGAATGAAATTTAAAAAAATAAAAAATAAAAATCAACGTGTCCAGAAACAACGTCCTTGTTTCTCTGAATACTCCGCAGATCTCTTGCAGTCAAGCATCGTCACTGGAACTATTTTCCACCAAAGAAACGGGCCCCACGGCAGCTGTTCCCAATGAGTACTGTGGATGATAATAATATTGATTATAACTGGGACAGTGTTTTTGTCAAAACATGTTGATGTTGAATTGTTTTGTATTGTGGTATTAACGTATTATTTGTAATTTGGCTGAACTAACTCTTTAACTAGCGGTTCAGCATTGTGCCAACACTGACCTTATTAAGTGGATCTCGTATTGGCCTTAATGTGACTGGTCCACATAAATACAGTACATACATTATTAAAATGTATTGTTTCTGCCACCAGTTACAGTTATTCAGTCACGGCATGTTGCCAACTCAGTTTTTAGTGCCACAACTGTACTTGGCATTATGTTGGCTTACATAAAAATAAATTCAATTATTCAAGTATACTTATTTTAAATGTGGAAAAAAGAAAGCACTGGCACCGGGTATGTACTCAGTGTCAGTAAATATCCTGAGTTGAGGTATTGGAATCAGTGTTGAGAGAGAAAAAGTTGGATCGGTTCATTCCTATCTTTGACCACTCAAACCAATGGAAAACAAGTTGGCTTCCTGCCTCGCAATATGATAAACTTCTGCCCTGATCAATGCAGGCTGCTACTGCTGCTAACTAGCCATTATCACATCTGGCCAAGTGATCACAATTTTAGCACGTCTTCTATGATCTAACTCAAACACGTTTTACATTTACACAGCCTGAAACACTAAAAACAGCTCTCTCAGCCAAATTCAACAGTCTCCCTTTTCCACACTTCCCCAAATAGTAGATTTTACAACTTTATGCTCATTTACATTTTTGTGTGCTTTGTCACAGTATCATTTGCTGCTGCTGCTCTAAAAAAAAGGGCCAAAACCGACTGATCTACCTGACAGTGGTGTGGGTCCCAATGAGGTGTTAGGATCAAACTCTCCCCACAGTACTATAAAAGTGTTATTTACAATGGTCTGAACAACTTTATAGATTCCCCTGGAGGTGAACGGGAGGCCACGGCTCTAAATCAAGGCTGGTTAAAGGTAGCTATTTCAACCTTTTTCAATTTAAACTGCGTTCATATATAAGTGTGGTGACTTAACAACAAGAAGGAACAAATCTCTGGCAATAAAGCCCCACCACTTGACCCACGTCGTTTCCCATCCGACTCTTTGATTATCAAATATCTGAACAGGAGTAGATGAGGGGAAAAAAAAAATGGAAAAAAAAAAATACACCTCCTACAGGACCTCCACCTCTGCTCCCACTTCAAGAGCAAGGCGGTGCGACATGCAGCGGCGTACCGCAGCTCAAACTTCCCCTTCCTCTTGAGGGGAAGCCATTTTATTGTGTTCCACTGAGATAATTGCCAATCCTTTAAATGAAAGGGTTTTCTCAGTGCTCTGGTAATTACTAGATACGCAGCAAGGGTCTGGTGAAGGAGGGGGGAGGTAGAGAAAAAAAAAAAAAGAGAAGAAAACATGACAGGCAGGTATTAAAATTCAATGGGTGGGGCAGGAAGGAAGTCGAGAGAGGGATGTGTTGAAACAGAGAGAATGAGGGAGGGCTGGAGGGAGGGAGGCACGCTGTGCTGCTGTAGCCTCCGTTTGGGGTTGAGGAAGGACATGTTTATGGTCTGAGGGTTGGGCCTTTTTTTTTTTTTTTTTTTTGATCCGGTAGAGCAATCCTGTGCCAAGTGCCAAAGACACATCTGCTCCTGGGCAATCCTTTGCCGTGGTAAGGTGATTTATGTGGTGATCACTGACCTAAACCTTCCTAAATCACTGGTCTTTTTTTAGGAACTTCCCATCAAATTTGGAGCAGCTGAGCTGAGTTGAATAATTCTTTCAGACAGCGCAAATTACATACTGCGCTTCCTACTCGGAGTGTTGAGGAATGTCTCTCAGTGATGATGGAGCGATTGAAAACCAAAGCAAACTGTAACTTCACATGCAGTTAAACACCTCAAAGGTTTCTGGATACACTGGCACCGTTTCACAGCACAGCTCTGTGAATCACCTCAGGTAAACACACACAGGCCAACAGAATAATTGTGGGGTACAGTTGTTGGGATTATACACTTATTAACTATTGCTGTTTCACAGTTTGCTGAAAATAGATAAAGCCAATCTTTAGTGTCCAAGTTGACATGGTAGCACAGATTATCAACAAACAAAGATTCAAAAAGAGTCTCCATCAGCATGTTTTTCCCTGTTAAGGCCTGTTTTCCAATGTGATGTAATGCATGTTTTGAAAATGTAGTATGACAAGTGTCTTTCCCTCCAGAACGGATAGAAAACTGCGTAGGAAAATGCAACCATATTGGCAGACGACTGGATGATTCTGCAAAACCCTGGATTACATTCAGTACCAACGTTTGAAAACTGTTGTACAAATACATCTACACAGATGAACTATGGTGTGCTTAAGGTTAGGGCTTGTTATAGTTAAGAAGGGAGCTGTGAGGTAACAATTTTATTTCAAGATGGATTGATTGCACTTCACAATCCTCTATCCTCCGTTGATACTCACTCTTCCATGCTGCCTCTTCCTTTTTCTCCGGGAGATTATTTTTAAGGAATTTCTGATTTACTGAACAGAACAGAGAGGCAAGAAAAGGGTACAAAAGGTAAAACAATAGGGGTCATGTGAGGTTCTGTATTTGTCATATAGTAGAGAGAATGGCACAAACAGCCCTTTTGTATCTCACTTGCAGTGATTGAAGAAACAAAAACTACAAAAAAAACACTTTGATGGGACCAATGCTGGATTACCAACAGGAAAAAGTAACTGCCCTGGGGCCCAGGACCACCAGGGGTCCCAGAAGTCCCCCAAAAGTTAGGGAATTTGCTCTACTGTACAATATCAACAAAGACAGGTACTGCATTATAAGCTTATGTTGTGGCTTTGTCTCGTAGAGGGGAGCTCTACAACGTGTATATCAACCACTGTGCAGGTCCCACAGTTGTCCAAGTTCATTTAGCTCCCACCGTGTAGTGCAGTTGTCCTGTAGTGTTGACAGGTATGTCTGTCTATCTAGACCTATCAAATGATCTTTTTACATGCCATCAGGTATCATTTACACACTTTCCCCTGTGGTCCCTGACCCTGGAGAATGGTCCTTCAGATGCCTAAAGAGGCCCCGGGCTTGTCAAAGGAACGCCTGTGGAGGGCCCGCTGGCCTGGTGGAAAAAGGTGTTCTCTTAGCTTGTTACGTGACACGGAGGAGAGACAGGCCAGAGGAAGGTGAGGGGAGGAGCGTGGGGTGGAGGGTCAAGGTGGACAACAATGGCCCCTCTCAAGTCGGGAGGGCCCATCAGTTAAGTGTGTTTTCCTGCAATTTGAGAAAGTGGAATCTGGTCAAATTGGTGTCCTCTTGAGTTCCGATTGCATGAGTTATGTGACTGAGGGAAGGGGTTGAGGTGAGGTTGGGGGTGTGTACGAGGGGGCTGGTACTGCCTTAATTGATACTTTCAGCTCTTCCGAAAGAGGAGTGAAGCCCTTAGTAGTGCTGAACAGTGGCATTCCAGGTCAGACTGGCTGTCTCCATGGCGACGGCAAGGGGGGAGGGCAAGCTCCGCCATTCGTGGATGAGACTGGATGCTGGAAACGGATATGGTGTGACAGGTCAGCGCCACGGGCCACATAACACACTGTACCCACAAGGCTTAGGCTTCCTTCACTCGGGCAAAGAGATTCGATAGGGGGGTTTATCCAGAGGGTCAAGGGCCATCACTGCATCACAGCCACGGACATACTACATACACTGA
This sequence comes from Enoplosus armatus, assembly GCF_043641665.1. Lineage (NCBI taxonomy): Eukaryota > Metazoa > Chordata > Actinopteri > Centrarchiformes > Enoplosidae > Enoplosus > Enoplosus armatus. The sequence goes on along the minus strand of NC_092189.1, from coordinate 21,588,488 downwards.
AAGCCAACATGGTGGACAGTTATAGTTAATCAATGCTGTAGTGCTTGCAGTTGGCTGAGAAAGCCGATAGCTCATCTCAATTAAACACTCCTTCCACAGTGATCTCTGAAAAAAGATGCACTTGTTTGGAAGATCTTTGCATCTTTGATGAGATTTTTCGAGCTAAAACCAATATTTTTTCCATCCATATTGCAACTCAAAGAGTTCCAGTTTTTTCCTCACATCTTAAACAGATATGTACTCCAATCCTTCTCAAAAGATTGATGGGAGTCACATTTAGTGAAATTCCAGTTGAGAGCACTTGCTGGATGAACAGCAAATAAAACATGAAAACTACATTTCATATAGAAAACTCAGAACAATATTTCATATTGTTGGGAAAATTTGAGAAGTCTGGCTTCTTTAGTTTATATTCCCCAAAGTAAGTTATTGCAAAATATATAGTTTTGGCACCAAAACCCAGCTAGAATATCACGACTAGATTGAAAAAATATGAACAATACTTTGCTTTGCACTGAGTAATAAGGCCTTAAATGTGAACACAGCCAATGTTTCATGTCCTATAGACTAATACAGTGGAACAAGATAACACTTGTTCTATCTTTACAGCCTGGGAACTACAACACGACACTTTGCGCAGTGCCAGAATCTCTATAGATGTATATTGTAGGCTTATGTGGGCTGGGCACCTCGAGTGCATGGTGCCGACATAAAATCAATCAATCAAACAGAGCTGACCCATTGACAGGAGGCATTTAGAAATCTCAAAGTAATAATTGCATTATATGCAGTCCTATCTATTCAGTCAACTCAGCAACGCCCTGTTTGCAGAGACATATATCCTTCTTTTTACAAGGGGATATTATTTTTCAGTCTCCTGACCTTGGGTACACTGAGTGAAACACAACACCGCCCACCAGTCTATTTCTGTATTTGTCTTACAGTAAGCTGCCGGTAATTGAATCATGCTCTCCAGGACTGCTAGACATGAATGGTGCTGCGGACGCATTCAGACTTAGTCACAGTGGTTAAGAACAAGGCATAATCTTGTGGCTACTATGTTTAGGTCGTGTGACTCCAATTATGTTTGTTTTTCCTTCGCTTTGTTATTATTACTTGAACTGCAAGGCTTTACATGCCGACTTAAGTTCTTCTCCACTGGAAATCAGGTGATCCGTATTAAAACTTTGTCTTGAGATATTTTTGCACCTCATTCATAAATAAGCCCTTTGAATTTGGCTCTTTATACTCTTAATCTTAAAAGATAAACTATATATAGACCTTTAATAGCAACAAGTGTGTTGCATCTTAAAAAATACCACAGAAATAATACAGAGAAAGTCTGTGTTAGCAAGTGTATTTGGCACCAAGGTAAATTTGTCATGACTCATGTCATGACTCAGTTCGCTCTGTCTTTTGACAGATTACACCAAAGAGGTGTGATGTTAAACAATGGAAGAAGAGACACAACCAAAAGGTCTGCTATCAAATGGTAAGAGCAAAGTTTTACAGTTTATCTGTTCAACAAACTGATGTAAAAGAGGTTGATGAATAAACAGAAACTTGTCTACCTTGACTTCATGTCTGTTCTGTGAGAAATCCACAAATTAACCGCACCTCTGGTTGTGTAACAACTCTGGATCTAGGTGATTCCCTTTGGCAAGAAAACAACAACCCTCAGTTTCTAAAGATAGATAAACTGGTCTTTTCGCATGCTGTCAACTGCTTAATCTCAAAACTAACAAACCACAAACTGAAAGTCACTGGCTTTCCAACAACAAGCCTCTACGCCTCCACCTAAGGTCAGGTTCGGAGCTACTAATTCACCTCAGTGTGTATTCAAAATAACTTAATGAACAGACCAACTGTAGAACACAGGCATGGAAAACGAAGGTGTTCATTCTATAAAATTAGACTTTATTATCACCTGAATAACTTATTATTAGTCTTAGTTTGTTCTTTTGCCTGTTAGTAGGATTCCTAAAGAACCTACACACACATTTACATGAAATTTGTTGAGGAAAAGAAACAACTGGTTCTAGATTTTGGAAAATCAGGTTGGGCAATGAAGGTGAATATCAAAATGTGGTCAGCAGAAGGCAGAACATTCCCCAGTCAAGTGAGCTTGAGGTGCCATTTTGGAGCCCCATGAGAACCCCCACTTTGGACAATACAGTTCTCCTATTACTGCAACTACCCAGCATCAATTTAACAAGATTGCACAAACAATTCCTCTTAAGGCTGGTGAGAACAGTGCTGCAGCAGTGCATCAATCACCAAAAAGTAGAACTTTGCTGGCTGCCATCTGCTTGCAATTTAGTGTAAAATCCAAGAGCAATGGTCTTTTGAGATAAGCATCTTTTGGGCAAAACTTTCTCAGATGAGGGTCCTCGGTCTATTTGCGTCCATTATCTATATTTATGTCCTCTGTAGTGTACTTAAGTAGTTTGCAAAAAGCTTGTTTGGTAATAGCTTTTACAGTAATACATTTTGAGCTGACTTGACTTGGGGGGTCCTCAGGATGTGAAGGACTGAAAAGCGGCGCTATCACAGTCAGTGTGCGTTCAGGTTTAGCAGGCTGTTGCAGTCTGGGTTGTGATTAGGGCTTTGATAAGGCATTGTTGATGGGCTGTGGAAAAGCGTTTTATCACTGGAGCATAATAGCGTGCATAAAAGCCATGAACCTGCGCTGAATAAATATGAGGCAGCACACACCCACAGAAAGACAAATGTGCATGAGCATACGCATGCATGCACGCGCACACACACGCGCACGCACACACACACACACACACACACACACACACACACACCTTGTGTTCTCAGCACCTTTCCTGCAGATTATCTCTGTGAAAGAATGGCGGGATCTAGGGGCCTTTTTTTCCCTCCCTGCCTCTCTTTCTCTGCATGTGTGTGTGTGTGTGTGTGTGTGTGTGTGTGTGTGTGTGTGTGTGTGTGTGTTGTATCTCCATGCCTCCCCACACACACTATTTTGCTTTCTCTCTCTTTCTTCTTCCCCCTTCCCTATCTCTTTCCACCTTTCTCTCGGTATATTCCTTCCTCTCTGTTTCGCCCTCCATGCCTGAGTGCAAGGTGAGGATCACAAAAGGAACACCTGGCAAACACGGATGTGGTCCTCCTCGTCTCATTGTCAACCCCCGCCCCACTCCACCTACCCCCTTTCCTCCCCCCGTTGACTCCCTTTTCAGAGAGGTGCTTGCAAGAATGGCAAACAAGGCTTTCAGCGGTAGGAGGAAGGAGAAAGAGGAGGAGGAGGTGCCCTCCCCACCACCCTCACCACTCACCCCCTTCATCCCTCCCCTCCCGCCTCAGCTCGCCTTTCACACGCCAGGAAGTGCTATTCAGACCAGGAGCTGCATGTACATGTCCCTCTCAACCAGTAACAACTTACTTCTTTCTTTTTCTCTTCTCTGAGTGCACATATATAGATCCTGATCAAACCTGCTCAACGCAAACTTTTCCATTGAGATAAATTCGATTGAAAAACAACACAAAGTATTGAATCATGAGGCTTTCACTTCTATCTCTGCTCGAGCCTGAACCTTCAACCTTGAATTCACTGTGTACAGCCACCAGTCTGGCTGAGCCTCTATATATCTTATCATGACTGTCATAAGGCTAATGAAAGACTTGAAGACCCCCCACACAAGGCTCCCAAGAATCAGCGTTACATTTTACAGTCTTAAACTGCTGCTTTATGATTAGGCTGGGTTCTGCCTAAACCTTGGGATTTAACACATACTGTGCAGGGTCGTGCAAACTTTGTAGATCTTGGGTTTGGCCTGCTATTTTACATATTTCAATAGAGGAAAACCTTTTTGGTCTCAGTATTTGGCTGAGACAACAGTTCAGGCCTTTATCTTGTTACAGCTTTCAGTCATTATAGTGCTAAAACATGGGAGGCACATTGGCTCAGGTACAAGGTCCTCATTGTTTGATTTTAAAACAAGTGCTAATAAAGCATTTGGTGCATTCTCATATTTGGGTCTGTGGTCTTTTAAAATAAATGCTGGTTTTGCAAAATAGCAGTAACTCAATGATGATGCAACAACTCAACATGACATTTGTCTGGCTGGGGGAAGTTTTTTTTTTGCTTGACATCACTTAAACATGCAGACATACATTTTAGCGACTGCATCTAAAGACAAAACTGTTCCAAACAGCCACACTCAAAGGCAGGATGAGGAATGACGAATTGAGCAAATGGGAATAAAGGCGTACACTTTTGGACCGTCTCTATTCAAAGGCATTGATGGTGTTGCACTCAGTTGTACAACAAGAAGTGATGGAAGTAGTTGTGTAAAGAATTTACTTACCTGGCCAATCACTGAGTGAAGTTGGCGTCCTTTGATTGACTCTTTAGCAAAGTTATAAAAATTGTCAGTTGCTGAGACAAAGCAATTTTATTACGTAATCTTGTTTTCTAAGAAATCTTTTTCATAATAATGTGAAATTTTATAGTCCAAATGATCAATCGAGTCATCAAAAGTGTGAAATTTCATTCACAGAACTCAAATAGGGAGTCGTATTTATGTCTCCTGTGTGCAGTGAGTCATATACAGCATGTGAAATCTTGTAATACTTGTACAGGCTATTACCATGTGCTGTGAAAACCTATGATGTCATATGCTGATGTCACTAAGACAAACCTGTACATGATCTTTACAAATAATCCATCTAATTTAATGTTTGGGTGATGGTGCTTTGATGGTCAAATTAGCTGTTCAGTGTCTTCAAATCTGAGTGATGACAAGCTACAGAAACCGAAACAAACAGACTTCCTGTCGGTTTCCTTTCATGGGAACCTCACAGAGCCACAGGCAGGGTGAGATAAAACACTCAGGAGGGCGGCCCCTCGCCGGCACCCTTTCTCCTGTCCTACCACCTTTTGTTAAACCATAATAATAAAAGAAAAGAGGAAGAAAAACCATGACAAAACACTTGAGAGAAAAGGGCCATGGTTCCTGAGCTTTCAAAGCAAAAGGAATCGGGGCTTGAACATCAGCAGCACAGTGAGCAGCGCTCGACAATGATTAAGCTCCTTTCACACTTCAGTGCAGGTACTGGTATGTTATAGATTTGAAAGAAAAAGGCCTTTCCCGTCCTCTGGGAGTCTTTGTTAGGGTCAGGATGTTGTTGAAGTCCACCCCTTCTTTCTAATGACAGATATTACAGCTATCACTGCGAAGCATCAGCAGCAGCCAACCTGCATGTGCTGGGTAGAGGGCCATGCAGGCTAACTGTGTGTGAGTGTGTCAGGTATGGGGAGTGGTTTGTGTATTATGATGGATTGTGTACGTGTGTGTGGTGTGGGGGCTGCACATGACTTCTCATTCAGAAGACACAGGAGGGTCTATCTCGCTCTAAGACAAACGACTGGAGACAATGTTAGGGAATCTTTTTGCCACAAACAACATGTGGTGATGAAGTTTTTACTTGTACGAATAAATATGTAGATGGTTGACAGGTGAAAGGAAAAGCCTGAATAACTAAGTGGAGGGACACAGCTATAGCAGGGCAATCAGTACAGGGCATGGCATCACTGAATGGTCTGATGAGTATGAAACAGGTATGACTCATGTGCTATGGCCTTCACAGTCAACAGATTTTAGCCCAATTAAAACCCTACAGGAGACAATACAGCAACTTGTTAGATCGTGATCTCCACTGCCATCATATAGTGGAGAATCGATGCTATCCACATCTTTGTCAGCTACATAAAGCCGTGTTCCCATCACTATAATATTTTATACCAAGTTAATTTCAGTTGCATCAAGTGCAATAAGGGTGAAACCGGATACTTCCATGCAAATCCTGACGTTTGAGGTCTATGTTTAAAGGATTCCCTTATTTGTGTGGGATTGTTTGACCATGAGGAAGAAAGAGCACCTGCTTTGTGTTGCATTACTGTCAGATCCTCAATTGTTCTTGTGAGGAATTAAGTATGAATTTCTACTGTACTGTTTGTTTGCACTTACAGTTTGTTAATAACATCACAAATCAAGTACATTGGACTCTAAGCCTGTGAGATGCGTCATGCCAAAGCTGAGAGTATCATTAAAGGAAAAAAAAAGGTATTTTTCAGCCTGGATCTTATTCTCATAGCTGTTTCCATTCTATCGAAAGGTACATTTCGGTAAAACAACATACATCAGAGCAAGCGAGATTGAAAACTTTTTGCTGGAGTCCACATTTCCTAAATCTCTACAGTCAGCATTAATGATCACCATGGCCATGAGAATAATACAGAAAGATACCAGACATTTCACTTTAAACCACTAATTCCTCTTGAGACTCTTGCGTTACTGTTCATCACAGGGAACTGTTTAAGTAAATTCTTCTATTTCCAACAGAGGCCATTAAAAGTCACAAGTAACTTTATGGCATTTAAACTGCAAATATCTGATTCCAGTGTGAAATTATGCACGCACACATATACACACACACACACGCCCAGAGCAAATACAATAAAGCCTGCTATACAGTGTGATAGAGAGCCACCCAGACGTCCTCTCTGCCATCCAACTTCCTGTTTACCCAGGAAGTAAACCGCTGTGTGGAAAGCAGGCAAACAGGGAGGGATAAAAAGAGGAGGAGGAGGAGGAGGAGGAGGAGGAGGCTGGGCCTGAGGATGGGTTGTGTGTGTTCATATTTGAGTGCATGCTTGCTTCAGGAATACTGTGACAGCTTTACTGCGCTGTCAAGTATTTATAACCTACAACCTTTTTAGAGCCCCTAACCCGGGACCCAGCCTGCCTCTCTCCGTCTGAGGCCCTCACCACAGCGGGCCCCCACTGTACTGTAACTCCACAGCACTTCAGGCCCTGTAAATCTCTCAGTGAGGGGACTACAATGTGTGTGCATGTGTGTGCAGGAGGTTCCAACTCCTGCTATGACAACAGACGAGCCATCACAGCCTTAAGAGCCGCTATTTGCCTGTCAAACTTAATCTTGGCTCGCAGTTCGACTGGAGGTGGCTTTTACTGTCTGTCAAGAGAGAGAGAAAGAAAAAAAAGAGCGGAGCGGATATTTCAGGGGTGGAAAGTGGTGCATACCATAAATAGCTTGACTTTCACAGCTAGGAATCCCATTTTCAGTGGGAGGCATGTTTTTTTTCTTTTTTGGTCTGTGTGCGGAAATGACTATTTATGTACCAAACACTGGGATGTGTAATTTAGGAGATCTTGTTTCAAGCCTCGCATTCTTGCAATTTAGATAATATAATACTTACTGTCTTATATCCTGTGGGTTGTTTAGTTTCATTGACACCCTCAAACACACCACCTCTCTCTCTCTTTTTAACTCTCCCTCCTTTCCTCGAAGGCCACAAGGTGCCATAAGTGCCTCAGATATCTTCATCTAACAAAACACGAGCATTCATGAAAGCATTTCCACCCTGTAGTGTCAGCATACTAAGCATATTTCATGCAATACTCTGCCACCTCAAAGTGCGTGTCGTCGATTTTAATATCTCCATTTACACTGACTGTGCACTTTCAAATCTCCCTGTTCATGACAGAAACTGTATTTCCTCAGCAGAATATCCTGAGTAAGAATATTTCATTAAAATGACTACAATGTGCTGTTTAAGACATTTTCTCCTGTATCTATGTAGCAGATTTGAAGTTGACTTTTTCCCTGTATCGCCTCCGTCCACACAGAGGTCCCAGAGCAAAATAACTTATTCCTTTTTTCCCCCCTTCTACGGCAAAAAAAGTCGTCAGTCAAAGGTGTGCACTGAGGAGCATGCAAACTGCTTTTCCAGTTATCTTCTGCATCTCTGTACTTCTCCGAGGAACTGCTCACAGTAATTCATCCACACTGACAGCCATATGGTATACTGCTCTGCTCCACAAACACTCGCGGAGACGCGGAGCCACCAACCAGGGAAAAATGAGAAAAAAAGAAAGCACATATCCTGACAGGGCCTCTTTCCTGCTATCTCAATAAGAATGCAAACATTTTCAGACATGCTGGCAACGAGGCACATCAATATTAAAACCCTGATTGAAATACAGCCTCGCAAATGTTTCCCCCAAAAAGACTGAAAGTAGTCCATGCATCTATAATTTGACCATACATCTATAATTTGTACCTATCGAGTAACATTTGTTTATCTAACCATCGGTTCCAACTGTGTTTGGGCATACAGGGACAGTAATTGCACCGTTGGTTAAGTGACTGTTTCAGGGAAATGGAGAGGCATGTGCTGCAACTGATGGAGGTGGAATGCAGAGTACATATTTGCCAGTTGAAACAACTGTAATATGGCAAGGGGGGGGCAGCTCAGTCAATGAAATTACTGAGTTTAGTCACCGAGAGAGGACAGACAAGAGAAGTACTGCTTTAATTCAATTTGGATGGCATGCCGTCTCGGTGGGCTCTATGGCAAAAAATGATACTATATGATTCTGGACGGTTTGTGTAGAAATGACCACATTTCACAGTGGAACTATCAAATGTACGGAGCTGCAGTCTTAACTTAAACCTTCTATAACCAGTAAGAGTGCCCTGCCAAGGATCCATCCACACTAGTGGTGATTTTGTTCCCTTGAAAGCCAATTTTCCTCCATATCAAGTCATTATTGTCTATAACTGAGTCCTAAAAGCCTTGTTTTCTTTAAAAGAGCGGAAACATCTGCCAGTGCAGTAAAAATACTTGCACTTACTTTCATCGACTTATTTCAAGAATTCCCTGTGAGTTGTAAGTGACTGTATCATAAAACAAGATAAGAATAAGGCAAGTCACTGTAGCAGAGTCAAGAATGCAAGGATTATAAGGATTATACATAGCAAATAAATCTCTTCATCTTTGAGTCCATAAAATGCATCTGAAAAACACCAGGGCAGTAAGACCGATCATTTCTAATGCAAGTCTGCTTGTTTCAAATATTTTGACCAACTTTTTTATGTAGTGCAGCAACCTGCCTTAATTGTATCTTGTTTTACGATACTCTCTTCTATTCACACAGGCTGAAAATATCTTACTGCACTGCGCTGGCTTCGTTTTTCACAAAATAATCTATTCATAATTCCATTATTTGACAAAAATGACTTAATGAGACTTTTAGCTCTGCAGAATCTGTAACGTACGCTGCGCTTACCACAGTATGCTTTGCACTGTTTATTCTTCCAAGCCTGTGTGTGATGTACGTTACGTTCATTTGTTCTACACAGTTCTGTCAGTTGTCAGACTGTCTCTGCTCTAATGTCACCAACCGATTCCTGCACATTTACTTCACCTGGCAGTCCGAATGATTTTGAGTCGAAGTCTGCTACTCGTTGAGTTTTCACATGCTAAGCAGATTCAATGGTTTTTACCTTGGGGTCATGGGAGTGTCATATGTCAAACTAAGTGCTTCCTGAGGTTAGCCATGTGCACACACCAAGTCAGTGTCACCTGTAAATCACACTTCACTAAATGCCAAAAAGCATTCCACTGCAATCTGAGGGGAGGAGGAGCGAACCTAACCCGTTGACATTATATTACTGTGCATTTTAATAATTTAGCTGAGTTTCTTACCCTGCCAGCGTATTGTATCCTGAATCCGTACAATCACAAACATACGAAACAACCAGGAGATTTGGTTCCACAGAAATGTGACAACAGAAGAAACAAAGCAACTCTTTTGCATCTCCATGGTGATCATATATGAAACAGAGGTGCCAAAGTCTGAAAAAAGTTTGAAACTCAAAGATCATCCACACTCAGGGAACCTCTTGTTAAAAATAAAGTACTACAATGAAACCTGACAGGAAATTAACTACAAAATATGTGGTTTGAGTTGATCATAAACATGCCTAATTAAGAGTGCTATTTGTAGATCATGATTTCCTGCCCTGAGGCTACGATGTCGACAGTCTGCACAAGTCAATCTGCAGATAGTTTGAACCGCAATTATGTGTACCATGTCACTTGAGGCAAACCCAACCAATAATGGCATGCTCAAAACGAAAAGGCAAATTCTATTGTGGATAATCCACTTTGGCAAAAAAAGGATGTGTCATTTTTCATGTCACTTCTCCAGCAGATCATCTTTGGCAGCAACATGCGGGGACACAATATAGGAAGGGCTGACTGTCACCATAAAGTAACATGGATGTGTTTAAAATGTAAAAACTCTCAGATGGTTTGATGATTGTCTTTCATGTTTTAACTTGAAATCTTGTTGTTATGGCTTACCATAAATGGTCTTATGAGTAGAAACATGGTCTGGCAGTGAATTCAGGGATTCCTTACATTACACTACATTAAAAGATGCATTACCAGTGTATAAATATTTGATAAATTTAATAATAATCATTGATTTCAGAGTTAAAAATGAAAACCTAATGCAGTCAAAAACCACCCCCAAATTTCAGTAATTGCCCAAATTACAAAAGTTACATTTTAACAAACCAAAAACAAAGGATGTAAATACATCAAAGGCTCAGTTAAATATTCTTAGCTTATCTCAAATCAAGAGATGTCATAATTAATGCAACAAAAAAAAAAACACTCAGTACATAAAATGCTCTGATAAAATACCTTGGCCATGCAAAAAAAAAGGTATCAAATCAAGCATGCAGCCCTTAATTAGTCCTGACCGACTTCGTCATTTTCATTGTGCCTGGGAATTTAATTTATTGATTTATTTGTTGGTCTTCCACTTGCAACCCCCACCTCTAACCTCCTCATCACTGATCCCCAGCTCCTCTCCATCTTTTTGCCTGCAGAGCGCTGGCATATAGACGCAGGGGGCGGGAGTGGCCCAACCCCTCCTCCCCATCTCCTCCATGGTGTTTATCCACTAATTGGGCCACTTCCTGAGACAGAGGCCAAACAGGGAAGGGAGGAATGCATGGCAAAAGGCCACTCAGACAAGCTAGCGTCAGGGTTACAGGGGGGGTGGTGATGGGAAAGGGGAGGGGGGTGGAAAGGGTGTATAGAGATAGAAGGGGGCAAAAGATAGAGAATAAAACAGATGGACAGATGTTTTCTTTATCTTTTTTTTTGTTTTTGGGGAGGGGGCAAGCCCCTGTTCATGACATAACATTTTATATTCCGCATGAGCACTTCCTGGCACAGCAGATCAGCAGCTCATGCAGCCTGCGACGTGTGCCGGCGGCGTTCACTATTAAGTGTAATGCACGCAGGTCTTTGCGCCACCCCTGCGCTCCCTCGACAAAACAGCAGTTTTAATGGGGAGAAAATGCGTATAAGTCATTGGACTGACAAATGGGAGGGTTCGTGCTCGTTTTTATCCCGGCTGACCATCTATGCGCTCGGTTTCGTTTGATGTGCTGGCCCTTTGAAGTTGGCCTACGGGGTCTATTGGTGTTTTCCTGGGGTTAGAAGTTGAGCCCCCACAGCATTCAGGACTTTTCAGGCCAGTTAAGGGATGCCAGATGAGTATCCCACAGTCCCATGACACCACTGCATTTGTTTGCATACTATATGTGAGGAGAGTGTGTGCCAGAGCGACCAGACTGTACTTTACAAGAAAAAGAAAAGAACGGATGAAAATATAACTGGGGGAAACTTTGTGTGAGATAACAACATCTAAACATTAAAAATGATATGATTTTTCATTTAAATTTAAAATGTTTCATTATATAGACTTGAATGAATGAACTCTACATTAACTCAAGTATAATCTGAGTTAGAATCCTGATGGGTCCCACCTCTGGCTTTGACCAATGATCTAATGCCTACATCTTTCATAAAACCTGCAAGCCACTAACATGAAACTGGTTATATTGCATGTATTGTCCACATCAAAAACGCATCGCTATCATCCTCTTGCCGGGAATGACTGCGATCACACGGTTCTGAAAACTCTGACCAGAACGAGAAAAAGCCCTGCTGATAGCGCGTAGGCCGGAAAGAGGTCACGTGGTGGCCATTTGGACAGGGAAGACTAAAATGCAGCTGGACTGGTGAGAATGACTCTGAATAAACAGACCAGGCCAATCAAGGAAGGAGGAGGGGGGGGGGGGTTGGTCGAGACAGACACAAACCCTTTCCTGTTGTCCTAAATAGCAACAACCAAGGGAGCGCTATCTCCACCAAACTTCCTGCCCTAGCAGCTCCTGGGGACTCTGTGAACAGGGACAGCCGGACTGGCCAGAGAGCGAATACTGAATAGTGACAGAAGGATGCACATTTTGGATACATGATTATGAGACATGAATTTTCTTTGGGGCATACTCTAAATACTCTCACACTCTAAATTCCCAGAATCCCAAAAAATGGTATGCTATTCTTGGAATAGTGGGTTATTACAAACAATCGCAATACCACACAAAAAATAAATGTGAGCATGAATGACAAATAAATAAAATCTTATTTACCAATCAGTGACTGCAACAAAATGTATTGTGAGCTACAGTATGTGTTGCTCAAAGAAGAGGAGGGTAAATTTTTGTGCTCAAGTTTTCAACTCAACAGTAAATCACATACTTAATTTCTCACAGCATGAAGTATGTTACATGTTATGGCAGATATTTCAGCTCAAGTCCTCTTTTTTTATACACACTATTTTTAAGGATTGGTTCCTTGACCAATTTCCAACACACAATCCTTCACAAATACATACTGTTCTTTAAGAGAAATGGAAAATCAGTCCAGGTTCAGACAAATAAGGTAGAAGAGAGATAGAGGAGAGTGGTGGTAATGACAATTTAGAAATACTTTTTGTTAAATTTTTTTTTTACTGTATTTAAAAAATGGGGTTGTTTGTTTGGAAAGCGAAATTTGGATGTGGTGGTATGAACATTTGAAAAAAAATCAGAGCAGGAGGTAAATAGTGAGACAAAGAGAAGCCATTATGAGCCAAACTGCAGGAGGTGTGTGACGTTAGGCCGCTGTCCCCGGTCTATTGGCAGATGTGATCCTACAGTCTGCAGGTGGCGTGCAACAGGCCCGGTCCTGGCCAATGGCACTCCAAAACAGGATGTCTGAAACTCCCCAGGCTTGGGACTTCCTCTCCCGGAGCGCCACGGCCCAGAGTTCAGCCAGCTCCCAGCCCGGAGGAACGTATTACAGATCTGGCACGTGAAACAGTCTGCTGCTCACAACTGAACACCAGCCCCCCTCCCTTTCTCTGGCCCAATCCCCTCTTTAACAATTTAAAACTACAGAAATAGTCCCCCTGGTGCTTTTCCAGAGGAAAGAGCTCTTTTTCTACTTGCTTGGTTTTGCGTCAGCGAGGGCATTGAGAGTGCACCCTCCGCACTGTTAATGAAACTGGGCCTCGGCAGCCAACGTGCCAAATTAAATCCAATGTGTCTTTCCAAAATAGCAAAAAAGAGAGATGCAGCCTTGACATGAACCATGAATGACCGTAAAGTTCACAAAGAGGATGTGCGTATCTTTTATGACAGAACAGAACAGAAAGAGCTCTCCAAACACAAAGCTGTTGATGATTCACATTTATCTGCATCAGAAAGTGTTCTGGGTCACAAACAGATACACTGAAGAATAGGGTTTTACGATCTTACCACGCAGTCAAAACTTCCTGTTTGTTAAAAGATAACCCGTACCTTGCAGTATCGCTGGGCTTGTTAACTGCAAATATTTGGCATAGGTTTGAAAGACATAAATACCCCTGTCTGTTCCTACACACAAAAAAAGTCCTGCTAGCACGCTGTTTAAGGCCTTGCAGCTGTGGAGGCTGTGTTCACAAGCATGAGCTGCGTTAATACCATTAGCAAAGATAGATGAAAGATAAATTTGCCTTTGAAGGAGTGGATGAAGCAGAGAGGAGGGGATTCAAGAATAAAAGTGGCCACATTAGAGAGAAACAGCAGTCTGCTGGGGGCTAAAGGGCAGGCTGGGAGGGTTAGCAGTATCCCCTGGCCCTTTACAGGCAGGCACAGCTTCTCCAATTATCCCCCTCCGTACCACCCATCCACCCACCCATTTGGATCACAGTGACTTCATTAAGATGGCACGCCGTTTTGCCAATGTGGTTTCAATCGGGCCCAAACTGTACATAAACCCCGCAGGAAATGCAGCTGGGTGACAGACTGTCCAAAAATAAAGAGTGAGGCAGGGGAACAAGGAGTGAGGGTGTGTATATGGGGTGAGGGCTGAAGAAAATAAAACACATGTGAGGCGACGCAGAAGGGGTGGGGGCATGATTAACGATGCCGACACTTTGAAGACAGGAAGACACCTGGCGACCATCTTGTCTCCGTGGGCCCTGGACAGACGGTAATGCTTTAGTGTGTAGGAATTAGGCCCTACGCATCTCCCAGCTTTAGCACGGAACCGCCGGCCAGATGGGGACTAAGCCGGGGGGATTGTAGAGGACTCAAGGAATGAGACACGACTGCCGGCTCGACCAACTGCAGCAAAGTCTCCGTTGACTTGGCAGTATGCTTAGAGAATGATGGATAGTACGCTAGTCTGTGAGCTAGTTCACTTCCCTTATTGACTATGATTGTGTTAAATCCCTCCCATACGGCCGCGCTTGGGAAGACTAATGAAGTGACTGGGCTATGTGTATTTTCCAGAAAGGATACTGTACACTTCCTGCCTTTGCCGATCCACAAACAGCCATTGTTTTATAGTGCCTTGCTAACAAACATCAGGCGCCTAAAAAGTCTCCTGTCTGCATGACCTTAAATATACAAGTATAACCCGGACTGTTACATGACATGCTGACAGCTAATATGAGTTTTGTGGTAAACATCCTTGTTTAACAGCCCTATCGTTTGTTTTAAGTATCATTAACGGAACCATTTCCCATCTGTGAACTACTGCCTTCCCTTGAGTTTTTGAGTTCAAACTTTACAGGATACATACAATGATTTCCTCCCATTTCTTCCCACGAAACAGAAAAAAAGACCCTGAAAACTATATTTGTCAAACCCTCCCCACCAATAAACACGTTGTAAAATATCAGCTTCCCAAGCCAAAGATGGCAATAACAAAGTCTTCTTGACAGGAAAAGTGGCGACACAAAGCAAGATTTGGAGCTGAGAATGGCCTGAGGGCTTCAGCCAACACTGGATCAGGGTTTAGAGCTATTAGACCAAATGGGCGGGTGGACGTGGGGAGCTGGGATTGTTCCTGTGGCAGCAGCATCGAGTGTCTCTTCCTAAGGTCGTCTTTGTAAGTAATTGGTCTAGTAGTTAGCCACAGTTAAGCATCTCCACAGCGAACCCTGAGGGCTAAACCGCTAGCAACGTTGTCATTACCAGGCTCCCTTTGAAGACGCCAAAGATTGAGTCTGACCATTTGTTACGCTCTTTATGCCATTTCTAGAGAAGCCCAAGTATTGCTGCTGGTGACAAACCTCTAATAATGAATACTCTCTTTGGCCTGATTGAAACACAATTATCTCATTTCACTTGAACACACCTTGTATGTAAAGTACTGAAACTGTGATTAGATAACAGATCTAATCATGCATTCAGAAAATCCCACAAGAGAGATAAAACCCAGAAAAAAAATGGAAAAACAGGCCTTGAAACTTATTGTTTGGTATATAAAGGCCTGGAAATAGGCCTTTATATAGATAATTGTATAAATAATAACAATAATAATAATAATCTAGTTGCCCACAGCCTAAATAATGATACCCTTGCATAAAATGTCAAGCATTTACAGCAAGTTAAAGATGTAGAGTTGGGTATGTGATTGGAATGAGTTGATGGGATTTGGTATACATTGCTTTTAAGTATCTATTGGACCTGCACAAACAGGATTTTTGTACAGGGTTCCTGACAAATTCAATTTAAACAAATTGAAGGTTCAACACCCTGAAAATGAATCATGCTACAGTAAAATGTCTACACTCACACTTAAAAAAACAGCGAGCACTGGAAAGTGACTGCCTCATGTCCTTAAGAAAGAACAAGTAGTCCATGTACATGTGTCATGACCCGGTCTCTATAAATATACACATGGTGGGCCAATACCCACAAAACATGCCACAAGAAAGAATGGTCCTTTGCAGCGAGTGCAGTGGAGAAGGCAGCAGCCCCGGAGCTCCGCTTCAAGCAGGTCTTAAATCAGCGCTTGGGGAGAGCAAAACATATGTTAGCTATGTTATGGTTAGAATTAGCATCCCTGGTTTTCAACGGATGTGGTTTTGATCCCTTTGGCCTCCAGGCTCAATCAAGTCAATCTAAAATTAGTTGGCTGCCCCTTTTGTCCGGAAGACAGATAATTCCCCCTTGATTGTGAAGAAGGAAAAACACTGGAAAAAGCAAACATGGTAAGGAACGTGGAGAGTGGGCGAGTCCAGAGTACGGACTCAACACAGTTATGGTGTTGCAGAAAATAGTGACAGGTGCAGTGACCAGCAGTTGCCAATAAACACATACGTTCTAAAAATACACTGAGGACAGGAATGGCAAAGCTTTGTGTCAGCTTTTAAAGCTGTGAGTGTTCATCACTGTGGGCATACGGTTTGCATTGCCAGGGAACTGAATGGTAAAGCTAGATTATATGACTGAGTCGCTTTGTCCTTTGTTAGACAAAGTCAAGCTAATAAAATTATGGGGGAATGGTGGCTGTTCAAACTGATAGCAATTAAAAAAAAAAGCTTACATTTTCAATTAAGAATCCATAGGAAGATGTTCAAGAACATGACACGAATGGAGGGGTACGCTTCCAAAGACATATAAGAGAATATACTGCCAGCAATGTTGATGCAATCACTACCAGTGGAAATGGCCAAAAATGTATCTTGAAACGGGCTACTGTGACTATGACCAAGAGGAAAAAGACGCAGTCACCTTTGTGTCTACAGCTTTAAACAGCACCCCTACCCTGAACAATGTGGCAAAGTCCATACTGGCCTGAAAGGCAAGTCAGGCCTTCTGCCCACTAATTACAGGGGGGCTCAGGGACCGTTAGCCCTGACTGTTTCAACATGCAAATCACATCTGACTTGGGGACAGTTGGCTCCTTTGGAAACAACTGTAATACTGTCCGGTTTGTTTGCTTTGGATTTGTTTTCCCTTTGCTTTTCTGAAAACTGGATAAGGCTCGGTACTCAACTATTATTATAAACAAATCAATAAAATAAATGCAAACTATAAATTTACCAGTAAGCACTGATGTTGTGATTTGCAGGTTAAAGAAAATGGTGGAAATGCTGTCGTTTTTTTCATGTTTAGGTTGCATATAACTGCTTATATTTTAACATGTTGCCAGGACCTGCTTCAAATTGAAATATAGAAATGACAGCAGTCACAGAGGAAAGTTTGGGTATTGCTGAACAATCACATTATGAAGAGCGAGACTTAGATCTGAATACCATGCAGACAAGACTACAGAAGGAAACAAAAAAGGAAAAACACTGCAGCCTTGGCTGCTGATGTCACTGGATTCTCAAGTGTTTTTTGTCTCTCAAAAAAGGAAAACTAACACAAGAAATATGTTGTGCTGTACTATCCTGTTTTGTACATTTCCTGAAATCCAAGGTGTAGGGTACAGGAAAAATCCAGTTCGAGAGGGAAGGTCAGCCTTCAGCGTTCGAGGTCTGGAAAAACCATTAGGTAGAAGGGAAGGGAAGAGACAAGGTCTAAGTTATTTCCTCTCTTTTTTTCTTTTCTCTCCATCATTTGAGAAAAGGGTTGGGGTTGGGGGGGCTTTATCCTCCTTGGAGCGTTGCAGCGGTCACTGCCAGCAGGGCAGCAATGACAAGAGGACTCAGGACGCACTTGTGTGCTGTGACAACTCATGCAAGACTCTGTGCCCCAGGGTCACGGAGTCTTGCAAAAAGTGTATTTCTGTCTGTTGGTGAGTTTGTGTGTTTCCTTACTTTGAATTCTTGTGAATAAGAAAATTACATATTTCAAACATTGGAGTATATCCTCAACAACTGAGAAAATTATTACAACAAGAGGAAATTCGATCAATTCCCAAAATAGAAAAATACATCTTATCAAGCGTGTGTGTGTGGCTATCATGAGGGTTCATGTACACTGGTTACACAACAGCTTGAGATGAAAAGTTGCCAAGAGGTGTTAGGTAATCACGTGTAAAACAATGAGTGAGAAATAGAATCAGGAAGTTGAGCTTTATATAAAACAAGCAAAGTCTATCCTGATAAGATTTTATGTCACACTGACTTTATTTTTTCACTCAGGAATAAATAATGAAACCTTTCAGGTTCTTCATGTGGGAATCAATGTCCACAGAGTTGCTTTAATCACATAGCAACATTGCCAGGGAAATATTTGAATAGTTTTGTGATTCTTTGGCTCACTTTGTTGCCTATTTCTGGGAGTGCTGCCCGTCCGCTTTGACCACAAAAAAAACAAACAGAAAATGTCTTGTGTATCCTCATTTTACAATATGAGCACAAAGACAAGTGCTCTGGGTCACTCTGCCAAATGAACACCATTACTCTGGAAGCGTTTCACGAATACAGGCCCCGGCCTTTTGTGAGTCCACTGTTCAGAGCAACCCTGTGGCTTTTCTCAGGTGCTCAACGTTTCCCTGCAGCTTTCCAAAGCAAGCGTATTGGTTAACCACCCAAACCACTCGAGCATAATGCAATCTCCGATTCACAACACACAAAATGTATTGGCAGCAATCCACGGAACCTAATCCAGGAAGGGGAAACATTTCTGCAAACAGACTCTTGTTGAAAACATTTAATGAATGGTTTCTCGTCTATTCTGAATGATGTGGAGTCTCTTGGATTTTCCAAATTTACCCAGTTTGTGCTTTTTTGTTTTCCTCATTCCAAACTACCAACAAGGGAGAGGGGTAGACAGAAAGCGCTGCCTCTGTGCACAAGGACTTTCCAAACACAGAAGGCAGCTGTCCTGGAATGTGCACTGGCGTACAAGCAAGCTCTGAAATTATGGCTCTGGCCATTGCTAAAGAAAATAAAATTGATGCAATCTGTAGAGCATGCAGCTTTTAATTAGTGGCTTCCGTCTCCTAATTGGTTTCTCTCCGCTTCCCTCCGCCTTAATTCGGGATTGGACCAATTGGCCGTGCTGCATTTAGTGTGCTTTGTTTGTCTTGAGAGAAACCGTACACCGTAATCAAGGCATGAAATGAACGTTTTCAAGGGCAGCACAGGCAAATCAGTGCAGAGTACAGCCAACCTCATTCTTTTTTTAGTTTCCCCCATTTTTAAAAAAAAAAAGGAAATAAGTCTGTACGAATTGTGGGACCAACCAGAGGAAAAGCCTTGTGTTGTAAACATAAGTTGTTCTGAGAATGTGGAAGAATGAGGAAATAGTTTGGGTTCAGGCCATACAGACTGCACTTACATTCTTGGCATTTAGCAGTGTGACAGTCGGGCAAGCTTAAATTCCTTGATTACCAACAGTAGTAGCAACCAGTGAGGTGAGGTCAAAGGTCAGACTCACAGACATAAAATAGGAGACAAATACTTCTTTGGTTTTATAGTGATCATGTAGGAAAATGCAAGGAATACTGCCTCTTGAAGAAAAGTATTATAAACAACTACTTCAGTACTTCCTGCCTATACTTTTATCGTGTCTTAGACAACTTAGACAAGCGCTCATAATGGCTTGCGGAAAGTGCATTATCTGAATGCAAATGTTTACCCATGACCTAACAACTGAGTTATGTTTATTGCACGCAACAAAAGCTAACTGTGAGTGAAAACACACAGGAGATCACAAAGCTAAAGCTTACTGTGGTATGTTTATAGCCGGGTATGTGGTCTTTTAGTGGTTTTCTGTCAGAGCGCAGATAAGTAAACACTCCCATGTAGCTTTCCATTCAAGGTGTGTGAGCATGGTATGGGACACAAGCAAGCCAATGATGGAAATCTCTCAGATGTTATATGTGTTGTCTTGGCTTTGAATGAGGAAAAGTAGAAACAAAACTGCTGGAAATCAGCTCCAAAATTGTTGAAGCAGACAAGAGGGGATGCACTGCTGGTTGCAAAACATGCTTGGTTTGATAACACCAATGAAATATTTTCCCAAACAACTACTGCTGGACTTTGAGTATGCTGGAGAGATAAGTGTGGGAAAGGACAAGAAAAAAAATACAGAATCAGAAAACGAGGACAGAGGAAAGGAGATAAAAGCAGGGAAAAGAGAGAAAGAAGCAACTGGTTGGCTGCTGACGGCTTACAGCACAGGCTTTAAGAAGCAATCATTTGAGGTCAGGGACAGGTCTGGTTGCCCGGCACTACTGGATTCTCACTTGCACACAAACACACACACACACACACACATTCCCTGTGTCATCCTCTCTGATGTTTAATGTTTCCACCAGCCAACAAACGCATTTCATTGTTACTGGGGCAACTTGAAGAAATTTACTCCTGCTTAGAAATCACACCACACAGCAGCGAAGAGGCCAGCAAGTAGTGTTCAAACTTTTTATATCTTAAAGCAGGACAGAACTACTCAATACATATACTGTAGTAATATTTTTACCTGTATTGTTAAAAGGTTCATGGATACGCCGACATGTTCTGACAGTTGTCTTTTGAGACTTAAAATATTAAAATAATTAATAGCTGATTGCAAAAGCCAACTTGCTTAAGAGTTTGCTAAAAATACTGTTATGACAACATTCAGGGTCCAAGTCTAGTTTATTCATTTGTCCGCTAACACCAACTAAAAGGACCTCAATTCAGAGTCAAGGGGTCTGTCAGTTTCAGCTGTGGCTCAGGAAATCTGCATTTGTTTCATTGTGTGATTGTGTGCATGTATCTCCCTGGAGGTCAAATAGACCCAAAAAGTAACAAACATGCTATTCCATTTCTGGAAAGCAAAGAGCAAGAGAGTAGCTGGGCTCGATTAAAGATTTGAGGGCGTAACATAATTCCATGCAACATTTAGTGGTGAAACAGGACACAGACTGTCTATGGATGTAAGTAGTACCTGAATTATGAGGCGCAGAATTTAAGGGAGGCAGAGAAGGAGGAAAGACTGGGAGGGGGGACACCGGATAAGTAATAAAGATGATGGAGATATGAGAGAGATAGGAAAAGGAGGAGGGAGACGATGAAGAAGGAGGATGAAGAGACAGGGTTGAGAGTTCTTCCATTCTGCTTTCTGTCTGTGACCAGTAGGTTTAATGCTCGAACGTCCCTCTCTCGCTCTCTCTGTCTGTTTACAATTACCGTGCCGCGAATGAATCTTCCACGAATGACCGCTCAACTGGCAGCCCTGACTAGTCAGGAACAAGGGAGCTATTAGTGGAGGAACTGAGGAAGGAAGGAAGAGGGGAAAGCCAAAGGGAAGGCAGCCCAGCTCAGAGGCCCAGGGAGGGAGAGGAGGGGAAGGGAAGGCGGGAGGGAGCAAGGGGGAAGGCTTAGTGGAGGGAGAGAGGTGGGGAAGCAGTGTGGAGGGATCAGTGGAGTTATACAGCAAAGAGGGAAGAGTGATAAGAGAAGGAGGGCTCAGCCACATCTCCCTGAGGCGATTTGCTTGACAGAAGCAAAGATCCCAGAGGAGGAGGAAGAGGAGGAGGAGGAGGAAGAGACTGTAGCATCCCCTCATCCCAACCCGCCCATCTTCCCCTCCTGCCAGCAAGAAGTGGAGATGAAAGAGATTAGTTCTGGGGTCTGGCCCGGAGGACAGTGGACCAGGCAGCCTCTGAAATTCTTTCATTTCTCAGGCAACAGGATTTAGGATGGGACCTCCCCATGGCCCTTTGACACAAGAAATACATGAGAGCATTTCGTGGGTGTGACACTCTCTCAACCCCCTCCATCCCCCATCCGACCCCAGTCAAGGTTTTTTTGGGCATGAGAGCACTTCTGGGGACTTCCTGACAGCCATAAATTACTTTGACTTCAGACATGGCATGCGGGGAAAAAAAGAAGCGCTGGTACACTTTTCTGTAACACCAACACACACACACACACACACACACACACACACACACACACACAAAGAGGTGCAAACCCAAACCTACGAAACAATCCGCCTTTCACACGGTTATTCATCAGCAGAGCCTGTGAAAGAGGAAATGAAGTGACACTGCATCGTCATCCTCTTTCCGACGCGTCTGCCAAGTCCATGCAGCAGGGCCTCAAAGACCTCAGACATGTTTCTGTCTCATTTTATTGTTGTATCTCTACCTGACCTCACGGGTCATGTTGTAACTATGATAAAAGGTTCTCCTTACAATCATCAACTAATTCATTTTCAGTTTTCAAAGGAGACATGCCGGTCCACTCATCTTTTAATGCTGCATTTTGGAAGCACTAAAACCAAAGACGATAGTGTAATGGAGACACAAGCCAGAAGGATTTAGCAGGAAAGAATCCCGTGCCAGCAAGTGTTAGCATGCTTCCAAGTTCCAATTTATCAGCCTAAATCAAAGTAAGGAAGCACTTCTCTCTACTAGCCCTCGTATTTTCCCTGATACTGTCATAACATAGTTAAGTGGTCGCAATTTCCCAAACCAACAATGGCTAAACATATTTGCAATTGTCACGTTGCCATGTTGCTTACATTTGGGGCAACCAATGTGCAAAGTTGCAGTTCAATTCATCAGTTTAGAGGACAGTAGTCTTGCATAGCCAGACCTATCTCCATATTTCATAGAAAGGTCTGGCTCAACCCATTATCATTCTGGGATCGGGGAAAACATAATCTGGCTTGTTTGTATTTCTTTAAACCAATCACAATCGTCTTGGGCAGCGATGGTGCCCTTACAAAAAAAGCATCCTCTGATAAGTCAAGAGAAAATTGAAAAGAATAACAATAATTCTGATACTTAGTTTTATGCAAAAAGTAATTGATCAAACATTTGCTGGTTTCAGGTTCTCATATGTGAGGGTTTTAATTGTTTTATATCAATGTTAACTGAATATATCTGGGTTTTGACTGCTGGTCAAACAAAAACAGCAATTTAAAGATGCCTCCTTAGGTTCTGGGGAATATATGAGGGGGTTATTTTTTATTCCACTATAATAATAGGAGATTAATGAATAATCATTAGTTGCGGCCCTAATCCCTAATATTCAAGATTCAACACAAAACCAAGAAGCAGAAGGCCTCATAGTACCCAAAGGAATCTACTTAACCACATGCTTAACCAACAGTGATGTATACATACAGCTCTGCTACATGGAAACACAACTCCTACCCTGACAGCCAAATGGTCCCCCTCACAGAAGGGTCTGGTGGGATTGATTTCATTTCAGCTACAATGGGTAACTTAAATCTTGATGAAGACGACTGAGGCCGGCAGAGGATATACATTGGGATACCATTACTACCCCCGGCCTGTCCAGTGCACCTCTGAAATGACTGCAGCAAATAATAGCCCATTTGTTTAGCCATTCTCCAAACATGGCACTGGACCTTGTTGAAGTGAACAAAAGAAAAGGGAGCACAAACCTGCTTTTTATCACAGGAAAGAAAAAGGAGACACACTGTAGCTCCCTTTGCGACATTACGGTAACCCTTCCTCCTCCAACTCCCATTTCAAATCCCCCCCAAAACTTACACCTTATCCACTTGTAAGCAGCTCTTAATGTGGTGTTGGGATCCCCGAAGCAGAGAGCCGGGCTCAGGGAGCTTCAGCAGGGGATATTTGGAACATACAAAGGGGGTATTATTTGTTGCACCCCCCCCCAGTTGGCCCCCTACCAGCCTCTATTCTGTATGTTGGTCTGACTGTATCCTGATGGTGGCGAATGATGAGCCCTTCCTACTCCGTGGTTTTTACATAGACTAGAGAAAGAGCAAGCGGCATTCGACATAGTCCCTTCTGAATGTAATATCTGTAGTAAAGATGAAATCATATTGATGTCAGCATATTCTATAACAACATTAAGGCAATTGAGTTACTGAAGCATTTTGTTTTTCGCTCTGTTTTTTGTCCGTGTGTTTAGGTGGGAGCATGTTGTTTCAGGCACCAGTGAGACATGAAATACAATCCAGCAAGGCCGGTTAGAGTAATAGATCCATGAGTCTGAAGGCTTATCAGATGCCAAAACACTGCACAGTGCTTTAAAATACTCAGAGACAGGATTTTACAACTCTGGACAGTTATTATGGAGGCAGTTGTTTCATTCACGAGGCAAGCAGTAGAACTACAGTGTTCACGTTACAGTTATGTAATCTACTGGGAATTGTGTGTTTTCATGTATTTGCTGCCATTTGCCATCGCAGCGCTTTGCAGGATGACATTGCAGTTTGGCAAAAAATAGAGAGGTTAAACTTTTTTTGCCGGTCGACCTTGCATTTTGTGTCAGAGCCCTCTTTCAAATGAATGAAGGAGCTAAGTTTTTTCAAACAGGCTAAAGTCAGTCTGAACGCAAACTTAAACTAGGGTTGTGTTTCAAAACATATCTCAATAAACTTGAAATACACATTTCTGTGCAGGTTTTGATGAGACACTGATCATTTAGTCTAAATCAGGTAGATAATGGCAGCTTGATACCTAACCATTTAACTAGATGTTAGTTACCTGTCAACTAACAATCACTGTAAACTATCACACTATCTAATTCTCTAACTCAATCTAATGCGGTTTTATGTTACAATATTTATGCCCAATGATTAGTAACATTGCCCACAATCATCTAATATAACATCTCCACCCAAGATTTTTTCCAGTAGCTGAGCTGAAGTCCGTGAGTTTTATTTTGCACCAGCAGAAGATATTTAGCACATATTTGTAAACAGTTGTAGATGTCGAATTAGGTTTAATAAAATTCTCATTTTCGCTAATCAAGTCATAACAGAAAACAGCCACCCCTACACCATCTAGGCATGGGCCCAATGTTACATTCATTAATGTGAATTTGATCCAATATTGGCTTCTGGCGTTTCTATCCCAGGACCACCCCCAATATGCTCACAAGCAGGGAAATTGTGACGCTGAATTGACTGACGTTATGGAGAACTCATCGCTTTTGGTGTGCGTGAGTTGGCACAGTGTGGAATTTAATATTTTCAGATAACAGAGTTTAGTGGTCCTTAAGATACCTGATCCTTTTGATATATACAGTATGTTCTATGCAGTTACCTCAAGGGCATAACATTGGTTTGAAAAGCAGTCTGGGGACCTCCCCCAGAAAAAAAAAACAGGATTTGAATACCATTTTCTACATTTCTACATGCTTTTATTATATTCCCTGTTACTTAAAAGCAACACATTATGATTAAGATGGCTATCATGTTTAGTTTAATCATTCTGGTAAATAAGTAAATATACATCTGTTTTACTCTCTGTATGTATATTGTGGTATTATGATTAGACCTCCTCACTTAACATTTTGGTGACATTACTCTGCCAGTAATGTCACCATTCTGGTCACAAACTGTTTGGGGGTAGATGGGTAGCGAGACTGGCAGCGGAGCCTTCGTTGCCACCAACAGCGATATCAAATGACCAGTAACCCATAACGGACTGCCAGTGCCAATATCTGGGGGTGTTTGATTTATAATCCTCGCTCGTCCCTGACCCTGGCAGTAGAGATAGCAACTTTATTGCGACTGGGGAGACTTTTACGTTGAATGCGACACTGCCAACATGTTAAAAGGATAGCAACCTCGGTATAAAGAGTATGGAAGATTCTTTGTCATCTGACGAAGATAGAAAAATAGAAATGGGACAAAAGAAATACAGAGAAAGACAGACACATTGAGACGCAAAAAGAGGGAAATAAACTAGCTCCCCAGCAGAATTGCAGGAGGGGGTTAGGAGTAGCATTTATGAGAATAAACGAGATTTCCTGAACTGAGAGCATTCCAAGGGCGCCGGTGGTCTCGGCTTGCCAAGAGGCAAGACGACACATGCTGGAGATGTCTGCCAGGTAGCAGAGCACAAAGAGCCCTCATTTCCTCCCTATCCCTCCCTCACTCCCTCCTCCCCACCACCCTCAGCCCCCCTCCACCCCACACACACACACACACCTCCCTCCTCCATCCTCATGTCTTTCTCTCTGTAGCTCACCAAAACAGATGAGTAGCTGAGGGAAATGCAGAGTGTCTTTTGATTTATAAATGACAAGTCATACACTTCTTCTGGTCACCTCAACAAAGAGACGACTCTGTCAAGAAACGCAAAGAGAAAAAAAATCTAAATACTTTGGACACCAAGTACAGTAACACAAAACACGAGCAGATGGTCTTTTACTTTCATTTTTTGATGTGCACAATATGTGTTTCTGACAGTTTTAAGACATATTAAGTGCATAATGTATTACATCAGCATAGGCATTCCAATAATATTGTAGAAAACTCGTCTTTAACTTCATCAAGTTTAGTTGTGCATGCTATTTCACTTTCTTCCACTGAGTTAAATCTTTTTGTGGGTAGATAACCAGAGTTAGTCGGGTCTTGCAGGTTTTTGTCTGTTTGGTCGGATTGGAGGCTTTTTGTGGTGGTATTCTTGGATGCACACATGTGTAAGCTGATACTAATACAGCCCTTGAAGTCTGATACTTGCCTGGGGATCCTGCTCCCCCAATGCTCACAAACACACACACACACACACACACACACACACACACACACACACACACACACACACACACACACACACACACAGCTTCCCAGAGCTCATCCATCCCTAGGTGGTATCCCATTACTTGCTTGCAAAGACACACACACACGCACACACACACACTTTGTTTTCTTTTGCCACTGTAGCTTCACTAAGCCACAAGCCAAAACTCTCACTCTGCCTTCTCATTACTGCATCTTAGACACACAACCAGGGCAGGAAATACTTTGAATACTCTCAAAACAGGACGGTGAGAGAACAGCGTTTAAGCAAAGAGATTAAAACCAAAACTGCAGGTAGTGGTTAATATTGAGAACTCCACTCTGGATGAAAACAGTTAAAAAGAATACAGCATTTAAGCCAAGAGACACTAATAGCTATAGTGTGGATAATATCGACAGCTCAGCTCAGCTCAGCTTTTAGCAGGACACCCTGTCCTGTGGCAGCGGGGCCCTATTCAGAACTGTGCAGTCAGGAAAAAACAGTGAATAAGCAGTGAATAAGCTCTAATCCTTTAAGACAGCACCAATAGAGATTCCATCATGCTTGGCTCGTCACGAGAGGAGAGCAAAGCTTGAGAGATGATAACGTCAGTCCAACACAAAATAAAATATGGCCTGTTTTGACTGGCTGGCTTATAGCCGCTCTTTTAGCTAAGGGTTGTTTCCTGTTGAGTGGAGGCAGGGCTCAGGTGGAGGTTTCTGCCAAAGAAAAGGCAAAACAAAAGGTATTCACAGAGTGAAACTCTGAGGATCCTTCGATGCCCTCTTGTGAGGCCGAATAACAAAGACTGAAATGTTTTGAGTGTTCATGGGAGGCTTTCTTCACTTAAGTCATAATGTACAGTCTTTATGGGGGGAGGAATTAAGGGGTATTCACATGAGCCAACACACACAAACACAGATACAACATACATTAGATACACAGGTTTTTATGGTTTGCTTTAGGTTACTTTAGTTTGTAGTCAGATAGGGTTAGCGCTAGTGCTAAAAGGATTAGTCTGTTAACTAATTAGTCAAATTACAACAATTTTGATGTCAGATGTTATTTCCAAGGTCAAGAACCAACGTTGAAACTCAAAATAAAGTAATCATTTCAGGAATTTATCAAGCAAAAATGCCAAATATTTCCCGGTCCAAGCTTTTTAAATGTGAGGATTTGCTGCTTTTCTCCATTTTACATCTTTGCTAGCTGAAAATCTTTAGGTTATGGAAAGCCGTGTTGAGCATTTCTCACTGTTTTCTGACAAATGATCTGTTTTTAAACGGGTTAATAAATCGTGAATCATTAGTGGCAGCCCTAGTTAACACATTACACATAACAATGAGTTCCAATCACATCACATTGTCAGACAGTAACTGTAATTTTCTTCGTATGATTTATTTGACACTTTCTCAATAGTCATGAGGTGGGAAATCCCACCATTCTGGTTCACCAGTCAGATGATAACAAAGCATAAATTACTTGCAAAACATCACTGATTAAGATCTGGGACACCAGCATGCAAGCATACATGAATGGAAGGCCACACACACACACACACACACACACACACACACACACACACACACACACACACAGGCACTGATGCAAGAGGGAGAAAAAAGAAAAAATCAAAGCTACACTTAGCTAATGCCTGAATATTTATAAAGTGGCCCACTAATTACAGTCTGGTGGAATTCGACTGTGATTACAATTAGCAATGTCCAGACTGGCTCAGAAAACACTGGCAGATGTTCAGGCTGCTCAAACTGGCCTGATGTCGGGTATTTACTTTGTATGACTCCTGCTAAAGCCCTGTAGGCCACAGAAGGACATTTATTATATATAATTAATGCATCTTTATCAACATGGACCTGCTTGTTAGGAAGAAGACACAGGGTCAGATGAACTACAGTCATGTGCGTGAAATTACAAAATACAGTAGAGGTCCAGTTAATAGATATAAATGGTGAATTGTATGAGTCTTTAAAAAACCCACAAACGCTGTGGAAAAAAGCATGACTTGAAATTATAAATAGTGACCATGAAATAGTCACATGTCGCACAATTACAACACAGGCTTGTGTTACTGGAAGTATGTGTTTGGACACAAGACCACAAGACCATGAAGGCTCATAAAATCTCTCACAAGGCCTCGTGTTTCAGTGCCATACATCATGCTCTAGAGCTGCAGAGACAAACAAATAGATAGAGCAACCAAATCACTGCTAAAATAAGAGAGACAAGATAAAAATGTGGAGCGGCTATAAAGTACAAGCTGCACAAAGTATCATAAATCCAATACCACAGAATATTACAACAGTGAGAACTGTTGGGTCTCTTTAATAATATTAATTAATAAAGAGTACGCTCTAGACCTGCTCTACATGTGAAGTGTCATTAGATGACTTTTGTTGTGATTTGGCGCTTCAAATAAAACTGAATTTAAAATTAGAATTTAATTATTAAATAATACGACGCAGTTCCTTGAGATATAATTCAGCTATTCAGCCTGTTTTTATGTGGTAAAAGCTTATTTAGTGACTTGTTTCCTGCTGTTTCCAGCCGCAAAGACCATCTGACACTAAGTCATTACTTTCATCTAAATTCTTTACATCACTTTGAGTACATACTTTGTCCTCAGTGGGAATTAAACCCGTAACTGCAGAGGTGTCTTACTTTATCCATTGAGCAACATAGGGTGCAGGTTTGAACTATTTTTTTCTAAGCATTTTTATGTAGTGTGGCAAATTCTTAATCTGTAGGAATTGTCAGTATTGAACATAACTGTCAAAAGAACTGATCCATGTCAAGTTTGGCACCATCTCCTGTTCAGAAGCCTCACTACAGTACAGGAGGCTGATCTTTAGAGGGAGGAGCCTGTGAACGTGAAGGGGGGATAAAACCTAAGACAGAACATGAGTGGATTGAAAAGACAAGACACTCTGAACTGCTGGTTAACTAGTTTCACTGCTGGAAGATGGGACAAGAAAACCAAAAAAATACATTATGACAAATAAATGCATCCTATAAAATTATCTTTTTACATCCTTAAAATCATGTTGAGACACATCAAAGACCAGCAAAGGCTTGATTTTTGTGTCACTCATCATTTGCAGTCAGACTTTTCCTTTATTTAGACACTGTTTCATAAACTGATATTTTTTAAAGGCTCATTCTCATTCTGCAATTTGAACATCACACAATTAGAGCAAAGCTATCTTTAGTGTTTTATGGCAAACAGTATTCTCAGGAAGGAAAGTATGACAACCATTTATTTATTGTTGTTGTTCCAACATAGTAACACACCTGGAGAGCTGTTGGGTGACTCAAACAGCAACACAGTAGGTGGAATGGGTAGGTAACACTGGGAAAGAGGACATTTGTAAGTGGATGTGTGACCGTGCTCATACCTGTCGGGACATGAATTGTCAGTACAATCATAGCTTAATGTTTGCATTTATAAAATATAAGTATTGAAAGCAATTCATCAGTAGCTGAGAACAATGCGATCTTGTGTCCTCAAGAGGATTTTTGTGGATCCCAAGTGAATTCATTCAGTTAACAATAACAGTAATCAATAACAGTTAAGTTATCTGACAACCTGGTGGATGAGAGACGGTTTGCCAAGTTAAACTTAAACAGCAAAATGGTGGTTGAAGACAAGACTGATGTCGCTGTTGTTCACCTACAGAAAAGAAAACTGCTGAATGATCAGTAGATAAATCACCAATGAGGAAGACGAGAAGTTCAGTTAAAAGCTCAAGAAAGTGGAGCTAGTAAGTGGACTTGAGTTACGATCTTTTGTCAACATTTTAACAACTTTAAACAACTGCAACATGCTAACAGCTCTATAAGGCTGTACTTAGACACAGCGGCGCTTTGAGCTAACTAATAATAGTCAGTATGCTAACATGTTCAAATTGAGAGGGCTAGCATGCTGATGTTAAGCACGTATAATGTTAATTATGTTCACCATTTTAGTTTAGCGTGATAGCTTGCTAACATTTGCTAATTAGCTAATGCAATTAGACACTGCCATCCCTCGAGTCATGCCACTAGCATGGCTAAAAAGCATATTTGTACATAAGCAATGTACAAAGTGAAGTAAAAAAAAAAAAAAGGCGGAGTGTCATCCATTGACAACTGTGAAATGCTGCCATGTTAATTGTTCCTATTGAGAATCAGGACAGTCATACTCCTTTCAACTCTAATTATGTTGCCTCTGTTTTGTTTTCGCCCCTTGATCTGATAAGAGCCCAGCTGGGAACTTCTGGTCGCAAACAAAGACCCATCTGCTAGTAATCTTCTCCACTGTAAGCACTCCTGCCTCCTGATAGCATGGACGAAGCCCGGCGCACATTAGGGTAAACAAATAGGCTATACAGTGAAACAACAAACCAACACTCTCTCTCTTCTGAGGATTAAACCACCAATGGATTCCCAACACCAATAAACTGAAGGAGAAAATGTGGTTTTAGACAAACTACAAATGGTAACAGGGACATCTTGTTTGAGAGTGTATGTGTGTGTTTGTGTCAACTAGATCAACTGGACGGACAGCTGCTCGACAAACAGGGTGACAGGGGGTTCTTCCAACTGAACAGGCTGGATAAATATTCCTGGTGGCGCTAATCAATCACCACAGCCCGCTCGCGGCAGGTCAGAGGTGGGCTTGGGTGATTGGCGCAATACAAAGGAAAGAGGAAGTGTAAGAAGGTGTAGGGGGGCCGGGGGGGGGGGTTGTTTGGCGACATGTCACCATGCAAAGGAATGGACAAACTTACATTGGCCACTGCTCCTTCTACACTTGTTACATTACTTTGCTTAATCACATATACAGTAGCAGATGATGCTGGAGAAGTTAAAGAGTGCAATGTGGGTGAATGTGTTCAGTAAGAACACAATAATCTGGTTAGTCTGCCTTTGTGAATAATGTGCATTTAATTTATCACTGTTGTGATACAAAGACGAGAGGAAGTAGTGGGACTTTGTGTGCTTGTGTGAAAGCTATCTATTTGTTATGCATTTGTTAGGATGTGATTCAGCTGCATTAGTCACATTATGTCTGTATGTTGTTGCATACCTGGTCGTGTTTGTCACTGATGTAATACAAAGGCCAGAGGAAGTTGGAGGATTTAGTTATAAAGGTTGCGCTCATGTTTAGTTTATATTTTATATTGCAGAGTCTGAATCAGATGAGAAAAGAAACACATTTTTCATCATCGAGCAAACAAAGAAACTGCTTTTACCATTTAAAACATGGACGAGAAGTGATCAGATTTGCTGAGGAAGTGTTCCCAAGTTCCCAAACTAATACAAATGGACCTTTTGGGAAGTCATAATTAAGGCTGGCTGATAGGTGAAATCAATGATATTATCATATATCATGATATTAAAACGATTCTTTTTATATTGATGTATGTGTAATGATATCAAATATTATCCAATAAGTGTATTTTTCAACAGCAGAATGTCCTGCTTAGCACATATTTTGGTCACAGTGGTTACTTGGTCATAATAAAAAATATATATTAAGGCGTCCTTTAAGTTTTTGTTGGAAAAAAAAAAGAATATCCTTTAAACCTTGAAACCCATGGACATCAGGCCTGCTCCTTTCAGACTAAGTAAACGCCACTTTCTCCCCTCTCTTCCTCTCTCCATCCCTCCCACCCTGTCCATCAAACAGCTGAGGCCCCCAGGAGCCTCCTCTGCTACACCAACAGTCGACAATGACTTCATTGACACCCGAGCGTCCCATTAATCTTCATTTGTCCCATCATATCCTGCCATTGGTATGGAAATGCCTACCCATCTCCGGTGTGAACTGACAGTCAGCGTCGGTGGCAAAGGGGCGGTACAGGCGGGTAGGGTGCTAAAACCACAGGGGGGGCATCGTGGGGTGCTTATCTGTCCATTTGGCAGCTTCCTTTCCCAATGCCTGTCATAGGTTCCTTATTCAAAAGAGTTGAATCTTGCTCAACAACCACACACACATACACACAAACACACACTCACAGTAGGGGGTGCGGGAAGGAGGAGGTAATCTGATTTCTCAGCTGCCCGGGAGACCACTTCCTGAGAGGGAGGCCAGCTTGTGGAAGGACGCCTGGGGTTTCCCATCTGTCCACCCAGGGGCTTGACCCCCTACCTACTGTTAAGAGAGTTTCTTTCTCGCTCTCTTTTTCTCTTCATGCATCTTTTCCCCTCTCAGATACACACACATATGCTAACATGCAAACTGTTTCGAAGCCGCTAATGGAGTTTGAAATGAGACTGCAACCATTTGCCGCGGTGGAGGAAGTTGCTGTCATTCCCCCACCACAGCGATGGATCCATTCTCCACAAGTGGGCTAGAAATGGGGCAGGGGGTGTTTTGGGAGGGGGTTAGTCAAAATTTGCATGCGGAGGATTATCCAAGTATAGATCTGTAGTGAGCAGTCACCATTTTACATAAAACACCTGCAGATTGTGCCAACTCTTGACGCTCTTTTCTTAGTTGAGATATGTGATTATTGTGTATAAAAATTAAGTTGAAAAAGGATTCAAAACTTGTATTTGAATGGAATAACTGAAAGAGTAAGGGGATGGCAAGTTGTAAGTTAAATTTGGAGTTGAAAATTCTTCAATAGCTCAAAATAAATGATGATTCTATCTCAAAGTGGAGGTGTATGTTGTGCATTTACAAGCTCTTAAGTAACTGGATTACAATCGGCTCTCTGGAGTAATCTGATGTCGCAAACATCAAGTAAATGAAAAACTTGGTTCATGTAAAATGCTAAAAGTGAAATTTGGACTTAAGTGGAAAATTAAAGAAAATCACTTCTATGTAAGAATAAAAATAAAATATTAATCAAATTTCTTTTGACTTTAAAATGGTGTCATTGGGGACAAGGAGTGCATGCTTCTGAAAGCTTTCTGAAAAACTTGAATTAAATTGAATCATCCCAAACACTTATTTGTCTCTTGTCTTGACTGAAAGTTACACAGATAGCAGTCCCCTGAACTTTGTTGTTGCCAGAGCTTGTGTTTCCCAAATCTCTGTTAGAAGGGAGTAAAATGTTTTTATGACCGATAGTCATGATGGACAAAAATATAATCAAAGTTAAGAAACTTACTTTGCGAGCAATCACTCCATAAGTTTAGGTGCTGTTATTATTATTATATTTTAATTATGGATATGCAATTTCAGAATAAAAGTCTTCTTTACAGAATCAGAGATGTGAAAGTGTATTTAAGTCAGTTGAAGAGGAGACCCAAAGACAAAAGATGGAAGAAAGGCAGAGACAGACAGCAGCTTGAGCAGGAGCTTAAGAAGCACCGCGACATTCTCCTTTCCTGTGTCCTTTTTGACAAGCCACAGACTCCGTCTTTGATCAGCACTCAGGAAATTTCATTAGGACGGAGATGGGGGGATAAGAGACCAAAGAAAGCTTTTGTGGATGGGAAGAGGAAGAGAAGGAGATAAAAGGGTAGAAAAATAGAAAATGGAGTGGTGTAGAAGAAAGAAAAAAAGAGATGAGAGTCAGGTGTTCACCAAAGTTATTGCAATCCATCATGACGGGGACTTGAACGTCTGTATCAAATTACATATCAATTCATAGAAAAGCTGTTGAAACACAGGAAAAGTCAGGGGATCACCAAAGTTATTGGGATAAATTGTCTGGGAACCACGAAGGTCTGTACAACATATTGTGCCAATCCCTCAAGTAATTGTCGAGATATTTCACTACATAAGTGAAAACTTTGACCTGCTGGTGACGCTAAATGAAAAGTCAAGGGGTCACCAAAGTCATTAGGATTCATCCTCTGGGGACCACGAATGTCTGTATAAAATGTCATGGCAATCCATTCCATAGTTATTGAGATATTTCAGTCTGGACCAAAGTGGTGGACCAACTGACCTAGACCAAAGTAATTAATCTGTGGAATCTGGTTTGCACTCAATCGGATGCATCCTCAAATTGAAACAGCCATATCTGTACACCCAAAAACTTTTAGTGTTTTGACTCCCTTTTCAGTCATGATGAACCACCATTTCTCTTCCATCTCTTGGAAGTGCTTCTTTGGTGCTAAAAAACTAAACTAAATGAGCAAAAGTTCCAGGTAGGCTACATCACTACAAACATGTTAAATACGAATGCATCCGAAACCAAACGAGGTGTAAAAATGCTCGGGCATCTAATTCAACAGCACCAAAACAACGCAGCGACAGCATCCAAAGAGAGAGTCGAGGAGGACAGACTGGAGCAAGCGACCTTTAACCTTATCACTCATGTACAACAGAGGAAGGGAGGCAAAGGGGGAGACAAGCGAGACAAACACACAACATCCCCTCAACCTTATCAATCACGGACCAAAGAGGAGGAAGGAGAGATAAAGACAGAGAGCCGGCGTCTGTTTACCTTATCGATCATGTCGGGCCGGTTGGTGGCGGCCAGCACAGTGACGTCCCGGAGCTGCTCGATGCCGTCCATCTCCGTCAGGAGCTGAGCCAGGACCCGGTCGCCTACACCGCCGGAGCCCGAGGAGCTGAAGGCGTGGATGAGAACATAAGACAGATGAGTGGACAGGATGGAAAGACAGGGAAACAGAGATGGACGATTGAATGTAAGGATGGATGATGAAGAGGGAAAGGGACGTACGTAAAATTTGTCAGAAACTGGGGGAAAAAAAGGAAATTATTGATGGTGTAAAGTGATGAACTACAGATAGATGATGGATGGATGGATTGGTTGGAGACAGCACGTATTGCAAAGAAATGAAGTGAACAGTGGTGGAAAGAAGAAATAAGTATAGAAAAGAGACACATGGAATAATAGAGGGAGAATGAAAATGAATATATGATAGATGAATGAGTGCATGGATGAAACAAATATCATCAGATCATCACTCACTCCTGCTCTCAGGAGTCCAATACAAGTAATGAATCAAACTTTTCTCATTCATCACTTATATTCGCAGTGTTACGTAAGGATGAAAATCAGTTCTTGAATGCTTCAGGGGAACTTGTGAATAGTTTCACTGACACTCTGATAGCAGGTTCTTTCATTAACATAATTCTTCTAAAAAAAATAAAAAAAAAAAAGAAGGAAAAAGCTTTGGCAGCAAAAGTGAGCTTTCCTGCCAATGACGTCCCACTGAACTGCAACTCAAAACAAGGCACCAGAAACACACGTCATCCCTCTCAAATAAAGCAGCCTTCCTTTAGACAAAGTTAACAAATATGTCACCTTGTTTGGACTTGTAAATGTAGTGCTGGAGTTTATCCCACCCAGGTTTCCAAGATCAGTATGAGATATTTTATGTGCAATGTATACTATTCAAAGTCATAATTCTGAAAATGAAAGGTTTTCATTGAATCAAACCCCATTTTTGATAACTGACATATAATTTGCACCCGCTGCCTCTCTGTACAATAACTATCATTCTTATTCCTGGGATTCAAATTGTGTCCCAATGAGCTCGATGTGACGTTGAAGACAGAAGCCGGTGCATGCACGCAGTTTATGTAATGCAGAGGATCACTCAAATTATGGCTAATTTTTAAAAAAGCCTAAATAACCTTCCTAAAATGGCTGGGCGCTGTGGTGTTTAGCAAATGTTACTCAAACAGGGGTATATAGTGTATTTGATGGGGACTATTTTCAGCAGTAGATTAATATACATTTGATGCTCTAGTGAGTATTTGGGGCAGCAGGACGGTGAATGTGGGATTGACTCAACATAAACTACAGTGTGTGTGTTCATGGTAATGAAGGAACATGTCACCCAGGGCAACAGTGTGCCTCATTGATGTGTTTTTTTAATAGTTTTTGAACAATGGAGCTCTATGGCACAGAGGAAGAAGACATATCATGCTTTGGCTACACCGTTAATAGTTTTATAGGATTTAGTGACAGTAAGAAAAGCATAATATAGAATATCACCAGCCTTATCCTTTAAGAAACTCATCAATGTGTTAGTCACTGCATTACAAGGCGGTTATTTTCCATAACGCAGTGCAGACAGCCACCCTCCTCAGCTCAAACACACACACACAGTCTCTGTTGACAGGGCCAGCGGAAGTGCCAGACGTCATTAGAAGAGACAAGGCTGCAGAGGAACACAAAGGCGCTCTGTCACTGAGATATGAAGGGAGAGAAAGAGACATGGAGAGGTAGAGAGAGAAAGTTTGGGTGAAGGGAGATAGTGGGGAGGAAAGGAAGGGGGGAAGAGGATTAGGGAAAGGAGGACAGAGCGATGAATCGGAGAGAGAGAGAGAGACGGGGTATGAGAGAGAGATTATGAGATGAAAAAATATATGGAAGAGAGGAAAAATAAAGGTGATGAGAGAGTGAGACAATGGAGGGAGACAAAAGGAGAGACAAGAGAAAAAGACGAGGAAAGATGAAAGATAGAAAAGGAGGGGATTTGTTAGTTTCAAATCCAACAATGCTTCTTTCATATCTCATAATTGTCTAAAATATGAATTATCTGTCAGGGATGCAGTCAGTTTATTTTGAATTCATTGTCTTTTCTCGTCTGTCTGTCTCTGCCTCTATCTAATATTCATTGTCTGTTTCTGTCTGCCTTCCTGCCTTCTTTCTGTCTTCTTCACTTCACTCCACCAGTTCGGACTCGTGGCAGGTAGGCTGACAGATTTACAGGTGCTACTCATCTCCTGCCTCGAGAGGGGGAAAAAAACACAAACACACACACACACTATACAGCAGAGGCTGTCTGGTTGTGTCAACAGTTTTGAATTCTTGCCGGCGTGCATGAGCCACTTCATTGATTAAACATGGCAGGAAGCGAAGACCAATAAATAACCTTTATAGATCAGCGCTAAGTGCATTTTTAAAATGGCGAATGGCCTCGAGACGCGGGTCCAGCCCCACGTCCATCGCAGCCACCCAGAGTACATTCGTAAAAGTGCACATCAAGATTAGGAGAAGGAAACTCAATCATACTGAAAAAAAGCAGAGAGAACTTGTCAGTCCCACCGGCACAACAAATGATTGATGAAGACAACTTGCAATAGAGTCGTATCCTGTACACTGGAAATGAGTCTGCACTAAACATCGAAGTACAAAAACTGAGTTCCAGGTTGCTCCCGAAACTCTGAAACTCTGTCTAGTGAATGGCCTGGCTTGTCTATAGCTTGATGGTTCTGAAGTGTTAACTGAATGAGATATAGAGGTAGAAAAATTGTGTAAAAAATAAAGATGGTGGGAAAGAGGACCAGTTGCCCGATTACAAAACATTCAGCCAATCTTGAAAAACCATAACAAGGCACAGAAGCTGAGAGTAAGTATTGAAACGTTGGTACTGGTTACAAGAATCACTGACATACTAGCAATTCAATTTAACTCTTAAAATCAGTCACTAATTTCTACGGCATTGTTTTTCTCTTAATTTGACTTGATTCTGGAAACACAAATTCTCCTACAAAGTGAAAAATACAAATAAGAATCATGTTTTAAAGACTACTCTAAAATAAGACATAAATAGTAATATTTAATATTACTGACAGCAGCGGCAGTAACAATCACGACACCAATTTCAAAAGATGAGATGGAACAGTATAGAGTTACATGTCCAATACTTTTTAGTTTAACACAAACTGATTACATTACATTTCATGATCAGAGGCACTTTAACAAAAACAAAGACGATATGTTCGGTCGGAGACGCTGTGCAGCATTTGAAGCATCTGACGGAGGTCCCACATGGAAAAGTTACAGGGACGGCCTGTTGGCCTTTCTGTGCTCCTTCCTACAACATTTAGTTTCATCGACTGGTTTACCAGGAAGCATGCTGCATATTTGGCCTTCCCCATCTGCCGTGGACGGGCACAATGAAGTGTTTGTGCGCCTCCGGCCTGTGTCCTCTGTCCGCCCCCCGTCCTCTTTCCTTTAAGCCACAGATGTTCCCAGTGCCATCCCACTAAAGCGCCTCCGGACAAGACTGTGTTCTGTGTTCGCCGGTGGAGAAAAGCCGCAGAAGTCTAAGAGGACACCATGGGAACCGAGTGGCTGGCTTTGATAGAGCAGTCATGCAGACTTTTTGGGATGTTTGCTCCATCCATTCATAAGCGAATCTTTGTGAGACAAGCTCGGACACAGGCGAGGATGGTAAATTAAAGCAGACCGCAGCAATGACTGTGCAATTGTCATCGCTGGACAATGAATGACCACAGTGCTTAAAATAGTAACAGTGGAGAGTAGCAGTGGTCAACAGTGAACAATCACAGAGGAACTGATAGTGTACCAAGTGGGCGGGAACTATGTTTTTGCCATTAATTTCAGAGTCTCGTGGCATCTTTTCTTCTAATTTTAGACCTCTTATACGGTGTAAAGAAAACATACTGCACCTTCCTCTTTCACTGGCGAGAGCGTCAATCTCATCAAAGAAGACGATGGAGGGAGCGACAGCCCTTGCCTTCCGAAACACCTGCAAGCAGTGTTAGCAACAATGGAGGAGAGGAAAACAGGACAAATCTTTAACAGGGCCAATGAATCATTCTCAGCACAGGCATAAACAGGAAATACAGCACTCAGTAATGTCATAAATTACATCTCATGTCATCCGTTTTGTTTAGTTAAACTTTAGTTTGTATCGGTCCACATGGTCCAGAAAAGAATGTCAGCTTGCATTACTTTACATCAACATAACAATAGTATTAACAAACCGCTGTAAGCCTTTCATTGGAACAATCAGGTAAGGGAAGTTAAACGTAATTACCTCTCTTACGGCTCTTTCAGACTCCCCAACATACTTGCTCAGTAATTCTGGACCCTAAAAAAAGCAAGTAAAAACAGTATTTAAGTGGTAAGATTTGGCCTGTGATTTGCTGACAACTAGAAATGTTTAGGTATTATATTAATTAATAACCAATGGTGTGTTTTGTTTCGTTGCAAAATCAAATGCTGATGTAAAGAAAAAAGTACGCTGAACTGACGGATCCCTGGAGACCATGTCTGAGGTGGAGTCTGAAGTGTCTGATCATCGTGACTCATCATGACTAATCGCGGTTATGTTTTGTGAAGTGTCACCTGGTGGCACTGTGTTTGCAGGTGGTTTAAAGTGAGAGCTCACATTCTGAAAGAGCAGAGAAGCGGCTTCTGTGGCGTGGCGTCTTTTGGAGATTAAAAAGAGGAACACAGTGAAACGGTGATAACACAGTGTGTCATGAAGGACAGCAGGGTGTGTGTGGTGTAATTGCACAGTGCTGTTTCAGTGTTCACTGTACACTATGTACTGGTTTATGTTTGTGTGTAACATCTGCGGTTCAGCTGGCAACACTACAGAACACTACAGCACCATGTTTCCCAACCATTGCTAGTACAATAGTACTACTAGTACTGCTACTGCCTACTCTATTGTTATTACTAATGTTGCTAGTGCTACACATCAAATAAAATTTAATCTTTGGCATGTTCTCGCAGGCAAAATGTGAGGTTTGTGACCAAAGCGAAGCACCAAGTTTAGTTCAGATCAACACTGTGTGCAAGATGGACAGTCGACAAAGTTTCTGCATAGCCTCGATCAGCACCACCCAAAAACACCGACATTCCTGTCACATAATGATTTATTTATTCAGTTTTGGCATTTCCTCTCAAAAACACACAAAACACGCAGCTTTTACTCTTACAACTATCACCGCGACTAAGACCACGTCCACATAGTGTGGACAGTAAAAACTGGGCTTTTCAGAAGTATGAGAAAGTGGTCAGAACTTTCTGTCCATTCATTTCAGTTGATAACTCGTGTTAAATATCAGTAGTCGCAGAACCCTGACCAGCCAAGACTCGGTGTAAAAACCAGTCTGTCTGTCCTTCCAGATAATTGCTGTAAAGCATGATTTTGTTGTTTGCTCACGAAGAGGATTGTTTAGGTATTTCAGTGTGGACGGAAAACCTTTCAGAAGCATCATGAAGACATTTATGCTGCATGTTGTTGTCATACAGTAACTGCTTTTTTCAGATTTAGCCGGCTTAGTGTGGACATACTCCACCCAACACTACTTGCACTACCACCACCACTAATATTACTCATTACAACTACAACTACTAACTGAGTCTCCTTTACCCTCTCGTCCTTCAGTCCTTTCATCCCTCTTCTCCCAAGCAGATAAACATCCACTCAGCCCTCACAAGAACTTCCTCCCCTGCAATCCACCCTTTCAACACCTCTGGGCTGTCGAAGGAGACGACACTTAACTCCCAGCCCTTTTGTCTCCTGCAGTAAGTGTGGAGGTTGACTCATTAATCCCAGGTTCCTCTCTCTGTGGCAGAGCCGAGGGCTGGACATGGTGAGTTTAAAACCATTGACACTGTGGAGATACGAGCTGTGTGTGAGTGTGTGTTTGTGTGCACGTATGCATCTGCGGATGTGAGTGTGTTTGAGTGGCTGCAGTGGGAGGAAACTGAAATTGACAAGATGATAATAGGGCTTTTTCACACAGAGGAAACAGGCTGAGCCTTAAAGTATCCACATTTAAATCTGGATAACGTATCTATGTCAAAGCAACCGCCACACTGGAAAAACCTGATACTGTTATTGCAGATGCTGGAGAGCGGCTTTCAGCAGGAGGGACAGGATGTTTTTCACCCTTTCCATTAAGCATGACTTGAAAACTGCTGCACACAATTATAGTACAACTCTTTCTTTTTATCTCCTTTTAATCAAACACAATGCATAATTCAACAACAATGAGAACGTCCCCAACACTAGAATCAAATCGTTCTAAATTTCAGCTAACGTACACTTGTGAAATGTAAGGACCCATCTGAAAACAAGACGATGCTTCTAGTCAAATGTGTTCGGGTGGTTGTCAACTTCTGACTCACCTTTGCAGTCAAATAGCACAAACATGAAACATGTTAATGTATCTATCCACAAATATGTCCTCTTCCCATTATATTTGTCTTTAACTTCTTTCACCAATTGTATGCTTTGAAGTCCACCGTGAACAATTAATAAAGCAGCATTGAACTGACTTCAAGTGACTTCACAATAACGGGGGGGCCATATAAAAATTGTAAAGTCAGCCTGAAGTTGTTCTGGATGAGACTAAAGTGTAGAGGTAATTAAAGTTTGTCTGCAGTTCAAGAAAACCTTTGTGACTTTGTCTCTGCACTGCAACATCACACTGCGAAATAAAACAAAACAAGCTTGCGAGTCACAGCCGCCTTTGCGAAGGGCTTAATGATCCTGGTTGAGAGATTCTGTCGAAGCTTTCTGTCTTGCGTGACAACAGCTTTGGAAATATTCACTGATCAAAACTTCAACAAGCTGATCAATCAATCTCTGTCAACCCGGCCTGGACGGACTGAGGTGAGAGCGACAGAGGGGGTGGCAGAGAGGATGGGGTGATGAATGAGAGGGGACAAACACAGGGTCAAAGGTCATACAGGGAAGCTCTCTGCAGAGGAAGTTGGGCAGCCAGACTGCCTCCAGGTCGTCAGGGAAACATCTCCACTACTACTTTGACACAGTGGATATTATACTGTGTATGTAATATATGGATGATTTCATTTTTTATTTGATATCTGTATAATATGTTAGATGTATATCGACCTCTTAAATCCCACCGACCCACCAGTCAGCTCATTATATAACCCGCGTAACTTTGTTTTAGATAGGAAACCCCGACGTTTCCAAAGATACCAAATGTGCCAGAATGAACTTTGGGGTCAAACTCAACTTTCCTTTGTTTAGATGGTTGTATTAGTAATATCTGAGGGAAATGGCAATGCAATTTGCACAAACTATGTTAAGTTATATACAAAGGTTGAGCTAAAAAGGCCTAGACTGTGAGATGAGATTCATCAATCATCAAGCTTCTGGTATCACTCCTGACAACCTGCTCACAACATGTTGGCTATGACTAAACCTGCATCATAACTCAGTATAAGTTTTATCATATTGAATAGTCTTTGGATTAGCTCCATTTCCTTATTTTTTTCCCGCTGGGTTTTGGCAGATCACAATATGGCATGAGAATACGATGTATTACAGGTGTGCCACCTGCAATACATTATATTTTCATACTTATGTATAAAAATTGGGAAAAACAGCAACCTTTTGCCCAGCACTTCATCCCTACCTGAAAGAAGTTACCACTCTGAGAAAATAGAATTATGACTCATTAAGGAAAACTCACTTTAACAGCCAGGAAATTGAGCCCACTTTCATTAGCCAGGGCCTTGGCTATCATGGTCTTGGAGCAGCCTGGGGGCCCATAGAGCAGGACTCCTTTGGGTGGCTGGATCCCCATGCGGGTGAAGGCCTCGGGGTGCCTCAGAGGCCACTCCACAGCCTGCTTCAGTTTCAGCTTTACCTCCTCCATCCCACCAACATCCGACCAGCGGACCTGGAGGTAGGAGACAAGTAAAGATCAGGGAACTTGTTTTTTTAATAAGTTGAAGGACAGAAATTGTTATAATTTAATTTACATTGCAGTGCTGTGGCAAGCTACTAATACAAGAGATAAAATGCCCAATAAAGACCCTTTGATCTTCATTTTCTCCAAATATACAGACTTATCAAGACCTCACAGACCGTGTCATTTCATGTGACATAAGGGTTACCTGAATGCAGCATAAGGGTGTGGCTTCCAGTATTCTGGGATTTAACCAAAATGTGTTTTTTAAGGACAATTTAATACCAGTATACGTGATGGAAACTGCTCAACAAGAAAAAGAAAATGACAAGAATTCAATGTTTCCCAAAGTGATGTCATGCTTTATTATGCTTTGAGACCTTGGAGGAAGAAGAAGAAGAAGAAGAAGAAGAAGAAGAAGAAGAAGAAGAAGAAGAAGAAGAAGAAGAAGAAGAAGAAGAAGAAGAAGAAGAAGAAGAAGAAGAAGAAGAAGAAGAAGAAGAAGAAGAAGAAGAAGAAGAAGAAGAAGAAGAAGAAGAAGAAGAAGTTGTCTGGAATCCAATTGAAATGCTGAATGTAACTGCGTCAGGTTCAGCGATATTCATTAATCACACAATAACATGAAATCAAACAAAATGCATCATATGTATTAAACTGGAGGTGGACAACAATGAGAGGCCAATAACTAATAAATGATCAACATCGGTCTAATATACTGCTCTAACTCACTCCGGTTCTTCTGAAGTATCATACAGCTCTAATCTGCGGCAGCTCAAACACAAACACATCGCCAACAATAAATGCAACAGACCAAACAAACTCTGATTGCACGTTGATGTCACTGATGTTCTCGTGTAACCCACACGGACGACCTTATTAAACTTTCTGACCACATCGAGTAAACTGCAAGTTCTTCCAGGCTGATGAACGGGGTCCGACAGGGGGAGTCAGCCAACAGCTGTCTGTCTGACAGATGGAAGGAGGGAAGAAGGGAGGGAGAGAGTACGGCAGTGAACAACCGGAGGAGATAAAGTAGATAAGAAGGGAAGCCTTCATCCAAGACCCTCTCTCCTGTCTCTTTCTTCATTACCCATCCATTATTCCCTCCCTTCCTCATCATACATCTTTTTCAACTCCCCCATCTTTCTACTCTCTATCTCTTCATTGATCTATCTTCATACCCTCTCCTTCTCCCCGTCTTTTTGTCTTATCTTCCCACACTTTGCTCTCCAGATTACTGGCAGAAATCAGGTTGTGCAGGAAGTCGTACAATGTGTTTACTCCACTGTAGCAGCCTGGTTACAGTGAGAGCCGCATGTACAAGCAGCGCGTCAGTAATCAGATTTCTGACCGTATTTTCAACAACGGCTTATTTTATAAGGGGTACTCCGTTGATATTACACATTAAGGTCAGTTTACTCGTTACAGAGAGTACTACTACACATGCAAAAACAGCTGTTTAATATCTTCTGTGGTCCTGGAGGGCGCTTTCTGAAGTCTGAGAAAATAGCCCTGATGAAGTCATGAGATTTCCAACCTGGGGGTGTGGAGTTTGAAAGATACACTCCCTATCGGACGTTTTTGTCAAGCACATGTGTGCGTGTAAAAAGCCTGATGAAAACATCAAATATTTTTTTGGTTTCAGCTTTTCAAATATGAATATTTGCGAGTATTCTCTATTTCATATGATCGTAATGGTCACTGTTCCTCATTTTCTGACATTTTACAGACCAACCAAACCAATAATCGAAAAAGTAGTCAACAGATTAATCAACGATCAAAACGGTCCTTGGCTGCATCAGATAACTGCAGAAAGTTGCAGAAAGTGCATGTAAATGCAGTGTTCATGTACCTTCCTCTCCTCTCTTTCCCCATCTTTCTGTTTCTCATCTCTACTGCACTCCCCTGTTCTTTCTTTCTTCTCTCACTTGACCCTCACTATCACGCCATCTCTCGCTCTCTCCCTTAAACACTGCTGCTTACTCCCTCTCCCTTCATCTTTTTCACTTCCTCCTATCTCTCTCTCTCTCTCTCTCCCTCTCATGCTCATTCCCTCCTCACCCTCCTCCTGCTCTCCATCCCGAGGTAACACATCCCAGGCCACCGGCGCCGTCTCCGGGGAGCGAAGCACCTAATGGAAACCTGGCGTCT
The DNA here is from genome assembly GCF_043641665.1 of Enoplosus armatus. NCBI lineage: Eukaryota > Metazoa > Chordata > Actinopteri > Centrarchiformes > Enoplosidae > Enoplosus > Enoplosus armatus. Next base: position 21,543,549 of record NC_092189.1, on the reverse strand, counting down.
GGCCACATACTGTAAATACCGAACAATTTATGGACAGCGCCGAGCGAGAGAGAGGAAAGGACGGATGGAGGGGAGGGAGGAGAGGAAGGGAGAGAGAGAGTGTGGCAGAGATGAGGAGATAGGCCGGAAGCAGGCGAGTGAAGCAGAACGCTCATTTGAAGGCCCAGAGGGGAATGAAATGAAATAAAAAAGTGCAGTGGGATAAAAGCAACAGTAAAACAGGCTTATAGAGAGAGAAATGGAGGAAACAGGTGAGCAGGAGGAAGACGACTCATTCGCTTGCCAGAGCTTTCAACAGTATCACACTGTTGTCATCAACCAATGGAGTTAGACTGAGATAGGCAAGAGTACTTTCAGTGCTCAAAGTAATGCACATTTGAACATCTGAACAACTGAACAGTTTCATGACAACCATTACTATGAGTAAACAGTGCAGCTTATAATATAACAAACCTAAAAGCGACACTTCAGTAAACATTTCTAGTCTTTATGTGGACTATGGATTATCATTTACAGCCAAACTCTCACGAGTGAACCCCGCTCATCGGGTATAGAACACAAATTGCAATCTGAAACTGCTACCTGAACCTGATCTAACTGCTTTAAGGGCCTCTCGCCTCTGAGATTACAGACCTGTCAATCATCTGAACACAAATCAATCACTCGCCTCTTTCCACCGAGGAAGCTGATGTGCAACACAATAAAGTCTCATCTCCCCCCTTTGTGCTGCATTTTTTTGGTTAAGTGTCTGCAGACTTAATGGAGTCATTGTAAGAAATAACAATATAAAGTAACATTAACAGCAAGGTGCTTTTTGTCGTGAATGAAGCGTCTGTGGAATTAGAAGGCAATGTTTTGACTCACACCCCGCTGTGCTGCGTTTTTCCCCCTTCTTCCCTCCCTTCCTTTTTGTACAAGACCCAGTTATTATCTTTTACTGTTGTTTTCTGAACTTTACAAGGGGCCTCTCAGGCTCTGGCCCTTTGATGGGGTTGAGAGGAGGGTGTGGGGGACTTCTCAGGCAAAAAAACTCAAGGGAGACGAGGAGTACGTTTAAAAGGAGGAATAAATGGGCTTGTTATAGAGCTGCCAAATTAAAATATTAAAGCCAGACTGCACAGTGGAGGATGATTATTTAAAAAAAAGCAATGCTGGGTAAACAAGAAAGATGTCAAAAAGAGGAAGAATGTCTTGTCACAAAACAAACAAAGGATTAAGAATGAACTTTCAATTTATTTACATATAAATATAACATAAATCGAGAGGCATAATCTCAAATCTCTAGATACGTGATCTGAGAAGGTTTCCGAGGAACTCGAGGCGTGTATTCATCCGGCACCACTGGAAGTTTCTTATATAAAATGGATTAGAAACAAATGTTTGCACTCATGTGGATATAATCAAGTCCGGGGCTCTGCGGCTGGCCTTTCAGCTGAGCTGCACTAGGGGGATAAAAAAAAAAAAATTCCAAACCCAAACTCACTCCTCTCTCTTGTTTCCAGGAACCGGCCGCAAGGACTGAACGTCTCTGGGTGAGCTCAGTGCAGAGTGTTGCAGAGAGAAGAGGGGAGGCGGGTGGGGGTGAGGGGATAGGAAGGACGTTTCTTCTTCTTCTTCTTCTCTCTTTCTCTTTTTTTGGTTGCTGGCAGGAACCGTCAGCGACCCGATCTGCTTTCAATTACCGGTGGAGGATGATGTTAGCCCTCTTCCTGTCCGTTATGTCTTGCACATGCAAACTCCAAAACATCCTGGAGTCTCACCACTGTCCTCTCTCTCTCTCTCTCTACCTCTCTCTCCCTCTCTCTCTCTCCATCCGCTGAGAGCAAAGTGATTCATCTTCATTGCAGTGGAGGGTAAAATGGCCAAGGGGTCATTTCCACTCTTCCTCAGCCTGACCCCATCTTTTAAGTGCTGGTGATTCAGTGGTCAGTGGTCCAGAGAGTAGTTAAGGGATTTTCTGAATGTGCATTAGAGGGAGAAGGGAGGCATGGCTGCTGTTGATGAGCTTTTAGTTTTTCTTGTGGCAATAAGCGGTGACGCTGTTTGGGTTATAAATTTGTTTTGTACTTTAAATGAAGCAAAGACTGCGTGATATAAACCAGTCTGCTTCCTCGCAGGGCCACTGCAAGGTCGAATGCAACTGAGACACAACTGATGCTGATTACAAACAAAGGATCCAATACAGTGTCATTAAGGAAGATGCCATAAACTATGGAGGCATGTGAAGGGAGGATCTCTGCATCCATTTGCCTCTTAATGATTTTTGCTTTTTCTGGCATGATTTTTCCCAGAGTAGTCCATGACATGTAGCACTCAGCCTCAGCCTTTTTTTCCCCTCTTGGATAGCTTCTTCTTGTATCTGAAGATGATGTCTAAACTTAAGCCTCTTGTATCTCAAGCTGAGAGGGAGATGATCATTCACTCTTTTCTCTTTAACTCCCCAATCATTTACCTTAAGAGACAAGACATCTTTGTATCAGTTAAAAATGGTCCAGAATGCTGCTGCAAAGTTTTTGACCAGGTTTTGTGTCATTCAAATCTTGATTCCTTTACATTAGCTCCCTATCAAATTCTGACATTTGTTAGCTACTGTAGCCTTCTATTATCAGTAGATCTCAGAGGTCTTGTGATCGTGGCTCATTGTACCTCGCTCCAGGCTGAAGAGTAATGACTAAAACTTTGTGGTTGTGGCTCCTAAACCTTGGCGCTCACTCCCTTTGGGAGTAGTAATGTCTGCTCTAGAAAGGTGATGATAAACATTACTTATTCTTTTGACCAGCGGTATTTCTTTAACTCCGTTTGGCTAACCAACACAAAACACAGACCACAATGACTCCCAACAGCATTTACATTAATAGTCTGTTTCCACCACAGGAACTTTTCCAGGGGACCAGGAACCATTTCAGAAACTCAGGAACCATCTGAGAATGTGCAGATGTAATACTTTCTGATGGCCCTGCAACTATAAGGAAGCACTGAGTTCCATTAGTATCAATATTAGGATGAGGGAAAGACATGTTTGTATTGTTTATTGAGTTTAACAACAAAACGATGTTGTCAGCTTTCCGACTAGTCTAAAAGAAAGAAATAGTGTGTCCATAAGCGAAAGAGGGAGCGCTGATCGAAAGAGTTTACTGTACCTTGGGGACATCGATAGCGACCTCCCTCATGGCGCTTGGCTTCACAACAGACATGGCCCACTGGAGGTCCTGAAGAGTGACGGTCACCGTCCCAGTCAGCTGCTGGTCTGACGGTTGGTGGGAACCTCCCAGTGCTCGCCTCAGTGCATGCAAACCTGCAGAAAGAGAGTTTACACATTTTAAATCTCTCAGTGGATCACAAGAAGAAAAAAAAATTGTTTATTCTGAACTTCTTCTGAAACACAGGCATGCCTGGAAAAAGTCAAAAACTAGTTTCCGTTGGGTTTGTAAAGACATTCAGGTCCATATATTAAAACAGAAAAGGTGAATCATTTAGAAAACAAAAGACTTTGATTTGAGGCATAAAAAGGATATGCAACTGGTGTTTGTTTGCCTAAAAAAGCAATGCTAGTGTCGTTGTGGCTTGAGGGTTTTCATTCCAAACCCACATGCACCCAGTCCAACTTTTTACTCAAAACATTCAGGCTTGTACATGCTGTGATGATACACGCCTAGCGAATGCAAATCTCAAAATGAACATTAATTCCCCTTTTGACCGCGAACATAATTGGGCCTGCATTGTTGGGGAGAAAAGAGAGTAGGCCGAAGGGAAGGGAAGTGTAATTGAAGCGCTTAAGATTTGAATACCCTCAGTTCCAGAGACTTCAGCATCTGAACAAAAAGAAGACAGCAAAACAAACACTGATGCGTCAATATCAAGAATGAGCCTTTGTTTCGCCTCGCAAAAGAGGTCATACAGACAGCTCTGCAAAATGCAGAGGTGATGAGTGAGCACAGACATACAACACATACTTCTAAAGTCAGAAAAAAAGATTGTATTTATTCACAGGAAGGGTTATTACACATGCATGCTATTCCTGCATCATGATAATAAAGCTGTGAAGTGCATTCAGGGTTCCAAACGTAAAGGTCCTATTCAGATAATGTTAGCTGACTGGCAGTTGGAGCACTTCCAAGGCTTTGATGGAGATGAAACTCTCCTGGTTGAATCACCTGAACAAAAGATGAGCAGCTGTGTGAGAATATGTGGTTCAAAGGTACAAGCATAAAAAGGGTGAAGTCAACAACAAAACCAATCCAACCAAATCCAATTATCAAGCTTAAAATGATGTTGTGTGCATTGATAATGGCAAGCTAAAGCTAAATAGTATGCACTGTAGAAACATTCCTCTGTTTAAATATGTTCACTTTTGGATTCTGGGATTTTAGACAAATTCAGCAGCTATGACGCAGCATTTTGTTCCACATTTGCTACAGCTTAACTGGTTACTTCTCCATAGCAATTGTGGCAAAATGGGCACTCAAACCAAAATCTGATTATATGCAAACCTATAACCTATATACCTCAAAATGCATCAAGGAGATTTCAGTGCTTCTACGTTAAGGAACGTTCAGGAAATCATTAAAAGTAAACCAGCAGCTCCTCTGACTTTCCAACTTGCCCGGAAAAACGTCTTGGTCTTCTACTGTTGGACACCAAGTTGTGGTCAAGTGCCTTGCTCAAAGGAAGCTATGTAAGCATTGCTGCAGTAAGAAGATTTAAATCAATGGTTTCCTGTCACACAACCTCTGTTCCAATAACCACTGGAGTTGTGATCTCTGTCAGAAGGGAAATGCAGACCTTTTTTCTGCAGTTTGTCCTCAGCATAGGATTTTATGTCAGATTAAAGTTTTGTCTGAGGACAGTTTGCGGCATTCCCCATAGCAAAAGCTTGATATGCTGGTCATGGTCAGTCAAGTGCACAGGGAATCTTTTTGGTCTTTCTCTGCTTGTAATTTCCTCCAATTCACATTACAGAGGTATTACAGGGTCTGCAGGTAGGTCTGGTTGCAATATTGCATGCAATCATTACTAAATAGGCAGAGAAGAATGTGTGAGAAAGGCAAAAAAGTAGAACTGCGACAATGCAGAAAACAGCATGTGCGCCTCAGCTTGCATCCAGCTGTGCAGATTTAACTCCTGCAGGTGGGAGGACAGGTCTTCTCCGAGTGAGTTACACGCTAAATGTGGACAATAATTAGTAGTTACCAAACCAGCCCACAACCACGATTTCAACCCCAGAGTTGGGTAACAGTATATTAGACAACCATTCCCGATGCACACGTGCACACATCACACAGACGCACACACAGAAACTCTTGGCTTCCTCTTCTGAGTTAAAAGGGGGGGGCTGGAGTTGGGGTGGCGAGGGCTGGAGGGGAACGGACGTGGTCCAGGGCTACGGGCCAGGGAGCAACCGAGAGGGGATTTACGATCAGACATGACTGCATCCTGTTTATATTTTCCAGGACCCTTCCGACTAGGCGAGGGACAGACAGAAGTACGGACATAGAGATAGGAAGAGAAGAAGAGGAGAAGGAGAAACACAATTAATACAAGCAGATTTGTCTTCCGTGAGCACGCCAAGCTGAGGTCAATGTGTTCCCCAGTCCCGGCTCCCTCATGTATGATGTCTTTCTTTCACTCTTTCATTCTCTATCCCCGTCCACCCACCCTCGTTCTCACTCTCGATCCCCAGAGGTCTACACATCCCATCGTTCCACCTGGCTGCTGCTTCAGCTCTTCATCTGCATTAATGCTTCAGACCGGCGCTGCTTAGACTGCACAAAAACATCTGGTCCGAGTGGAAGGGACAAGGCAAGACAGCACAGGATGTGGAAGGAAGCTGGGGCGAGGAGGAAGATGAGGAGTACCAGCCACAACAACATATGCACTAACCCCAAACCATCAGCTGCCTAAACTGTGAAAGTGGAGGGCCTCAGCCTCCTTCAATGCTGAGAGGATGATGGATCAGTGGAGGAAACCTGAGAAACAGCTGTGCTCATATTCTAAAAGATAAAAGATGCTTTGTGAAGAGCTGAAGAAGAAACCTTTTGTTTTTTCTCATGGACACATCAGTATGTTTGTCCATTATTACTCTTTTACACAGAATTACTCACCTTTACATGGAGACATCTAAACAAAAGTACAAACAGCAATGTATGCAAAGAAAAACACATTTACAACCACTCGCTCAAAAAAGACACGCAACTCAATAAGAAAAAGGTTTGGCACTGATATGTCTTCTGCAAGGTTGAGATATGATGCTTTATTGTAAAATTTATTGATGAGTAAATCTTTGCTTTTTTTCATAAAAAATATTGGAGGTCTTGCAGACTCATTTCTGCAAACGTTTTATTTCTAGATTTCAATCCTCAATCCACCACATAAAGCTCGATGCTAAGTTATAGCAGTCAGTGCAGACTGACAGCTAGTTTAAAGGGTCTAGTCAATAATATGGCTGCATAAAAGCCCTGGGGACCGAAAAATGCTGCTGACAAATGTTTAATAAATGTTCCAGCAAGAATCATCTGAAACCGTCTAGTGAATCTAGCACTTTGCCAGCAGTAATGAAAAGCCTTGCAGAGAAAAAGCCTGACCAGAGGGGAAATGGGGTTCATAAGCCACAGAGTCCAGCCTGGACGCCCGGAGGGCAGCGGAAACTTGATTCAACGATGTGACTTTAACATTGTGCTTTAGGGATTCTCTCTCTCCTGACTGCTCTTGGCTGACTCCAAGCACACATTTGGTTTAGTTATGAAAACATCCGATGGGAAGGGAGGAGAAGAAAAAAAAAAAAAAAAAGAGGCAACACAACACAATTTAATGTGAACCTTATGTGGACTCATTTTCTTCGTCTTTTTTTGTACTCCTCCTTTCCAGAATGCTTCGAATTTGCCAGAGATCTAGAGGGAATTCAGAGAAAAAGGGGCCCCCTAAATGTACAAAAATGCACATTTGCAAAACATCACACCAGGGCCCAAACTAGGTATAGAAGAGAGGAAAGAACTCATTTCACAGAGTTGAAGTTGGCCAGGGAGAAGAGAGGAGAACGGTTATTTGTGGTTTTTAAACAGGGCTGGCCTTAATTATGTTGGTCCAAAACAGACCTTCCCCCAAATCAAGACCTTCAGGGGTCATACTCAGAGGTACTTCCACTTGTGATGACACCACAAGTACCTTCAACACAAGACATGAATCTTCATATTCTTACAGGCTTTGATGCAGCCAACATTAAGATGAAGTTTCAACGAGCATCAATTGATCTATAAATCAACTTCAATCAGCTGTGTGTTTGTGTTCTACACCAGAGTATGGTCATAGTTCTCCAGTATCCAAGGGTATTATCAAATATAAATATGCAACCCATCCGGACACACGTGCGCTTGTCAACACAACAGAAGGAGCACATGCTGCAGACTGCAATCCAGTACAACACCTCTGCACACTAGGAATGTCCCAAGCTGATCCTCAGGCTCGGAAACAGGTTTAAGGTGAAAACAGGACCAATCAAAGTATTTTCTGATGAATTATCAGCTATAAGAGGCATTTCAGATACTTTCATGCACTTTCTCGCGGGTACTCCAACTGTCAAAACCAACCAACAGAACGCTGCAATTCATGCACTACCAAAGGATGCAAGAGCAGCCATGTTGGGGTACAAAAGGTCAGTTTGTCTCCACTTCAGCAACATTTCTGACTCTGATATTCTGATTCTGAACATTTCTCAGGTGCGCCACACCTCTAAAGAGCTGCTCTTGGTACAAAACTGCATTTGAGGCTGTCCAAATCCTGTCCAAACCTTTCAGCCACAAGAGATCCACAGTTAAGGTTAAATAAATCCATAAATCAGCCTGGCATATATCAGCCAATGTTAGCTTATCACAGATATTTAAATATCGGCATATATGTCAGCAGAACAATAAATTGCAGCACAGAAACGCCACAGATGTGTCTACGGTAGTTTTCTCCATTAGTTTGTCCCCCATTCTTTAAGGCAACAAAGTTAAGGGATCATAATTAAATATATCTGTCGATGATGTGTGTACGTTGAAAAAACTAATTCTATAATAATAATACATAATCACTGAATTTATTAAACTCTCAAACATATCAACCTCACAAATCCATTATCTATCAAGCTATAATCCACACTATGGTCACGAGTGTACAAAACACTATAGGACACTGCACTGTATTATGTGCACTGTGCAGCTGGATCATTTAGAAACGGAAAATATGTGTTTCATTCATGCAACTGCCAGTAAACGCCTGAGACTTGCCCTCAACTTCCAGGGAGGAAGAAAAAGAAAAAATGAGGTAGGAAGTCTACGGAGGTTAAGTTCCAGTAGAAGACTTCAAAAGGGAAACCTCACAGAGCTCCATTGTCAGAGACAGCAGATCATCACCCACAGAGTCCAGGAAGGTGTGTCAAAAGAAGTCCATCTGCGCTTCAACAGTGCATTCCTTATTTCAACGGGGAAGAATCAGGACTGTGTGTAGCGTTGTGTTGCATTGTGTGGCGCTGTATCGAACACCCATGAGCTGAAGCCGCAGCTCTGCAGCTACGCTGTCCTCGGATGAATTGCGAAATACTTTGGGCATTACACCATTTCAAAACCGCAGGAACGTTTTCATTACTCGCCGGGGCTTCCGGAACAATCTTTGCACCTGTATTTACAATGCCCAACATCTGTTCCCAGAGCTGAAACAGCGCAATAATATGTGCTTTTAAAGTGCACACACACACACACACAGATGACAAAGACAAATACACGTGCTCACACACTCCAAACATGCGGAAAACGTGTACAGACACACACACACACGCACACACACACACACACACTCACACAGCTGTCACTGGGTAAAGGTAAGTGCCAGGGTTAAGGAGTACAAGCAGCACATTTCCGGATTTTATAAACAGAGGCCTCAAATAAACTTCACATGCTGATCCGACTGATATTTATGTGACCTGTCCTGAAATTCCTGAAGTGTCTTTAAAAGGACAGACGAGTTGGAAAAAGCGCTTTATAAGGCAAGGCTGCCGCTGTAAACATCAGCGAGCATTTAGCAGTGTTTGGCCCATTTAACCTTCTACTGCAGAATTATGTCAAACACACAAAACCCAGCTCATTTCTGATGCCGTTTTTCTTCCTCGTTTCTGCACAGTGTAGCACGTATTTAGGTTTGGAGGACTGAAGTGTGTTAGCCAAATCACTTTGCACATTTACCGAGTTAATCATTTAGGCCGTTGAGTCTAAGTTGGAGAAGTGGATGTTAAATATTGAGCCTGATCTTTGCCGTCAAATAAGAGGCTAACCAAAAAGCTTTCAGCTGACAAAGTGCAGAGTTGTGTGTTTATTATTCCACATAATCAATTTTACTGGCCCTTTTTGTTCCAGTGGGCTTCCCCTGTTTAGAGAGGCTTGTAAACAGTGTGTCCGGATGTGGCACAAACCAAACAAGCACGCACACGCATACACACTCAAACAAACGCGCGCCCTCACACACACAATTTACACTGTTTAGACTGTGGAAATGAGTCATCTGCTAGAACCAGGATCAGTTGAACACCAACAGGACGACAGAGAGACGCCCAGAGTCTGTTAGGCTCCATGAGACCACATGATAGCTTCCAATACCACACAAAACACCTAGAGGGATTCATTATGAAGAGCTGTTTTGTATAATCTGTGATGAGCTGGGAACACAGTCAATGTAATGTTTGGGAAAATAAGATCAGAAGACATCAGTGCCAATGTGGTTATATCAGAGGAAATATTTTCATGGATCCTGCAAAACTATAAATACAACACCTTCTGTTTCTTCTTCTCCTGCTCTGCTAAATACTGTATACACAATAGATTCACAGCTGTGGCTTTGTCTTTCTGAAATCTTCTAAATTCATCTGGATCTGCAAATGCTAACACAACAGAGACTGTTGTTGCAGGTTAGGGCCTCAGTGCGTACATGAGCTGTGGTCAGTTTCACTAAAGGATGATTTTACCTTCACAGGCTGTTCATTTTAAGGATCTTTAGAGGCCTGATGAGATTAATGTATCCAGGATCTATCTGTATCCACTGCAGACAGTCTGGTTTACTGTACAGACGAGTTGTTTTTTTAAAAGTTTTATCAAGTTCAGGGTAATGTTGTTAAGGGCACTAAGTCAAAACGTTGGTCTCAGCTCTTATGCAGATTTTGCTTTATTAAATCTAATAATGAAACATTACTGTATAAATGGCTTTGTAGATCTGCATAAGACTCTGGATTGAAGTCAGTCGAATGTGCAGTATATAGTCCGGAATCACAAATTGCTTTACGTCCTTTTTTGCATCATTAAACACTCAATTTGGACAAGGAAGTACATAAAGTATAATACTGAATAAATATTGAGCGAAATATTGAGTAAGAGTTTAGTACCATTTGTTTGTAATTTAACTTCAATATCAATATCAAAAAACAAAGCAGAATTTCAACAATGTGAATCAGACGCGGAGCCGCGGTGAAGCAGTTCTGCTGCTAACAAGCAATAAAACACGGGACTCCTACAATGGCTCCATCTGTGTCAATCTATCCGGTAACAGTGTGCGTGCCGACACACGTCTGACATAAAGCCCAGTCGGACTGACGTGACGAGGAGCTACATCAGATGCAACAGAAACGCTGTCAGAAAAATGTTTATAAATAGAGTTACTGGCGTGCAGGCTGTACATTTTTCTGCTGTGACTAACACAGTCCAGCACATCATCTTAAGGTATACATAAATCTGTCAGCCTGCAAGGAACCGTGATGAAAGCCATATTCACTTCAGACACAGTAACTGAGGCAGAGGAAGTTCAGAGGAGCCGGAGGAGTGAGTCTGATAAAAGGTCAGCATCCTCAACCGAAAAGGGATTTACTGAGATATGTGGTTTCATTGTTTGCGAGGAGCTCGAGTAGTTAGCTTGTAAAATCCTGACAGGGTTATTGAATCAAAAGTTAGAAAGATAAAAGTGGCTTTTCAGTCTATCTGCCTTCCACGCTGACATTACAGTCACTGCTTGCAGCCGAGCTTTGCTGTTTATCTCACCAGCAATATAACATTTGCCCACTAGAGGTCCTCATTTAGGGTTACTACAGATCAGCATCTGTGGGTCTGACCTTTCCCCCTGCAGCAATGAGCAGTGAAGCAGTGATGGAAAGTAATTATGCACTTTTAATAAAGTGAGTTTGGAGATACCTGTGCTGTAACTCAGCAAACTATACCTTCATCAAAACACCATATGAAGGAATATCTTTTGAAAGAGCAGTGTTCATCCCTCTAGAGTTCAGAGACTTGTAGAATATATGCCAAGGAGCACTGAAACTCTGCAGCAAATACTTTGCAGCAAACGTACATGTAAGCACGATGGAGCCTTCTTAATACGGACACGAATGCCTGTTTTTTCTCTCCAGGTCTAAAAATCCTACCTTTCATTAAGGGATCACAGCGTTCAACCTGGATCCCCTCGGTCAGTGCACATGATGTAAAGCGCAGATTTTAGTAATAATTTGTGTGCTCAGTGGAGGCTTAAAAGGGATTTGAGATTACCTCGATGAAACGGACTAAGAGATCTGGTATGAATGTGCTCTTGCATTACGCTAAATTCAAAACTGGCTGATCCGTGATCATCTGTAATTAAGTGCTGATTATATAACACATCTGTCGTCAAGAAGTTGTTTCTGGGGCTCGATACAACTCAGACTGGACAAACAAAAAACTCCCCTAATGACATCAAGATTTCCATCCATTCTTATGCACACACAAACATGCTCACAAAGAGACACACACACACACACACACACACACACACACACACACACACACACACACACACACACACACACACACACACACACACACACACACACACACACAGAAAACAGCCACTTGGCCTTGTCATCCTTCCCTCTGCCTTTCTCCAGAGATGAAGAATCGATTTAAATAGTCTCGGATCTATAAGCAGGTTGGTATTGTACTAAAGGCAGGATGTGAAACCCCCCCACCGCAAAGGGCTTCTTGTGTGTGCGTGCATCTAAAATTGAAGTCATAAGTGTGTATGTGTGCATGCTTCTCTGCAGCTGTGCAAGGATGGGGATCTTGTGCGTGACCCTCGCCCGCCGCAGCCGTCGCAACGTCGTCCCCCCATTTTTATTTTTCAGGAAGCGGCGGTCGGAGCATGCGTTCCCCCAGCAGCTCATTGTTACCTGAGCAGCAGAAGGAAACAACTGCAGTTCCTACTTGATGTGTTTTTGTGCCTCTTCGGCTTTTGTTCCTTTCAATGAAAGCAAAGAAGGAAAAAACAGATATCAGCTCGTGGGTACGTGTGTGTGTGTGTGTGTGTGTGTGTGTGTGTGTGTGTGTGTGTGTGTGTGTGTATTGTGTGGCTGTGTGTGTCTGTTTATGTGGATCCATGCTATGTGGGGTGCTATGAAGGTGGATCTTTAGCCAGAAGTCAAACTAGCCAACTGTCAAACCTCTCTTAACAACTTTTCTTCTTTGCTTTATATCCTGCAGAATATCACCCTTAATGTTTTACTTCACTCTCTCCGCTCTCATCCGCATTATTTTCAGCAAAAAAAAAGCTCTAAAGACCCACTGTATACAATTTGTAGCTTCTACTTGAGAATAGTGGATGCAAGCGGATGATGTTGACTCTCCTAATTCCAGTTGTACAAATTCTGGATGTTGATCGAAAAGCCACTTTCCTAAAATGCGAATACATGCAGCTGCATATTAATTCTACTATTTTCATATAATCGTCTGAAGTGCTGACTAGGTTTTCTTTCATTTAAATACAGAAAGTAATGTGTGTTGTGTGTTACGTGAGTAAAAAAAAGAAGAAAAAGCTGAATCCCTAAACAATTACTTTTGTTTTTAATCACATTAATGCTAAGCTAACCGAGTTTGTGGTGGCTAACAGCTGCATATTTGCATCAACATTGTTTGTTTGACTCCTCTCAAGCCACAACTACAGCTAGTTTCTGGGGCAGAGAGGAGTAGAATAACATCAGAAGGTTCACTTTCTCTGAGACGCCTCCTAAACCGTGAAGATGTCTCCTCATCCTCATCAGACATTTGTTATTTATTTGATATGAATTAACGCTAAACACTAGATAAAGCTAAGATTGTTAGCTAAATAGTCCATATAGTTAAGATAAACAGGTAGACCGCTAGCTAATTTGCTAGATAGATATTTATCCTTTGCATAAAGCCGGGCTTCAGTGGAGCCTCTAATGACGTTACATGAGGATGCCAAGAGTTTTTACACAAAACAGCCTTTATAGCTGTGTTTGTATTCTATTTCACCTCAGTTGACATTTTTTGTACTTTATTTCAACACTGAGTGAGCCGACAGAAAGAAATAAAGACAGAGCGAAGCATTAAATCCATTCTGAATCTGTTAGTTGTACTGTGGCGTACTTTAGAGGGCCTGTGTTTGTCTAGTGATTTGGGTTTGGAGATTTTGGGGGAAGCGAGCAGAGTCTAACGGGGTTGGGGAGGTTGTTGTCTCCCTCCGGGGCGTGAGGAGGTTTTTCAGAAAACACTGCCAGTCACGTCTGGCCCTCTGCGGACAGTAAATCACGCTCTTCGCCGGAGTGCTTCCGCACAGCAGCCCCAGCTCCCTCCTCAGCTGGAAATGCAATACGGCACGTACCCCAGGCACTGGGACCACCCAGGAGGCATATGGGGTCACACACAGAAAAACAAATGTGCATCATGTGCTTGTATAATCACAACCCCCCCCCCCCCCACAATCAAGCACATTCAGATACATTCTGTATGTAAGTCAATATGCTTGTCCCCGGGATGTGAGGTGGATTGGTTTGTGGCATTAGGGGTGAGGGGGCAAAGGAATTTCACAACAAGTAGTGGTTTCAGTGGTTTCTCTCACTGGGATCTGAATACCACAGAAACTCCCAACTTCCTCTTTGGCATATATCAAAGGATGGTTGACCCTCTGTGTTCAAAGGGCTGCAGGCATGTCAGGCACTCCGAGAAAACATCTAAAAGAATGTTAAAAACTAATTTAGGAAGAAATAAGTGACTAGGAGTTGTGGTTTTGGGCAAAGTATCACAAGCAGAGGGGGGGGGGGGGTCAATAGTATCTAAAGCTCAATAACAAAGTGCTGTTCAGATGCTATTTGTTTGTTGGTTGGATGCCTGAGCCCACGAGGAAAACCAAACTGCTAAAAGATGGTGAGCATTTTTGGGCCAGCTGCCATGTGTGACTTTGTTTTGGTTTCCCGAGTGATGTTGGTTTCGGGAAGTGCAAAGAGGACATCAAAATAAAGAGCAGCACAACTGGTCGGAGGAGCTGTGGATGTTCTTCGTTTCAGTGGCATTTTTATGATACAGATTTATGACTTTGTCACAACCTACAGCTGCATTTCTGGAAACAACAAACAATTTTGAATGCAACAGGACGTATAGTATTAAAGGAATTTGTTTCCTTTCCTTTAAAAAAGGTACACAGAAACCTAAAACTCAGAATCTAAGTTCATAATCAAATTAATGTAATAATCCAAGAAACTTTCTTTTTGCCTTATTGGGACATTTTGTGCAGAGAAGGGGAAGAAACACAGCAGACCACATTCACAGACTGAGCACAACCATCCATCAGGTTCCTACAACTGAGAAACATGTTTTTTTAATTCCAAAGCATTCTGAGTGTCCACCTGACAGCAGGACAGTGTTAACTTGCCTGCTTCTTTGCAAACAGCTGCAAGGTCTGCTCCTACGTATCCATGAGCGGCGTCGGCCAGCTGCGTCAGCTCCTCGGTGGTGGCGCTGCACGGTACAAAACTCAGCTGCTTCTGGAAAATATCTGCACGCTCGGCAGCACCAGGAACTCCCACCTGCCGTCATGAAATCAATAGAACAATAAACGCTTTGTTTACACTCAAAAGTAACTGCGGCAGAACCCTAGAAGGAACCTTGAGGAACCCCAAACCACAAATGAATGGAGTACTTCAGGTGACTTTGCAGAGATGTTTCCAGCAATGTGATGATCATAAAAACAAACAGCATATATTCTCAAATGTTGACATTATAAGCACTCGGTTGATAGTTTTCACCAGGCCAATTCACAGAGTGTTGAACGAACAAACATGGCTGCTGGTGGAGTAATAAGCTTCTGCGACAGCGTGTGGTAATACGCACCTCCAGCTCCTTGTCAAAGCGCCCCGGTCGACGCAGGGCGGGGTCGAGGGCATGGGGCCGGTTTGTGGCCCCCAGGACCAACAGCTGACCTGAGTGACCCTCCTGGAAGGACAGATAAAAAGAGCAGAGATCAGTCTTGTTGTTGTTAATTCAGTTGTATGGCATTTTGCTGCTTTAAATAAACATGCATACGAAATTAATATACAGCATATAGAATAATGCGTGTACATTTGTTTTTGCATATAGTCTTGAGGCTCCTGTCAGGCTGTTTTTTCTTTGAAACAAAGTCAACGGATTACTTTATCAGGCATCAGTAGGTACACATTAAGCCAAATCATTTTGTCTGCCTACAGTATGAACTTCGTGGGGGTCAGTGCTACAAAATGTATTATTATATATTATTATTATTACAATTTTTCTTTATCAGACAGTGACAGAGGAGATACCGACAGGAAACCTGAGGAGCGAGAGACGGATGGAGTGGGGACGGTAAGTAAGTGTCTTAACCACTAGGCCACCAGGACGTATGTATACATATACAAGAAAGAAGTCAACATACATGTCAATATTTCAGTGGTGCTATTGTTACCCCAGGCAACACAGTGAAGTTCCCAGTGTTACTAAGGGTTCATTTTCCAGTGAAAACTACTGAAGTTGAGGCGTGCTTGTCCACTCACACAGCTCTGGTAGCTCTGGAGCTGCTTTTCAAAACTATCAAAGGTGTAAAAATAACAGATGATGGATATGGACTAGAACATTTCAAACTACCGCTGCCAAATCTGCTGCGCTGGCTAAGACACCAGGAATTACATGCAAATTTTTGCTTTTGAGTCATCAATATCCACTTCCTAGGAGCTAGTAAAACAGCCTTGTATTTAACTTCATGACCGTGCACTTGTAACTCTATCCAGTCGGTTTTCATAAGCAAAGCCTCAGAGAATATTTGACCCCGGTCTGATGCTAAACTGTGAACTGTCAGTCCTTTCTTTTTCCACCTTTCAATACCGGGAGAATTGAAATACAAATAAATTACAGTGCACGCAAGTATGCCGAGGAGCAGGAAGTGCTTTCTCCACATTCCACAAACCAATCAGTGCTGATGACCTTGGATCATCTGGTCTGGAAAACAGACAGGAGCGGGGAGCAGGCAGAAGTGGTGTGTCTGCGTAATATCACCGATCCAAATGAGGGCTCTTTTCTGCCTGGGCACATGGAGATGTACTTTGCTGATAAAGTTGTGCCAAATTGGCAGGTCATGGCAACCTTTAGGTGATCGGTTTCCCAGGCTCCCATTGGGTGTGTGTGTGTGTGTGTGTGTGGGGGGGGGGATCATCTTTTTTCTCATCAGTCACTGATAGAGCACTCACGACGACAAACAACACCCCAGAGATACAACCCACAGCGTCTGAAGGGCGTCCAGCACGCAGAGATGGTTTCTGCATGACAATCTGCGTTTCCAATGAGGACATTTCCCGACAGAGCCACGTTCTGCAGCAGAGAGCCGCATTCTCAAGTCATGTGTATCCTGAACAACCATCTGCTGGTCAATGTAAAGCAGACCTCCTTGTAATAATGATACTGATGCAAAGTGACTGTTGGACATGCAGATGTCCATTTCATGCTTTAAGCGCTGGCCAGGTCATGAAAAAAGGGCACACAGAGTATAACATTAAAGTAGAGCGGGCACAATTAGTTCATTAATGGATCAGTCGACTGACAGAAGATTTATCTGCAACTATTTTGATGTTCAATTTATCATTTCAGAATCAGAATCAGAAATACTTTATTGATCCCCTGGGGGGAAATTAGACATTAGAAATTTAAGACATTTGTAAGCAAAAATGGCATCTCAAATGTGAATATTTTCAACTCTTTTTTGTCTTTTTTTTAATATCAAACTGAATCTTCGGGTTTTGGACAGTGAGTTGAACAAAACAAGACATTTAAAGACATTGCTTTGGAAACAATAAATGATTGGTAGATTAATCGAAAACATTGCAGCCCTACTTTAAAGATCACTTTCACCAGACTTTCACTGGGAGGTGCAGGTTTAGATGGAGCATTGGGACAAATTAGACAAAAATGGAGGAGAGGAGGGGAGTCTACAGGGCAGCATTACTGGTATCAGACTCAACTAATAGGGTTCAGAAGTTACTGTTCAGAGAATTTACTAACTCAAATGTGGATTTAAGGTGAAGAAATCACAGGAGTGCAGTGCCACTTATATACAGTGGTCAATTGCAAGTTCTAAAAAAGCGCCATACAAATGAAATTACTATTATTTAAACCTAAGAATCAGCAGCTGTTAGGATGTATTATGGTATTATAGAAAGGACACGTACTGAACCGATCCCATCCATCAGCGTCAGGAGAGAAGCGACGACTCGTTTCTCCACCTCATTCTGCGCTCCCTCTCGCTTTGGGCACAAAGCATCCAGCTCATCAATAAAGATTATCGCAGGTTGTCTGTAAATCAGGCGAAAATGCGAGGAACGTTATACACCAACACTCACACACGACGTTTATAAGATGACTGTAACCAAACTGTAAGATCACAAGCTGATGATGACAGACTGCAAATCCTCAACACACTACTTTTAAGACTTTGTTCAAAGGGCAGAGCGTTAAATTATAAATAAAATGTAATTGTTTCTGTTCTATTTAATGTGATTGATGTTTTATTTTAAACTCTAAGCACATCAGTTTTTACTTTTACTTATTAGTGGTGTACTGCGCTGTTTGTACTGTTAGTATGGCGGCTTCATGTGTATTGCGAGTACTTGGCGATGGTGGTAATTTATGGTCAGCTGGATTAAGTTTACCTCTGAGACGCTTCAGTGAATATCTGCCTCAGCCTCGCTTCTGTTTCACCATAGAATCTGCAAAGACATTTATCTTGAAGTAAAATAAACTACAATCATATTATGACTTCAGATCATGTGCAGGGTGGAGATCATTACAATGCTGTTGTCCGTACTGGGACAGAAAAGTGACAACGTTTTGGAGCAATATGACCGTACTTGCTCATGATCTCTGGACCGTTGATCACCGTCATGTGAGCTCCAACCTCATTGGCTATGGCTCGTCCAATCATAGTTTTCCCTGTGCCCGGGGGGCCATACAGAAGTATTCCCCGAGGAGGTGGGATCCCTGTATAAAAAAACAGCTTGCAATTAGATCTTTAATTTTTAATGTTGAATGGAGTCCTAGTCATCCATATCACCTCACATTATGATGGGACCATCATGGGCATCTGGTAGCCAAATGGTGCTGTTTTAAAGTCTGATGTATTCATGTGGAATGACATTGTACTATCTGACCTACCGTAGCTGGAGAACAGCTCGGGGTGTTTCAGAGGAAGCTCAATGGTCTCTCTGATGACATCCAACTGGCTGCTGAGCCCGCCAATCATTCTGTATGTGACCTTTGACCTTTTAGCTTCTGCATCTGGATCCTCCTGTCCTGCTCTGTCTCTGAAACAGACTTTAGTGGAGCAGGAGAGGCAGTAGAAGGTGTCAGTACTAAGCGCACCACCAGGGGGAGCTGTGTGGATTTTCTCTGCCTGCTCTGGGCTAAGTGAGCTCTCCAGACTAACAGCATCCTCTGTTGACCCTGCAGGAGGACTCTGGGAGTTGTAGGAGGGGGTGCAGGGAGCAGGGGGTGAGGAGAGAGAAGGGAGGTGGGCTGGTCGGCGTGGGGTGCTAGCTGCAGGCCCGGGCTCTCCAGGCGTGCTTGGTGCCCCGTCAACGCTGACGTCATCCACCGTGAGCAAGCTGAGCTGCAGGGAGAGGTCGGCCGACGTGGAGTCCAGCACGGAGTTCATCATGGAGGACTCCTCCGTGTCAGGGCCCGGTCCTGGGGGAGGAGCTGGTCTGTGGAGGGTGACGCCGTCCTCCCCTCTTATGGTCTCGACCTTCAGACTGCATGGCCGGCCAAAGTAGGTCAGGGAGATGACACTTCCTGGCAAAATGATGTTCCCATCTGGCAAGACAGACAAACCAGTAGAGTTATTCCACCAAAGGAAACAGGGCAGTCTGGGCAGCAATAAAACTGAACGTAAACAGCAGTTCAAAACCAGCAACAAGTTTTCCCAGATCGTTTTTTTCTTTGTTAATAAAATAATGTTGACGGTACAAAAATAACACACACATCAACTTCTGTTTTTGTTGAGAACACTTTCATTTCTTTATTCTCACACAGACAGAAGACTGTAACATGCTCCCATATTAATACGGTTAACTTTTCAAAATAAAAAAAAAACTGTATACTCTTTCAGTCTTTCATTCTTTGTATTTTCCGGTTCGGTCACAAGGTGACCTTCATCATGACCAGTTAGCTTAACTTCCAGCTCTGTTTCAAATTGCATTTCGTGGGGTTCCCACCGTCACTCTAAAAGTGATTTCTACTGACGCGCCAATAAACATGCAACCGTGTGAAGAAGTCAGTGACTTACCCAGAGACCTCAGAAAGAAGTTCTTGAACTCATCTGTCTCCAGTGTGTCATCTTTTGACCTGAATGAAATTTATATGTATGTATGTATGAGAATCAACGACACACATTATCTAATGTTTTTACCTATTATACATATATATATATATATATATATATATATATATAAAACATACAACTTCATATAACCAGGAAAGTGCTTCCCTTTTGCAGGAGTAGCACCTCATAGAGCATGAAACATATTAGACTAATAATGACTTATAAAAAAATATAAGAGAATAATCAAGAATCACAAAACACTTAAGATCAAAAGGATCAAGGAAGCTTGAAAAAATAACAGCAATAAATATATAATAAATTATATCAAAACTGATACGGTGTAGATAAAGATTAATACAAATAAATGCACAAAATGGATGAATAAAATGTATTTTGACATTTGAGCTGCAGTTGCGATGTGTGACCAGCAGATGGAAGCATTTACCTGAGACACACACAACATTTTTGAGCGGTGTAACATTATTGTTGATGCTCCAGCATATTATTACAATGACTTTATCACATATATCTCCATCGACTATTTGTATAAGGATTTAAAATTCCAGCTGCGGTTTTATGATATTCCTGAGTCAAGTGGCACAGTGAAATGAATGTGATGTATGCACATTTAGTCTATCCTCAATGAGAAAGAGGGGTTGGAAAATATGAGACACACCTCTCAATATAACTAAATGCACTCCAACAGCACCACAAACTACAGCGAACAGCAAAAAGTTCAATCAACACGTCTCTCACAGTTTCAACACTAAACATTAGTTATTATCGCAGTACTGTTGTATTACACTGCATTAGCTAGGTGTGCCTATAAACTAGCAAGTGAGTGTATAATAACTAGAATGTAGTATAATGTGAAGTACAGTGTGAATATGATATTTTAATATGTATTATGTGTACCCTGGGCTTTTGGTCAATGAGGACCAGATGAACGTTACCTGTTAGAGAGAACCACCTCCTCAGCCTGGAGCACAGGACCTGTTAGAGGGTGCACCGTCACCTCTTCCCCCGACTTCACTCTGAGGTTATTCTGAGCACTTTTCTGAAGACCAACTTTCCCACCAGGAAAGGAGGCGACCGGCCATCCTAAACACACCTGTGAGCCAGAAGAAACAGACAAATAATCATTAAGAAGGCAAATTATTCACAGGCAGCTAAAGGTCGGGAAGACAAAATATCTGATGGGAAGAGAAGACAAGAGGACACCTCTTGTTGTCCTGTGGGACTCGTCAGCAGGACTGGCCTCCCGATGCAAACGCTGGCTGACTTCATTGAATTGAGGCTCAGTTGGGCTAAAGTTGATCTGCAACTTTTGGGTGTTTTGTCATCAGCTGTGAAGAAAATAAACACAAATAGCTAAGTAGGCTAACTATTGGCTAGCAAGCTAGTGGATGGACTGGTTCATACAGCGTTGTCTGTACACATTAGCATAATGGCACGTTATCATAATACTTTCAGCTTTAGAGGATACATTCACAAGGTCTTAAGTCTTAAAACAACATCCAGGCGCTCATGTGAACACTGAAAGGAGGTTTTACTTGCTGTAATCATTCCTCCTGTTAAAACTGCCCATGAAGAAGTCTCTTCCTATTGTGCTTCCAATGTAAGAGATGGGGCACAAAATCCACAGTCCTCTTTCTGAGCAAAAACACATTTTAAAGTGCAGCTGAAGTTAATTTGAGGTTGCAGCAGTCTGAATTAACCAAATCAAGCAGGCATCTTCCGAAATTACAGTCTTTTTGGTACGAAATGTCCTTTGCGCTGAGCTGCGGAGGAGAAAAAGTAACACAAACAGGGAGTTTCATGCTGAAATGACTGTAACTTTGAAAGACATCCACATGATCTGTCTGTCACACGGTATGGAGCAACACCCTCAAATAGCCTCGAAGCTGAGAGTCACTTTCTCCTCAGTCAGTTATGTCAAATGTGTCTCTGTCCTTATTTACAGACCGAACTGTGCAGGTGGTACATTCACATCAGCATCTCAGCATCCATCAGCATCCATCAGCATCACTGAGTGCAACAAGGACCATGGCAGATTTCCCATCTTCACACTGCAGGTTGGTTCATTTGCTGAACACATTTGCATACAACTGATGGACGTGTCAAAGCCTGTTAAACTTTTGGGTTAATGTGTCAAAGTCTTACCTTTTTCAACGAAATCGATGACAGTGAACGAGTTGCAGTTTAAACTTTTGCTGCTTCCTCCTTCCAGGCCAGATGTTTGCAGGTTGGAGGAGTCATTTGAGCCCTCCGTCACTACGACTGAACTATCTCCTTCACTCGCTTTTTTCGACTTGCTTTTATTTTTCTTTGAAGACATTTTAATAGTCAAAATCTTCTCCACGTGAACGTGCAAACATGTGTAAACATGGAGCGGCGTTGTAAACTTCCTGGTTAAAGTTTAGTCCCGCCTCCCATTACCGTAAACCCTCGCGTATCTGACTTGACATTTTACGGCAGGTGTTTATCGTATTGTAAAACATTCCTAGTGTGTTTTCCATTTGGTAGCAAAAATACGACGAACAATGAAAAAGGCTGGTTTTAATTAAGAAAATGTTAACGATTAAGAGCCTGGAATTCATCTGGCCTCGAAAAACGTTATGCAAAATCTAATAGAAAAACCATACAATTTTAAGTTTTCTTTAATACCAGCAAATAAAAACACATAATCTAAAATTATCAAATGTATGATAAATATTATTGAGCTGCAGTCTTAGATTCGGCATATATATCCAATATGCCAAGCAGCGTTTTTTCATAGTTTTCAATAGTTACTTTGTATTTCTTGTTAGCTTTTTTGCGCCAAATGACCACTTGCAGAAAGTGCGCCTACGAGCCACAGCTAACAGTATTAATCCACTGTAAAAGTTGATAATAACTGTTTTAAAATAGTTAATGGTAAGATTTGTAAGCCGAATTTAACACTAGACCTTAGTTATTATTTTATAACTAACGTTAATACTGGCAAATCACCGGTTAAGTATTAACTAGCTAAATTGCTAGATGCATGAATGGAGTTCGCCTTAGTACCAAAGGAGACCACACAGTTTTGTGGCTAGCTAGTCCTCGGGCTATTTTACCAGAGCATTACGGTATTTATGCAACTTCCCGGGCGGACTTTTACGTAACCGTACTGCACTCCACGCACATGCCGGTTGAAAATTGAAGAAATACTAACGTTAACTTTAGACGGTGTTAATGGTAGCGCGGTAACATGGCTGCTTGTGCCTTTGCTTTCAAGCTTTTACCCTCGTTGAGAGGAGGGTTTAGCAGCAGGGCGTCTTGTCCCGCACGCTCAGCTGTCCGTGCGTTTTCGTGCACAGTCACTCGTTGTCAGCTACACAGAGTGGAGGGGTCAAGTGCCCTGACAGGCAAAGTGGACCGATTCGGTGGCGTGACGGTGAACCTGACCAGTTTACCGGCGGACATCAGCGAAAGCTCATTCAGCAGTTTGCTGCAAGGTTGGTTGTCCTAAAGTCTGCATGTGTGTGAGAGAGTGCGAGGAAACAATGCACAGGTCCAATCTGACCACCAACCAGCACAGTGGGCTCTAATGTGGGTGCAGGATCACTGGATGTATGTAGACCTCTATCAAAGCCATGCAGCCTTAACTACCCTAGATGTTTTTAAATCTGAATTTAAGTATGAATCCACATACAAATTTACTCATGTGATGAAATATTGCATTTTTAAAACCATTTTATCGGCAAAGGGAAAGAAGGGACTCTCACTATGCAGGAAAGTTAGACTTGCCCAAAGGTAAAGTGATGGTATCCATTAAAGTGAGAGGTTTTCTAATTCATTATATCAGCATCCAACTATCACTGTCACTGAATAATCTCTCAATAATTTGAATAATATGTCTTGTTTTTGTCGGATTAACAGGCCAAAACCTAAAGATATTTAATTTAGAAGGATAACATGCTGGAATCAGCAAAATTCTCTGCATTTTTGATGACTTGAACGTTATCCAAATTGTTGCAGATCGATCGACTAATTGACAAACTTGCCAGTTCTTTCAGCAGTCCCTACTTGTGTTCTTCCAGTCAGTCTGTGACCAACCTTCCTAAACCTTCAGGCTACTTTCACCAAATTGTCTCTGTTTCTTGTCATCTTGTCTCCAAAATCAGATTAGCGTTAAAAACAGTCTTCCATGTTTCCTGTGTGTTTCTGCAGTTTATTACGCAACATCATTAATAACACGTTCATAAACAAAGTTTGTGGATCCTTGTGAACTTGTGAACTTGTGCACTCCACAGATTCTTTGGTCCAGTGGAAAGCAGAGGGGAAAGTCGCCGTGTGGCTGCGAGTGCCCATCTCACTGAGTCGATGTGCTGCTGCTGCCTCTGCTCACGGCTTCACCTTCCATCACGCCAAAGACGACCACGCTGTGTTGGCCCTCTGGTTGGGAGAAGGGGAAAGCAGGCTGCCGGGGTTTGCCACTCACCAAATTGGAGTGGCAGGTAGAGATTTATTTTTCCTGAAAGTTCATTCTTGACTTTGGAAATAGTCGCTTGAGAGAATAATCTCACTTAAAGGTCCACTTCGTAGCTTTTGACTGAGCTTTCATAGTAGCTTGTAGTTATTACTATCCAAGATCAGTACTTGTACTAGCCTTCAATTATTGTTTATCGTCCATATCCTCCACATTATAAACAAATCTTAACACTTACACTACATGCAGTACATAATACAGTTACAACTGTAGCCTGCGCCTCTAAATACAACACCACTGTTAGAGCAAGCACAACAAAATGACATCAAAACCAGACATATGAAATACATTTCAGTCAAACAGCAAAAAACAATGGCGCTTAAACGATTGATCGGTCACTCATTTCACAGAACATTTATTAGTAATATTTCTAATATATAAAATATATATAATTATATATTTGTAATTGATTAGTCATTTCAAAGCAAAGACGCCACACGTTCACTGATTCAGTGTGTGAGGATTTGCTGCTTTTATATTGTTGGGACACTGATGGGCATTTCACCTAATTAAGAAAATAATCATCAGTTGATTCAATTATGAAAATAATTGTTAGTTGCAGCCCTAAAAACATAACTTCACTATATACATGTATACATCTATGAGTGATTATATAATTTACTATTTGACTCTGAACTAAACAAGAGATGGGAATCTACGGCACGCACCGCAAGTTTTAAATATCAAATGATATTCTCTCATGTGTATGCACTCTTCAGGCATTTATTAGTCTGACTTACAGGAAGTAGGCTGTGGGTATACGCCTGTCGGAAATCTCCGCTATCTGCGTGTTATGCGTGCCGCCCAAGACGATTGTGATTGGTTTAAAGAAATACAAACAAGCAGAGCGTGTTTTTTTTATTTTCCTATACCAGAATGATAATGGGTTCAGCCAGACCTTTCTCCAGCGCTCCAACCAAGTGTGGAGAGATCTAGCTGACCCATTCATCAAACCTGCCCTCCACAGTAAAGGCTTCAGGCTGTGAATGGCAGAACATCATCTGCTGTTACATTACTTCTTATTGACCAAGCTCACCACAAGCTCCCGGGACCCACAAACCAGATCATTGCTGATATGGAGTTTATAGAGTTTACATTACCTCAGCAGTGGCGTCAGGCTTCCAGAGACTGCATTTATTTCTTAATATAAATCAGTGCTTCAGGTTTTGGAACATATGAAGGTGTGATTTAAAGGATAAATCCATTCTGTTGCTACTTTAAAATCATCTCTAAATGTGGCGATGAAATAGAACTAAAGCTGGGTTTAACTATGACTTCACTCAAAATAAACAGTTAACTGGTTATTTAGGAGCTTGTTTGTCTGGCAGTTACGCAGTTTTCAACTTTGGCCCATTTCACTTGCGTAAATGGAAATTCACTCATCAGGATTGTGATTGTGGGGAGAAGAGCAACAAAGGGAGGAGTTTCTGACCTGAAGGGTGCTACGTTTGTGATTGTCCAGCAGAGGGCAGAGTGTCGTCTCTACCTTTTACACCAGAGAGTTGATGGACCTGAAGCATGTCAGAACATGTCCAGAGCATCCTTCAGTGTGGAATGGGGTCCAGAAACTCCCTTTCTGTTGCCAGAATGCCTCGACTCAAACACTGAAACTAAGGTTAGGAATCTGAAGTACGCAGCTGTTTAGATGATCTGATACTTGTTTTCTTGGGTGCTTTCTGCTCTCAGATTGTCATTTTGATGAGACAAGAGAACAGTTATTATTGTTGTAGCTGTGGCCAAAACCCTTATAACTGAGCTCAACAGTGCTCTACTAGAAACAGATTTACAATGGTGTGCAGTGAGGTAAAGGAAATAAGAGCCCCAGAAGGCTTTTAAACTGTCCAGCTATGAACCTGAATGTCAAAAGCGGGTCTTTTGAGGTCGCAGTGACCCCCATTGACGGTTAAACACTGAGAATTAAAAGTTAACCCAATAACCTTTTAAACTGTCAGATTGCAGAGCTAACTGCAGATTTGTGTGACTTGTGCTGCTACAGTATGTTTACAGTGGGATGTGGGACGTAACATGGTCAAACAGAACAATAAGTCATATGAACTGTCCAACACGAGGCAGAGGAACCTTTTGAGCATGAAAGATCGCTCTAGACCTTGGAAACAGAAGTTTGAGGGCCGAGGTCCACTTGCAAGTATTTTCTGGAGCTTTCAACAGCATCTAGTGGTCTTCTATGGTTTGCTCAGTTGTCATCGTGTGACCCAAGTACGGACCTTGGTGATGTGTTAACAGGTGGTCGTACATATATGGGAAGATCATAACCCCTGTCTCTGTTCTAAGATGGTCTCTGGTGTTGGGTCTGAATGTCCTCTGTGATCTTCCTCCGGCCGTCAACTGACTCCTGGTCGATGACTTTGGCTCATTATGGTAAAGACAGCTGATGTTGTCTGTTTCCAGTATTCATTCAGTCTCATGTCGGGGGTCTTCGAGGTTTCATTAATGTTGTGAAATCAATATCCTGTGTCCACCCAACCAAAGGTTGAGTAAGCTGCCCTTCACAGAGCCCTAACAAGCAGTAAAAGGAAAAGGAAATACATTTTTGGCGGATATATATACAAATTAGCATCATTTCTGTGAATCACAATGAGTGTTTCGTGGTTCGATGCATCACGTAGTGACTCATTGAGCCTTTTAACAATGGTATTTTGGACCCCGTTCGCTCTTCAATGGCACCTCCCCACCATAAAGAGCAGTATGTGGTAAAACTAAATCAGCAGTTGTTAACAGACTTGATCCTTTGCATTAACAAATATGATTTTGCATGAAAACCTGGGGAACAAATTCAAGGTCCTGGACATCACAATACTACTCTAAGTAGTAGTAATTAGTATTCTGCTCCATTGTTAAGTAGTTCAGTGTCACTCTCCATCGGAGCAAATCAGATTTCTACAGTATCAACATTAAAAGCTATTCAGGACCGAAGGGTCAGAATCATTGTGACCTCATAATATACAGTAGATGTTACAGTGAACCTGTAATTATTGTAAAACCAAAAAGTAGTAGGCGAAGCATACATGAAATATGAATTAAGAGAAGACATGATGTGGCTCAGAAGCCAACTGTAACCTCAAGCGATCGACAGTTTTTTACTACGTAAGCCACAGTGTTACTCTGATGATTGCTGTTGGGCTTTTTGTCTCATAATTCCTATCCCCCCTTTTTTTCCTTCTGCTCCTTGTGAGCATTTTGTTTCCTAAACTGAAGGCTACATAATGATAGCCTCCCTTAGCAGCAACCAGGCCTCCTCCTGTGAAGCGCCATATGGCACTGGGATCGGGGATGACATCAGTTTCCACATGGAAGTCCAAGTCAGGCCTTTAAGACGACCCATCCCTATTTACACATCTGTGACATTCATTTAAGGAGGCCCGTCTCGGCCGGTCAGACGGAGCTACCGGAAAAGAAAGTGGCCCGTTTTCCCTCCTCCTCCGGAGCTGTCAGCAGCGGCACATAGCCGCCTCTCTTAGTCACTACCTGCTGAAAAAGAAACTGCTCAAACACGAGAGAAAAATGTTAATGGTGAGGTGGGATGTCCACATCATTCACAAGTACAGCTGAGTCACTCCGACTCTGTTTAGAGTAAAGAATTTAGCCTTTATCCACAATCTATTTTATTTTAACCCCCTAGTTTCAGTCATCGACGGGCTCTGTTCCTCATGCATTTCTATTCTGCAACATTTCTTTAAGATCACAATTGCGATTGAAGTACTTCCATCACTGTACAACCGAGTGCAACACCATGAATACCTTCGAGGAGAGACTGAAAGTATCCACTGATATGCCAGTTCGTACAAAACAGTGTCCATCCTCCAATCAGTCCCTTCATTATGACGGGAGACTTTTCGGCCAATTGGTATAAACACTTTTGGTTTTTGAGTGGCACTTTGTTACAGTTTTATTTTTTGTATAGCCACTTAACAGTTCTAGAAAATTCCCTGGCTCTTCTAAATTATGAGCAACAAGCCCTGACATGTTATTGTCATTTATTGGACTGGTTTGTAAGTGGACTTGATTGATCTTCAACAGCAGAGACTTGGTGGACAAGGCAGCTGTTGTGTCTTCCGAGGCCCGTCAGAAGCTCAGCTCCAGGCTTTTTCCTTCACATGGTGCCAGTTTAATGTTGTGTCCAACCTAATAATTAACTTTGAGCTAAACTGCCAACAGGTCTCCCTTTTAAATTGTTCTTACAGTAACTACTTCAGTGTAAAATGGGGACCAGCTTATGCACCGGACATAAGTGCTTGCAAACTATTTGAAATTAATGTCTGATTGTTTGTTTGTTTTTTTTGACCAGGTGCAGTTGTTGATGAATCCAATGGAAAAGTTCTTGTCGTCCAAGACAGAAACAAGGTATGTGTCACTTTTAATGTGTGAACATAATGTACATGGTAACTAACTGCAGTCCATTACATTAATTAAAGGTAAAATATGTAATGTTGTTGCCTTATAGATCATAATAATTGAATTAAATTAAGATACAAATATTTGTATTTTCAGTAAATGTATGCGTGTGTTGGTCGTAACAATGAGAAGTCATAATAGACGTTCTCTTCTCCCTCAGAAAACAGTACAAAATCTAGAAAAATGATGAATGGAGCAGTGATTTATATATAGTGAGAGAGTTGATAGACTGACACATTTCCTAAAAAGAAAAATGATGACATTTTGGCTGGTTAAAGATTATTTCTGGCAGGTAGTTCACCAGCTCGTGCCTGGTTGAGCCAAAAAAAAAAAGCTAATATTGGACACTGATCCTTCCATCCACAGAGAAAAAAATGAGCCAATGAAGCACCAGATATCTTGGTGCCACTGAAAATGTCTGTGATTACTTTTGTTTATTTAGTGAGTTGTATGTTGCCTCTGTTGATCCAAACGTGGGTGGAAATCCTCTCAGACCCTCAGCTCCTCTCACACTTAACATAGCTCCACACAACATTAGCTGACCTCAAGCAAACATGGTGTTTACATGAGCTGAATGCGCTCAAACAACTTTGAGAGTGTGTGTCTCCGTCAGCGCTCACAGAGCCCCGCTGTAGTGCTCAAGTTGTTATGAGGTTGACTTACAACAGGCCTCTTTTAAAACCTTTTTACACAGATTTGTTTGTGTTTTCAGTCGGCCAAAACAAGACTGCAGCCAATTTAAAAAAAAAAAAAAAAAGAAAGTGATTGCACCATGATGCTGCAATTTTGAAACCGATTATGTTTAGTTAAGTAAAGGCCCTTTCAAGCAAACTGTGTGTTTTGTCTGAACAGTTGAAATTGCCAAAGCTGTTGTCAAAACAGCAGCTTCTCTCCTTAATAGAAGTAATGTTTCAACATAATATTTTTTAATGTAACATCATACGTCAAAGTCCTGGCATTGTGCGTACAAATGTAACACAACATACACCAGCATAGATCTCATGCACAGCAGTACTGTCAATCACTACTACTATCAATGAATTAATAAAATGTAGGTTTGATTATTTGTTTGTGTTCTCTGCTTAGCGCTTCTGTTTGATATCATTGTAAATCTTTGGGATTTTGACTGTTTGATTGAACAAATGAATTTGAAGATGTCATTTTGTTCTCTAGGAAATTGTGATGGGAAATGTTGTACTGCTTTTTTTTTTTTTGGGGGGGGGGGGGGGGTGTTGAGATAATGTAAACTAAACGATCCTACAGATACTGAAAATAATCCTTAGTTGCAACACTGTGTACCAAAGAACAGAGTCAGTCTGTTAACACACAAGCAGCAACATGAACACATGTGCCATCATTCGTCAATTTAGGCTGAATTTAGAGTTCAAATGTCTGCTGGAAAGAAAAGAAATCATCTCTGCCTCAATAACACAACAGAAACTATTATGATTCTGCCGTTTTATCACAACATCAATTATTTATCCCGATTAGTATCAGTATAAGTTATAAAAACATCTCATTCTTCTGTTGTGGTATCTGTCCACGCAAGTAGGCTTAGTTTCATTCTTCTAGGTTTTTAAATATAGAGAGAGCGCTCTCCATTGCCTCCTTGTCACTTTCGTCTGCTCGCCAACAACAGCAAACGGACTAAAAGCTGCTGTGAGGTGGGATGCTCTACAAACAGAGTAAAGAACCCAGAGAACCCAAGTTGTTATAAGCTTCGGAACCACAAAAACTGAGCATTTAAGAAGCCAAAAGTGGATACAGGCAAAAAAAAAGTGAGGCATCAACAGGAATTAAGGGAAAACTGTCGCTGGTTGGGCCCGACAAACTGTAGAGGTTGAAGCTAACTAAGCTATGCACGGCCTGGGTTTGATCTTTGTTAGGT
Organism: Enoplosus armatus; assembly: GCF_043641665.1. NCBI lineage: Eukaryota > Metazoa > Chordata > Actinopteri > Centrarchiformes > Enoplosidae > Enoplosus > Enoplosus armatus. The sequence goes on along the minus strand of NC_092189.1, from coordinate 21,513,079 downwards.
TCAATGCTGATCTTATCTGGTGATATTATCAAAAAGGTGTAAATATCAATCTATTTCACTTCTGGCCATTCAGTGGGATAATTTCTCCAAGAAAAGCAAGGTAAGGAGAAGGGACACTGAGAAAGACCCACAATACTGAGTTTGTCAATATACCGTCTCCTCTCTGGCGGACACACGGGGATAAAATAATAATCCTTTGACACGCTGAAATGTGATGTTGTTGGCTCGCTACAGGCATTTTGTTTGCGTGTCAGCCGTTGGTTGCATATTGTAGTGCCGATTGTTTTTAGAAATAGTCCTAGAAGGAGCACATGGTTACTGTAAAATCTGGATCATATGACAAATATAGTTCACATTATAATTGACAGAATTTAAGTGGACCTGTTTGCTGTCCTTTCATTGCACACAACATGTAACGTGTGTCCCAGCCAGGAATCTTAAAAGCGTATAATGTATCTTGATGGCTTTTGTCCAGAAGCAGAGGGAAGCAGTTAGTGGCCTAGAAGTGTGGGGAGTATTTTATCTCTTCCTCTCCTCCTCCTCCTCCTCCTCCTCCTCCCCAGCGAGCTGTTTACTGGAAATAGGCTTTATAACAGTCTGGCCCTTGGCAGTAGTGTGTCTCTGGCAGACTGAGCCAGTTCAGAGCTCACGAAGGGTTACGAACTTCCTGAAAAGAAACCAGGACATTATCGCTCTCACATCAGTACAAAAGACAACTGACAGATCCCCGGTGGACCGAAGCTAATTTCATCCATCGGGGAGCTGAATGATGTAATGGGTATAAGTGTTTAATTTAGCCATCGTCCAGTGACATTTACACATAATTTCCCAGTAGATTTAGTGTCAACAGTTTGCATATGTTTGGCATCCTTTTTCAAGTGTTTTTGGAATTATTATGTTCACGTTGAGCTCTGACAGCTCCTGTGGGGGAGAGACGCTTTGCTCTGAAAAAACACACTGATTAGAGTCACGCAAAATCTCTTTATTTCTTCCTACAGCTCCAAAAATATAGCATTTTGTTACATGAAAATAAATGCTGTAGTGCATTAGTGTTCCTCACAGAGAGAGGATTTGCAATACGAGGAAAATTTAAGATGAAATAACATTTCTGGGGAAAAAAGCGTTGCATACAAAATTATTTTAAGTAACTACAAAAATATATATACACAACACTGACATCATAATTTATCCAGCAGCATACTGTTATTAAATATCAAGGATAAGTGGTGAAACAGTTTTGGAAGACACACTTCACCGCATCAAATGTAAAAGTCTCCAGAATGAGGCACTAAATATAAAACATAAAATGAAAGGATGCTCAGATGAGAGGATTAAACATCTCTCTGCCTGTATAATTATTAGTTCAGATACATAAGATGATCCTTTGAACACATAATCTACTACTTGCTGTTATGTTCTTTAAAGAAAAAAAAAACTACTGCCGTACTGTTAGAGAATGCCACTGATTTAAAGAACTCGCAAGAAACACTTTAAACTGGACGGCACTGGCAGATTATGATTCAAAACAAGAATAAAATGGACATTTTTTGAAGTATACACACGTTGATATGACTCTAAGATACATTTACAGCAGTGCCATCTATCACAATCGATGTTAAATTTGAACTTTGCTCTTGCATTTCAGACAAAGAATGCTTGGAAGTTCCCCGGTGGCTTGTCTGATCCAGGAGAAAATATTGGTGAGTGTCACACTCAACAGAGCAAAAAACTAATACAGTACATCTAGCTAAACCCCTCGATCGTAGTATTATGCTTAAAGATGATACATATACATTCATTTGAACTGTACAAAATAAGGCGCATGATATATACGCAAAGAATTCTATCTGTTTCTCCAAATTCACCTTTTTTAACATTTTAAAAGCAGCTTTAATATTATATACATGACCCAACCCAAAAAGCAGCGTCAAATGTTTGTCTTTACAAAAAATATATGTATTTTCCCTCTTTCCCCTCATCTAAACGCCAGTCTGCAAGGTGACTCTGACAAGGAAACATAAATATATTCCCTTTTGTCAGGATCTCTTAAATGCCTCCACATGTCTGTTTATATTTTAATGAATCTTGCTCAGGTGCCACTGCCGTTCGTGAAGTCTTTGAGGAAACAGGCGTTCGCTCTGAGTTCAGATCTCTGCTCAGCATCCGGCAGCAGCACAACCACCCCGGCGCCTTCGGCATGTCGGACATGTACATCATCTGCCGACTCAGCCCGCTCACCTACGACATCAACTTCTGCACTCAGGAGTGTCTGCGCTGCGAGTGGCTGGACCTTGCCGAGCTGGCCAAGACCAACGCCACCACGCCCATCACCTCTCGCGTAGCCAGGCTTCTGCTTCACGGCCTGGAGCAGGGCTTCCACAAGATCGACCTGACCGTGGAGGAGCTTCCTGCCGTCTACTCTGGGATGTTTTATCAGCTGTACCACAGGCAGCTTCCTCCAACACTAAAATCCTAGCAAGCCATCATCAACCTGATGGGGATGGCATATCATGGCTAGCTATGTTGACACATTGGTTGTCAGTATTACTCATATTTAAAGTGTATTTATGACTTTAATTATGTTTGCAGTGTGTTTCACACACTAACTGTTTCTGTTGAAGACATGCGGTGCAATGGGCTGTGAACTATATGAACATTCACTTTGTGGTTTTTAAAGAATTATGCCACTGTGGCACCTGCGATACCGCAGGGTTTTATACGGTTTATTTAACACATTTTTTAGCAGCCATGTTGGAAGTCCACAGCTGTTGGGCAGTAGTGGCTACGAGCAGCTGATTTCATTTGTAAAGGTACAGTTCTACTGTATTTTTAACTGTGTCTGGGTCATTTTGTGACTGGTTTTGAGATTTCAGTTTGTTAACAAGCTCAGCACCAGTGTCAGCTGACCATTTACTGGCAGAAGCTAACGCTAGTGGCTAGTAGTTGCTATATTATTATCGGCTGCCTTGTTAAATTGGCCTACTGACTGGTCAATAAAAGTCAAAATCATATTTTTGTTAAAGTTAACAGCCTGTCTGTCGTTGAATTAGACATCATTCATTATCTTTTATTCATAAATTATGCTCCAGTGCCATGCAACGTTTGAACTCAACAAATCTCAAATTACACACTTACAAAAGGGGAACAAAGTTTTATCAGAAAATGAAGATAAGCTCAGGAAACCTGTTCTGTATCCATTAAGCATGCCAAGGTACGTGTAGTGTGAGAAAATAGAAAAAAGTAGTGCTTGGGTTTTAATGTGTTTAGTGTGCTTAGTTTTTCACAAGGTCTGCAGCTTCCAGGGTCAGAAGCTGAGCGGTAGGAAGCAGACTTGTGATCAGAAGGTTGCTGCTTTGAATCCCTCAGCCAGAGAGGGAAGATCTGTACAGGTAAAATGAAGAAGTAATGCTGTGGTGCCGTACTGTAGGGGCGCACTTGAGCAAGGCACCTGGCTCCAGTTGCACTAGTGAAGCCGTTGGTTGGTCCACAGTAAACGCCTGTTTTTACTTTGAAGCTGAATAGGAGCAGACACGTTCAGCATAGAAGATATAACAGTCAGAAAGCATCACAGCTATTTTGGGCAATGGTGATGGAACACTTTGTCTTCATTGCCGTCACATCTTTTTCTTTGTTGCTGCCATTAAGACGTTAATATTTCTCAACCAGATCCCAGATTAGCACTTGGCAGACATTGGAAGAAAAAGAATGGCCTTTTGACCCGGTCCAGTTTTGCTTCCAGACTTGTACTGGCCAGTCCGCTTCAGTGCCACGTACATGTTTGGGTACTTCCTGGAGCGGTAAGTGTTGTAGTTGTTGCTCTCAAGCCGCTCTAAGAAGTGGCATTCATCTGTTGCTCTTCTCTGGAGAGAAAAACACAAGAATAACAGATAAGTTTAATTTGATTCTGCTGCTCAGTGACGGGGTTCAGGAGATTTAAACAGGAGAGTTGGCTACTGGGAGGATTAAATCTGCATCCTTTTGCTTACAGGACAAAGAACTACTGGCACACACCGCCATCCCAATACACTTCAAATGACTTGCAAACTGTAAAGAAATGTAAGAAAACTGTGAAACTAGTCTGTAATATGGTGTAGGATATCCTGTGCGGCACTGCTGTCATCCTCGTTCACTGTATTTCAACAACTGGAAACTTAAGTTAGGTCATTCAGTCTGTACGTTTACTATAAATATTTCCAAAGTGCTAATCCTTCTCTCTGCTTATGTAAATCATTTCTGTATATAAAGTCAATCTGAGGGACATCTGGTTACTTATAAAGGTATTTCATCAACTATGTTATTTTATTTGGACTTTTGATTGAATTTGTTTAATATATGTTGTTGGAAAGGGAGAAAATGTGTAATGCTGACATTTTATGACATTCAATTACCACATAAAACACCCAGAACTAAATGCCACCTTTATTTTGAAGGAGACTGTTGGTTTAGGATCATTTCTGCTCAGCGTTTCACACTAATACAGGAAACCATGCCTGACCAGGGACATTATCACAGCTCTAGTCACGTTAAACAGAACAAATCAAGATGTTTTGGACAAACTTGTATTTGATAGGAATATAAATAAAAAGGTTTAAAAAGGGCCAAAGATGAAGATCACTTAAATACAAATTCAATGATTTGGCTCTTGTGCTGTCATGTTGTTGTTGACCATATCTATTTTTAGTGCTCACACTATCCCATCTTTTAATATTGTCCTTCCGTAGAAACTGAATTACTGAATGTCTGGCCAAAATCTTGCTGGGCGTTGACTGCCCTGCACCCTGTCCAACAAGAGGCTTTTGTTTTAGTTTCTGTTCTTAGTCGACCGTGACGGCACGGAGCTATTAGTCAGAAGACGTTTCCTTTCAACTGTAATAACCACCCAGGGCCACTTTGTTCAATGCATTATGCAGAAGCAGTAGCTTCCAACAAACAATAATCCTCCCTCAGGACTGAAAATGTGCAACCGTAAGGAGCAGCAGTGGAGGCGCCCTCATGTCACCCAAGCTAGTCTAAACATGGCTAGGACACAGATATACAGAGAGAAGTCCAATTAATCTTTGTGTCCAATCTTTGATGTTTTAGTTTCCAATTCAGTCATCTGAAGCGCAGGAAGATGATATTTTAAATTCATGAAATGTATTATTCAGGAATGTTATTTTGTTAATCTTGCGCAGATCTTATCAGCAGAACAAATGTCTATATCAACATATGTGTAAGTATGCGTCAATTATATTGTAATATGTAGCTTCTAGATAAAACATGTGCAAGACCGCACTAGAGACACATTCAGTCAAGAGGGACTTTGGCAGCAACAAATGTTAATCTTCAAATCAGTCAACAAATGATAATAATAAGAAGAGAGTTAATAACTTGTGGGTTTTTAATGATTTCTTGCACCCGAGTAAGAGCAGAACAGAGAGACGTCTTGGGTGGCAGCTGCTGTCGCTTCTCATTAGGAGGAAATGCCTCTTGCCTATTACATGGACTGTGGACAAGCCTTCACAACCACCAAACCACATCAGTCACCAACACTTCACACTTCCACTGCCGCTGGGAGCAACAACAGTGTGGCATCATGATGAGCATTCAGAAAATTGTTTCAGCTCAATTTGCGACAGTTTGTTCCAAGACCAAATACAAAAGGCAGAGTGTCTAAACCTAACTTTGAGTATGTTTACACTGTATGTGAAAGTCAGTTTGTCTGTTGGCTGCAGGACAGAAAGAAACAATACATAATACCAGTGAGATCCATAATTCCAGCAGACGCCATGGTGCATCTGCTCACTCAACAGCACAACAGCAGACCAGGTCTAACACTGAAGGATCAATTTCTGTCTCTTCCTGCTTGAACCTTTCATTCAGAAATTTCAAGACTTTCTGTCATTTCTGTTGTCTCACACTCTCAAAACTCCTCTCATTCACAAATGTCACCATGTCTGGACAATGAACTGCCCTCCCATGTTTTATGAACCAATCAGCTGTTGTACGCAGCTCCTTAAATATCTTTGTGTTTCTGTCTTTCTTCTCTCAGACCAAGTATTGCTCAACCCCCCCTTCCCCATCACCCCCATGACTGCCAGGTTGTCCCCAGAGAGCCATAAGAATTCACAATATAAGCCTGCAAATACTAGAGGTATTTGTTTCTTTGCCTGGACAACAGAGGTATGTGGTCCAAAACAAAACCCCAGGGCATGTAACATAATGTGATTTGGATTTTACGACGAGGACGATGGTTGAACTGATTGGCTTTGGGGGAGATGCTTCAGTTGGATCCACAAAACAAACATGAGATATTGTACACAGCTAGTCTTTTATCTCTATGGATACATCTATAACTGAATCATTTTGACTTGGCCTAATCTAATGTCATTGCATACCTTTTTTATTCTACGTGCTGACTATGAAAAAGGAGTGTCAACCTATTTACTTCCCTTCACTGAAGGAGGATTGCTTGTGGAGTGGCTGGTAAATATTTGGTTTCCAAAATATTGAAGCCTAAATGCTGCTTATGACGGGTCATTTTACTTTTCAGCCAACCAGGAGAAATTTACAGAGGGTGTTTAATATAGATTTGTGAAAAGAACAGTCCCTGGAAAAAAGTCTTTCAACCCTTTTGAGGAAATGCTATTAGATGATTTCACTGGGCTCCCTTTACAGTAATCTCAAAAGTCTTTACAGAAACATTGTAAGTTGTGTTAACGGAAAGATGATGATCCCACTCACTCACCGCTCCAAACAGTCGCCCGTCTCTGTTCATGGCCAGATAGCGGTTAGCACAAACTCCTTTGATGACCACCTCCCCCACTGAAGTCGCCTGCAGTTGAAGCTTTACTGAGAAAAAAGACGAAAGTATATTTGAACAACATGACCAAAGACAGAAATCATTGACCACAGCAGAGCCAGCAACTCGAGAAACAGTGAAGATGCTATGTGAGGTATTTCAATAAGACATCCATACTCTCTCATAACTGTAGACACCAGTAACAAGCGAGACAATCATGGCCAAGAAGAATAGCAGCCTCTGCCAACTACTTTTCTGCTACAGGGCATTTAATGTTGTGTGCCAACTAGTTGCATTTTGGAGGGAAGATTGGTGATTTGCTTGATATCACAAAACAGGAAGAGAAAACTGTACGAAGGAAACAAATCAGATATGATTATATTTTCATACTTAAAGCTGCAATCATCAAATTATGGCCACTGGGCTCTTAAGCTGGTAGATGCTTCGGTTTCCTAACTTGCTAGCTGCTAACTTTGCCTGCCGTTTGGTGCTGGCCAGGTCGCGTTTACCAGAGCTTGTCTGCTGAAAACAGCTCCCTGCTGTGACTAGAAACAGCAGTGATGAGAGCGTGACAGTACAGTATAGTACAAAACCAAAACACTGAGCTAAAAGAGGCTTCCAAGCTCCATAAAGCTGCAGAGTTAGTATTGATTAATGTAGCTTTAAATGTGCTTACAGATCATTATTTTTGGTTTTGGTCATTTGCATTTTCTCCTAAATGTTCTCGCCATTTTATTTAACCCTAAGTTTTTTTTCTGAGCTGTGCTTGCAAGAGCAGCATCCTCAGCGTTCTCTTGCAGCAGTAAACACATCAACTTGTAGTTTTGACGGGGACATAACATTCAGGTGAAAATTGAAATTGGAAAAAGTAAAAGAAAAGAAAAAGATGAGCCTAAATCTGTTGCATTTAGCATCTTTGAATTCATTCTTCTTGTTGTATAACCAGACAAACATCAGCTCCTGTTCCCTCTCCTCCTGCTTTTATTTTGTGGTTTTCCTCCATGTTTTGGTAACACTGGTTGACACTTTATATGCAGTAAATGAAGGAAACACCATTGACGCCACTGAAAACAATAAGCTAACTCGCGTCGGGCACAAAACAGTAGCATCACACTGTGCTGACAGCAGTCGCAGCACACAGTACCTGTTGGCTGTGTGACAGCCTCCTCACAGATGTATCACAATGCTTGCCAACAGAGCATACTTTGCATGAAACCAAACCACAAAAAAGGAAGCAGGGGCCCCATAAGGTAAATTAGGAGAGCTGTTCAGAATTAATCCACATGAAGACTTCAGACAGACACACATCTGCCTACAGTTAAGCTTTCTGCCTGGATGATTCACGTGACAGATCAAAGAGGTGTTCTTCCCTGAAAGAAATGTATAATTGGTCCGAGTGTGCTTTGGTGTGTTCGATGTTTACTGGGAATATTATGTCCCACAGCTATAGTGAATTCAGGGAAAACTGTTCTCTGGTTCTGTAGAGTGTGGTCCTATCTGTAATGTCCTGGCGTCGGAGATGTAAAGGCAACAATTTGTGGAAACTTATCTGCGCAATATTGTCCTCAGAGAGTTTCAGGACAGGAAATGAGTTACAAAGAACACATATGTGATGGAGAAGAGTCCCATCTACATACAGCACAAAAATCCCACTTGAGGGTCCTTGGACATATTGGGTAACTAACAGTTCCTACTCTAACTGGCAGGTATGTTTGGTTGTCTGAAAAGTTGGCATGACTACTGCAGCTTTAACAAAAGAACCATTGATGAGCACTGCTCAGGTCACATTAACCGTAAGAAGCCATGATGGTAAAAAAGCTAAATGATTAATACTGATTCCTGTTTTATGACTCATGGATATATTCCTTTCTGAACCCATGATACTGATTCTTTGATACCCAGAATAGCAGGAAGTCTTCATTTGAACAAGGTCACCCTCCTGGTTTATTTCACAAATACGTTTGACTGAAGTTAATTGAATTCTTCTAAAAATAGCTCCTCTCTCCTTGAGCTGTTTTCATATTAGTTATTTGTTTGGACGCACCTGCTTGAAACGTCACACTGTATCTTGGGCAATACACAAACGTGTTTTCCTTGGAAAATTTCATACTTCCCCCTCCTCCCCTCCCACTCACTGATGCAACTTAAAAGTAATCAGTGATACAGAGGCACCGAGGGGTATCACAGTTGTCCAGGCCAAACAAGCACGTTAACGTTTCCACTTTGATAGTTTTTAACTTAAAGAGGAACATACGGAAAGCCTAAAACTCCTTTCACTTTCTATATAAATATTGATTGACTGGTAAGAATGTATTTTATTATATCTTATAGTAGATATATTACCGGCAGACATTCATTGACCACCTCTAAATCAGGAATTCACTTCCTCTGGCTTTTAACTCCATGTTGTGCTGTCTTGTGTGACGTAAACCACACAGTGAGCAGTGTGAATGGCTGTGACTCAGCATGGTGATCTACATTTACTAAAAACATCACGCATATTCCATCAAAAGTTCCCATTGATTAAGAAAACTTGAGGTGTACCTTTCTTGAACTACAGCTATATATACTTTCCAGAAGTAGACCTACGTACATTTTGGTGTTTACAAGTGGAGAATAACCCTCAGCAAGATGGAAACTTCACATCGTTCCTCCATGATTATTTTTGCTTCACTCTTACTTCCCTGTTGCATATTAAAAAGAACATGAAGAAGCTTTGTGTGCTGTGCAAAGCAAAGAATAAGGGGACTGGAAGTACTTACTGTGGGGGTCGTTCTTCTCCCGGATTCCATCCACTCCCCCGTCAGACTTTATCCTCAAGAAGAAGCCCCCGTTTTTACAGTACAACCTTTTGGGATCCTTGAAGCTCCCAGGAGGAAAGCCGCCGCTGCCGCCGTCTTCAGGTGTGGAGGGAAGTGTTGTGATTTCTCCCGTGGCCATCTCCTCCTCTTTCCCCGCTTCCCGGCGACTGCTTCGTCTCCTTCTTGAGCAGTCCAGGAGCCCCGCTGTGGCCTCCCACCTCCCAGTAACGGTTGCCTGTTCCCTCCTCCCCTCCTCCACAGAGCTCCACACAAACTGATTCTGCTTAACCCCAGAGGTCAGTTTGCTTGAACACCCCCCCTCTCAGGGCAGCAAGTGCCCTTTGAGTCCTGAGAATCTGAGGCAGAAGGACTCCTAAATGCTTCTACCTAACAGTAAAAGCCTGAATCAACCATTTGTAGCTGCTTGTCTGTTGTTTGTAGAGCTGGCAGCTGCTTTGCTAGTGTACTTTGAGCACACTGGTAGGGGGGATGCATGCGGATTCCCCCTCTCTTTCACTCTTCTTGCAATGAAGTGTTTAAAACAGGGCAGCTGGCTTAGATCTGTGTGGAAGGCTTTCCCCTTTGGGCCTCAGTTCGCATGCGCCCTAGGAGCACCAACACAGACACACACACATGCTCACGCCCACTAATGCTCACTGATTTAACCAACCAACCCAGCAGAAGTCGAGAAAGGAGAGGAGGGCAAGGACGGGGACGTGAAACTTGGACTGTGTCACTGAGACCCTTCAGGGTGCCAAGAGCAGAGGCAAGCATGTGAACGGGACCAGTGTTTTCATTCATCCAGTCTGTTCAAGAGCAAGAAAAGAGAGCCAGCACGGCCAGCTTTTCAATGAATCACTCAGTGCTATTCATATGTAAAAACAAAAAAAAAAAACAATGTGAAGTAGAAATGCCAGCAGACTAAAAAGCCTACATCCTGATTGAGTGATTTTAATTGCTATTCTCAACTTCCTCCGAGCCAGCTGAGTGGAGGATCAGTGATCCGAGTTGTCCGTGCAGGGTTTGTTTCCTTTTTTGAATTTTAGAAACCGACAACTTCCATCCATTCAAAACAGGCTCTCACTGGTCTGGGCTTCTGGGTGAAAGTAACCACATCTGAAACTTGTGCTGGATCAGTAGAAAGTCAGCTGTGCTCTCGGTTGACGTCATGTTGATGACCCCCCCCCCTCCCCGAAACTGGTCAGTGAAACATCAACCAGGGCATTCGAGTGACTAAGCCCGGAGACTTGAACTGTTGTAAAACTTGTGGTCAAAATAGGAGTCCAGCCACAGGAAGGGTTCAGATGGTTTTGGACATCCTTAGGATGCATTTCCTGGGACTGTATCAACTGAGAACCCTCCAAAAAGACAGGACCAATGTTTATGCAGAGTGGGTTTGCTGAGCACACATATTCTTTTTAGGCAAATTCCTGTTTCTAATCACAAAGGAAATGTGCCAAGTGTACCATTACTGAGTCCCATTTACACCTGTACAGTACAACACGGTTGTCCTTTTTAGAGGGCATTGTAGCCATAAAATGGATTATTGACACAACTTCCACAGCCAGACTTTACCTCAAACTGGTGATCTTTACAATCACAGACCTGATCTGCAGGCGTATAGTTCTTCTTTGGAACATTTTGTTGACACACCAAAACTTACAGTGAACCTGAGAGTGCTGAGAATTCCCCTTTTTCAAGATGTCAATTTCCAATCTCCATGTGTCCATATCTGATTTATGTGATGCTCAATCTCAATTTTGTATGAATTATGAAAGGAAACACTGGTTTGTTAATGGGCTATTAATTACTATGATGTACAGTATGTATGTGAAACCTGGCTAAATGGAGTGATGAGGCCAACAGTATACACTAGAACAGTAAACTGGTAGTGTGGTGTGGTAGCCACGATCATACCAGTAGTTCTAGCATACTTTACTTTTTCTAATATTGGTTTACAACATAAATAGTACAATAGTATGTGGCACTGTGTGAGGAAAAGATTTATGGTTTGCTGGTGGTTTTGTTCTAAAAATAGATTCCTGTGACACATTCTGGTGTCAACATGGCACCTGTTCCCACACTGATGGCTTTATTTTAAAACTTCTTACAATTGCAGTTTTGTGAATACCAGGGTAAATCTTACTAAGTATTTTTTAAATAACTTTTATTTTCCATAAACAAATCAAATACCTCAACATGCAAACAGAGCTTCAGGATCACATGTAAATGTAATGACTCTAACCCCTAAAGCAAAACTTCAAATACCTTCAGTTGTTTCTTTTCTTCTCATTATTTTAGAAGAGGTTGATTTACTAGTTATTGAGATCTTACTTTGAATATGGTGAATTTGCCCAAAATGAAATGAACAGTAACATTACATGCCGTCAGCTAACAATTATGAAATAAAACTGGATAATCTCACCCAACTCTTCAGGTTTTACATTTGTAAAGGTGATCTATAAATGTGTGCATGCACAAGGCTTTCTCTAAAACGTGGACTCAGTCTGAACTCTCCAATTTCCCTCTCAATGTTGTGTTTGTTATGTTATGTCATACCCCATCCCACCCTCTCATGGCCACACCACCGCTGAGTGATGCCTGAGTCAAGGTTGTTATGGCTCCACCGTAAAGCCTTTGTAGCGTTTTTATTTCACTGAACTATTTTTAGAAAGCGACAAGAAGCTCTCTCTGATCTCAGAGGAAATGGAAGGTCTCACGTGTCGCTGCAACTGACACCTTTGAAATACGATGCGCACAATCGGAAAAAGTTTGCTTTACTTTCATGTGAACCATCATTGTTTTCGGGTTGGTTTTATTTTTCCAAGTAGTAGCCATTTCTTTTTGAAATAACAGTTTCTCGCACTGGAATGAAGGTTTTCAATTGACTGACTTTTATTCATTTTTTTATCTCATTCAAAATAAGCCTAAACTCCTGGATGAACCAAGGGCCAGAGCGTGGTAGCTTGGTAATATTCCTGTGACCTTTCAATGATCATGTAGGAAGGGAAATGTTAGCTAACAAAAGGTTTCTAGAATTCAAACCTCTAAAATAACCTCCGGAAGTTGTGATTACTTTTTAAAAAGGACAGGGCCTAATAAGACTCAACCAAAAACATTTACTCAGTCTGTCGGCGTTCCTTCTCCATCAACCATTCCCATTATGAGAGAGCAGGTCATAAAACCACCGCAGTTGGCGGGGAAGTGTCCAATGTGAACAGTGCTAGCCAAGTTGTAGACACATAATGAAGCGTAGGCAAATATTGTAACGGAAGTGTACAAGACTAAAAAACATACTGGCACAAACACATTCCGGCCATGCTCCATGAGAGGGAAATTTAATTGTGGTTTTGGACACGTACTATTCGTTTCCCCTGGCTGAACTAGGCATGAAGACAAGGTGTGTACAAGGCCATGCATAAGTAGTGTCAGCTAAGTCAGGCTTGGTTAATAATAAACATAAACTGAATTTCAGGGTATTTCCTACGAGAATAGTACGCAGCACCTTCAAGAGAAAAACTTATGAGGACTAAGACAAGAAGTTAAATAAAATAAAGATATGGAAATATATCATATAATTACTACATACTGCATGTCATTTTCTTTTAAGACACTGTGTTCATTTCTCACGGCTCACCTATACCTGGAGGTTAAGATGGCAATCAGATAAATGCATGTTAATTTCATTCAGTACCCGTTTGAAAATAGTCTCACCATTGCACTCCTTTTATTGGCAATATCAGGATTTAGATCAATTCTTTTGTCGTATTTACATGCATCAGTTTGGATGAGAGGGTCAGACAGACTACAGTGTCATAATAATTTGTCGCCCCCATGTGGTAGCAAATAGGTAGCTTTGCTTCACTAACATGTCCTTTGACTATTTATCGATGAAAAGAAAAGAAAGAATATAAATACACTTTGTTCTACTTTCACTTTGTACCAGTCAAATAATTCCCCTAAGATTCTGCATGCAGGTCATAACAGCATCAGGTTTTCCTGTGCACCATCAGTTTTTTGGTCAATGCCTGTGATGACCTCTGCGTCAGCCTGTAAGACCAGGAAAACCAGATCTAAGGCTTTCCTCCATGCTTCATGCTTCACACTGAAACTATCATAGATCTTTACTGCTGGTGCTTCACTGGATTTGATGGGGGAGGGAACTGCACTATCCTCTTGTTCACCTTCCAAGAAAAGTTGTGAGAACTTTGCTGCAATGTCTTGACTTTCGTTATAGTCCTGCAGTTGTTGGTTCACTGCAGTCCTGGCTCTGACTCTTGAAAACCTTCCAGTGTTAACCATTACAGTAGATATGTAATCTATTAAACCATCTGCCATGAGGAGCAACACTACACCCCTGTAAGGGTTAGCTGCTTTGGTTTGTTGGACAGAGTCCCCAGTCCTCTCTCCGTGATGCTTGACATGGTGCTCCACTTGCTTTTGAAGGCGCTGAACACAAAGCATTTCCGTCACTCCAGCACCAGGCAGGAGGAATTTGTCTTTCAGCACGTGGTGTAAACGATAAGCACATGTCCAAAACTGGTCCTCCAGGGCCTGCAGCTTGCCATGTACACAGCTTGTGAGAATCACTGTGACCAACTCGCTGTTCTCTCCAGTGGATATATTCACAGTTGTTAAAGGCTTCCTCTCATGGCTGCTGAGGTCCCTCCATATCACAGCCTTCACCCCAGTGCCAACACAGTGCTTACTCAACTGTGTGGCGTAAGTCACTAGAACAGCTCCTGTTGCATTAGCGAAGGCCTTCAAAATGGAAGCCTTCACTTTTTCCACCACAAGTATATGATGCCTACAACAGCGTTGAATCACTTCTTCACTAACAAGCCCACTGACTAGTATCAAGTTCACTTCCAGGTTCAACAGAAGTGTCACAACCTTTTCCATCCACTCTTGCTCTTTGCTTGAATTTGACAGATTTGACTGGTCACTCACACACTGTATACCGGTTGGTCTACTAAAGCCAAGATGGCGATAGGTATCTGATAAATCTCCATTAATTAGAATAACCCTCAAGCGCTGTTCTTTTAAGTGATGTGCAACTGAAGCCTGTTCAGCAGATAAGACAACAATGCATCCTGGTAAAACGCATGCATGCTCCTCCGGTAAACCAGGTAACACACAAGTCACCACTTTAGTAACATCAAACGTGGAAATGCTGATATCTTGCGGATTCTTTTTTGATTGTATTCGGCTGGCTTCGATTACTAAATTCATTGCATCGACGCAACCGTGACTCAATCCCTCAGCAAGGTGTGCAATGTCAGGAAGCTTAGGCTGATGAAGTTGCTGAACTTTGGGGACATTTTCAGACTTGGCTTCACAAAAATGTCTGCTGAGCTTTATTTTCCTTTGGCCAACAGCGCTTAGAATCTTGTGACCAACTTTTGTTGTCCCTTGAAGATGGCACGATGCCTGTGAAGCCTCCACAATGGATTTCTTTGACAGTCCTGAACCATGAGATGCTGCAGTGCAGCTCTCTGATTGTTTCACACCAAGACTCTCAGTTGAGACGCTGCATTTCCTGCAAACATCCAAGCATATTTCCATCCCTTCAGACATAGCCGAAATGATGTGTGCTACTGAAATTCCTCTCTGAAGGCACTCCAGAGCAGCACGGCTCCATGATCCTGCAAGAAACAGCAGGCATCCCGAACCTGTATGATAGACCTTCTGGTGGGCTTGAATAGTCTCGTAAACCAGCTGACCCACCGCGCAGGTCAGCTCCAGGTTCTCAAAGATGCGAAAACACGAGCACACAAGAGTTGACTCCCCACTTGTGTCATCTTGGATAAACTTGTACTTTTTACTGGGGCCCAAAGAGGACTGTGTGATTCCTGCCAGCGCTGAGAGCTTCTGCAGTCCAACATGTTGTCGTTGGTTTATAATTGTACTTCCCAGCATTACTTGAGGTGCCTGAATTGTAAAAGAACAAAAAAAGATTTATGTTTGTTCACCTTTTACCAAATAAACCCCCCACAAATATTCTCTAAGTTAACATGGAGACAGCCACTAAGTAGTTTTAGATTTTACATGCATGTGATCAGCAATAAATATGGTGCATTGTTATATATTAAACGATGTGACAGTAATCAAAGTTAGTTAAAAGCAGACCCACCCCGACCAGCTGCAGCTAAAGCTGCTTACACATTAAGGCACTAATAGTGCAACAATATAATACACATATAAAACACTCTGACCAAGTTTGATATTTTAAGTACAATTATTAACACAGCTGGTAATACTTGTACTTGCAGGACGTTCACTTGTAAAAGTGAACAATGTGGTACTTCGACTTAAATGAAGGATGTGAATACTTATTCAACCATTAACAACAGTAACAGTAATTAAATTAATACTGTCCAGCATAAAAACACCACAACATAACAGAAGGAGCAAGTGACAATGAGAGATACAACTCAACAGACCTGCAATTAGCCTACACACCACACAAGCAGGGGCTAACAAGCTAGGCTAACAAGCTAGCTAATGTCTTAAGAAAAATAAATGACTTTACTTCCAAATTCAGCCTGTCCATAAAGTGAATTAAAAACCGCAGGACTGTCTCCAGAACTGCATTTCTGTAAAACAAACGTTACATATGCATGTAGAGTGTAATGTTACCTGAATTTAATAATGTATGATAGTTGTATCTGTTTCCACTACTCAGCTGCCCCGACTCGTAGGATTAAGCACTGCGCAGGCGCCGTTTCATGGTTGCTGGGAGACAAGAAGCGATCCCAACCATTTGCGGACACTCTTATAACCCGCCCATTTCTTTTTGCAATTGGCTGATATGCGCTTGTCACGGTGCATTCATTGTTTGTATTGGCTATCTCCCATGTCAATTGACAGAAAAAAATACAACCGTTGCTGCCTGTTTTGTTGACATCCGACCATCAAACACACCGTTGAAGCTTCGCTTGTTGAATCGTAAATTTAAATGGTAAACCTTCATGTAAATGTCTAGTATGAACTGTACGCTGTAATAACTTTTTAAAAGTTGGCACATAGTTAGATGAAGCTGTTTATTTTAGCCCGAAACGTGTTTCTCTTTGGTCTCGTGGAGCAACATGGAAGCTAACGTTAGCTAACTAAAGTTAGCATGATAGTAACAGTTGACTAAAACGTAAAAACATCACCAGTGGGTCTCTCTGCTGCACTTGCTAACTGAGTACCGTGCATGAAGTAGCAACTACGTCTTACTGTTTGCTTTTTACAGGCTTCAAGTTACCGAAAACCAGCTCCTTCGGCTAGCCAAAGGAAAAAGGCAGGTCCCAAAATCGAACTGACTGAGGAGCAAAAGCAAGAAATTAAGGAGGCATTTGATCTCTTTGACACAGATGGAACTGGAACAATAGACGTGAAGGAGCTAAAGGTTAGTTCCTGGTAAAACATGCCTTGGATCAGATGCGTATGCGTAGATTCACACATTCCCTGGTAATAGTGTCACAGCAGCCTCAGATGTGTTGTGCATCTGTGCCACAGGTTGCCATGAGAGCTCTTGGGTTTGAACCAAAGAAAGAAGAAATCAAGAAGATGATTGCAGACATTGATAAAGAGGGCTCTGGAACAATTGACTTCAGTGACTTTCTCAGTATGATGACACTGAAAATGGTGAGTGTGATACATACACTGTATTATATTGTAAACTCCTTGGAAATTTAAAATAGTCACGTCTAGCCATGGAAAGACTGAATTTACAATTCATAAAGTTACAAATCTCTTTCATCTCAATAAACAGTGTTCCAGAAACAGATTTCCTCTAAATATTTTACTTTGAAATCCGATGTTTGTGTGTGGTGTTTGAGCATGGACAAATACCATTCATGCAAATCACAATGCATGGGGATTTATATGCAAGATGTATCTTGAAAAAGTGTAAATTGAAGCTGTAATTGTGTTTGTCATGTCGTCATTGTTAACAGAGTGAAAAGGATTCCAAAGAAGAAATAATGAAGGCTTTTCGGCTGTTTGATGATGACTGCACGGGAAGAATTTCATTCAAAAATCTCAAGAGAGTTGCAAAGGAGCTGGGTGAAAACCTTACAGATGAAGAGCTACAGGTAAAGACATGCAATGTTTCCCGTGTGTGTGTGTGTGTGTGTGTGTGTGTGTGTGTGTGTGTGTGTGTGTGTGTGTGTGTGTTTTGAGGTCCATCCACATAGACTTGCCCCTACCCAAAAAGATTTTTGTACTTATTATGTAACCCTAACCCTTGCTTTCAAAAAAGTATGTGTAGAAATGTCACAATCTGGTGACAGGTGTCCAATAAACTTTTATTAATAGGAGAAACATTCAAGCACTTCTTTTAAGTGATAGAGATGCACTTGTGGATTGACTGGTGCATTCATGCATAATTCATTAGCTTGTGAATGAATTGCTATTTTGCAACTCTCTTTTTGAGAGAGAGTTCAGGTTTATTATAAAAAGGGAACGTATAACCTCCTTGAGGCTTTCTATTTATAGTTTTTGCGATTCTTGATGCAGGCTCTCGATGCTCATTCTGTGTCTGTTAGCTTCGTGCCCCTCCTTCCTTCCTTCCTTCTTTCTTCTACCACCACAATTCAATTCTTAACCTGTGGCAAATGTTTAACCTGTTTGTTTTTTTTAAATCATACTGGACAGAGGGTATATTTCCCTCAAACTGCTCTCATGTTTAATGATAGAGAGTAGTTTCAGTAATATGCTAGTTTCCGATATTGTACCTTTTGCGTAGAATGCGTGCTCGAGGTATCTTTCATGTTAACTGCATTCTTTACATGGAATATGGTGCAGTATGTTTGAAACACACTTTTTTGTCCACTGGCTGTGGTGGGTGGTTTCCAGAATTTATTTCAATTAGCAAAAGCCACAAAGTGTTGATTACCCAGAAAAGTAGCTGCTGCATCAGAATGGGACTCTGTGACACTATGCAACTACTCGTACATTGTTTTAATTGTAGCAGAATGCCTTAAAGCAATGCATTTATAGGATACCTCAGGAAGTCAGAAATCATTTTACTTTATTAAACATTTGGGTACTAATAATATATTTGATTTCTCATCACTGCTAATAGTAAACAGTTCATTAAAAGACCTACATTGTACACAACCTTAATACAAACAAGACTGAACTACTTGTTTCTGTTCTCTCTCACTTCCTAGTTCCCCTTATGTTGTTATGTCCTTGCGATTACACTGTTTCTTCAGGTTGGTTATTTTTGAGGAACTTGGGCACCGAGAGGCCCTGTCCCACACATGTTGTCAGTCCGAGTGAGGGTTTTTCTGTTACATGTGATGTGTGAAATGTGTGAAGCATAGCTTTCAGTGCTGAATTCACTTGTAACTTTTTCGATTTGAACATACTGCAGTAGACTTTGTTTGTCATGCTTTTAGGAAATGATTGACGAGGCAGACAGAGATGGAGACGGTGAGGTCAACGAGCAGGAGTTCTTGAGGATAATGAAGAAGACCAATCTTTACTGAACCTGTTGAGTGTGTTACAGTCCTGATCTGGGACCTTTTTTAAGATTCACCTTTGATTCTTTCAACAGTTTCTACAGTAGCTTTTTGGGGACTTAGGCAGATTTGTTTAGTTTGTAAATAAATATTTTAACATACTGTATCTTTGCACCGATCTTTCTACAATGCAAGACAAATAAATATATTTCAACATAGTTGATTTTGTCTGTTGATACTTTCACACGCACTTTGGTTTCTCAGTGTCAGTATTGTATTTAAATTGCATGCAAACATGCAGTGTCAAATTGCAAGAGTTTAATGTTTCTATGTGCATATAAGAAACGCTCCCCTTCGATTCACAATGTTTTACAATGCGTCTATATTCAAACCCTGGGCAGTAACTATGGAGGCACCGGTGTTGTGAAGTTAATTTTCGGCACACTGTGCACGCTGCAGTACATTCTGTACGGCAGTGTATGTCAACAGTGGTAAGATGTCGGGGAGCAGACAGTGAAAGTTATATGACTAAGTTAATGTCGACTAACCAGAATTATGTTACTGTAGACAGAAATGACAAGCGTGAACTTGAGATGAGTAACTCAGTAAAAGTCACTCTCACTTGAGTTACTGAACCAAGTCATTGTCTGTAGAAGACACAGAAGAAGGCTGTCGTACCTACATGTTGTGATCATCTTATAGGAAAGCTGCTCCTACTGATTAATTGTAATATACAGCGGAAGTCTGGTTTTGGCCAAAACGTTATACCTTGTTAAAATAAACAGGATATTGTAGTGACGTGTTTTTCCGAGCCGTCAGACGGCTGTCTATTATTTTGAGGATGCTTGCCACTGATTATGAAAGTTCTGATAACCTGTTCTAGACAGCGAAGGAACATCAGGCGGAAAATATGAAAAGTTTTGTCCCAAGATGAGATATGCATTTTATGAAAAAATATTCCACATATAAAATGTTTGATGGTATAAAAAGATAGATATTAGCATAAGCAAGAATCGTAGATGTCTAAAATCGCAACTTTTACAAACTAGGTCCTCAAGATGTTCATGTCATGATAAGTTTGTTTTTTTCTTTTTTTAAAGTGTGACTCGAAGTAATTCATATTTTCTTAAACCTAAGATTTGTGTTTTATTTAAGACGGTTTTCTTCCAAATTAAAGTGCTAGAATATGGAATTTATATGAATTCCTTTCATTTTGCTCATCTGTTGAGCTGAAACTTGGAATCGATATAGATGAGCCAAATCAAAAGGCCAGTATTTCAATGGTTCATTTTATGTTACCCCCTATGACTCAAATCCATCCACCTTCTCGGAGTTCAAAGTACACCACACACCAGGTGAGACCTGAAAAACAGCGCTGAGGCTCGCTTTGAGTGGACACAAACAATTACAGATTGACACCTTAATGAATTCTACTGATATTATGGAAGAATGTCTTCCCTCTAAACCTCTTAATTCAGCGTGCCGACTCTTCATGTGTTATTTTCAAGTTACATGCCGGCCTTCCAATTTTGAGATTGAAGATGTTTTCATTGAGCTGTGCAGAGTTGAGAGCCTTCATTCAAACATCTCAAATATTGGGTTTGAGAAGATTCTACTTGAATTCACCAGCATTTCAAAACCTTACAGGTCTTACTTACATAGACTCATCACTTGAACAATAAAAAAGGAGAGGGTGCTTTACGGGCATAAAGCAGTCATTTTGGGAGTGTAGGTGTTCAAACGTTGGATGTTTGATTTCAGAACAAAACTTTCCAATTGTTATTGGTTGTTTTTGTACAGTGGCAGTTTCATGGCCTTTAATATCTTCGCAGCCCCTCAGCTGAGTGTTATTCCCCTACTGCTGTGGTGAAACAGCATTCACATCACACAGTCTATACTCCCACTGCTCCGCTGCCGTTTTTCTTTTCCCATAAAATGATACATTTCCAAAACAACAAAGCGCTGCCAGTCTGGTCGTTGCTGGTAAAAGATCTTAACATTATTAACTCTTAAAGGTCAAGAATGTGTCACCATTATGTAGAAACCTATTTTCAGAAGCCCCCTTTTAGTATAACAAGTTGAAGACAAATAACTGTCATTGCGAAGACAAAGCAGAGAGTGACTGCATCAGTGGTACGTTTTCTTTTTTACATTGTATTGGTGACATAGCTTTTAGACATAATTTCTGGATTATATACGATTATATATGCTCTGTCTCTTAATATTTTACAGTATGGTGAGGAAGCTTGTGTTTCTAAAATCCCTTTGAAGTCATTAGTGTTGGATGTAGTCAATATACATTATAATCTAGTCACTGTGACAATTGGTTATTGTTTTAATGTGCCAGATATGACAATCACAAACCAGTTAGCATGCTTTGTTAGCATCTCCTTTTTATTCCCATCTTTGAATACAATGTAAACTTGTTACATAAAACTTTGAAACCACAGAGCTAAAAGCCATAATGACTTAGAAGAGGCAGCCGTGTATATAAGTGATGCTGACAGAGGAAGGTGTCGTTCCATATCTTTTGTAATCCTCTTCCTCACGCCTTTTATTGATTGTTGATGATTGATTTTTTTTTTCAATACTGTTGCACACCTGACACATTTACGTGTATCACATTTTAATGCTTGACTTGTCTTGGGAGATCTGTTTCCACCCCTTAACCAGTCACCTGTAAACATTTGAGTAGATCAGGTGTGCAAAATAAAAAAAGCTTGGTCGACAGGGAGCATTTAAGAATTGGATTGGTAAACAGTATCATGTTGCATCACCACTGTACCTGAAGTAATCAGCATCCTCTCTAAAAAACAGATTACATGTTGTAAGGAAACAGGGAAAAAAAACACCAAATAAAGAAGCTTATAGTCCTCAGGTTTTTCAGGTTTTTCAATCATGTATTTTACTGTTTTTAACCACCTTACCTTATAAAACCAGGAGTATGTATTTTGCAGTATTAACATGCATGGTGTCAGAAGGAGGTAGGAGACACTCGGAGCTCATATTCTTAAAGTCTCCAAAAACAATCTGCAAAATAAGTTGAGCAGCTTTTTTTTTGTCTCAATTACAAAGGCTCGGTACTCTGGTTCAGCTTTAATGAGAGTAATCATGTTCATTTGGGCTGGTGGTTTTGAGTCTCACTCCTCTTCCAGGTAAATTAATTTATTATTCTATATAATATTTTTGGATTAAATCATATTTCAATAAATGACAAATGCCTAATGCATTTTACCACAGGCGAGCGATTTATCTTCAGATCAGATCTTAGTCTGATGAACAACCCCAAAGTGTGAAATGAATCGTTTCAGCACATTTTGACGTCTGATTACTGGCAGCCCTCTTGTCAGTCGATGCTCATTTTAAGATGTTTCTTTGTGTTCTTAACTAGTGGGTTCACTGCAGACAAGTTCATCTTGCTTTTTTAGATTTATAGGCACTGGAATCAGATTTCTGGTGACTCTTTCCAACTAATCTACAGTGTGGCAGGTTAACATGACTTTCAGAAAATTAGCGAGCTCAAGTGACTTTTGACATATAAGCAAATATAATGAATCAGTGCAACAAAGTAAACCTTTTAAGTCTCTGATGAATAAAAGAACCTGTGGGTGTGATAACACATTCAGATGAGATGTGAATCATGGGTGATGAGTGGTTCTATCACTCGTCCTTTTGAGAAGTCTCTTAATAATGATAGCCATCGCTTCAGCACTTTTTTTGGTCACAATTAATTAAGTCAGAAGGGAAAAAGTTTTTCCCATTGATTGTCACTCTTGTTGGAATCAAATTATCATCTACCCCGTACTTGTTTGCTGTAGAACTGATTTTATCCGAAATAACCTTCAAGCAACAGTTGGAAACTGGCTGATTTCACACCACATTGAACTCGACTGTTTTGCACCAGGCAAAGGCAAATTTCATCAGCCTTTGGCTGGTGATAAATTCCCATCCTGCAGTGTTTCAACTGTAATGTTATTCTGTTTAATTCATTTAAATTGGATTATGGTAAACAATGTCAAGTATTTCTATTTTAAACAGGTAAGATCTTTGAATTCAGTAATGATGACTGTGAATAATTAATCAAGCATTATAAACAAGCTGTGTCATCGCTGCTGCGGTGCCGACGGAGAGGACCAAACACAGGCGATCCCCCACCCACGCCCTCTCTGTTCTCTTCCTGTACACTTACGGTAATATCAAGCTCGCTCGCTTTTCTCCTCCTTCTCCTTCTTTAAAATCAATCTTTATTTGTCCCTGTTCCAGCTCTACAAATGGTTGTAAAGTAACAGATGATTTCACATTCATATATATTAAGCAGAATTCTTCAAAGAAGTAAACAATGTTCTGCAACATGCCAAGATGTGTATGTGAGTTACATGCAAACTTTCAACCTCGCACCCACTCGCCTCGGAAATGCAAACTGTTTACTAAGGGGAGACCGCAATGTAGGAAATCATACTACTGCAAGTGGGAGTAGAAAGTAAACTACATAAAAAATAAATCTAAAAATAAAAGCTTACAGAGTTTTTACCTCATGTAGTTATCACCTGTCACTGGAGTCTGAAACAGTTAGAAAAAGAAAAGAAAGATGACAATAATAATATTTATTTAAAGTCACCTACACACATACCATAGTCGGACACACTTCACAACAACAGTGCACTTGGCAATTGCATTTTATTTGGCTTAAACGTTGCAATGGCATGGCAATGAAAAAAACAAACAAAAAATGACATCATTACAATATGAAGTGAAAACTTCAAGTCAAAACAAAACAAACAAAATTCATGAGCAACAACTGTGGCCAAGACACCTGCGCTGATAACAGAGGCTACGTAATACCGAAATACAGCACAGTGGAAAAGTAAACAACAAATTGCACAACATCAAGAGGCATACATGTAAACTCTTAAGCTCTGGCCCTGCCCAGGTGGTCTGAATACATGATAGACAGAAGAAACGTAAGTGTTACACTATTAGACGACTCGTGCCAATAATGCTAACAGAAAGCCTATGTCATTTATCTCTGGTATGATGGAGATCTGTTACATACATACTGTATGTTTTTTATTCTTCATGTAAAGGCAGCAATGGCACCCCACACTTCATTTTCAGAATGTCTTTATTTAACGAGGATTAAAGTTTGTAAATTCAAGCTTTTATCCGTCAGTAAAAAAAAACAAAAAACAACCTCAAATAAACCGAATTTGAAGTCGTATATAAATCTGCTGTGGCTTCTGCAACTCTCAACTCCACTTAATTTGTACGATAGTGCAACTAACCCCACACATTTTTTGAAGGTTAGTGCGATTGTTGACAATTGTTTATAATGTTTAAGAAAGTAGGCTTGTTCACTTTTCACTCTCGCACCTGTTGACCTCTATCTGTCAGTATCTCTCACCTGCAGCCTCACTTCAAGTCACACTTTGTACTGCGTTTAACACTGGCTGACCACAAAGAGCAACTCTCGCTGTGTGACACGTCTTCACCCCTGACGAGAGCTTTAGTCATCACCAAAAACTCAGCAGAGCAATTTTTCACTACATTTCATGGAAAAAAGCTTGAGCGCTGAAATGCAGATGAGGGGCATGTGACGATTACATTCCTCCACCATGAGAGGACTTTTACTCTTTTATTCTTCAGCATGGAGGAGACTAACAGCTACATTTGCTGAAATAAAAGTAAATCAACAAAAGGACAGGGTCAAGACTTGTCAAGACATTTTCTAAAGGGTTTGTAAGTTGTAACTAATTGCTTTATTAGCAAATGTTTAATTAAAACAAAATGACTACTGCGTCATTGATTAGCTTTGTTGACAAAATCTCTGTGGCTGTTGTTTCTCCTCTGGCATAAAACTCTTACTCATCAGAAAGACCCCTCCAAGTTGTAAATGTGAATACTTTGTTTAGTGTATTTTGGTCCAGATGCTCTGGATTATAATTGTTCTGTAAAGTATTATAGCAGATTATAGTTTAACTGACGTAAGTAAAGTAAGTAAAATGTTATTTATATAGCACCTTTCAAAACCCAGGTTACAAAGTGCACACACACACACACACACACACACACACACACACACACACACACACACACACACACACACACACACACACACACACACACACACACACACACACACACACACAGGTGGGTTAGGAGGGGTTCCTTGATGGCAGCCAGAGGAGGAAAGTTCTTCTGAATTTTAAATCTACCTGAGGACACATTTTCCCTTCTGTATGTGCATCACAGAAGGGACTCCTGATAAGACGGGAGTCTGAAGGTGATCCACCTCTCAGACCAGTCGAAGCCCCCACCCACCGTTTCCCTTACGCTGACAAAGAGAGAGAACAGACGAGAGGGGTTTTCTCTTTCAGTCTCACTCTCGCTTCCTCTCCTCTGGCAAATGACTGTGTTAAAGATTGCGTGTGTAGATAACGTGTGAACAAACACTGACGAGGCAGACAAACTGCAGTGTGTGAGCTAGCTATGTATGCGGACACACTGACTAACGTGATGTCTCCTGAATTTCCAAAATGTGTAATACTACTGCATATCAGAGCAGATGAACATCACAGAAGAAATATTCTATGATATTTCCATACAAATGTATGTAACCTGGAAACACAGAGGTGATTAAAACTCTATGCCCTATATCTAAAAACCTGTTTTGGGGCACATGCTGGAATTCAATGGGCCTCATGCAAGAACATTATCAAATTCTTATGTTAACGTTATCATATTTTGTTTTGTACGGTGGGCTTAACTTCAGATAACTGTGTAAATGACCCGCGTAAACATGATGAATGCCACTTGTGTGTAATTAAGCTGGTTGCACTTCCCTTTCACCTTATTATATACAAATTAACCTCCAATTAGTGCAAAAGATTTGAGATGTTCCTGTTGATATTGTGATACAAAAGCATCAATAGCCAATTTAAATGAATGATGTTGTTAGACTACATGAATACATTTTGAATTATATCATAATTTGAATTGCAGAGTCAATCAGGATGTCAACATAATTATGAAGTGTAATTTTTTATTTTTTTATTTTCAAACTCAAAATTGCTTCAAAGTAATGAAATATACAATCCATAAATGAAAAACTTTGGATAACAGCAGACTAATTGCACATGACTCCTACAACAGGTCTGGACCACTCCAGCCTAAAAGAAAATTCAAAATATGAGAAAATTGGTGAATGCGGCAAGTTCTCCTTAATCACTCGTATAAGCCACTCTGCTCGTACGAGTGGTTCTTGCATGAGGCCCAATGTTGGTTGACACTTTGACTTGTGGCCTGCAATGTGTTTCAAATATAAGCACCCACAAAAGACCACAGAATTAAAAATATGATTGTTCTTTCTCCGAGTGGTGGAGTAATGTTTGAGCCCAACGTTTTGTTGATTTTTACGAAGCATGGAATGATTGAGACATGTAGTGTCTACGACAAATAAGTAAAGTCATACAAGGCGTGACGATACGAATTACAAATACGACTGCTGTTTTCTCTCACCGTGGTGGACTAATGTGCAACACACTCTGGTTGGTTTGCGTCATTTCAGGAGGTCAACTCACACATCAAACGTACAAAAGAAGAAGTCACGGTACAGCAGTCAGGATGTGCTGATCTCTAAAGGAAATATGGGGAATAATAAGACAGCTGCGTGTCCTGACACCCTCACATACATTATGACACCCCCAGAGGGGGGGTGGGCTTACATGGAAAACAATGGGTCCGGGTGTTTTGTCAGCATCATACGTCTTCAGTGTGCGTTGACCTTACTGCTTGAGTCTAGTAAAGTACAGTAACATTACCGTTTATGTGATTCAACGTGTGCAGCAGTGAGAGCACCAAAACTGTAAGTTATTTCACTGATTATTTCAACATCTAAAACATGTCATGCTTTGACTGTTCATTGAGAGTTTGTACAGCCGTGGCCAAAAGTTTTGAGACTGACACAAATATTAATTTTCACAAAGTCTGCTGCCTCAGTTTTTATGATGGCAATTTGCATATAGTCCAGAATGTTATGAAGAGTGACAAAAGGACCAGCTGACATCATGTCAGTGATTCTCTCGTTAACACAGGTGAGAGTGTTGACGAGGACGAGGCTGGAGATCACTCTGTCATGCTGATTGAGTTAGAATAACAGACTGGAAGCTTTAAAAGGAGGGTGGCGCTTGAAATCATTGCTCCTCCTCTGTTAACCATGGTTACCTGCAAGGAAACACGTGCAGCCATCATTGCTTTGCACAAAAAGGGCTTCACAGGCAAGGATATTGCTGCTCGAAAGATTGCACCTAAATCAACCATTTATTGGATCATCAAGAACTTGCTTCTCAGCCAAGGGAGTGGGCTCACTCACAATTTTGCCTAAGAACACAGCCATGAATAAAGAATGGTACCAAAACATCCTCCGAGAGCAACTTCTCCCAACCAACAGTTTGGTGACGATCAATGCGAAAGTGACTAAGTGGTAAGGGGAACAAAACATCGAAATTTTGGGTCCATGGCCAGGAAACTCCCCAGACCTTAATCCCATTGAGAACTTGTGGTCAATCCTCGAGAGGCGGGTGGACAAACAAAAACCCACAAATTCTGACAAACTCCAAGCGTTGATTATGCAAGAATGGCGAATTACAGAGGTCTTGAAAAAGAAGGGTGAACACTGCAAATATTGACTCTTTGCATAAACTCAATGTAATTGTCAATAAAAGCCTTTGACAGTTGTGAAATGCTTGCAATTATGTCATTTGTGTTATTCTCAAAATTTTGGCCACGGCTGTAAAACCGTTTTATGAGGTTATTATTTTTAAACATGTTGCATTAATAAAATGACATCTACGTGCGTGACATTTATTTGTGGAGCTTCTTAAATGTGGACTTAAAATAGAGAATTTCGGTTTCCTTACCGAAATCTTATCTGTAAAGATTCTCTTAATTCGCACTACTGTGGCACTAAAAGATGAAATGCATTTCCTATTTAATTCATAGTTGCAACATTTTTGATTCACATGAATGCACCATTTAAAAGTAAATATCTGAAGGAAATATAAATCACCACCCTGCACACTATTATTGATTCTTTCATAATGACATTTTCACTGCATGTTTCAGTGTATCTCTGTAGTCACGTTTGAAAGGATTGAACTTCATAAGGTTCAACAACTGTTACTGTGAAATTAGTTTCAAACATAATAGTCATATAGGACAGCACTGTCCTTAGTGACTCTCATGTGGCCACTGTTTCGGGGCATCTCCCACACAGGCTTGCATGAGTCTTGACAACACACTTTTGCTTGTCTTTGAAATTGACACAAAGAAACCTTTTCTGGTTGATGAGTAACAGTGAGAGGAAAGGAGGGAAGCGTCAGCCTAAAAACCCTTATAAAAACATATTAGGTAATATCCCTAAATATGGCTAGAATCTTCTCGTATGTTGTGGAGCAGTGGGCTTCCTCCTTCACCAAGAAAACATATCCCCTCACTTCTCCTTTTGGCTCAACACCGATAGTTAAAAAGGGTTTCCTGTTGTTGAAACAGGCTCCGTGTGTTTGTGTAGGTGGCCGTGATGCAGTGAATGCATTCAGGTTATCAATACCACACCTACGAACACTACCTATGACATGGTATAGCCGCGGCTCCACTGATTCAAAATGAAAATGGGAAGTGCCGTCTTCCTGTAGTTTCCTGTCGGGTGCACTCAAACAAGTTTACGTTCACACACACTTGCATCTATAGGCCCCACGCACGCGCGGCTTGACGCCACTCTCGAATCACGTAGTGGTGACTGCCAGTGGAAAGAAAATTTCATTACTCACACACACCAGTTTCTGCTTTCCAACTCTCTGCAAGTGGTTTTCCTGTGTCCTCAGGGATAAGTATA
The DNA here is from genome assembly GCF_043641665.1 of Enoplosus armatus. NCBI lineage: Eukaryota > Metazoa > Chordata > Actinopteri > Centrarchiformes > Enoplosidae > Enoplosus > Enoplosus armatus. Next base: position 21,484,153 of record NC_092189.1, on the reverse strand, counting down.
AAAAGGTAAGCGACACAACCGTCTGCATTTCCAGTAAATCTTTCGAAAAGCGTCTTTTGGTGAACTGGTGCCTGCTGCTGAAACTGAGAATATGAAGCTGGTTGTGTTTTGCATTTTTGCAGTCTGCTGCTCTTCTTTGGCCAACTCGTCCACAAACCAGTCTAACAGACAGGTGTTGAGAAAATTACGCGAAGTCCTGAACCAGTTGGATGATGTGAAAGCAACCCTGCAGGTAGGTTTCTTTACATTTACTCTTTCACGACCTCACCCATGAGCAGTCGCAGTTATCATTACTAAATACAATGTTATCGGTTTGTGTCTTGCAGCACAATGAGCAGAAGCTGAATACTCCACCACAGAATATTGGGGTAAGCCAAACTAACTTTTATTCAAACAATGTTGACGGTATGGTCACCGCCACATTTAATATTTGTGGTTGCTTACTCATTGTTGTTATTCTCCCACTTACTGTAGTTACTAATTGTCATGTGGGTCACTGTAGGAGTACATGAAATGATGTGTGAAATCACAAAATGTGTTGGCTAATGAGTGTATACAATCAATCAGCTGTAAAGGCTTTTTTTTTTAAATATATTTTTATTTATTCATTTTTCTGCTAGTTAATCTAAAAAAATACGTTAAAAGGAAATTAATTCCAGACTGCTGTGAGGATGTCTGTATACTGTACGGTAGAGGCAACAGTCAGACCTACAGAAGCAGTGCAAAGATAACAAAACTAAAAAATCTGTCATCATTTTTACAATAAATTTAAATGTGAGCATATAGTTTTTATATCTAAAACAAACATGAAATCTAATAAAAAATAATTAAGTATTGGCAATGAACAGTACAAATTTAACGTTTCTTGAGTTTCATGGTAAAAATATTTAAGTTCAACAGCGTTGAAGCTAGAGAACAAACAAACAACCTCAAAACTTTGCACAAACTAACCACCATCCATTCAGATAAATGTAAAAGAATTATTGGTGGCAGTGGTGTTAGACTTTTCTTAGCCCTAAAAAAGAAGTCCATCAGCTTACCGTAAAATATTATAATCACCAAAACAGTTATTTTCATGGCAACAGTGATATTTAGCTTCATTGCCTTACAGGACGTGTATTTTTAGTGGCCACAAGCGCATTGCTTAACATTGAAAAATATTGGGTTTGCTTTCACAACAATGTGATTATGTTCACTTGACTTCAAATAAATGATTAACGGCATTACTTGTAAATTCAGATCAGCCCTCTTTCTTGTCAGGCTTGTTCTCGAGTGAGTCAAGTCAAGAGCTCGCTCAGTGTATTTTCTCACAGCTTCCGTTGCACTCAAGTGAAATGTGATGAGTAATCAAGCAAAGCGCAAACAAAACCATGACACTTCCTCACACCACCTCACAAACTCAAAACGCTCTCTAGCATGCCAGAAAACATTTGATCGAATTTCTTGTTTTAAAACTGGCAAATTACTGCTCATAGCAAACCACAAATAATAAGGATTCCTGAATAGGTGTGAAGCCATTCTTTTGCAAAACAAAACTTAACTAATAATCAAAATAAAAGTCACTTCACTACAGAGCAAAATTTGCCCCATAATTTGACTGTCAAATGTAAAATCAGCATCAGAGAATTGTTCTTGTTCAGTTTTCTTCCCTGAAGGAATACTGTAATCTAAAACTATGATTTGACCCGAGCCAGTTGGGTTCATGAGCATCACACACTGAAGCACGAGTATCTAAACAGAAACAGTTTCACTTGGAAAAAACATGTCAACACTGTCACAAAGTTTTCTGGAGGGAAACAATTCAGACAAAAACGTTCAAAGCACTTTCAGGAAAAGAAACTTATCTTTAAAATAGTGGAAACTTTATTTTGGTTAACTTTCAGTTTAGGTAAAAGTGTTATGCATGTATCTGATGGGAAAGTCAACTGCAATGATGAAGTCATGACATGAAACCAGAAACAACTTTCTTGGAAATGTTGATGGGAGAATTGCATCATAAAAAAAATAATATCACTGTCTAAAAACTAACAAATGTAACACATTGTTGGTGATCTTGATCTATGGTTGACAAAACATAACTTATAAAGCTTTTAATGGTTAATCTGCCACATCTAGCCGTGCCATTTTCCATTTTTCTGTAACACAACAGTCACAATAGATGTAAATCAAGTAACTAACATATAATCAAAATATCGTGCTATTTTGAACAAATTGTTGTTTGGTGGGATAATCCATCATAAATATTCAACCCTTTTCACTTTTTATGGTTTACAATGTTTAAAGAGGCCAAATTGGATAAAGATCATTGATATATGTTGGTGTGGAATTGATGTTTAATTCACAAACATTGTTTTCTTCTCTCTTCTTCATTATGTAACAGGACTGTTGCTGTCTGTCAGCCTTGCAGTGCTTTCGGGCTAATCTGCAGGTGCAATTCAACGTGACAGAAAGAAAACAAACAAACAAACTTTACAGGAGCCTTAAGAGTTCCATTACTGTAAGTAAAAGGGTGGGGGTGGGAATGATCTATTAAATACATCGTAAAGTGTATCTCAAGTACAATGTTTGCAGCTTGCAGTACAGTACGTTTCTAAAACGAACATTTCTTTGATCCATTTCAGGAGAGAGGTCTGGACTTTTGTAATTCAGGAAATGTCCAGGTAAGAGAAAATTCTGTCAAAGGTTTCTCATGTTATTTCCTAACTTAGTGGCTTCTGATATTTCAGTGTGGCATGTGTTGCACTCATAGCAGATGCTCACTAGCAAGTTAATTTCTCTTGTGTTTCCCTTTAGTCCACCTGCCAAGACTGTGACTTACATCCAAAGGAAAACGTTGAGGAGTTCTTCAACAGACTGAAGTCTTTTATTCAGAAGGTAATGTTATTTCCCTTTTTTTTATATGACACATTTCACAAAAATATACATACTAGAACCTTTTGTTTTTACTGTAGTATAAGGAAAAGGTGGCTGAAAATACATTGCACTATATGTCATTAATGTTGTAAAGACGTGAGTAAGTAACAATGACTGATTCAGTATCAATGTTGCCCTCTTTAGGCCATAACCAGACTGAGCATGGACTGAGAAGAGGCGAAGATCTACTTGTGACCAACGATTGAATGTAGAGAAGACACTACGCGGAAAAGATGTTAAACATGTTTTAGCCTTCTAAATATTTAATTTATTTAATATTTATTTAGATAGTTGTGGTGAGTCCACTCAAGCTATGAAGAAAGTGTTCTCGGGAAAGCTGCTTTGTCGCCACCCGGTGGATTTTGGCAGTTTTGATTTTTTTTCTCAACCTTTTCACTGAAAGTGAAAGTAATTTATTTGTTGTAGTTCTCAAAGAATATAAATTATATAACTGACATTTATACTATGTATGATGTGCGGGAATTCTTTTACTGAAATAATTGTGCCATTTGTGAAAATTAAATAGATTACGACACAGAGGTTTTGGGTTGCTTTGTTTACTTGTAGGACAACATTTCTAAAAGCTTCCAGCAGAAGTGGACACAACATTACTTAAAGTTGTTATTGACTGTGTGAGTTTGTTAATCTATGTGAAAGGCAGAGGTTCATGATACAATTCATAATTTGAAAACCACAATTTGTAATCTGCAGTATATATATTCTACCTCCTGAACTCACTTTAAGTTTAGCTTCAACTTTAAATGTTTCATTGAGAGTGAACCGACAGCACTGACAGTATGTCACTGCTTAATTTGTATGTATCTTTTCTACTTTTTGTGTGTGATAACATCAGTTTCACCACAAACAAGTAGTAAGTAGTATAAGATGTTTGTTAGTTTTCCTGTCACCAAACATTTACATGAAATGGAGACTATGATTGGATAATTGGCCACATAGCCTGTAGACTAGTGCAGGACAGCAACAGGGACATACATGGTTTTCAGTTATTTGTAAAAGATACAAAGATAAATCAGAAGTCACACTTCTCCATTTTCAACAGCAGGTGGCAATATGGATCATTCCAGCTGATACTGAGCACAAGTGTTGTCATAAAAGATTCATGGAAATAGTACCATTGCTGATGAAACTATCTTGATGAAATGAAGGTGAAATGAAAAAAACACAACAACAAAAAGGCAGCACAGAAATTGTGTCGACACACATTCTGCCCTAACAATGCAAAGCACGGTTGAAAATAATCAAAATGTCACCAGCCTCATTTTAATAGCTTGCCCTGTCTGTGGATCTTTCACTGTTTGGTCTCCTTTAAGGCGGATTTACTTTGTTTCTTGATTTCACATTACAATATATTCATTATATTGTCTACTGTGATTCTTCCAATGACCTTGCTCCCCGTTTTTTCCTTTTCTTTTTTTTTTTTTTTTTTTACAAGTATTTGGTATTGTAAAGTAGTGTAGACTGACTGAAGAACCTCATCACAGCCACAGCACCAAAGTGAAATGTGAAATTTCACAACATGGTACACACACAGAATTCCAGCTTTTGTTCTTCAGACTCAAAATAAAATAAAAAATAAAAACAACACGAAATCAGACCTATGTCACCTGAGGGGAAGAAATTGTATTTGGGCACTTTGAGAAGCAAAGTTAAGGTAATATAAAAATATATAATCTGTCTGTCCATATTCACTTCACCATTGTCATTAATGATTAACCCCAGGTGGGTTTACCTTGACACGGTTAAATTCTGTGGTGAGAAATCTACCACAAAAAACACTTCAACGAACAAGTATACCAAGGTGATCCAAATACCACTAACAACTCTCACAATGACAGGTGCAAACATGTTTTTAAGCAGGTGTCCCATCTACACACCACTGCTGTGGACTTCCCAGATGACAAAGGGGATTTCAGCAACCCAAACAAACTCATCAAATTTGACCAAGATGTATTTCACACCTGTGAACAAATGAACAAAACTTGCAACATTGGAGCCTGTGTTGACTTAACCCACTAGATGAACCTCAAGCAATAACAGCATAAAATCGTCACTCACACTCTGTGCCATTGCCAAAGAGGAAAATGCAGAAAGTTAAGGAGCAATAATTTCACCTTTTCCTTCCTCTTTCACAGAATAGTCACTTTCCTTCTCCAGTTACCATATGCCCACTTGCACTAAGCAAGCTTGTTTCTCAACTGTTTTTTCACAGCCTTGACACGCAGCTTAGAGGAACCCAAGTTTATATCACCTGTCCAACTACAATGGGTGTGAAAGGGTCCAGAAAAACCAACTCTAGTCAAGCCAACAGTTTATTTTGGTCTTCCCTCTCTCTGAATGGGGCCTTATTCTACAAGATCTCTCTAAGGACATAAAATATGTGCTAAGGGAATCGCGGACATACTCACAATACGATCACAATATTTTGTCCATGATAACAACATCACGGTACAGGCGATTCCTGGTCATAATACGATACCTCATGATGCCTGTTCAGTGGCCCCTCTTCCCCAATTTTTTCATATAGTACAGAGTGATGAGTACAATATTTATCTCCTCCGAAACACAAAACACAATGATAAACTGCATGTAGTTGTTTCAAGGTGGAGCAAGCAGCAAGAGAATAAAGGACATCTTCATAGTCAAGCACAGATATGGTTGACTGTCCGTAAGACAGAAACATGCTTTATTCTTATAAGAAACTCATTTTTATCTTTATTTCAGTACCATGTGAATGGATTGCAGGGAGATGCAAACTGGAATTGTGGTTTGTGAGAATAAAGCACATTTTGTCTCGTCAGCATTCAATAAGATTGAGATTGTGCAGAGATGTCTGAAGAATGTTAAAGGTACATTGTAATCTTGATATAGCTCGAGTTGAAGAGGAGCCAAAATGTTATAAATCTCTGTTGGAGTGATAATATTGTTTGAGTAGAGTGTAAATTGTTAAGAACCCAGCATAGACCCTTGAGGTACCCCCTTATTTGTCCCAATGGAGGTTGTTTTGAGGCGCCTGCATTAAACCAACCTTGGATGTGTAGTTCTTAAACTAACTGGCCAGGTATGCTAAGCAATTTACAAGAACAATTTGTTAATGCTCACTGAAGCTTGAAGCTTACGCTTGATGTGCACTGAATGGGCCATGTTCACAAAGTTTGACGAAATAATGCCAATTAGCAAAGAATGCAATGAAAAAGATTTAAAAATGTAAAGAACAAGCATTTATGTATTCTAAACGGGGTCAATTCATCTATCATAAAGGCTTAATTTCTTAATTTCCTGATGAAGTGTGACGGAAAGACATGGTAGTGTATAAGCAAAGATCTCCATTGCATGTTTTCCTCAGAATGTGTGGACACAACAACAGGTCATGATGAGTTCAGTTGCTGCACTTTATTTGAGCTCCTGAATGTTCTACCAAAACCACTGTGATGTACTAAAATGACCAACCAACACTGACATCTTAGTCTTTAATGAAGTACATTGTACATTGATTTTATTTCAGAGAAACAAATGTACTTAAATGATCTTTTTGAGGCAAATCAGTGCACCTGTTCCTCCTCCAAAACTGTATAAATATGAAATGTAAATATCAAATAATTACTATAGTTTCAAGATATATATTTATCATGTGAAAACTGCTCCAATATTTCAGACTCTGTAAGGGACCTCTGTGATGTACAGTAAGTATGAGATTTTTATTATGCAAGGATGCCACCATGATTACATAACTCCCTGCATACCACCATGGCAACAACGCTTTTGTTTATGCCATATTCTCATTTTCACCCTAAGTTTCCAGGATTTAACACCCGAAACGGCTTAATTGTGTTACTGAACAATGAGTTAATATCGTTAGTGTTATTGAGGTCAAGCTAAACATACTGCAGGTCTCAAACACAACTTGCTTTGCTTTGATCTTGTTCAGAAGAAAACATGGTGGTATAATGCTCAAGCAGAATCTTGCACTGCAGTGTGGAATTGCCTTCTTTACAGCTGAAACCACAGTGTGATGAAAGTGAGCAAACCCCACAGCTGTGTTGCGCAGATCACTATGAGCTGTGTACCTGGTAAACGTCTTCATGAGGGGACCATGAAACCCTCTTGGGGTGAGTGGTAGTGTATAGTCAGGTAAAGGGGTTTTCCACAGTGGTGAGCACAAAATGTGTAAACTGAACTTAAGAAATACAGGTTTGCAAAAGCAAGATTTCAAGGAGTGTCAGACTATCAGCCATGGTGGCTGCTGGTTGTTCATTCAGTCACTGCCATGAGGGAAGAAATCTGTGTGCAACATCACACAAACCATATTCATGTTACAATTTTGCACGATCTAGCCTCCATTTAACATCACTCGTAGCAAAATGGTTTACACAGAGTTGTCAAGTGCAAGTCAGGGTCCTTAGAGACGACCTAATCTCCGTCACTACACTTGCGTTAATCATGATAACAATCATGATAACATCCAATAATTATGATGATGATGATGTTAGCAGGGAATGTTCAGTACGTACAGAGAACATTCTTCTCAAGTTTCAGTTCTCTAAAGCTGGGAACAGACCTTGAGGTTATTAAAGCCTACAAAGCTAAGAAACCACACATACTGTAACGATTATTTCCACCAACTCAAGAATCATCGCAGCCAGACATTCAGTCAGGAGCAGATGTTGAATGAGTAAATACAGAGGACGACACACTGCATGACAGGTGTGTTACTGTACCAAAACAGAAACTGACAAAATGTCCATCAAGAAGTTTGTCTTGGTAATTTATGCTGCAATGTTTATGGAAAAGGCGAAGAAACAGAGGAAAGAATGGATGAGATGGTTGACAGCGAGAGGAGGTTACCAAGGAGCTGGAGGTGAGAAAACGTCATTATAATGCAGGTGAACTTCAGCTGAAATGTGTCTCTGCACTGAAACCTGATTTACTGGACAGTTTTTTTCTCCCGCCACATGATGTGTGCGGTCCTAATTGCAGGAATAGGTTCAACAATATTATTCCACTGTAATCATACCTCATGTCCACACTGGCCCTGAGGAGATCCCTTCCTAAAGATCTCAACAGAAGATTGAGACAAATATGAGGCTTTAGCAGTCTATGTTAGAGAAATCAAGAGGGGATCTTCCAAAGAATTCCCGCTTTGTGGCTCAGCAGACAGTGTTTCATTGCCTAACTGTAGTGGAGGGACAGTAACACAAAGGGGGAACTCTAAAAAGACTCATTTTGGAGGGTGCTCACTAATGAGAACAACAGGCAGTGACTTGATTGAGAGGGAAATGATAAGAATAATTTAACACCTCACACAGTATGATTTTATCCAAACTATCAACACCAACTGATCCAGACTGTCCACTTGATCCAGTCATCCATCACACCCAATCGTAACTAGAATCGATGCCCATACTATGCCAGACTTTCTCTTTATTTTTGTGATCTTTGCAGGCTGTACAATAAATTAATTATCACCTCCAAGGTCTACAAAACAAACCTAGGTTTACCTCTCCAACCCAAATTGTCTAAATGGATGGTAACTTTCGCCCTCTCATGAAAGTGTAGCAACATGTCATGTCATTATCTGGCAAACAGTGAGCTCACTTTGATAATTACACAATAAATCAGAACAGATCAGTGTGGCCATATCCTAATTTAAGTTTAAAAAAGTTTAAGTCTGAAGTTCTACTCTAGTACTTTCAAACCATGTGCTACTGAGTGCCCGGTGTCCTGTACTGACTGAGCTACTGCTGAAATGACTGGATGGAACACATGTAAACTGTCAGCCTCCCAAAATCCCTGTTTCAACGGGTTGTAAAGACAAAACAAACTACACAAAAGAACTACAATTTGCGCATGACGGAAACGTTTGGTCCAAAAACTTCCCCTTGGTTAAAAAAAATAAATAAAAAAGCAATTCATTGAAGGTCTTGACGCAAGCTTGTGGGTAGCATGCAGTAAAAAAAAAAAAAAATTGGGACAGATTAGAATTTTTGATAATCCATAAACTAAAGATGACTCAAATGCAACATGGTAACTCAGCAAAGCCACTACCTGAGTGTGATACTATGCTGTGGTGGCCTGTGGTAACCAAGCCTCCACCCTCTCCACTGACATCACTACTATCACGGAAACCAAACATTTTATTTCCTTTTTCTTTCTTTCTGACTGGTGAAATACGGTGAGAGCGGTGACATTTAGTTTTTGGGACATACATTTTCTGGTCAGTGTGTAATTTGAATGACATTACACCCACACCAAGCGTCAGAGAAATGAAACATGGCCTTATGCAAATGCCACAAAATTACTTAACTATTACGAGCCATAGTATTTGATTCGCTATGTCTCTCTGCAGATAGAAAAAACTAATAAAACATAAAACCATGAACAACCACAACTACTACACTTGGGATGCTGAACGGAAATAAATGAATGAATAGTTTCTCAATGATTTTTTGCTGTCAGGTGCAAAGCTGGAATCAACTGCTTCAGGTGTGTTCATCTTTTGAAGATTGCACAAGGGTTGGATTATTATCTGACTAGAGAAAGAACCACAATTCGACATGCATCCAACCAATAAAATGCTGCTTTTATTGCCTTCTGATACTGTTAATCCTGCTCGAATTCTGAAATAACGTTAGAAGATAAATCAGTTTAACTATCTTACATGTCAATGAAACCTATAATACATGATAAAATATATTAATGAAAAATAAAGCAAAGTTTAAATTCTGTTAAATCTGTAGCTTTCATTTAGATAGACATATACAAAATAACTAATGGCAACTAAAGTGCAGCAGGAAGCTCCCAAACATGGACAGCATGATTTACATGTCCTGTACTTAGGTACCTAGGTTTGTATGCTTGTGGCAAACATGACTCAGTACATTTTCAGAGCCCTTGAGAAAGCAGCACACATGGTGCCAATCACAAAGGGCTACAAGAGATTGTGTTTAGTTAAGGCCTTATATCCGCTATCCCACACAATCAAAATCGACCTCATGGAAGCATTAATCTCGCGGTTGATGATAGAGCCTCACAAAGTTTTTCAAGGTATTGCAACGACTTAAGTCAGAGAAAGTAGGAGGAAGGTTGGAAAGTAAGGTTATTTGTGGGATGGGGAAGATTTCTACAACCAACCTGAGACTGAATCACATTTATATTACAATATAAAATAATATAATTAATATTATAAAGTATACTAAATTAAAATAAATAAATATGTAGCTCAGAGTGGTTTACAATAAAAATAAATAAAATGGTTAAATCAAAACAAGACCAAAGCCACATCAGTAATACACAGCAATGATAACAAAATGTCAACACGGAATAGAGGTACTGTACTGAGAACGTTAAATATCATAAGGAATGGTATTTCACAGTGTGGCAGAAAACAAGCTGCATCTTCAGTTTTCTTAAGATTGTGGTTCTACACATCAAACAAACCTGCAACACAGAATCTCACTGAACATGAAGGCACATAAAAACAGGAAATCTACACAGGGTGCACAGGGTCAAATCTGAGTTGAACGCAGGATTTTAAATGTTGCAACCGCAGCAATGTACAAGTGAATTTGGGTTTGGTTCATGACAAAGATAAAAACGAAATGCATTTTGCCTAAGAGATGAGAATGTCAAGGGCGTTATTAATAAAACGTTACTTTTCTGAGTGGTCAAATAAAAGGTTGAAAAGGTAGACACTTGCACCCTAATATCAAAAGCTAAACTTTAGTGTGGGCAAGGACTTCACAGTAAGACATGGAAACCACAGGGATGCCCCCACATAGCGACAAATTCCATGGATAGAAATTTCCCCACCCTCTCTCACTCACGTCAAAATCCTGTCATATTCATTATTTTTGGTGACTCCTAAAAACCTGAAAACTGAAACTACCTTGTGAAGCCCTCCAGGCTGAGCAATAGTGAATAACCAACGAGAATGCCCAAAGTGACAGGTGCAAAAAGCAGAGGTTGTTGGCACTGCTACCTCTGTTATGTGGGATTCTTGTGGGGAATCCCCGCAAAATCGTAGGTGTAAGAGAAACCCTTCATTCATTTCTGCTGTGTGTGATGTAACACTCCAAAGATGCTTTTCTACTTGCAGCCAGACATGCTACTCTGTATTTTTACTTGTTGCTCCATTACTTATCAATGCCACATATGAAGCAACAAGAAAAAAAAAAAACTAATTGATTTGCATGATGTGTATTTTTTTTTTTTTTTTGCCTTTTAGCACGAGAGCCTTCTGACAGATTTTTGTTTTTGTCTTCAAGATAAAGTATAGTTCCTTTACTTGCAGTTTCTATGTACCCCAATCATTGCATAATGCATACTGGATGTGACGGATTCTTTTTAATTCGATAACATCAAATATAGCTTGAAATCAACCACTGCCCAGACAAACCCCAAAGTAAAAAAAATACTTGAATGTTACAGAAACATTTTATTTGTAATAGGGTACAACTTTATATAAGTGACATAATTAAAAAAATCATATCTGTTCAAATGTGGACAAACTGTCAAATGTTTCATTAAAAACCATCAGAAAGGGTACTCTGTGCCCACCTGATTTTTTTTTTACTTTGGGTTTTCACCATGCAGTTGATAAGGGAAAAATGCTACATGATTAATAGGAAAAAAAAGCTGTTCCCTACTAGCCCACTCATTTTTTTGTCTGCTGTACCCTATAAGATGAGCAAACTTCCACAAGAGAGCACCACAAGCCACTGATACACAGGACTATTGTACATCTCAACAGCAAACTGCAATCAAGCTTTTCAAACGCTTAACATGGAGCAGGGTTACAGAATTGCCCTCTGGATGTTTTGTCTCATAGGTTACCTTCAAGCAAATCCTATCTGCTCCAAAACGGCTGGACAGGGCAAGAACCCTCAAGGAAAACCTTTCAACTTCAACATGGATGACCTGGGCTTCACAATGCTACATGAAGATGTCACATGTGTAAGTTACTTCATGATAAAGGCAATGTAGTCTGCTAAACATTTTAGCCCATTACAAATAGCAAGTGCTTTAGAAATACATTTGGAAAACCGACCAGGATCAGGTGTTCCAATAAAGGAAATGCTTTAACTGAAAGTGAATAGTTAAACTTTGTCTTTTTGTCCAATTTCTTGCAGGGACTCAATGTGACATTCACTTCTCCAACAGATGTGCAGGTAAGAGATCACTGCAGGTGATCAGCTTTAAGTACTCATTCAGGATGCTGATGCTGCTTTTGCAGATTGCAGCAACCAAACCTGTCCTAAAGACTTTTAGAATATATGTGTTTACATTGTCACAATGTTAGCTTTTGTTAGCAATCATAGTGTCAACCACTAAGGGGTACAGATTTTATTCCCACAATTGTTAAAGAAACTGAATTAATTCCCACTTACTTAAACTAGCACTGGTAAATGACAAGAGGCTGCTGTTGATGCTCATCTATCTGACATAACACCAACATCTGTGATCAGCTTTTCACATTAGCGGGAACATCAATCACTGACACCCCTCACAATTGTGTTGGTTTCATCACTGGACTGAAGTGTGACCCAAAAAACTGCTGTGTCTTTGTCAGGAACACTGCTACACTGCCGCCCTGAAGTGCATCATGGAAGGGCTGAAACAAGCCATGACGAACTGTACAGATGACGAGCAGCGAATCTCCTCCACTCTGGACGCTTTGAACTACTACTCCGGACTGACACCAGAGTGCCCAACCCAACGCGTGAGTATTGCCATACAAACTGTATAGATTTAAGGCCCCTAACCCTCGCTGAAAATGCATGATCCAGTACTAAACCAGATTCTTCTCCTCAGACACTGAAAAACTCTTCAGAGTGCAAGTGGGAAGATGAGGGATCCCTGAAGCAGTTTGCAGCCTTTGTGAAGGACACCGAAACATTGGTTCAAAAGCTCAACAGCCTCGGGAAGTGAACAATTAATCCACACCAACCCTACAGATGTTTCCTCTACTTTATCATTATTTAATATTGCACACTGCACTAAAATTTGGTATTTTGTCTCTCTAAGTAACAGTTCCGAAACACTGAAAGAAGTTCTCAAGTTATTTATATATTTATTTATTATGCAATTGATGTACCACATCTGTATACACAATATGTAATCATTTTGCTAATAAACAATGTGAACAATTACAAATGTGATTCACGATTTTGTCTTCAGGTATTCATGCATTTGCTCATATAAAATGGTAATGGCTCTCTCTAAAAAATGATGGTGGTGATCGGTATAGTCATAGTGTCAAAACAGGAAAGAAATGCCAGTTTGTCAAATATTAATGCTAGAAACTGGTAGAACACCTGCTTTTGTCACTAATCAGTGTTTGTAAGAAAACGGTTCCTTTTCATGTGGATAAAGCAAGTAAAAAAAAAAGCAGACTTTGCTATCGACTTGTATGACTTCTTCACTTGACTTGAGACGAAGGGTGGCATGCTAATGTGGCTATTGTTGAGATAAGGTTAACCCTCTCTTACTTTAACACTATGAAACACTAATCCTTTATGGGATGAAGAGTGACACGTGCATAGAACAGTTAAGCTCGTGCACACTTCACTAATGTTAAGACATTTTCTCCTCCCATTTCAAGTTTTGAACTTCCACTTAAAGAGGACCTATTATGCTTTTCCTTATTTTCTGTCATACATATCAGAATCAGAAATTCTTTATTGATCCCCGGGGGGAAATTACAAAAAATACCTGAACATATATACACCCTGAGCCAGAAATACTTTATTGATCCGGGGAGAAATTAGACAAACCCGACTGCCATGACCCGGATATAAGGTTACAATGTTGGATATTCATACTAAACGTTGCAAGAGTTGCCAAATAATGCGGTAAATGTCTGTAAAAGTAATCCCTGTGAGCCAAAAGCTCCGGCTTCAGACTGCTCTGAACGCTAGGCACAGATATGGTATCTCTGCTCCAGACGAGATGTTTATGTTTATGTCAACGTCTTCCAAAGACTTCCTGTAACTTGGCTGGATAATCAGAAGAAAGTGGACTTTTAGGGAGGCGGGCCTTAAAGAGACAGGAGCTCACACGGCTCGTTTCAGACAGAGGGTGAACTGAGGGGCTGCTTGAAGGGCCAGTACAAGATAAATCAGGACTTTCTTGAACTGTGAATCATGCAAAGCCATTCCAGTGGAATCACAAAATGAAAATGCAGAGCTGGAAATGAGCATAATAAATAAATAAATAAATGAATAATTTAAACTGTATAGCTATGGCATAATGAATTTAAGGATTTAAGGAAAATGCCCTGGAGAATAGCACTGGTTGTTTGTCCAAACACATTGAAACAGCAATGCTTACATTTAGTAACAATGCAGAGTGCAGTAAAAAGAGATAACATTGGAGTAGATGGATGGGATTACAAATTGTTTGACCGCCACACTGGAGACTAGTTTCCTTTAACGCTGTTTCCCTCATCCAACCAAGTAGTAGCCTAAACTAAAACATACTGTAACTATAGGGGCAGTAGATCAGAAATGCTGAAAAGTGTCACTTGGAACGACCTACTTTTTGGTTCCTGATGCGGGTCCAGAAGGACCGAAACATTAGTGCAATCAATAAATTGTGACGCTTGGGATTAGGTTTACATCTAGAAACCCCATCATCTTATGTGTTTTTCTTTCTTCTTATTTGAATTCAACATTGTCCAGACAGATCTACTGTATCAGTTAAGATGCCTGATACTGGCATTTACAATCATACTTTTAAGGTAGATATATAACTTCCTTGCTCCCAAGCCACAAGAAATCTGATGCAGGGCATACAGTCACCTATCATCTGCACTCAAGAACATAAAGTTGCCACAAGGCTGCGTCCTTTCACACTTTACACCAATGACTGTGTGAGTCATCAGTCATTTTGTAGACAGATGAAATTCACAGATGATGCAGCTTTGGTGGGACAATTATCTCATGATGAGAAATCTTACAGATCAGACAATAAAACACTGACTTAAACATGAAAAAACAAAAATGATAACTGACCTCTGACCTCCTCTCACTGTACTTCTGAATAATGTAACCACTGAGCATGTACAGTTAAATAAATTGATTTGGACTTGTTGTCATGACAACCGCTACAGTAGATTTCAAAAGGCACCAGCACCTTTGTGAAAAAGGTGTTTTCAAATCACCTGTGTTACAAAAGGGGTGACAATCAAATGAAATGCTAATGTTTTATTCAGAGTGCAGTGGCCTGCGTTCAGTGACAGTGGAGGAAGCAGGAATACACTGACACAAGGCGGAGGTGGTGGGAATACACTGAGTATGTAAAATGGACCATGTGGAAATACTGAGTGGAAAGTTAACTAGCAGTAATAATTGCTGTTG
This sequence comes from Enoplosus armatus, assembly GCF_043641665.1. Classification (NCBI taxonomy): domain Eukaryota; kingdom Metazoa; phylum Chordata; class Actinopteri; order Centrarchiformes; family Enoplosidae; genus Enoplosus; species Enoplosus armatus. The sequence continues at coordinate 21,468,866 of NC_092189.1, read as the reverse complement.
CACATTGGAACTATTAAACCAATAAAGCAAAGAAGATCCATTGCACCTCTTTCATTTCATATGCGCTTTGCATCTTGGGCACATCCTGAAGGTCAAACAAATAGGCGCACACAGCATTCAGCTGCTCAACAAACAACATTAGCACTGGCATTTACAATGTCAAATAAAAAAAAGAAATGTGAAGGGCATAATCTAGTATTGTAGGCGTATAATTTATTATGTCAACCCAAGCTTGATATTCTATGTGTAAATGCAAATATATATCTGGTGTACAAAGGCGTTCAATAATTTATTTTCACCTGTCTCATTGGGAAAATTCCCCTATGGGCACTAAAAAGTTTCCACTCCTCCATGTTGAGGAAACTGTTGTGAATATTATCTAATGATTATGGTGAGATCCGTAAATATTATCCACAGATCACATCATGATGAATTACCTATAGGGCCAGTTTGATTAATGCCAAAGCAGATGTAGCCCACATTGTGAGCCGATAAGCCAGGACATCATGAGATGTGTAACAGTATTTCATTACTCTATATTTGGTTATGGTTATTCTTTCCAGGTTTTATATCTCAAAATATATAAGGTTTGCTCACTTGAAAAGCAGCTTAAAAAAACATATTCCAAAAAGTCATGAAAGCACAGTTAAAAGGTAATTTGAGAAGATGAACTTTTAAAAAACCCAAATCTTGAGTCAAAACAAACCAAACTCATGCTGAGCACATGGGCCCAGTCATTATCACTGCATGTAAGGCAAGGGCTTTTTCAAATGATTTTTCTTCAGTGAGCTGTGCCTAATTTAATTCTGTGAATCACAGACAGACAGATAATGAAGATGTTGTGGCTGTTTTACATATGTTCTAATATGTACCGAAAAAGTAGCAAAAGTGTCAGTATATGACAAACATTTGCCCAACAGAGCAAACAGAGAAAGCAAGAAAAACCCTCTGCACCACAAACTAGGGACGGCGGCCAACCTAGTTTCAAAAGAGCATGTTGTAGTAGCATCATAAAAAAAAATTCCAAGAGTCATCTAAAGGAAAAACAACGCTGTATGCATTGGGTGATATACAACCAATTCAGCCCACCCTTTCCACCCCACAGCTATATAATTCAATCCAGCACAGGAGGTAAGTAAACCAACACAACATCTCTACTAAACAACTTGCTTATCACACTGACAAGCCTTCAAGCTGAATATGGAACACTTCTTTAGGATTGCCTTTTGGATTGTTACTCTCTTTGGTTGTACTCAAACTCTACCCTTAAGCCACTCGAATATCAACTTTATGCGGGAAAATGTTTTATGCGTAAGTAATTTCAAGCTGAATATTTTCCCCTGCTCAGTTTGCCAAGTTTCTGCCAGCCGCTAATACAGTTCAATGTTTTCTTCTGTCCATATACAGCCATCAGATTCAACATTCTACGCTCCAACAAATGTGAAGGTAAGGGTATTATTTTTTATATTTTAGTTTACATTGTGACATTTTAGATTTACAGTTCTTTAAAATATATTGTTGCATTCCCACAAACTTCAGTGAGTAACAAGTAACAAAGAGATGTGGTATATGTACTGTACCAAATGTGATGATGATGATGGACTGATCCGTTTCTGAATATTAAGTCAGAACAAAAAAGCCATGTTGGGTACTCCCCAGAATCAAAGAAGCTCAAGCTTCAGGGTTTAGTTGAGCTTTTATAAACCACATGTGAAGGTTCTCTAGTACAGGAAATGAGCTTGTCAGGTGTTGATACTTCACACAGCTGTGACAGCTTCTGTTTGCTGACTTCTCCATGTGCAGCCACAAGTCTACCTCAGTCAGAGCGGTAAAAGGAAGTTAAAACATCTGTCTCTCTCACACACGCAGGGACAATGCATTACTACAGCGCTGGACTGCGTTAAGACAGAACTTAATGGAACAGTCAGACAGGAATGTACAGACTCCAATGAAGATATAGACCTGGCTCTCGATTTCTTGAACCACGTAATCCAAATACGATCGGGAAAAGGCCATGTAAGTATTTCTCCAAACTGTCTTGGCAATTATAAAAAAAAAAAAAATGTCTACAACATGAAATTTGTTCAAATGGACTAAAATTACTTTTCATCTTCTCTCTAGACACTGACAAACTCCAAAGAGTGTTCCTGTGAGACACAGCCTCAAACTCCTTTCAGCGAGTTTCTGGACAAAATGGAATCTCTAGTTCAGCTTCACAATGCTGCAGCCTTGAGGTAAAAAAGTAACTTCAGTCCTATAAGACTGGGGCAACCTTTGTGCCACAGCTTCCCCATCAGCTGTACTGAGAAACACAGCAGGAAGTCTAAAGCAACGAATAATGCGCTGCAGGAAGTCTAAAGCAATGAATAATGCGCTGCAAAGAATGGACAAGTAAACTTCATCTAGTACGAGATGGCATGACCAACCATTGATTCTGAAGCAGACGGACTCTTCAAGAATATATCCATGTGTTTTAAGGATTTTTATGTAATCAAGAAACATCTACACTAGTTGAATGGAGTGATCTCAGGTATATCAGTTTTTAGTAATGCTGTGATTCTGAACCCTGCTCTAAAATATTTGCATTTATATTTATATAATATATATATTTTTCTTAAATTATATTTTTTCCCTGTTTTCTATAAGAAAGACTGCAGTGAAGTGTATTTAAAAGTTCTCAACCAGTTCCAACCATGAGAATGTATTTGATGTAAGCTCCTCTAAAGCTTTGAATTTCTATTTATTTATTTATTGATAGTTTATTTAATATGCTGTATGTTGGTGCTCTAAGCCTGAAGGTATAACTTAATAAATGTTATCTCAAAAAAATAAGTCTGTGTATTGCAATTTAGAACGTGTACAAATTATGGAAAACAAGCTGACAGCGGAAAGTTTGAAAGAATGTCCTCAGAAAAATACAAATATCTTTGCTCAAATAACTCTTAGTTTAGCTCTTGTTTGTTGTTTGGTGGAGACCAGTGCCTGAAATTAATTTCACTTCTTGTCCTCATGAGTACCCTTACTTCTTACTGTGTACACCCCTTGATATAGTATACACCATTATTGCAAGGCAAAATGTTGATTAATCAGAACATAAAGGAAGGAATTTAAATAAACTCATCAGTTATATTCAATTTATGTTGGGTTGCTACACTGTACTTCAAGGTGACATTTGATGTAACTGCATCATGCAGTCTAGTCCAGACATTATGGACTTGCCTTTGGTATTCCTTCTTATTATCCAATTTAATCTGTAGGCCAACAGATATATTTTCATTTGGTTTCATAGCATACATGTAATATTATATTTGTGCACAAACTGGAAATGTATGTCATATGTAATGAAATGCACACAAAAATACATTTGAAGTGTATAAGTGATATATTACCAAGACATGCGGATAAATATAAATATATCCAAGACAAGCAATGATAGTGTAACTGGTGAAGCTTTTTTGGTCCAGTTCAGGCATTGGTGGAGACTTCATCAAATACAAATGCTATCTGGATTACGCTCTGGATTAACCTACCCATACCATACATAATACACAATACACATTCTGTATTGGAGCCACCGAACATCAGCAGTGATGCAAATAATGTGGGAGAGGAATAGGTGTGAGGTGTCTGTAGGAGGCTGAATTTCCTCCACGTTAAGGCAATTTAACCAGTCAAGCTATCCACAAGAAGTTTGAGTATGGAAACTAAAGTCATAGTGAAGTCGCTGTCAAGTCATTTGAGGAACAAATACAGATTCTGTAGTCCCACGGTGCTTAGCTATTTGTGCCGAAAGTAACGTCCACTTTACTGTTTTTAGCAATGAGAGCACTAATTGATGGTAAATTTACTACTTTTCTTTTAAATGGGAACGTTTTTTGTCCATCATGGAAGAAGGTATTCCGTGTACTGTTAAGTCACTTTCTCATAGTCACGGGTACTCTGGTGTAATTTGTTTCACCTTTTATTTAAATACTTTAACCCTGTAGAGTTCACAGGCAAAATGGCAGAAATAATAAGCCACCCAGGGGCCCATGGGGTTCATAATTCAGCCACCACTTTAGAGAATGCAGTACATATTACACATCCTCCTGCAAATCAGCTCCTGAGCGCTCAGGTCTCAAACGTTTTTTACTGTGTGACCACATCAAGAGAGTTGCATATCCTGTTTATCTCTCAGCTTACTATTATCACCTCAGTGACTGATGCCAAAAAAAAAAAAAAAAAAAAGTTGTACTCATTTATTTTATATATTGTATGAATCTGCTTCTGTTTGGGCCAAACTGAATCAAGAACTTAAATTTATGCCATATTCTCTAGATCCCAGTGACAAGCCCTGACTCACCTGTGTAAAACATACTACATAAAAACTATATCTCAACCATCTAAAAACTAAATTCTAATATTAATAACATTAACATGTCAACAAGGGCACACCTTTAACATTGTATTTGTATTGACAGCATGAAAAATGCTACAAGCCACACTAGATTCCAGTCCAACACAAGAATACAAGAGAAGGTAGCATTTAATTACACAACCTAAACACAGTGGGTTGGTGCCATTTTACAGAAAAGTCAACTGTGAGTGGGCTGATGTTAGACACATACACACAACATAGCATTAATGAAGTATTAAAAAAATTCAGATAGAAGGGATGGTTTCTTTTAAATTTGGGAGACACTCTCGTGATTTACAGGGCAGATGTCAATTACTTTCCCTGCTAACTGAAAAACAAACAAAGGAATTTACCACATAAAATATTTACGTGTGCTGGCTGCAGAAGGAAGGAGGGCAACTTACATGCAGCGCCTTACACAACATGGCATTTCAGTATACTGTAACATGCATCATGCCGACACTAATTTGTATTCCAATAAAACTAATCTGCATTTAAGCATTATACTACATTGCTATACTGACATAAAATCATGAATAGTGTAAGGTGTTTCAGGGTTTGTTGCACTGCATAACACATTACGATCACACTCAGCATACAATGTAAAAGCATATCAAAGGAAACAAATAAGTATGAAACCTGGAGCCGTACATACAACTGAAAGACTTGATCCTTGGATTCCTTTTGTTGGCCAAACCAGTAGGACATAAACACACCACGACCTTCACAAGACTGCACTACACTTAAGAGTAAATGATTCACTGCATCACATACACAGGAAACCAAAGCATTTCCTGTATGCGTATGAGGCAAATCAACAGTTTGCATCAACATGGGGGGGTCAACATGTTTGAATCCTGTGACAAGCAGCCAGATCTTCATATAATTACAGTCAATGTTTCTACAGTGGAAATCTGAGGATAGGCAAGGGCCACTTCACATTATGCCCCCAAAAAGATGGGAAATCAGAACTTGTTAATAGTCAAATTCTGGTAAATTTTAGGCTTGTATAGTCCGCCAGCCACTTACTGTATGGAGAGCAACAGCTAGTCATTTTAAAGCTGCAACATCATATAGTTTTTGCCTTGTCAAAGCAATTTCGGAAGTTGTGTTATTTAAGAAGCAGCAGCCTATTGCACCAGCTATGTGTGTAGTTTGAATGTAGTGCAGGAGTTACACTGTAACTTAGTAAAGTTTCACAATACAAGTTAGTAACAACATGTGTAGAGTTAAGATACAACATACAATTTATAGCTCTCCCAAGTAAGTGTTAGTCATTTCTTATTAACTGTTGTCATGGAAGAACGATGGTAAGGACCAATGTTAGAAGAGCCGACGGAAGTTAAGGTAAGCCAACACGTTGCATGTTTGCCAGTTCACGAGACAGCACACATTAACTTCTCTTCTTTGTTGTAAGTCTTTCACTTTCTGTCACTAATAGGTACTTTCTCTTGCATTTTGCCTAAATGATGCAATGGGTGAAACATCACTCTTTACAACAATATTCTGATTACAACTGACTTAAGTTATACTGTAAGTAAATTATACTGTAGCTTAAATACAGACGTGTAACTGAACAAAGTGGAAAACCAAACTAGTCACAACATAGCAGACTAAAACATATTTTAACTATTGATACAGTACCAAAAAGGTTTCCTGATTAAACACAAGCAAGGTTGGGGCACTAAAGTGTCATTTCACCACAGACTTTGTCTCTGTGTAGGTCTGCACATGACTATCTGTTTTCATTATTAACCTATCAATTATTATTTTGGGGAACAATCACTCAATCATGTATCTTGAAAATGAGCATCGTAATTTATCATTTCCTAAAGTGATACCTCCAAATAGCTTATTTTGTCTTTGTAAATTACCTAAATAATGAATCCAGGAGAATATGATATGCATCAATTCTCTGCTGGTCAACTAATCCTTCCTTCATGTTCTGTTTTGGCTCAGCCATTTTGTCGTCTTAGTCATTTCTGGGTGTTATCCCAACCCTTTCCTACCAACCAAAAACTTAAATGTAAACAACAAAACTGAAAAACACAAACTTTTGCAATATTGATACAAACACATTACACTAGCACATACATTTTCTGTCCTAGGTGGAACACGTTGATCACAGTTAACATTCGGAAACGTACTCAAATACTACTTAAATGTGTGAGCAAATTGTTGTTGTTTGTCTTAGAGGTCACTACATGTCATACAATACAAACACGTCTTTTTTTTAATCAAATAACTAAGAGATTTGGGTAAAGTGCATGCAATATGGACACACAGTTTTTAGTAGATTTCTTGTGACAGACACACAAACAAAAGTACATCATCATAAATCACATTACAAAATCTGTCAATATGAATCGTGACAACCGATCACTTACCGGACTTATCGTACCCTGGGCTCTACAGACCAAGTGAAAAAGATGTTCTAGGCAGTACTATGCCTGACGTCTTGTTTTGATTGTCCCGTTTTATTACAAAGTATCTGTGGTCCTATTTCTGTAGCTTTTGGAGGATGTAGGATGTAATGACATGAGTGGTAAGTGCTTACCTTTTTTTACCTTTTATTTTTGCAAAATAAACATGTACTGCACTCCAGCAGTTGAGCTTGGATTGATTTATTCTATTGATTTATATCCTTGCATTAGCCATGGCTCACTAAAGCTCAAATCATGCACTTTACATGAATCAAGTGCTAAATCAAAATATGTAAATGGTCTGCTAATTTCCATTACACACAATAGCATAAAATACTATTTTAAACAGTAAAACAAAGTAAATGGTGCATACTCTCGTCAGTATATACAGTGTATATATACAAGTATGTCAACTGAAGGAAGTAGAACTGATGATTGCTGATAAAAGGCCCATAGTTATTTAAAAAAATGGCTATTTTATACATTATAGTATTTGTATTCCTCTTTTGAAAACCAGACCCTGAGGACCACGGACAGAGTTCACAAACATAAAACTGCTCTTTAAACATGAACAGGGATTTACTAATCCTGAACCACAACAGAAACTACTTACCCACAGCCATAAGTGCTTCTCGCAAACTAAAGATAGTTACAGCATTTTTTAATGCAACTGCTTCCAGAATTAAGCTTTTTCCCTCAGTGATAATGTGGGTATATTCACTCGCTGAAGTTATCACTAACCGAAACCTTGACAAGCCAGGAACCAAATCCCTGCTGCAACAGGTACGCCCTCAGCACGTTCTTGGCCTCCTGGTACGGCTTCGCCATCCTCTTCAGTGACAAGATAACAAAAGAAGTAATATGAATAACAACAATCCTTACAGAGAACTTCTCTAAAGCAAAGCAGTCTTCACAAATCCCATTTTAAATGTGAAATGATGTAGTGAAGTTAGGGGGAAAATGGTGTTGCAAAAATGTATTGCAGTTAACAGAAGATGAAAAGAACTGCATACAGACTACTTGTAAACAGTCAGTGTGCTTTTGATTAACAAATAAGTGACTGTCAGTGGATCAATGTTGCAACATATGTCAAGGTTGAAGTGTTACTTTGGTAAACATCACACAGGTGGTGTGGGGAGCTGTTGAGGTTACCTTGGCTTCTCTGTAGGAGCTTGTGGCCAGCAGGTCCTGCCTCTGGGCCTCTTTGGCCACCAACTTGAAGCGGTGCAGCATCGCTGCTTTGCACAGACGGCTTGCCAGAGCAGAGCCACTCTTAAAGGGAGATCTACAACAAGAGGATCAGTGTAAAGAAACAGCTTTGACGTAATCACAGACAAAGCTAGCAAAACAGTAGAACATTGTACGCAAGTAAATGCCTACACAGCTGACAGACGAGGGAACTCCAGGCTGTTTAAACCTTGAAATGACTAATCCACATCTATTTAGCATGTATTATTTCTCATTAATTATGATGGACGGTAAGCTCTGAAGTGATGTTACTGATTTTTGAATTTTAAATAAACATTATCCAATTTGAAAATGGAAACCTTGCAAATGTGACAGACAGAATAGCTTCATGCTAAATTTGGCAGTTACATATGACAGCCTACTGCCAGCTTCCTATAGTCATCCTTACTCCTCTATGGTCTTGCCCTCCAGGCCATCCACAACCTCCAGGGAACTGTCTCCTTCACTCCAGTTGATACTGTAGGTTAATTTGCCACTGTTGGTGACGTTGGTAGCCACAGAAGGCACCAGGCTGATGTGGGGCCTCATCATGCAGTAGAACATGGGCAGCTGGGAGGTGATCCCCTCCACGCGCTGGCTCACAGAGATCTCCATGCCACGAACACCACTGCAGCCAGAGTCACCTGTAGGTTTTAAGATTTTAAAAGTTAATATCTTTCAGTAAATACCTATGTACAGGTATACTTGATTGTCTTTCTACAACCTGGGGATTGTGGAATATTGACTCTAGATCCGACCATCTCGTGTTTTATTTGTGGAATATCAGCTTTTGCCATTTACGAATAGAAACAATAAAATGGATACTCTTTTGTCTTTGTCTGTTGCCAAGATAATCGTGGGAAAACAATATGATGGGTTCTGTGTGGGCCAAGTGTGATGTGCCATTGTTCAGGAAATGCAACATGAGGTTTACACTGTTCAAAGAATGGCAGGTATCTGTATATGTCAGACAGTAAAATGTTAAAAGTATAAAATGGAATGCACTCCAGCAGTCTGTCATTTTGTACTCCGTTTGAATGCTTTTTGTGTGTGTGTCTGAAACTGATTTGGCCTGTGACACAGAAATCTGATAGTAAAGTGTCATCTAGTAGTGTGCATGACTACAGTAATAATTAAATTCATCAGTCATGTAGTTGTGCTTCATTAATCATTAACGGGAACTGGCATCATCATTGTTAAATCAGTAATCTTAATTTTAAATAGTTTGTTTTTTTTTTACAAAAAGGTGTTCTACTTTGCTACATTTTTACACCTATCAAATACAACAAATTTTGGAGTTTCCCTCTTTTAAGGGTCGGGCAAATGTGGGTCATATAGCCATAATGATTACGAAAAGAGGAGAGGACACAGTCATATGGGAAATCACATCTAACACTTTTGTGAAAGCTGACATGGAAACTTGAGTAGGATATGCTCAACCAGCTCAAAATCTAACATCTGCAAACATCAGACATCTGAATATATAGACTTGATGCAGTGTTACCTGGTGATGCATTTAAGGCAATGCTCATGGTCAGGTTTTGGAAAAGGTAAGGAATTTGAATAGGGTGACTGCCTTTAAATTCACTATGCAGGAAAACCCCTTAAATCCTAATCTAAGGAGCATGATTTGACTTGTTGACTTGCCTATGAGGATGCTTTGGACATAGATGGGCTCTATAAAGTGGCTGAGCAAGGCACCCTGGTATCCTAGCACCTGCCACTGAGTGAGCTTGTCTGTGGTGGACATGCTGACCACCTTGGAGGCAGAGTGATCAAAGGCCGACGAGAAAACTGAGAACACCTTCAAAAGAAACAAATCAGTTTGTAGTTACGGAACTTGTAGATATTGCAGGAAACAGTTGCAATGCCATATATATTATGACTCTGTGATGTGTCAGCATAACTTTTGTTGCATATACAATAAAAGTAACATCTAAAATCTCCTAGATGCACACCTTGCCCTCCACTGACAGGTGTAGGCTGATCTCATTGTTGACTTGCAATGCCGAAATGGAGAGCGGGTTCAGGCGCCTGCGAATAGAGCACAGAGCTAAGGAAAAGCAACAAAAACATAAGGTTGAGTGCCAAACAACAGCAGAGCAAGTTCAAGGAAGGATTTCTATGCCAGAGCCTACGTGACATATCATGACTAATGTCAGCTGTTTGTGTATTAACGCTTAAAATAGGGTAAATAAATCATCACAACATTACTCTCAATACGTGGTTATCGTTAACCTTCAGTTTCTCGAGAACTTGATACCATCATTTGATCTCCAGCACCTCATGAGAAAACAGCAGCAAGAACCTCCAAAGGATGAAGCTGATAATCAAACACTCACAGCTTGGAAGGGATCTCAGCGGCACCCTTTGGCAGTTGGTTCACATAGAGGTGGAGGGTGATGCCGCTCTTCAGGCTGAGGAGGACGCTGCTGCTCGTCTGCTGGAAGATTGACTTCCCCTTCAGATTGGCCTTTTTGCTGAAGAACATCAGCAGGTGCCGGTATAGAAACCTGACAGTATGAGAATGGCTCATTATGATGTTACATCTGATATTTGTGTGGTAACAGCATCTAGAGGTGAAGACCAACACTATTAGAGGAAGCAATGGTAATCTTGTGTCTTCCCCCATGAACAGTTGTTTCCTCAAAATACCAAAATTCACATTCACATTATAAAATAATATGAAATATTCCTAAAATATTGTTTCTTAATCTTAAAATCTACTTCACAAAAACAAATCATAAAATTTAAACCTTTAAACATTTCCCCCTATAAAACACATAGCTTTGATGTGACACCAGTGCTAAATAAAGATCTGCTACATTTTAGTAGGAGGATACATGCACCCTTAAAGGGCATCTGTTTAGTGAAATTACAGCATATTTTGTTGAATCATGTTAGTGGTTATTGGTGATATGTGATATTTTAAGCATTTTTGAAACTGTCCATCTTCAGTTTTTGTTGTTTGTTGAACAGTAATCACCACTGTGATATTTTCTTCATTACCTCTTCCAGACAAGGCCACGTGAAATTAACTTTTCCAGTTAGAATAATGTAGGATTTGCAGGTCTCTACTGACAACAAGACTTCTCCACAAGACATGTTGAAATACACAGATAACATATGGACTTGATTGCGAATTCATATTTCAAACTTGTAAATAATGACAATCAGATTTGACCAGGTATAACGTAACATACATGCGATCTCAGAGCACCAGGGGACTGCTTAACGAAATAACAGGAAATGCAGCCATATTGACTCATTCTCAGGGACATTTGCAGGCTGCTGTGGTCAACATATGCGTCTATGTACACTTACTTACCCCACTGGCAAAAGGTATATATTCAACAAATGTGTCATCTGTGACCACATTTTACAAACTTCTCAGTATTTGAAGGTGTTTAAACTGGTGTTTAATCTTGATGTTGGGGCCCCTTCAGAGGTTCATGAAATTCAGTATTTTCCATTATTTGCAAAATTGTTTGTACAAAGTAAAAAAGCTTCTAGAATATGTATTATTATTTATCTTGATTCTAAAAACAGATTTTGGATCCGCTGTGCTTCAAATGGTATCAAGTAACGTTACCTTACATAGATAAATAATACTTTCACTGTTAGTGCAATAACACTTGCATGACAAATGTTGAAAATAATGTTGTTTCTAAGCATAAAATGATGCAAACAAAGTATTATACACACAGGGTTATGTTTATAACCAACCTCATAAGTGACCTCCTTGCAGTTACCACTGCATGCGAATCGTGCACAATCCGTCCACTGGACGAGGCACTCTCTTTGGTATTGAAGTTCCCGGTGCCAAAAGCGACCACCTCATATTCACTGCCTAGAGGGAGAGAAGAGTTATTGAAAGGAACACATTTAGTCATCATCAGCAACCAAAGAGGTGGTCTTCTTTTGCATTGCAATTATACTGTATCATGTAGATTGTAAGGTTTGTAAATTCATTCAGGACACAACTACAGACATTCCGATCCAATCTCATAGCTCGTTATAGGGGGCTTTACAATCTGTTCAGCATTCAATACCTTCTGTCCTTAGACGTTCGATTCGAGAGCTCACTTACAAGTCTGAATGATGAATGCTGCTGTGGTGCCTACACAGGCAGAGAACTCTGGGTGGCTGTTCATCAGTTTAGTGAGCTGATCCCTGACAGCGTGTGGAATCTGAAGGTTAACTGAACTCTTCCTCTCTGAACAGCAAGACAAATAATAAAGAAAAGAAAAAAAATGTTACTGGGCTTTAATTGAGCTCATTACAGACACCCTGGATGAGAAAGGCATGTACAGAGATATGTATATTCAGTGGTAGCATGTGTTTGTACAATATTCCCTTGCTTCATATGGTATGGCCCTCAAATATTTCAACATGACAATTTTTTGTTGTTTTGGCTGTACTTTAGCACATGATTGAAACAATGATTAGGAGTGCTGATTTTCAACTTTATCCAACACAATCATTCAACACATACAGCCAGACCAACCAGGGAGTTTTTGAGACCAAAGAGTGATATGTTCTTCACTGGACAAGTCAGTCATCTGACCTCAATCCAACTGAACGTGTGTTTCACTTGCTGAAGACCAGACTGACCAAACAGGTTACAATTTCTACACTTTTCATCCATTATGGATGTCAACACCCTCAAATTAAACTCTAATGTCAGCACTTGAACTTAAATGTTTCATTATAGAGAATACAAGAACAAACAATTGTCCCACTGTCTTATTATTTGAAGCTGCTTATTCTTATGGCTTGTGTCTCAGCATGAAGTGACAAACACTGAAGAGCAACATGCCTCTGTATTTCCTACTTAAACATTTTTTTAATTCTTATTGATACGTTATACTATGCTGCCATCTCGCAAATAAGGCAGCACTTGAGAGAGTCATATAGAAATCCTGAATTACCATGAATGGCTCTACAAGGACGGGTGTCAGAAATGGAGGGCTCCTCTTTTACTGGCAGGGGTGGAGGGACACCTAAGGAAAAAACAGGCATGGAAATGAATAAAAGAGCCACTACGTTCTATTGTAACAGTTTAAAGTTTAAACAGTCATTGTTGACCAATCTCGATAATTGTCCTCTACCCTCCTTTAACTGCTTAAATTAAGTCTGTATCATGTTTATTATGTATTATTCTGTTATGTCTATTTCCTCTTTATTTTATTCTCATTGTAACTGTTAACAGGGCATTGTTGTATGTAAGCTCAACCAGTCTGCCATGTATAAATACAGGTCACATACATGAGTTCTGCTTTCCAAAACTAGTGTCTACCCAGTATTTCCTTTAAGTAATGATTTTGAGATTACAGGGTCTTTCATAACATTTCAAATGCACCCTCTCACTTCCTTCTCAGATAATTTTCTTCTTTCATGATTTCACTGTCAACAATGCCTAAATGTAGCAAGAAACGTCTTTCATGGACGATGTTAGTACATGCTCAGTTCAATAAATGCATGTTGTTTCCAAAGTCAATGAGTAATCGTGGTAAATAATCGTGATGTCAATATTGATTATTATTATGATTTTTGCCATAATCGAGGGGCCCTATGCTGTAACATCAAAACTAATTGTGCAAGGGAGGGACACCAAACTGTTAAATGAGGACAACCTTTACCAGCACCAGAGGAATCAAAGTCAGCTACAGACACACATTATACTTTGACAGTATGAGACCCTAACCTGCTTCAGGGAAGACAGACTTCAGACTTTCCAAAGTGGGCAGCAGGTCTTGCACAGCGAGCTCCGCCGCTTTGAGACGAGCCTCCTTTTTGGTTATTCCCATGCCAATCTTGTGCTGGACCCCATCAATCACCACACAAAAGGCAAAATAAAACCCTGGTATGTTTCCTGAGAAAACAGGAGTCAAGAAATGTATTGAAGACCCTCAGCTCTGGCTGCATAATATGTTATTAAGAGAAGTGTAAAAATATTGTTGGTTCATTGTGAAACTGTGGCGGGGCAAATAAGACTGGTAATTCAAATCTGATACATTTTGTTGTGTTTTACTCTACATTCAACATAAGAATAGGAATCCATTGCTAATTTACTATATTAGAAATTGTCACTGTTCAAGAAATTGCATTTGACTAAATTTAAAAATCTACTTAGTGTTCAAAATACTCAAAATGTCTGTTGATACATTAGTTATCAATATTCTGGTTGTCAGACACTATTTCTGAAAATAATTGTTTGTTGCAAGATAAGTCCCAAATACGTCTGAATCACTGCAATAATTAATTACCTAGACCCAGATAAGAATTTGGGCACAGGCAATATAAATCTTTTGCATAAATCAAGTATAATTAATCAACAGGCTTCCACCGAGCAATAACAACAGTAGTGGTCTCTGAAGGCAGTTTGAATGCACACAAACATGCTGAGGAGCTTTACCTGTGGTCTCCTTTATTTCCAGGTGGAACTGCAAAATTTGGGCGAGCTGATGGAGTAAAGACACAGCATTCGTCTCGCCTTGCCTGTATCTATCAATCAGCACTTCAGGTGAGGCTTTTGGCTTGAAAGCAGGACCTATGTTGGTGAAATAGGGAAGCGCAGAAAGGGCAGATTGAAATTTTACGCCTTTATAGATTTGTCAAGCAAAAAAACCATAACTAATTATCGCTAGTGATATTGCTGACAGATTTGTTGGATCTCACCAGGTTTGAAAGTGTTTTTCACTTGTTGGTCAAAGGCATGTTTGCTAGGACCAGTCGAGGTAGACAGAGGTTCATATGATTCAGTCAGTCCTGGCGTTGTGGGCAAATTCTTCATGAGGATTTGTGCAAAACTGGCTCCTCTAGAACCGCGAAATGATCCACCAGCTGGAAACATCGTGAAATCTTTCACGATTACTGAAAAGAAGAGAACACCAAACTAAACTCCGTGATTGACTTGAAACCACACCACAAAAAAGATTGAATCATAGTGACAAACACAGGCCGACATGTTAGCTAGGGTTCCCAAAATGATCTCTGAAGACTTACTTAGAAGGGTTCAAGGGCATAGTGTGGCCTAGTGTGACCAGCTGTAACCAGTTAGATAGCAAGTGGTATAATTATGTATATTCGAAAATATGGTAAAAACTGAAATATTCTTAGATAGGCTTGGTTATCGGCAGAAATGTAAACACTACAATTTGCTTTTTTTCTGTCGTTGTAAATTTAAGCAGCCAAGCAAAGTTAGTTCAATAGTACTGGTATGCTAGTTATCATGAACGTTACTTGCTGTAACATTATCGCCTAATATCACATTTTCTACAGCTTATCAAAAAAGCACCGTTAAGAGTTCGACGTTGTATCTTTTAAAACACTTCTACCCCCAACTTCTGTTAGGATGGTTAAGTTGAAGGCAAACTCCTACTACTTTACAATTAGACGCCATACCTCATGCTGCAACTTAAGCTAATTTAACGTTAACGTGAAAGTAAACATTTATAGTAGCTACGGCTAGCCTATAAAAGGTGAATTTTCCAAACTCACCACGCCCGAAATATCTGCTAAATTTACAGTCTCAATTCTCCGTGTATGCGTTGAATCTAACGTTTAGATTTCAAACAACAACAACAGACATCTTAATCTGCGTCGACGCTCACGACAGGTTCCGAGCTGCGTCACGGCTAACGTCTAGCTCCTGGAACGTGGGCGTGTCTAACGCACGTGCGCTGGCGGCTGTCGTTCGATTGACGGCGCGCGGCGATCGCGTGCGAAACACGAACTGCGCTGTTTGGAAAATTGTCAACTTTTGTGTTGTGAGGCGATTTTAGCGCAGTGACAATCTGTAAAGGAGCGCAGTGACAATCTGTAAAGGCCCGTTGGTCGGTCGGCGCACCACTTTGTTCCACACGGAAATATCACTATTGGGTGGATTGCCATGAAACTGTAGTGACATTCATGATTCTCAGAGAATGAAACCATAATCTCTTTGGTAATCCCCTGACTTCTAGTTTTGAGTGAAATGTCTCAACAACTAGAATTGGATTGCTATGAAATCTGGCACAGACATTCATATCCCCCTCAATCAATCAATCAAGTTTATTTGTCACATGTAATTATGTACATATACAATCACAGTGAAATGTATTAATTGTAATAGTTATTGTTGTTGTAACTTTTATCACCTGAGGTCAAAGTTTCAACGTGTCCAATCCTGAGTTTGTAAGTTTGACCTGCTAAACATCGTTAGTCATTGTGAGCATGTTAGCATGCTGATGTTGACATTTAGCTCATTGCACCAAGGTGCAAGTGCAAGTAATCGAAAGGGGGCCTCCTGTCACCTCCGCCCCACCTCCGCTGACATGATGTCAGTTGTGGTATATTGGTACGCAGGGGCAGCTTCCTCCTCCCCTCAACCATGGCAGAGATCACTCTCCTACTCCTGCTGTTTGCATCCTCACTAACACAAAATTAACTCAGCTTAGATACCTCATTTTTATTTTAGTCCCTGCGTCCTGTAAGTGGCTGGTTTTGTAGTTTAGGAATTCCCCATACATCCAGATCACTTAAAATAGTTGTGTAAAATAGTTGTCACCTCATACTGATAGTTTCAGGGGTTTTCACACTCTCCCACTTATTAATTTATAAAGGAGGCATGGTGATAAAATGACAAGGCAGGTCACGGGACACTTGTCACTTTAACAACAACAGACAGATGATAATTGTATTTTGTTTTGCTGACATCTTAAATTAGTTCAAGTTCAAACATGCTAAATTAACAGCAGTATTTGCAGCCAGAAAGTGAGGCACTGAAGTAAGAATTGCACCACTGAACTTGTCCTTGTGCCTTTTTGTACCATACATACACTGACTTATCTCTTTGATTTGGGCCATTTCTGTGCATTCATATTTTGTGCTCTTGTCATTCCTATTGGCACAAAAACAAAGTCACATTATAATCAATTGTTCTTGTAATCATTCTTGCTGATAATGATAATTACAATAAAATGTGGTTCCCTCTTGCTCACGTTTCCCCCATTTTTTTTTCATTTCATTCAGCATCATATGCTGGTGAGAGCAAATGTGGGGGTGGGACAGAGTTTCTTTCCTCATTTCTGTCTGCAGGGACAGTGGAAAGTGGTCTCTAATGTAACCTGAGCTATTGTGTTTTTGTTTGTATAAATAACATTTCTAAATTAAATTAATCAAACTTTTGAGAGATAAATGACAAGATCAATACCACTCTCCGCCAGCAGCCAGTTAGCTTAGCTTAGCATAGAGACTGAAAATGTGTACACAGCTAGGCTGACTCTGTCCGAAGGTAACAAAGTTATTCGTAGTATTGGTCTTTTGCTGGGGTGTAGCGTAATGCGACCCCTCCTCACTTGCCTTGGACTAACTGCCTGTGGGTTGGGGCTTGACATTGCCTGTGTGCAGTCAACTGGCAGAATCGAAACTTTATGTGTGAAAGGGTCGTTATGAAAGACTAGTGGCTTCACTGTTTTCAATTCCCCCCTTGACCCATGAACAACCCCTTATTGGGCAATGATTAGCAATTATGAGAGTGTAAAAGTAAAATGGAACAAGCAGCCCACAGCCAAACGAGAAGTGAAGGTCACCACAGGAACAAATATGGTTTTACACCCCCACAGATTTTAGGGACGGAGTTCTCTGATCAGTCACACTTGAAAAGGGAAAGGACTCGGTCTGAAATGAGTCTGCACGCTCCATCCTCCTGTTAATCTTCCCATAAGCAGCTAAGATAAAGGAAAAAGATGAGTCACTTGACTTTGAGCGTGTGACCTTAACCACGACTAAGTTTTCCCATTAATCAAGCTGGAAGAGAAGCCGTTTGTTCTTAGATTTTTTGTTTGCAGAAACAATTTGTATTTTGTGAATGATAACTTGAACGCTGTCATCATTAAACTTTAAAATCCATTTTAGGCATTTCACTGTTGGACGAATAACAGAGTAAGAGAAGAGGGACACGTGTAAATTTCAGAATTGCTTTATGAACAGCCAAGAAGATGATATAAATAGGTCAGGAAATAGACACAACAAATATTCATGTTTCCACAGCACAATCCTTGTGTGGTAAATATGTACGTAAATGGGCATAATTGCCCAAGAGAAAAGGTTGAAAAGTTTATCTATGTATTGTGGGGTTGTTTGTTCAACACGGAAAATTCAGAAAAGCATCGATCGGAAATGAAACCCTCAACTCTGGAAATATTTGCTGTTATTAATAACTTGCACGTCTGCACCCTCACACCGATTTTGAAAAGCTAAACCCTAACTGAAAGGCATTAAAGGAAATGGAATTTCCCCCACTGAGTGAGATTTTCAGGACACCGCTATCACTATCAAACTCTGACTGAAACATTTTTCCCTTTTATTTAACATGTATTTTGCAAAAAAAAAAAAGGGCACTACACCAGAGCATGGCACTGGCATGTAAGAAGTCATCACACACAAGATCTGACGTAGATGGTGTAGATACCCACAAACACTTGCACATGCATGATGTATATGTAAATGAATCTTCCATGGTTGGAGTCTTATTTTTGCTTCCGCCCACGACAATAATTATGATCAGTAGACCAATAACAGGCTTTCTGAATCGACATTTAACACTTTTCAAGTTTTTCAACCAAATCCTATTTAAATATGAATATAATTAAAACCAGTATGTCACCTATTGCTCCGTATGCAGGATTCACACGTGGTATTTTGCTTTTGTAACAGTAGAGGGCAGCGTTTGAATGGAGATAAAACTAAAGTCTGTGGCACAAACTGAAAGTTATGCACTTGACACCATGTGATTCATTCAAATATGAGGATGTTTTCAGTGTGAAATTCTCGTGGTGCTAAATGATAATGACAGGCCTCACTGATAAGACGATGAGTCACCAGGGTTGGGTAGGTGACTTTAAAAATCAGCAGCTATTATTCACCTCATCAAAGACTGCCACATACTACAAAGGTTTAAGCAAACGTGCTTGGTTTTCTGCCCACTTTCCTTTTCCTTCAGTAATTATGAAAAATCTGAAAAGAGTTAAACAATGAGAAAAGCTAATATTTATTTACATTAATAATAATTTAGTTTTAGTTTAGTAGTTAGTTTTACAAACATTTGTAATTAAAACAGAATCTAAATGGAAAACAATACAATTTTTTGGGAATTTAGTACATTTAATACCATTCACAGTATTTTGTCAATGCCCAGTGAGTGCAGTCTGGAAAACAAATTTGCTTCCAAGTTTATGATTTATGATGAGAAATAAAATATCCCACTCTCTGGGCTTAACACATGATGTACGCATAAGCACATGTCTTTCCAAGTATGATATACACATAATGGGCTGTAGAGAGCTACACTAAGCGCTTTATTGGACAGAGTGCCCCCAGACCATCAGAAACCAGAGCCTAGCGCCCCTTGGCTAACGCATGTTTGCTCTGACAGCACCCCACCATTGATAAATAACAGCAGCTCTTCTTTAGCCTGCTGGTGCAGTCGCGTTCAGCTGCAGCTCTCCAATGCGTCTCCACAGCCAAGATTGAATCTTCCCCATTCATTAGACTAAGTGGATGAGGCTCTCTAATAGGGGCTCCCTTCCCCTCAATAATTGCCGTTGATTGGCGTAAATTAGACCCTAGTTGCCAGACGAGTGATTCTCGACGACGATAATCTGATTCCCAACTCAAACTAATAGGATTTTAACTCTGGCTTTGGCCTAATGTCCGTCTGCAAACCCTGGCTATGGCCCTATGCCCCATCTAGTCGACGTCCTCTGGATCATATCTGGCCAGGCCAAGCTTAAATCGCAGTGGTGTATGGATTCAGCAGGGTTGGGGGTCGGGTCATCGCTGTCCTTCGCCCCATGCTCTCAGTGACTCATCCCATGCATGACATTCTTGGCATGAATTGGTCATTCATGTGTGTCACTTACATCATCAAGGGAACATGCGTGTGAATGAGACTGGAGTCTGCTGGAGCACAGAGCGGATGTTGGATGTCTTCGGTTGACATGTAGCACCAGTTTAGGCCTGGATACTGAATGATAAGACCATTGAGAGCTCTGATTTTAGGGAGAAAGTGTGGACATCAATCAAACTTGGCAAACAGACACCTCAATCCTAGAAGTCCGTGTTTCATTCCAGAGGCAGTGATCTCCTGTGGCTGGATACACAGTTGAAATCTCTGATAGTAACTACTTTGGCTCAACCGTGGTTCAACATAATAAAAAGCTGGCTTACATCACATTACCAGTAATATAATGTTACCAAATGTTTGGAAAACAGTCTATTAAATATGTATGTTCCAAACCATTTGCAGCGTTCCTCCACAAGTTAGAAGCCAACAGTATATGAACAGATTTATGAATTGTACCAGTCCAGTTATTGCCTTATTCAAAAAAAGAGAAATATAAAATGTTGTTGCATTTGGCATTAATTACAATGAATTCAAGTCTTTTATCATTTAAGAGCTGACAACTGGCGCCATTGTCTTCTCTTTTACAGTTCTTGGTAGTTTGATGTGATGTGGGATAAGAAATATGCAATTTTAATGCAATATGGCACCTTTCTGTGTTCCTTCCCAACAACATGAAGTCTATAAGTGGAGCAACCTGAATGTTCTTTTGTCATTCAGTTGATAAGGGGACGATGCTACTACTAAGGCCCGAGGACTAATGAATCTCCACTCCATTACCACTGAATCGGACAGATTGCTCTCCTGGAGAAATGAATTGAGTTTTTTGTATTTGTGAGATCATTCTCCCTCCATTAACTGCTCTTTATCCCGTCTCTTCATCACAGGCAAATCAGGTTAGGCAGCCATGATTAGCTGGGGTGGCCTCCCTTTTTAAAAGGTAATTGGGTTTGGCGGCTCAGCTGATAGTGCCATTAGGACCAATAAAAGCTGGGCTTGGCTCATCGAGTGAAACAGATTCTTCAGCAGCAGATGGCAGACGGAGGGAGAGGGCTCTGATGCATTGAGGCCGAAAACAAAGTTTGTGTAACCAAAGTAGTTTGGGGGCATCCTCTCTATGCATACCCCCCAACCAGTTTAATATTTTTGTCTTTCAGTAGCGGTGATGGTGACATTTTCAAAGGGAGACAATGACAGCATTTAATATACTGAACACTAATTACAAAATGATTTGGCCATTAGAATGTGGTTTCTATTGCGATAATTGATCACACAGAAATGTTTTAATAGTGTATTTGGGGCTATGATGTCACCAAGGACCGGGGAGGGGTAGGACTAATGCTTTCTGGGAAATCAGTTTCCCTCACACCAATGTTGTATAACACCTTGTTGTTGCTATTAATCATTGGAACGAAGAAATGATCTTGTATTTATTATCCACAGTCTGCGTCCTAACCTGGTGGCATGTAAAACCAGTAATCAGCGGCTGATGAAGATGTTGAATGAAGACGCGCAGTGCGACCAGCAATTGACCCCCCCAACTGTATCATCTCCTGTCATCTGGACTAAAGGAAAGGTGAACTTGCCAATTCCGAGAAATCCTGGAAAGCCCCAGATAACCTTACTGCATCTGGGGCTTCGTCCTATAGGAAAAGGTGCATTAGTGGTGACAGGAGGGCCGGTGGGGACTGGTGCTGATGGGAGATTTAGACGGCTGGAGGTGGGTTGTGTATTATGTGGCTGGCCATTGCTGTGACTGTCTGCCTCTTATCTTTTCCACTGAGGGGGTGTGATCCCCACCGTCTCTCTTATCTGCGGGTTAGACCTAGTTTCTCCTTTTCCTTCCCGGAATCGTCCCAGTTTTGTGAACTGTGGCACTGGTCATGTGAAAGGTGACTCTGTTTTTTTCCCCTCGTTTCCACTAACTGCAAACTTCATGTAAAGGAGCCATCTTTTAAGTATCATCTTTAAATCTTGTGTGGGATTCAATTTCAAGACATGCTACATTCATAATATGATCAACTGGGTTTCTGCTGACCTTATCAACCTTGAGGATGGTTATTTTTGATTTGCTGCAAAATCAAACAAGCCAAGTCAATGAAAGGCCACTGCCTATTTTACATTATTGATATGTTTTCAGAGTCTTTTGTCAGAAAGGTTTTTCAGAGCAGCAGAAAAACAAAACGTGTAAATGTAATGGAAATGCAATGATCTATTTTGCTTCCGTCCATCTTTCTGTGCCTGCACACACACAGTGATTTTATTGCTGAAGTATAACCAGAGGGTTGCGGTACATTTTCACCTGAGAGCTGCACATTTCTAGCCCTCCTAAATAAAACATTGTGTCGCCAGGCGCCGGTAAGTGTCCCTCAAAGAGCAGAGGGAGGAAGGGCGAGGGTAAAAAGCGTCCAGGTTAAGTTGTTTGAAAGGCCCCGGGTATTAAGAGGCATTTTACACTTAAGAAGTTGGTTTCGCTGGGTTTTCTGTTTCCCCTCTTATTGATTGATGCTCAACTATCAATGCATAATAGAAAAGCACTCAGAGCAAATGCAGGGTTATGGCCTTGGGAGGGAGTCGGCAGACGAGACTGCAGCACCCCCCCACTCCAATGCCATTATTGGCCCATAAAGGATCCCTCGGGAAGGCCACGGTGTTCAGATCAGCACACACCAAATACCCAATTAAAAAAGGCTTTAAATTCCCTCCTCTTTCCTGGGCAAAAATCAATCTGAATTCAATCTATTCGGCTAGGATTCCGACAGAGCAGGTAATTGCCCATAATCGGTCAGCTAGGTGACAACAGCTTAAAGGGGAGACACTAATACAATCAGGTATTTGCTTTCAACGCCCGTCCTGGGCCCAGGCCTTGGCTGTCGAAAAACAGGTAGAGTGCAGTTTATGTAGCCATCAGACAAAGGCGTATATAAAGTTACACAAGACTTCTATTGTGGGGCGCTCGACAGCTGATAAAGAGATTCTGTAAAGTACTGGAGGAATGATACTTCCTAAATGACCCATCATAAAGCTGCAATAAATGTATTCAGCGATCATCTTTGAAAATAGCTTGTCAAGGAACTGGAAATGAAATAGCTCCCATATTGTTCTATAAAGGGCTCACATTGTCAACACATATTATTAGCATAATTTGCACAACAGTCCTCGCAATCATGTCAGGATTATCTCAATAAAATTTGAGCTAAAGACATAGCATACTTAATGGGAGCATTAGATAAGTAGGATACTTAATGGGGGTATATTACTGTATGTACCCCACCCCACCTGGCTGGATGTTTTTCCATCGCCTAATGCATGTGCTCTCGTGCTGCCTTAATGTTTTTTGCTCTCAAGCAGCTCTCTGGAAAATGATTTGTCATCTTTCAGACTGCTGACACCCTCTGTATGTTAATTAAAACAGACATGGACACAACATAGAGCAAGTTGCTGTAGCGAGTTGACGTTTTGGATATGGAAACTTCTAAATCTATAGTATAATTTCAAAGGTTTGAGCAGCAAAAAGATTTTTAAAAAAAGCATTATTCATTCCTGTAATGTTTCCTTGTTTTAAGGTACATATTTTTTGGCACTAACAAAATAAACAGATGTGTAAATTCAAACAAACATGAGCATCAATGGGGAAAAACCAGAACAATTCTTTACATATAGTTCTTTTTCCATTGTAAAGACAACATAGCTTATTTTTGATAACTTACATTTGTTGTTTATGCTTGGTGAAGTTTCTTGACCCCCCCAGGCTCTTAAGACTCATATCAAAAATATGTATCAAGGGAGCAAAAATATTGTTCAGATGCCATGTCTCACTAATAATAACAAGTACTGCTCTGAGAAGTTGGACAAATGTAAACCAAAAGACACAATCGCGTGAGCTGTGAATTGTTATTAGTTTTTAAGGGAGCTGTTTCTGCCCTGCTGGCTTTAACTCTAGTTTGCCCGGCTGGTAACATGATGTCCGGAGGTCAGCAGAGGTCAAAGGGTCAGCGGCAGAAGGCTACGATTAATGGATCTCTCAATAAAACGGGAGCTAATATTACCAACTCTCTCTCCCTCAGCCTGACTTCGCCAAAGTGGAGAGGGAATTCCTCGTAGCAGGCAGCGCAGGGCAAACAGCTTGGCTCTTGAAATTACTTTCTGTAATGGGTCCAGGCTTCGAAAGTGGAAGCGCACTTTTAATTGACCAATCAAAAGGAAACAAAGCAGCCAATCTTCAGACACAGAGCAGAAAGCCAATCGAATTTGTTTCATTTCCTGCCAGATCCATCGCCGTTTAAGACCGTTCCACAGTACATCAGTGCAGTTGATTATGAATATATCAAATAGCCAGCTGCTTTGAGAGCTTTTGACTTTGTTGCATTAATAAGCACAGCGAAAATCAATTTCTTCTCTTTTATAGTATAGTATTATCCCTTTGTCAAAGAATGAAACTGTGGAACTGGATTATTAAAACCCAATTTAGTGATACTTGTGATCTGTATTGTGATATATACATTTTCTCTCTGAAAAGAAAATCAGCTTCTGCAGAATGAGAACTCACACAAGTATATTGTGATACATGTCATATCTTTAAAAGTCACAGGATTTTGACATTTATTAAGGATAGGATCCTGTATCACAAACCCCATTAAAGCAGCCACTTAGTGAGAAACATGTCTTGACAGAGAGACGAAGAAAACAGTGACAGAAAAAAAGAAAAGGGAAAAAAAGGCTCAAAGTGTGAGAAAAAAAATCAAGTTATTCTAAAGCGGTTACTGGCTATCATCAGTCATCATGATCCTATACAGCTGCTCTCAGCTCAGTGAACACGAGTGACTGCGAGTGGCGTCACTGAACATGCTAAACATCGTTTGTCCATAAGGTGGCGTGAAACGCTCTCAGTTGCCAAGACACTGACATTCTTATTTCTAATTTCAGCTGTGAAGACACCAGTCAGCGTGAACGTCATGTACCTGTCACGAAAAATACCATTTGGTGGACACAGTTACCCAAAGGGCCAGTGTTTAGATGCTCTTCTAAAGTAATAGCACTACCTCAATGTAAAAGTAGTATTAAAAGTCCTAAATTAAATGTTTTCTTCAGTAAAAGTACAGGAGGGAAGCATCAAAACTAAAAGTATTCATTAACATGTAAGCAGAATTTGCGGCCATACAGTTATGTATATGTATTTAAGTAGTTTATTCTGTAGCAATGTGTCAATTTTAGAAGCTGATCATATGTTGTTGTATCTAAAATCTTAATTTGAAGTGTAGAAAATTGGAACTATAGCTGTCGGACAAATGCAGTGATTAAAAAGCTTTAGAGGTGGAAGTATTCAGATCCTTTACTCAAGTAAAAGCAGTGATATATCAATACAGACATACTGCATTACAAGTGAATGTCCTGCATTGAAAGCGTCTCTTAAGTAAAAGTACATAGATATAATTAGCAAAATGTAAAATATTAAAAGTAAAAATACTCACAATGATCTCATGAATGTTATATTATTACTGTATATATCACAGTACAATATAGTATTATTATTACTGATGTATTAAGTGCATAAGTAAGTGCAGGTAACATTTTACTTACTTTGTGTGTAACATCTTAATCTGTAAAGTAACCAGTAACCAAAGCTGTAAAACAAGTTAGTGCAATATTTCCCTATAAAATATGATAAAGTAGAAGCAGAAGTAAGCATGAAATGG
This sequence comes from Enoplosus armatus, assembly GCF_043641665.1. Classification (NCBI taxonomy): domain Eukaryota; kingdom Metazoa; phylum Chordata; class Actinopteri; order Centrarchiformes; family Enoplosidae; genus Enoplosus; species Enoplosus armatus. The sequence goes on along the minus strand of NC_092189.1, from coordinate 21,443,237 downwards.
AAATACATAAATTCAAAATTTCCCTTTAGTACAGTACTTCAGTAAATGTGCTTAGTTACATCCCATTGCTGTTAAAACATGTTTCCCTCATAAATTTAGTGGAGTAGAAGTGAAATAGCAAAACGTGGAAATAAGGAAAGTACAATACCTCAAAATTGTATGTAGGCTTGGGTAAATGTACTATGTTACCTTTACAGTATTTTGAATTCCATGCCTTTCTTTTTTGTCAGCATGGGAGAGAAAGCCCTGCAGAGCATGTCAGTACCATCCTGTACCAGTTCAACACAGAGCCAGGCTGTGAAACGTAACCGTGGTATATGAGAGAAGTTCTTTTATTTTATCTTATAGTTATAATTTGTTGCTGGAGAATCCACTCACAACAAACTACACAGTGGTTGGCATTGTTCAATGCATTTGTGCGATATGCCAATATTTGTAAAGACATGTGAAAACAAATCAAAGAGGCATTTAGGAGGCTTTTATATGTACATTTCTGCTGTGTAGCAGAGCAACTTTGAAGCTGTGAGTGACTCAATCTGTTGCTTTCACAAGGCCAGGCGCTGCGAGCAGCTTGTATTTGATTTCACAGAGAGGTGGTAAACATGCCGGTCTTTTCCACGTCTCTGTTGTTCTGACACGCTCAGCTGAGACAGAGCAGCTCTAAAGTGTCAGCTTGAGGATGTGGGCACTGCAGGTCAGCTTTCACACACACAAACTTACACTTCTCATGTTTCAGCCTACAATATGGGTGGATGTTACTGCGAGTGTCCCCTTGCCGGCCCTGGATCAAACACTGAAGTACTGCATAAATTGAACTTGGTTCCCTTAGGAAAGTGATGCTGTTGGGAAAATAATAATGCGATTGCAATATGTGATATGGCTACAGACGGAGTTATTTGCCTTTGAAGAGAGAGTATACCTTAAAATCATATTCGTAATTTCATTAAAAATCAGATAAATTACTTTATAAAGTTAATAACCTAACTTTGGCAATCATCCAGCAATGTTTTTTTTTTTGTTTAGTCATTAATCATTCTTAGACATTATTCTTAGACGATATTTTACATTCATATACCGTGTTCTCAGCTGATTTGACCAACATGTGACTTCAATGCCAGCTAATACACGTCTTAACAAACATGCTTTTTTCTTTCATTAATCTTTTAATCCCATCTTGAGTCCACTATACGTTCCACAAACATTATGTGGTATCAATATGTAAAGAGGAAGTGATAGGACAATAAGTATACGATCTCTTAGGGCTTATCATTCAAAAAGATGTTTCCTTTGTCTGGTGAAATAATATATGGCTATTAGAGCTGATGAATCCCAGGAGGTGGCTTTTATTAACTCCATCTCATGTTGATAGGTGTGATGGCACCAGTGTTTTCAGGGTGGGACACTGCAGCTGCTGAGGCACCAAGGGTTTTCATGTCCCCACACACTGGGAGCTAAACTGAGGATGTGAATGGGACCTCACCTCCCCCTGTCCTCCCCCTACTCTCAGTCTTTCTTCCATATAGCCATGTCGAGCCCGAAGGCCACCCTGTTGTCACAAAGTAAATCAATGTTCCCGCCCCAGTCTGACGTCCCCTAACCGCTTGCCCATCAAGAGAAGTTGTCCACACATTGATATTCCCCCTCCTCGTCCTCTCCCGGTCTTTATTATTTTAATTAATCAGGATCGCTGCACCTGTCTGTCAATTCTGCGGGTCGCCATTCCACGCAAAAGGAAAAGTAATTAAAGTGGTTGGCAAGGCATGCTGGGGGTTTGGTTTGGGGCAGAGATGGCGGTGCAACGTTGACAAGATGAATCGGATACAGATGCCAGAGCTTTCATTAAATCTGCTCCTCCCCTCTCTCTCCCAACACCTGAAGCCTTCTTTGTGCTCGCTCGACAGTGGCCAGGTAGGGAAAGAGTTAATAAAGCGGCGGCTGTGTTGTTTCTAATTGTGTGGATGAATAAATGATTGCTTGAGGACAGCGTGAATACTCATGTGATGGAGGCCCAGATAATCCGATATCTTCCAGATATCTAATACCTTCCAGAAACATTCAGGCTTCTGACGCTTCAGAACTCTTTCGATCAAGTGTTACTTCTGGGCTCCATAATTCAATATCATATTTAGATGTTATAAGTGCTTTCACTTAACATATCATATTACTGCCATGTGGAAACCTTGTGATTTTCAAATTTGATGATTTTCACAAGATTTCATAAGATTATGGGGGCCATTGCTGGGCATATACAAGCTTTCTGGGCACTTTGGACAAACTCAAAAATTACAAAAAATGTACTCACTTTACTGTGCAAAGCTACCCTTTTTAAGCTCCTGAAAAAATTACTTTTGGTTTTCTCCCCAATATTTAAATTTGTGATTTTCTTGAATTGCAACAACAATCCTATCACTGTTGCAAACTGCCATGAAGCTTGACATGGGCAAAGCTGCATGACCAGATCAATTGCACTACCAGGTCTAAAAAACAATTTGTAATGTAAGCAGACCTCTGAATTGCCGTCCACATCTTCGATATGTTCAGTGATTCACATGTCTGGTGACGGCTGTTTCCCTGGTTAGAAAAACAATTCACCAATCAGAGCTTAGTAGGCGGAATTCCTACATAGCAAGCCTTCTCGGAGCAATGAGCAAAATGTGAAATGCCAAAAGGACCTCGTGGGGCTGTATTTCTGACATGGAAAGTTGAGTAAGGATTATTACGCTTGGCATTCAAGAGTTGTGAGAACATTGCTGCTAGGTGCCTGACAACAAAAATGGCTTGTTCCCTTTTCAAAAATGGTGAATGTGTTTGTATTTCGAAGTCATGTTTAAAAATGACAAACGAACAGACAACAACAACAAAAAATGAAAAATATAACTAAAAACATAACTTGGGCTCAGACATTTAAAAAAAAAGAAATCATCATCACCATCAGTGGGTAGCTCCAAAGGACTCTTCTTGCAACATGGTGAATCACAGCCATCACCATCACTACCATAATAAGAGCATTTTGGAAAATTTTCAAAAAGGCAATAAAAAGTTGATCGCCAACAAATCTGAGACAAACTATGTTCAAGACGAGAAAAATCCAACACATCAGAGTGTTTTCAGAGTCCAACCTGAGAGTGTGTGCTGCTGCAGTGACAGTCTGACAGTCCCACCACCTCATCCCCACTGTCTGCAGCAGTCAGGAGCCTCATAAGGCCTTTGCCTCCATCCCTGCTTCCCAGCCCCTTGTTCTCGTTTTGAAATCATTGCCTATGACTTGATTGCACTCATGCATTGGTCACCTGGTGCAATCGCATCTTAAGGCATATCTCTGTTAGCTTTATGGCTCCACGTTTCAATAACCTCCGGCTTGTAAGCACCTTCATGTTGACACAGAGGAAAAGAAACGTCTTTGTCGTTCGTATTAACACCGCCTTGTGGGGGCAACTTAGTGTCAATAAACCCTGGTGCTGGCAAGGCGACGGCGGGCAGGAATGGACAATCAGAGCGTCTGCAGCAGATCTGCAGGGATACATAACACGGCGGGGGCTCTGGGAGGCTTGCCAGCTAAGTGGGGACTTGGGGTCTTCCACAGCATTCTGGGTAATGATCTGCATTATGAAGCATCAGAGCACTTTACGAGGGTCCCTGGGAGGGTGGTAGTGGTGGTGGTGTTGGTGGGGGCTGTTCTCCAGCTCAGTCAAAATGAGACGTGACGCCACGTAACCTGCAGAACGAGGCCCCAGCTAAAGCTTTCCATTTGGAACCGTTAGCCAAAGCCTCCTGCACCCTCCCCTCCCCTCCCCTCTCATCCCCTCCCTCACCCCAAGTCAGTGTCATCTTCACTGAAACAGGAGCAAAGTGCTTTAAAAGGGGAGATGGGAATAGACCAGGGGGAGGGTTCGCGGGAAATGTGATTATCATCAGAAAAAAGCAATGAGACCAAGAGTGTTTAATGCACAAATGCACAAAAAGTGATATTTTATTACAGCTTGAAGGCTTTCAAAAATTACTGGAAAAGGCAGGAAAATGTGTCTGAGATGGAGACTCTGAAATGCCTGTTTAACAGGACGTAATCGGTTTAACCCTGATGTGTCCTGTCCTTTTCACGCGAAGATATGTTTCTCTGACCCTTGATTTGATTAAGTAAAACTTCATTTTGGGGGGAAAAACCACTTTGTTGCTATTACTGGTGCATTTTCAAGATGGATAAACGCAAAAAAAAAAAAAAGTGGGCTGCACAAGACGTCATTTTTCGATGTCGCTCTCAGCTGGTTTACTTGACTGACGATCTATGTGTGTGTGTGTGTGTGTGTGTGTGTGTGTATGTGCATAAGAGTCTCACGTTCCCATAATACATAATGCTGCAATATGAGATAAAAGTGTTTAGGATGACCATGAATTACATTGACCATAACGGAGGAACATTTCCTGATTTAATTTTCCTCTTAAATCTAACAGTTAACAACATCCGTTTTAAAATTAGGGTTAATAATGTGACCGTATTTCATCATTAACTAAAATCTGTATTTATCTGTTATGACTTTTATTGAAATTTGTTACAATATTATTAATAAGAACCAAAATGAATACCCTTTGTGTTTCACTTTTTATTCACGATTCATGAAAATTATTAAATTCTGCCTTTATTCTTTTTATAATATGTTGCAAATATTTTTGATATGTACTGGTGTGGAGCGCTGGTACAGCATCTTCATGTCAGGGGTTTTGCTTTGGTTTGACTCTTTCATTATGCACTGCTACAACAAAAAAAAATGATTTAAGGGAAATCCGGTTCAACCGAACTTCAGTTCCTGCTTGTTACATGCCAAACATAACAAACCAAAAGTGCCAACAGAAAGCAAAGGGCACCTGTTTGTGGTGAACGTTGAATACCATTTTAGTGAGTGAATAACCTTCCCATTCAAGAAGTACAGCAGATCACTCTCTTCCTGTCAATTGATGGAAGACCTGAGTGGACAAGAGTCAAGAGGATCTTTGTTTTAAGTTTATTTTGAAAGTTAATTCTCAACACAACATCCTTGGAGATCACAAACAGGCTAATTATTTCTTTTCAGGTCTTATTATTTAGAGATGTCAAAATAAACAGCTGGCAAAATATGTTTTTTCTTGTTGGGTCGAGATCACATAATTGTAACGTGACCACAAGAAAACAAGAAAGAAAATGACATGCATGTGCTCTCTGGCCTGCCGCAGGAAGGACTACGATTCTCAACAAAAATGTAAAAGAGAATGAATTAATAAATGAAAATTAAAAAAAATCTAAACTGAAGAATTTAGTGTTATGGGTTAAAAGTTTTTTCTAATTCTTAAGCTAAATAAACCGTTTAAGAAATCCTTGAATGATTTGAGAAATGCCTTGCCTCAAAGCTGAAAACAGGGCTATAGTTCACAGGACAGCAACTATATTTCTGTGTTTCTGCTAATGCAGAGTTACATATACAATGGAGTTTAATAGAGGAGGCAGATTCAATTTGGATAATATAAAATAGGCTGCAACTCAACATTAACAAAGCTGTTTTTATTTTTTTTATTTTGTAAATTCAACATATTATTTGTTTTTGTTTGCAGAATGATTTGTGAAGGCTGGGTGCCTGATTGCAGTAGTAGAGACTTGTTGTGAAATGAATAATGATATTCCTGTCCATAAAATGAGTGCAAGTCTGATCTCTGACAGCCCAGAGTAAGAGCAGAAAGGTTTCCCTTGGGATATAGACAAAAAGAGAAGTGTGGCTCAGGTTCACCTCCAAATACACAGAATATCAACACGTGACAGTCTGAATTTATGTCCACTGAAACAAAGACAACTTGTTGACTGACAAATTGTTACCCTACAGTAATTAGCCTCAAGTAAATGCCAAAATAAAAACATCATTAGCAAATGTTCTGGCTTTTCAGTAATCACACTCAGTCTGACCTGAGACAAACACAGTTTACAAAATGCTGCTTTCAAACTAAATCCCACTGTTCCAGACGAAAGTTAATCTCAAAGTTAATGGCGTTTGCTCTTTCTTTACAAAACAGCAACCTGTCAGAGGATGCAATCAAATTGTAATTTGAAAAGCTCCTTGAACCTCCGTGAACATCAAAATGGATCCACGTCATTTTGCTGTGAAACCCTTCACACTCAGATCCATCTGACAAATCTCCATCTCCCCTTTCCCTTTTGTAGCTCTAATAGGTAACATTATCCCTTATTAATGGTGCCGGTGGCTATACGCTGCTACTAGCCAAGCGAACGGGTGTCTACAGATCAGCGGGGTGAGGCGGGCAGATCATTAACCATAATTACCTCCAGCTAATCCACTTCCAAGCGGTACAAAATAAACAGCCAGGCCCATTAGAGGAGCTGACTGTCAGCCTGCAAGTGGCCTGTGGCTCCTTTGGCAATGATCTGAACCCACAGGGGGATAAGAGAAGAGGGGGGAGGGTCTGCATGAGTGATGGTGAGCTCTACTGGTCCTCTTCCACCTGATGGGGGGGGGGGTTATAACGTTGAAAGTGGCGGTGTTGTGGCGTCGCTGAGTACATGCTGGCAGCACTGGTGCTTTTGTTTTGTTTCACCCCCGCCTCCCTTTCATGCACCCAGATGGTGTTCATTTTGACCTGCTCTGTGTTTGCCTCCTCCTCCCCATTTCCACGTCCTATTCATTCTCTGCCTGCAGGCGTTTTCCTTCTTTCTTTCTCTTCACTCTCTGTCACACACACACACACACACACACACACACACACACTGTGTTCACCCATATAATTGTGTCATGGCACACGATTAAGCTCATTTCAGGTCTTTCACTTTTGTGTGCAGATGATTTATTTGCATTACCATTATTATCCCGTCTGAATGTCAAAAGTACATTTCATATGTTCTTGTGGTGAATATTTAATGAGGTATTCAACAGTTGCTCAGGCCTCCCACAGCCCCTCACACACAAAACAAACATTTAATTTAGTTCCATCTTTATCTTTATCTTTATTTAACCAGGCAGATAAATTCAGGACAGTTCAGACGTGTGCAATGACACTATCTTACAGAAGATTTAACATTTTCCTCCAAAAGTTAAAGATTTGAATTCATAAATACCAAAAAAAATATAAAGGTAACGACTTCATTCATTCATTTTACATCAAGTAAATGAGATTATGTTCACTACTGAATGATGTCTAGAGAGAGGGAGGGTTTGCACCAGAGACATGAGGCAGCAGGGAAGTAAATCATAACACAGAGGAGGATGAGGGATGACGAAGCAACAAACCTCCACACACTCTTTTTGTCTTATCTCCCTTTCATGATTTTCTTTCAGTCCACACAGTGTTTGCGTCACCACACAGTTTCACAAGCAGGACAATAACAAAACGATAAAGTATTTGAACATTCATTTTGTGTGGTTTTAAAAGGAAAAAAAATAACCCCAAACATTAAAAGGATAACATTCATTCCTTTATTTTATTTATTTATTTTATTCATAAACCTTGAATGAGCAACAGACACGATTTTGAAGGCATTCCTGACTCCATCTCAATTGTCATGATATGCCAAACAATCAGGTTAACACAGATACTACAAATGATCTGTAAACAACACTTGACTGTGCAACTCCACGTGGTGTAGTCCAACTTAATCCACTCCTCCTCACATTCTGCATCAAGCTGACAGTCTCATCCAGGGACTGCAATAGCAGCAACATTTCGTTTAATAACGTCCATCTCTATTGCTGACTGATATATAACGCAAGTCACTGAACCTGTAGTCAAAGTTTTACATTTGTTGTGTCAGGTAGGTCTTTCCTGGGGAAAACCCAAACAGGAAATGACACATTTCACGTTTCTTGCACAGCAGCGACCGCTGTTGCATTCTGTTATGGTCTAAACAGTAAAAAGGGTTTGCATGACCAGCATCATATGGAATGTTTTGGCTGCATTTTCTGAATAACATAATATACTGCTAACAAAATCTGTATTTTGGCAGAGTTACATATATAATTCAGCTAAAAAAAAAAAAAAAAAAGACTTTCAAAGTTTATATTTTCTGGCTCAACCGGATGTGAGCATGTATCACTGTAAGTTGCACTGGAAAAGATCCAAGCCTATTTGTCTTCACTCTTGGCTCTCTTTCGGGTGCTTATTGCAGTTTTCCTTCATGTTCGTGATGTCTGTGCATCTGATGAAATGGGGGCACTCATCCAAGTAGCAGCTTTCAGGCAGAAAGATGAGGGAAGACTCGTCTCAGTGTCTTTCTGATGTTTGTGAAGCTGACTGACTGGTCAGCAGCTAAAGAACGACACATTAATCTTCTGTTTGATACGAGCTGATTACATTATTCCTGTTGTGGTTTTGGTTAACATGAGATGATTGGCTTTTAAAAGGATACAAAGCGTCAAACTGAAACAAACCTCACCACATCATCAGCGGCAGCTGAGTAACTCGTAGAAAGAGAAAGCAATGGAAATCTAATTTCCTCGCAATTAGAACCTCTCCCTCATAATGAAATCTGAAAGGGGATTCTTCGGGCGTTGTTCATTATTTTCTTTGAAATCGCAGGCTTTTGACACAGGAAATTCAATTCATCAGGCGCTGGGTAGACTTCATTTCGAATCAACGGGAAGCGAGAACAGCCCTGCCAAAGGCTTTTTAATTCACTGGGAGCTTGCGGCTGACACACTGTGAAAAAAATAAAAACAGATGGAAAAATTCCAAATGTTAACCAGTTGTACAGAGCCAATGGGCTAAACTGGAGTCTTATTGTTCAGACACAGAGAAGCATAGTGGGATATAATAAATATTCTTTGCTGGGATGACTGCTAATGTTCTTTGATATCTCACTGAAAACCACCACGAAGCTACTGAGAGAGCCTAGACACCATTTGTCCTTTTATAAACTCTGTAAATACTAATCCACACACTTGCAGAACAAATAAGACTGTAGAGAAGTCTCTTTCGGTGCGGTTTGTATTACAATCTATTATATCTTGTACAACAGCTGATTTGACATGTCTCTTCTTGGCACCTTTTCTGGGGTAAGTATTGCAAACAGCCCACAGGCCAAACATTATTTCCAAACTGTACTTGATGTTTGTAGAGTACAAGATGGGCTAAAATTTAAATATATTATAAGAGATTTTGGTTGTCAGAAGTGTCTTTTTTAGTCTCAGAACAAACACTAAGAATGATCTCTTGTTTCTCTCTTGTTTCTGGTCAAGATGGATGAAGTTTGCCATAAGTAGCCATACAAAAGTTTAATAAATCAGGAGATTTTGTTTTGACTGGAAACATGTTTGCACCACCTGAACTGTCTGTTGAATCAACAAACAAACAAACAAACAGAAAATGTAATTTGCGAGCCCCCTTTGATCTGCCTGCCAGCACTTTATGTGGCAGCTTAAGGAAAGAGAAGTGAGTCTAGCCAAAGTTAGCAATTAATCCCTGCAAATAAATCACCTGACCGGAGGAGAGAAGACACATAAACTGCAATTCAGAGATCAGGTTCACTCCACTTGAAACACAGAAATTAGTTATTAGGTTTCACCAACAGGTGCATTTGACTCAGATTTCCAAAGCGTTTCCTTTTTATTTTGAACAACACCTGCTCTTACTCTTGCAAACTTTCTTTTTTTTTTTCCAGATTGAGTGATCCTGTTTCCAGCAGCAACCCAGAGCAACACTAAAAGCCACCCAACCCAAGAACAACCGGGAAACATTAACCGGCCGCTCCGCTACCCACTAATGGATCGGACCCATTTCATCAGCAATCTGACATTTAATGAATATATATTTTATCTTCCCGTGCCAGTTATCGGAATGTCCTCCCCGTTCCGAGAAATGGCCGCCCTGGGACTCTTTTGAACGGACCTTTTTTCCTTCGACTGGCACCTGTACGCCAATCACACTCGCTGCAACCGGCCCACAATCCTCCCTTGTTTTTTCCTCTTCCCTCTCTGTCTTCAATATGGTACGTGGATTAATAATTCATGGCCAGTTATTAGGGCCAGTTCAATAGGAGATCTGCTGATGGAGGGTCGGTGCTCGGCGAGCGTGCCCGGAGGGATGCTGCGTGTTGTTGTGTCAGCCCCCATCTGCCAGAATGCAATAAGGCAAACAATGGAGGCCTTGATTTCCACCAGCAGGCCCATAATCTTTAAATGGCTATTAGCTGAAGAGTGCAACCAGTCAATAACCGACAAAATCCTTTTAAAAGCTTCTCCCTCTCTCTCTCTCTCACTCATTCTCTCTCTTTCTCCATTCCTCTTAATCTCTCTCTTTCTTTCTGCCTCTCAGTCTCTTTCTTCTTTCTTGTTTCTGGTCAAATTGGGACACAGTTGCAATGATAAAAGTCCAATCATGAGAGTTTTTAATGCCACCAGTGGAAGGAGGTGCTGTGATCAATGGCGGTAGCCAAACTGGGGACAACTGAGGTCAACATCCATTTTCTAATCATCTCAGGAATCATTGCACTCCATCAAACCTCATGTTGAGGGTGTGCGTGACCTCACATGTCTTTGACCTCTAGGTTCTCTTAGAAAATATGAATCCCAATATTTCTTATAAATCATTTTACATTAAAGTCATATTTTTCTCAATGCAAAGAACAGAAATGCAGAGGGGAAGGTGAAAATGCTCCCCTTTCTAACACTGTTTCACTTCAAAAGACCAAGTGACTTGTGTCTTGAAATAAGGCAGTTGTCACAGTGACATCGTATGGATGATATACTTATGCTTTAGCCATCAATCACATGAGATGTAGCTTGAAAGAGATTGAATTACTGTTTACAAGGATGAGATTAAATTGTTTTTAATATACAATGTTATGAAAGCAATAACCTTTTTGATAGCTGCAATCATATCCTAATAAAACTGATATTCATTAGTGTCAGGGAATATTCCCTGCTTCCAATCTCCTCGAACTAATACGCTACCTGAATCGCAGCAGCTGGTACACAAACAAATCCTGTTGTCCTTCATGGCTGACAAGGTAAACAACACATGCGCTAGTCCAAAGGACTTAATGTATCTGTATTTGGAACAACACGCAGGTGAAGTCAGATTTCTACTGCTTCATATCAACAATGATCACTCTACATGCAAGGCATCAAATACTTCATGAATAGTTGTGCTGAGACAATCTCCTTGCGACCCTTATAGAGCAAACGCTTCCTGACACCACCATCACCCCATTCTCTCTCTTACATTTTCTGTTGCTCATTGATGGAGGATAGTGCTACATTTCAGATTTTCCATTTTGTTTTATGATGAAAATGTTTTCCAGCATGATGTATCGCCTCCTTCCTGTGGATCTCTGCTTTCATAAGCCTTTTCGCTCACATGCATTATGATATATTTTCATAGTTAAGAGAGAAAGCGGAGGTGGGTGGGCAGAGGCAGAGATTGTATCGTGCAATTCCTGCTGGTCTCCAACAGGAGTCAACAAAGGTCATACTGCAGATTACCTAAATTCTAATGTGACAACCAAAATCTTGAGTATGAAGCTGTAGTACTCCCTGTAAGCTTGAAAAGTGGCTGTAAAAAGTTTGTAGTCAGCTCCTTTGAAGATTGCATCCATGTCTGTGTCAGTGTACTTCTTGTGGAAAAGGTATCAAAACATTCTTGCTTCTTAAACCCCTCCTGCAGCCTAATCCAGCTCTTCACTCTGAATATGTTAAAAACACTCATAGATAGGAGCGTGTTGGTCCACACACTATAGCTAAGTACACAGCTTCAGTGACATGCTCTTTGTGAATGCTAATTCTTACAGAAACAGTGTATTTATCAATCATATGCAAATAAATGAACTGTTGCGGAAAACAATAATCTCACAAAAAAGCTATCTGACAGTCTCATGAATCACATGACAAAATGATGCATTATAAATGCTTCTGAACCTTTCAAAATGTTCCGTAGTTGCATTATGAATTACCGTGTTTCCCATAATCACAGAGGCAAACAGCCTCTCTGATGTACGCCGCTATCACTCACTCCTTCCATGTTTCTCAGTCTGCCATGGAGGGAGTCAGTGAGTCAGTGAGTCAAAAAACATCACCTCAAACAGATTGGCACGTAGGTTACCACATCGTCACGCATCAGCACTGGTGTTTTGACAAGCCAACGTGACCTCTGTGTTGCACAATCAGATGATCACAACTGGTCAGGTCAAAGGTCAACGCTAATGGATGGTGTGGCAAGGGAAGCAGCTTTATGTCAGGGTGTGAGAGTGTGTGTATATGTGTGGATTTGTGCTGTGGTTTTAAGGCCATACTCTCATAAAGACTGTGGGAGTTTCCTGCTATGTGGCAGTTATTTTGATATACAGCATCATATAACAAGTGGCACTGTGGACTTTTAAAAGTGGGATTTTGTAACGTGAAAGTATTTTGATATGACTTTCAGGATCCTAACTCAGGTACAAGACATAGAGCCTTAATTGTATTTCTGACACATATATTTCAGAGTTTGGATCAGTTTTTTTCTGTTTTTCACAGTGGCTCTTAATGACACATAAAAAGAATAATAACACGTGATGAATATGAAAAGCAGGTTTTGTGTTCTTACTTTTGTTTTCTGCCTTTTAACTTTGTTTTAGTTACATCTTGTTTGGGAATCGTGGCACTTCCAAGACAAAAAAAACGTGTTTGTGGAATTTGTTTACACATGTGATATTTCATGTGAATTCATCACATGTAAAATTTGTCACACATGTGATGAATGTAAGCCTTCATCTCACTGAAATAAAATATAATGAAGAAAAACAGATATATTATCTTTAAATGAAAAAAGGAAAAACCTGCTGACAGTTGACGTGTTTTGGTGCTCTGTGTATAGGGAGACTATCAAAATAAAAGTTCCCATTCTTTGGTTTTGGTCCAAGGCCAACGCGCCCACACAGGAAACACAACATAGCGAAGGCTCAGTCTGCATAGGAAACGCCTCAATATGTGCCTCAACCTCCTCAATCTTTGTATCGCGTTCTTGTCTCCCCACCTTGTTCTCTCACTTTCTCCTCCCCTCTCCCATTAGTCTTTCCTTTCTCTCCCTCTTTCTGTCTTTATCTTGTCTTTTGCTGCCTCTCCTTCTCCACCTCTGTTTGGTCTCTATCTCTTTTTTTTTGCATTCTCCCTCCATCTTGCCCCCCCCCACTCCCCTCTCCTTCTCTGCATCCCTCAGTATCCACCCGACAGAGAGTCATCCATCTTCATTGGGGAGACACATGTGCTGTTTTGACAGTAAGGGCTCTGACGGAGCGAGAGGAAGGAAAGCAGCAACCCCATGACAGCAAAGACACATTATCGGTGGGAAAACACATCCGACCATCAATTACTGAAGCCCAACTCCACCAACACTCTGGGTATTAGCTATTGTCGCTGCCGTCTGGCTCAATGATCCGGCATCACTGGAGAGGTGTTAAATCAGTCTACTGAGTTAATTCTCTATTAGTCAGCACTGTGGGTTTGATACGGCTTGATATGAAGAGAGCAGGTCCTAAATGGCTTGTAATTTGAGATTTTTTATTTCAATTTTCAGTTTGTGGCTTCTTTGGTGCTCCCAAGACTTCGGTGCTTCCTAAAATCATATTCACATTTTGATGCCTTCTTTGTTTTGATGAATAGTCTCGCTGAGAATCTTTTCTTTGCCCGTTCAACCACTGAAGCTATTGTTGCTAATGCTAACCACCCTGTTTTCCTTCTGTTTATTCCAAACAAACTGAAGTTTCTGTCGCTGGAAATGTAAAACGCATCTGACATGCAGGAAAAGTAGAGTTTGAATCACTGTTGTTTTATGTCAGTCAGCAGTCGAGATGAAAATCATCATTTATTTCATTTGAAAATGTGAATTATTACTTCGCCGTCTGACCATCCATCATGTTAACGTCTTTTTACAAATGACAGTTTGATTGATAAGAGACAATCAATCTGATGTGGGAAACATCAGCGATGTAACTGATGTGGAGCTGGATTTGTTTGTAATTGCTGTCAGAGGTGATTTTAGTCAGCATCCTGCCATTTGGAACGGTATTACTTTGACCTAAAGATGACAGTTCAATTAAATACAGTGTCTTCAGGCTGAGAGGATGTGACAGGCACGTCCATGACAGTTGCCATAAGGGCATTAATGACATCGCTGCCAGTCAAACTGCCACTACTCTCTCCTCTGTTGCTTTTTGTCATCAGTGAATTAAGTAAAAAAAAAAGAAGGACAGTCAATAAATCAAAACACCTAAAGTCACTATTCTGATTTTGTGCTTGTTGGTTGTAGTTCTCCAGGTTACAGTTTAGAATTTAGACAGTGACACATTTTCTATTGTTTTGGCTCTGTACTACAACATATTGCATTTGGCGTGAGACAATGACTCTGGAGCTGACCTTCAGATTTAAAGGGTCATACCAATGGATTTGCATGCCTGAGCTCATTTACAACAAATCATGTATATTTTACACCACAGCTCCCAATTCCATTCTCAAAATGCTGCTGTGTTTTTAAATCTGCATGCATTTTTTTCTCTTGTTCCAAGCTTCCATTGGTTTGTATTCATTTCCCTTTGTTATGAAAACCTTTTAAGAGACTATTAAAGCCTGCTTGGCTTATATAATCAATCGCAGCAAGCATCAAGTAAACCTCAATTTTTTTTTCCAAAGTTACATTTTCAGTATGAGGTAATGCAGTGCAGATGTTTCAAATCAAATCCTTCTGCTCTTAAACTGCATTACCACAAAATGATAATGCAACATTGACAAGATTAATGCAAACTTGATGTTCACTATGATGGATTATACAACTCAAGCAAGTTTGTTTACTGACTGATATTTGATATACTGTTCGTAGACAAATGAATGGAAGCCAATGGCTGCTTGAAATGGGTAGCAAAATTGAAAAACTGCATAAAATGCATTTACAATGGAAAGCCTGTATGATGATCACATGATTTGTGAACACAATAGTCCTTCAAGGGTGTTTGAGTTCATTCTTATCATTCTTATCCTGTTTGGGAATCAACTTGAGTGATGATAGTCGAAATGCCAGAAGTAAAAATAAAAAGGCCGAAATATCACAAGAATCTTTTTAAAGGGATATATAATAGAATCTTTAAAATCAAATTAATTACTGTTTGTAATTATTTGCGTTCATAATCCAAACATCCACTGTTTGTGCTACGACAGGGATAAAAACACCAAAGTGTACATGTGGATCTGAAGAGTCAGAGTCACTTAATAAAACACAAGTGCCATCTTAGGTGGGAAGCAGTAATGAAATGCCATGATGTACCAGAGCTACTGCTACTCCATTAATGATGTAATGTTGTCCTGTCTCCTTGGTAACACACACACTGATACACATTTTACTTTGCTAAAATTTGTGGAACATTTAAATGGAAACATAACTCATGATAGAGCTACGATTCCAATAGTCTTCACCTGACTAATTCAACTGCATTGTCATTGTTCATTCAAACAAATGTCTAAAAATGTTTTGAACTTGAGCAAGAAATTAGAAATTAAAGCTTCACACGAAGATCTACAACCTCTCTAGATCACCTGAACGCCTCTTCACATTTTCACTGGTATCAGGTTGTAAATGCTGATGCACTTCTGATAATGAATCTACTCGCTCTTCATCTCCACGTAGCCTCACATCATTTCACAAAATGCTTCCCTGCCATCTTGACATCATGTGGATCACAGTAATAAGTCTTTGATTTACTACCAAAAAGATCCTCTGTGATTTTATTTGTGCCTAATGTTTTTAAAGTTGTCACATAAATCAAGTCGAATCAAGAGGAGGAAGAGGTGATTCTCTCTTCCTCCCCCGTGCATTAGCTCATCCTCCTCTCCCAGACTCTCCCCGCCCGGCGCTCACTTCCCGTCTGTAGGCGCTCATACCGGGACGACGCTCGCTCAGCGCTTCCTCTTGACGACCCTCTGAGGTACATTTGATGTCAGCGTGAGCAGCTTGTTTTCCTTTTCTCCCTCTGATTCCTTCTCTTGCTCCTTCTCCCTCTCATGCTCCTTATTTCTTCTTTAGTCTGAAGTGCCGTCGCATTATTGGACGCAGGTTTGAGAGGCCGTGGTACCAGATTGATGGCCGCTGGGGAGTGTGTCCGTGACATGCAGGCCTGAGAAGAAGCACAGAAAGAGCTCCTCTCTGCCCCCATCCATCATCCCTGGGCCCTAATCACCCAGTGATGGAGAATGTACAGGATGGAGGAGGAGAGAGTTCTGGATGACAGACGTGTGTGCATTGCACAACAAAAGCAATTCTGTCGTCCACTGTGAGCCACTTTCTCCTCAAGCCTTATTTATCCAGGGGAGGTTTGTGGAGCAAAGATGATGTGTCTCTGCCTCAGCGTTCATGCAGTTAAGCCCTCATCTCAAAGGACTAATATCATCTCAAGATGTGAAGTGATTTGAAGTAATTGCAGAGATCATCAGTGTTTTTTTCTCTTGTCTTATCTGTCTTCAGGCAGTCAGATTAGCCTTCTGTTCAACGAAATTGCTGCACAATCAGCCACAAAAAAGGATGTGAAGTCCCGGTTCCAATGTGGGTAATAGAAAATACCGATCAGAGCAATCATAAACTGTAATGGTGTGTAAGAACAATGCTACACTTCACATTGTGGTAAGGTGATGACATCGCGCTACAATAATGACTTTTCTATTTAAACACACGACAGATGCCGTTGGCTCCATCAGCAAACATTGTGAATTTGCAGGTCAAAGCTAAACCTGACCTGTGCCTGTGAGGAGATCAAAACATCCTGGTATTTGTCTAGGCTTCAACTGAAGTGAATGGAGGACAGGAGCGAATAAGTGCAGGATGGAAGTAATGTTACCGTACTATACCTTTCCTGAAGTATTTTAGGCAGTTTATTTAGTTATTTGGAAAACTTAATCATTACTTCATCAATGACTAAACAGTAGAAGTCATCTTCTACTTCAATACACGTTGAAACATGTAGATATTGCAGGTTTACGAGCAGACAGTACTGCACTACATGAATCAGAAAGAGACTAATTGTCAAATCTGGACTTTTATGGACTTTTGGTTGAAAAAAGTAATGCTTTGGTAGATCATCCTCTTTCATTTATCTTCCAAGGAAAGGGAAGCTTGCGAGTTGCCAGGCATGCCAGGCATTCAAGCTGTTGAACGACTTTGTTTGACAAGGTTGTCACTGCTTTCCAAGGAACTGTGCAAGGAATGTGTTTGCTTGGCTGCACCCCCTTGGCTGAAATGTCGCTGGTGACTGGTATCCCACAGGAAGAGAGGAAATACATTATATATATATAATGTAATGTGTAATGTGTAGTGTGTGCCTGTGCTGTACCTCACAGATAACACTGAGGTAGCCATAAACACAAACTTAATTCTTATTGCATATTGGTGGTTACAATAGAAACGATTAAGTGATCCATTGGAAAGATCTCAGTAGTTGATTGGCGCATGATTCATCCCCGAAAAACACGGCTTTTGTAAACCGCTCAACACCTTATCACTTTCAAATCATCAACCGTTTAACGTGTCAGACAGTTTCCAGAGAGAGAATAGAGGACAACATGTTCCACACAAAAAAGTGAGGCTTTAATTGCTTCTTCTCTTTTCAATAGTAGGTTTTAATTTCATGAAAGCAATTACATTGTCAAAGCTGGTGTCACATTTTTCAAATAGTGGATTTGCAAAGAGGATGTAAAAAAAAGTACACACACACACACACACACACACACACACACACACACACACACACACACAGAACAAAAAATAAGAATGCCTCATCAGCTATAAAGGCAACAGATAACTTTTCCAAGAGAACATCAATTACATCCAAGTCTCTTCCCACGTCTCGCCTTTATTTTCTTATTTGTCACCAAAATGATTAATAGTCACTTAGCGTATTATTGCACGGCATGCTGCCGCAGCTCCTGCAATTACACAACACTTAGCTTCTCAGCTGTCAGCGATCCATGCAGGGAAGAGGATACTGCAGGTTCACGCGGCAGAGGAGCAGAAGCAGAGGTTAATACACTCGCAGAGAGGATGTGTCACTTTCAACACATCTGTTTTTATGACAGAATGTCCATTTGAGTTACGCATCTTAGACGGTGTCATTAACAGCAACAGATTACCCCAAAATACTAAAATGCACACTCTTAGAAATGCAAATTACTGGCAATGATAAACGACATGTAAAAGCAGCAAAATATAATTGTTACTGATGAATTTTCTGTTCTAAAGCAAAACAAATGTCAGCTGTCAGACGAAAAATGGCAAACCCTTTGGAGCATTCATCAAAGCGACTGCGGCTTTTTGAATATTTAAATATACAGACTACAGTTGCAGATTTATGATGTGCAATCTATTGACCTGCTGATATTTTAATTCAATTTGAAGATTTCTGCTTTATGTACACTGAAACATAAGTACAAAAATTTGAAGTTGCCTCCATGAACAAATACAGCCTTGGAGCAGAGTAGGAGTGCTGCAATGTGAATAAGGAAAAAAAACAACAACATGACCTCATTCAGTCCAGCCATTATCATTGAAGTAATGCACAAGCTGTTATTCCAGGTAGGACTGTGCCTCGTTTATCAATGTCAGATGAAAGGTTTTGCAAGACAAAGACCCATTAAGAGCTCAGACTAAGTGTTTCTTCTTTCAGAATATTATATGATAGTCATTTGTTTTCACTGTCTCACGTAGTAAAGACATGATTGACTCTCATCTCGGGAGGCAAAAGGTTTATTTTCCGAGGCTGGACTGGATCTGTCAACATCAGTTGTTAATGTTATGACCCATGAAGGCATGCCAATCTCCTCATCAAGACCCCAAACACACAATATATTGGTATTATTAAAAGGGCTTTCATTCTGCAAAAGTACACATTCTTGAAAGTTTCCCAAGATATTTAATTTTCTACACCAAAATTAAGGATTGGTATGGTAACAAAACCTTTTCTAGATCATCACAAATTTACATTTCAGCAGTAATATATTAAGATAAAGATTAAATACTGTTGTAGGATTATTTGAAATCCATCATGTAAGTCACTTTCAGAGGTAATCCTCTTTAAAATTGTAATTAGGTGCATTGTAACACCCTCAGCTGAGACTATGAGTGATTTATTAAGCTGAAGAAGTACCTGTTTACAGTGAAGCCAAACAAACTCATGTTTCTTTAATAAAGAAGTTGGTTCGGTAATTGTCCCGTTTCCATCGTGCTACGAGCAACTGTGAGTGGATGACTTTGCTGAGGAGTTGGAAATGTTTAGTCTGTTGCCTGCAGCTCTTCATCTAACTACTCACTGTCGTTGCTCCTTCTTGGTCCATTAAACTAATATTTAAAAATGATCTGTGTTAAAATGTTGTCTTGATTTGTTTTGATGAACGATTGCAGTTAGCGCTAACCTCTGTGACAAATACTCTTTCCTGTGACTCCCTCACAATAAAAGCCAGCCGTCGTTTCAACACTTGATTGTCTTAATATGAAGCAGTAGGAGGTGTTCAGTTTGCATTAGCAGTAACTTAACCCAGCTCTGATACAACTGTAGGCAAGTGAACAGTAAACATTAAGGCTGATATCAGTGAACAGTATAAACAGTAACACTGGATTACTTGCATGCATCAGTGAATCTCTTGTGTGAATGTAGGCAATTTGAATCCTGTACGGGAATGGCGGACTCCTCCATTAACAATGAAAACTACTATGTAGAGAGGTAATTAGAGAATGTCAACAAATTGAATGGTTATTGCCGTATTGTATCAAAAAGCAGGATTTAATTTCATGGAAATCTTAAGGATTATAACTTTAAATTATGCATCTAAATGTGACATACCAAATTTTGACTTGTAATGTAATTGTGAAAATAACATATTGTCATTTGCAGCAGTGACATTATACTTGCAGAAAAATGTAAAGTTTTTAATACTTTGTTTAATCTCTTCATCTAAATGATCGTCTGTATGTATGGTTTTATCTATGTGTGTGATCTAGTCTCAGGCAGATTGCTCCTGCCACTCTTTGTCTTTGTAATAACTGTGTTTATCTTTCAACCTGTCAGTAGTCTCTCAGCAGAGGCAAAAAATAACAACAATTTGGGCCAACAGAGTAGTAACGTTATGTGTCCTACCTGAGAAAACAGATTGAGATTCATATGAAAGGCTCACGTATTTGTTTTGGCCTCCAGGACTGAGAGAGAACAACATGGAAATTCCCTCTTTAAGATTTCATGTTCCTCCTTCTTTCCGCCCTCTCTGCTGGCGTCGCCCATTAAAGCGCTCATGCTGTTCACTTTATCATTCTTATGACCCCCATCTTCGGCATCGGTACTGAGGCTCTCCTCCCCCTCTGTCTCTAATTCATCATCCTTTATAGAGACTAATAGGCTAGAGGTGACACCAGGGAGAGCCGCCGATGACTCCTGGCTGCTCAGATCCACTCAGAGTGAAGGGTTTTCATTTGCCTCCAAGACACGGTGGTATTCATTTGTTGCAATGGCACCCAATTTTCTCCTAGCTTAGAGCACAAAACTCTGTGAATCTTTACAAGACCTCTTAAACGGAGATGTACGGCCCAAGTTTAGGAGTGTGGGATGAGGCTGTTTCCCTCTTGGTCACCTCTTACTGCTAATATTACTTGTTTCGTATTAAATGGCATGTTTTTTTTTGTAACTGCAGGATGGAGGAGAAATTCTTTTAGGGTGGATGAATGCATAAAAAGTCATTGAAAGCACATGGAGGCGACAGTTTTGAATTTGCAGTCAGTTGACTGCATGAGTGGTTTAATGTGGTGAACAAATATGGACTGCAAAAACGCTCCAGCTGTCAAATTCAAGCAAATATGATGAGGCAAATTTGCATTCAGTCTTAACACACTTTATACCAGGAAAAGGCAAGATGTACAGATGAGGTACAGGAGACAGGGTTCTGCCTACCAACAGTCCATGCTGGTGTCTTTAACCACTAACATAATCTTGCTCTGACTTTAACCAACCAGGTGTCTCTTTATCTCACCAAAATCACCAAAAGGCTCATATGAGTGTTGCTCATCAAATAATTGACAACAAACAACAGTGTGTAAGCTGTGTGTGAGGCGCTGTGAGGCGAATGTGTCTGACTTTGTGTGCTGTCCACCATCCCGAGCAAGGAGCCTGTGGCAGTATTTAGTTAAAAATCAGCACCAGTTCTCTGCAGCAGTAAAGCAGTTAAGATGCCTCAGCGCCCATGACCTTCATGTGATGATATATTTATGAGTTGACAAAAACACACACATTACAAAAGCATTGAACACCAACAATGTCTTTGTTAAAATAGGTAATAAATCAGGTGACGAACCATTTTGAATAAAATGGCCATATCTCGACAATTTTGATTTAGGGGTTTTATTGACAGAGCTGATCATTTTGCCACCGACGCTGCAGAAGCAAGCAGTAGAGGCGGCAAATCATCATACTTTGAAGTAGCCTGCAGGCTGTTCATTTAGTTTAACTACGTCGAACCAAACTTTAAGAGCAGTCATAGTAGTAGTAGTAGTCATATTTACTGAGGTGACTCTTCAAGCTAAAGTTCTGTAGTCCTGCTTTGAAGTAGAAAGCCAGACAAACAGTATGTGTACTCAGGCTGCTGATTATGTTGTGCAAGCAAATGTCAGTACTCATTGTTAGTCTGTTTGTTCAGTGAAGTGAACTTGTAAGTTTGCGAGCAGAGCAAACCTAAAATAAATAAATGGGCATGGAATTCTCCAATAACTGGTATTCATCTACTGCCCACTAAGAACAATGTTGATCAGCTGCAGCTGTGGTTGTTGTTTTTATTTTGTATTCATGGCAGTGAATGAAGCTGCAGTTTTGAGAAGGTTCAGCAAGCAAAATGGGTTTAATACCCATCGGTTTAATACTTCCACACATTGAGGCAGTGTTCACTCCAACAATACAGGTCATGAACTGCACTGAATACATACATTCTTGTTGGCCTCCATGTAGTATCTCTGTACAGTTTCCTTATTCAACCTGATGCAAAAGCATAAATCCAGCTCTACTCTACATAAAGACGGCCATTAATGCCAAACTCGTGACAACTATCCATCAATTCAGCTTTTTTATATGAACACTATCACACTCTCTGTACTTAAAGTCATCAGTTAATGTCAATGGACCTCCATGACATAGCAAACTGTGGTTGCTAGGATGTTTCTGTCACCTGTGACAGAAAATATCTGGTTCTTTGATAAAAGGTCAAAGTTACAGGCCTTTGTATCGGGGGAGAACCTCCCAAGGTGCATTTTGGCAAGAAACATCCAATGACAAAGCTTAGAATTATGTTGTGCAAAGCCAAACATTATGCAAACTGACTGAATGTGCAGCTTGAGTCAGTTTGCTTTTAATTTAGGGGTCAACTTTGTTATTCATGTTCTGCAGTTGTATTCAAATGTAATTGCAAACAGACTGTGACAGAAAGGAGTCGGTGTAAGGGCGATGCAGCTGGAGGGGGAGTGACTCGGAGCCTTTTGTACATGCAAAGCACTTAGTTTTGTAAGGCTGGATACACATACATTTTCGCAGCACAGTGTGGGTGTTCACTGAAAAACAGCTAAAAGGAAAAGGCACATAATTAATATTTAAATTCTTGTACATGGATTCGTTCATCATCTCTGAGTTGCTGAGGAGACATAAAATATTGCAGGCTACTTAACAAAACTGAAAAAAGGCTTATGGAGTATTGTATTTCCAAAAGTGTTATTTGTTCAATCCACAGGTAGACTATTAGCTGGACGTGCTGAGTTATAGACCTCATAATGTAAATAAATGAGAAATTATTAGGTGAATTAACAAGGCAATGATAACATCATTTAGCCGTCCCAATTTTAGACAACGTGGGAAGAGGATGCTAAATTACTCCACTCAGAAACCGCGCTCCTCCTTTAATAGTATTTCCAATAAAGGGTAATAAGGTTTGATTAACCAGGACGTGCTTCCTTTGGGGAGAAAAATATTAGGCTGAGAAATGTGTTTATTTTTAAACTGAATAACGAGGGATATTTATCCAAGCTGGAAATACTCATGAATACTGAGTCACTGCTTATGAATAGAAGCATTAATACAGTGGAAATATATACCGCCTGAACTATAATTTGATGCTTTTAAATGCCAACCATTTGAATTATAAATGTGCCATGAGGCAGAGATAAAAATAACCTCTGCAACTGTATCTGTGTTTCAAATTATGTTGAGCGTTCAACTACTGGTCTTTGGAGCCTGGCCTACTGTGTGCACAAAGTTAACGTCTGCAGTGATACTTCAGGGTTCACAGGTTATATTTGTATAATGACAACTTTCTCTAAAACAGTCCGCCGTGACAGAATGTCCTGGATGATTCAGCAAAATACCAGATTATGTTCAAAGACAATGTTTTAATTTTGTAAAATAATATTCATTGATACGACATCTGTGCATGGGAACTGCTGGATGGTTAAGTTTAAGAAAACACTGTGGTCAATAAGCAACTAAAACATTCATTTAAGGTTAGATAAAGATTCTGGGGGGAAAAAAATCAATCAATAATAATCAAACTCCAGACATCTGCACAAAGATCAGATGCTCCACCATTTTTACCTCCACACCCTTATTACATCTCAATAAATAAAGGTCCCACCACTCCCTGCATTGGCATTGAACGTAGGCATTGGACGTAAATTGTGTGCAGAATCATTATAAACGTAAATACTTGGATACTGAACTGTGAAGTGGCCAGGTGCAAAAATCACATTTGCCATTAATTTGACCAATTTTATCCAATTCATTACCAGTTAAGAGCAGATTTTGTTGCAGGTTGTAACAAATATCTTCTACTGGTGCCCCTTTTCACTATGGGGTTGTCTCAGCTTTAGTGAAATCTCAGAGCTCACACCGGCGGAGTCAGTAACTCAGACATGAAAACATGTAGACAAACTGTGGCCCCCGTGAAAGGGGTCAGATCTCAAATCTCATGCAGATGATCTCTAAGCAAAACTTCCCATCTGCTCTGCCATGCTGCCCTGCAGTCCCAAGAGGGTGCTTAAACAGACTGTCCAGAAATTAGGAGTGCAACCAAAACTCTCTTGATGGAAAGGAGAAAGTTGTTTCTCAACTGCTGCCATGACAAGAACGTCATGATGAATAACGGTTCATTCTGAGTGAGAGTGAACTGACACTACTTCACCAATCAACTGTTCAAGTGAAATGAGAATTTTTGATTGGCTCTTCAGATACACCTCGATGAAGACCCTGTACTGAAACAAATGTATTGAAGGGCAGACTGTACAGTGAGTTAGTGTTGCCAAAGTCTTTTACACATGTGGTACAGCATAGGTGATACTACTTTTAGAGTTTACCTGGAGAATCCTAATAATTCCGCCCACATTGGACGATTTCGCACCTCATGATTTACGTCCAGTGCCAACGTGGAAAGTAAGAGTGTGGAGGTTGAGGTGGTGGACGGGCATGCAGCGTGTCAGACTTTCAGTCAGGAGACCGGAGTTTGCATTGTCGTCGTGGACCTGCAATGAACCTTTGCCTTTTTTATTGTGTTGAAGTGTTTAAGTTGCAAAGCCTCAACCAGTTAATTTGCACAAACCATGCTCTTTCCCAGATGCAATCTTCAATTTCAACTTTTAAGGATCAACGTTGGACATTGAACAAATCGTAGTCAGATCTACTAGCTTAATTCCTTGAAGCGACTCCAGCAGGAGAAACACCTGATGTTTTGTTTTACTACAGGAACATTTTCTAACCAGCTCCCTATGACACCATATTTCCTGTAATCTACACCTCATCCTAATCTCTGCCACCCCCATTTCCAAAGTTCGGATCATTGATTGGGAACTTTGACGCCTGGACTCTGGCCCCCAGCCAAAAATGATAACTGTTCATATGGGACGATGGAGCTAAGTGCTAAATCAATGGGGCCAGCCTCTCTGATGTGGATATAGCGTTACCGAGAAGGCCAGTGGCACGAGGTGGGGAAGATGTTTCCCTGGGGAAGACTTTTGGAGACACACCACCGCCAGCCGAAACTCCAGTCCTGGGGTTCATCATTCACACGATCAATTACAGCACCTTAGCAAAGTGTCCATTTTGGAAGAGTCGCAGTTTGTCTATCAATATCCTCTCATGTGGTTTAATTGATGTGACAGCGATTATACTTTCCGACAGCGCTGATTGTCTTTGTTTTTGTCAGGTCTGTCATCTCTGTGGGCCAGGTTCAGGGTTTTAAGAAGTTCTAGTCCTAGTATGGTCACAGTGTATGTATGTGGGTACGCATATGTTTATGTACATGTGTGAATGACTGAAAGAGTCAAAGTCAGACTGAGGGATTGAGAGATAAATAAAGGGAATAAGGTCAAGGAAATAAAGAAGAAGAAGAACCCAGTGAGTTTGATTCGCCCCACAGCTGCAAGGTGTCTCATTAACGCCAGGATGCTTATCCGCCCACATATTTCTTGTAAGGTGGCCATGTTATAACAGGGAAAGGTCATTTTTCAAAACCTCAGCTTCAATTTCAAATGAATTCCCGGCTTTGCAGCCATGCCTGCGCTGTGACTGGACCACAGTAAGATTGTGGTAGGGGGCGATTTCGGCGGCTTGGAGATCATTAGGGCCGCATGGTGTTGTTCTCTGGTGCGCTAAATTAGCTCGCCCGTCCCAAATGGACATTACGCATGCACACAATGCCAAACTGCGCTGTCAGGGAGGAGTCTGGGCGATGTTGCTGCCACATTAAGTTGTTTCCATCATTAGGCTCACTGTTGCTTATTTCCCTTGTGAGTCGTGTGTTTTTGTTTTGAGGGATGGGTCTATCAAGGTCGGATGTGAGGCTCAAATGTACTGTTGAACAGTTATGTGTCAATGATTATGTGTCCCACTATATGTCTTTTTTTTGGTTTTCTTTTGTCTCTTTAAATTAAAAAACAAATCCCATGAAGCGCATCGATGAAAATTAGGATTTAGGTTTCAGACAACACAACCATTTGCCAAATGAGAAATTTCTCAAATAACACCACAGTATCTGTAATCAGCCCCACTGCAAGGGTCTCTGTCTCTTACTGTGATAATGGTGGCTGATATGGTGGGTTCAAATTAGCCTTAGCATCTACTCCTCCCATTGTCTTGGATGTGATTGCGTCTGAAACTGGATGTCAGGACAGGACAATGCAGGGGTTGGTTAACAGCACTCAGTTTAACAATGCTTTCCACAGAATCTTGAGGTGCAACAAAAGTTGAAAATTCTTTAAAATCAATAAATTCTAGTTATTTGTAAGAACATATCTGTTGTTTATAGGAGGCAGGGGGTATATGGATTAAGAATTAATGGGATTTGGATCGAAAAATTGTGAAAAAGATCTTGATATGGAGAATTTACCAATAAATGGTTGATGCTTCCGTTATGGGCATGACTGTTTCGGATTCAACTTTGGTGCATCTATTTTGACTGTCTTAAGGATTAGAGTTAACCTGCTACTCCAGGACACCCCTCCACTGACCAGCTCTGGGAACATAAGGGGGCTCTAAAGATGAGGCAGCTAGCAGGCAGACTGAGCAGTTGTGTCTGGAAACCTGATAGAGCGCCCCTCACCCAAAACTTAAAATACCAGCAGAGATCAATAGCTGCAGCATGTTATCTATTGTCCAGCACAGAGTATCGCAGCTCCCGACATTTCAGATAGATCCCTAACTCATCTGCAACAGATCTGCAGTACATCTCTAACTGCAATCAAATGTACCCACAAGTAAGCATGGGTTTGGTGATTTTTAGGTCAAAATACATCAAAGGGGTATGGGATACATTCTAATAAAAAGCTTTTTAGACGTGTGGGTTAATCGGCATTTCAATTAAAAGCTGTTAAAGACAGTTCTTTTCAACCAAATTCAACCAAAGCCCATTAACTTAGACGTCTAGCAGTCTTTTGACCTGAAAAGATCAGTGCTTACTGGGTACACTGGCACCACGTCACCTCATGTTTGTGTCACCAGGGTTGGAAAGAGGTGTTTTCTTTTACGTTTTTTAACCTTTATTTAACCAGGAAGTTCCTTGAGATGGAAACCTCTTCTCCAAGGCAGCACAACAATTACAGTTACACAACCGACAGGAAATACAATCATCAAACACACAAGCAGTTGCATTTCTCAGTTACATGGACTTTTAACAGGTTGGTCATAAAGCCGTAAAGCCCTGTGGTGGTACACAGAATCTAAAAGGTGGAGCGTCCAAAAGGCAGCATTAATGTAGACAATATCACCGTAGTCCAAAAGGCAGGTTTTTCATGTTCACATGTTAAAAGAAGCCTTATTTCAAAAATAAAAACCTATCCAGCTTCTTCACAAGATGTTCACTGTGTCCTTTGAAAGCAAGCTTATCATCCAACAAACTTTATACCTTAATACTTATATGATGACCAGTCACGAGTGTAGAGATTTGTATTGGCTGGGCATTGGGGAGTGATATTACCTGGAAGCTGTTGAAATGCTATCTGAAGCACATTAATGGTTTGGCTCAGAGATGGAGCAACTGAGTACG
Organism: Enoplosus armatus; assembly: GCF_043641665.1. NCBI lineage: Eukaryota > Metazoa > Chordata > Actinopteri > Centrarchiformes > Enoplosidae > Enoplosus > Enoplosus armatus. The sequence continues at coordinate 21,415,707 of NC_092189.1, read as the reverse complement.
CCATGGTGTAAAAGTTTGGAAGTCCTTCCCAATGCTATTTATACATATAGAAAATAAAACAGGAGCTAAAATCAAACCTTGGGGGACAACCTTGGAAATCTCTCATCTCTAAAATGTCTGATTTAAGACCATCTGTAAAACACATTGTGTGCGCTCTGTAAGATAATTTCTGTCCCCTATTCCACTTGATCTATTTAACAATAGCTCATGGTCTACAGAGTCAAATGTTTTTGACAGATGAACAAATAAAGCAGCACAGTGTTGCTTTTTGTCCAGAGCATTGACAATATTATTTAATACCAGCTACGGTGCTGTGCCCTGCTCTCAAACCTGACTGTATGTCTGTTAAAATATTGTGATCTGCCAGTTGACAGTTTACTTGAGCTTCCCACGAATGTCAAGAAATTACATGAAATGGGCTTTCTTTGCAAAAGGACAACATTCCTCTTTTTGGCTCTAAACTTTTGAGGAGATTCAGACTTTATTCTGTGGGCAAACTCAGTAAACACATTTTTTTCCGTGAAATGCAACTTAACCCTCTTTTTTCATCAGCAGAAGTAATAAAAAGAATTGTATATTAATGTTCATATAACAACCGCCACCCCACAGGTTCCCCAGAGGAGGCGAAAATGCAAATATTTGTACATTTAATGAGTATGCTGTCGTCTCCGCCTATTCTAAAACAATATGGAAGACACAATGAATTATTTCCCTGTTTAAAATCAAGAAAAATAAAACATTTGGCTGTATAATTAAAAGCTGGTCTGCAGCCTCTGGGCGTCCCAGACATTGTCTCAAACTGTGAGAAAAGATGAAAAACAGATCCTGCATAATCAACAACGCCCTCTACGAGTCAGTGCAAGTGCACCTCACTTAGACGCCTGTGTGGAATGCATTCTGGGTAACGTGCTGTCTAGCCCTCATGTCCGTCATCTTAAATAGCAGCAAAGACAGAACACTTGTGGACCTCGCTGGCAGATTTATGGGCTGTTAATGTCTTCCCCCTTCACCCACTGTATTCCTGCTGCTTTTGTTTTGACGGCGCTGAACGCAGGTTATGATTCTCCCGACTGAGACGTGATGAATCATCGAATCCTCACGTCGCGTCGCGTTGACTCACTTCCAGGCTTCGGTTTTCTCGCCGACCCGGCGGGCAGGATCACGCGGCAGAGGTCAGCCAACCCCTCGGGGCGGCGGGGTCAAGTTTAGAGAGACTTTTTAGCAGATGGTGTTTAGAGTTCAGTCTGTCACTCAGGAAGAACAGAGAAAGAGGAGAAAAGACCCTTTACGGCATTAATTGACTTGTGTTTGTCTCAATATTGACCCGGCTTTCCCCCAAAACTCTCCCCTCCTTGTCTCCAAAATGAGACACTTAAGGTCAAAACGTCAGCAAAACAGTCCTTAAATACCACTTATTCACCGCTCACTTAAATATTGATGATAAACTGAGTGGCTCAGATCAGTTCTCATTCAACTGGAAATCAATTCTTTTAGCTTCTTTTGCAAACAACAGAGACATAAGATACTCATTAATTCTGTAAATTGGAGGTAATTTTCTGTGTTTTGATTAGCTGAAAAGCATCTCTGTTGAAACATCTTCTTAGGTCTTCTCTATCTGACTCTTTTTTGTCAAATGAGTGACTCATATTAAACTGTATTATGACAAAATATTAAGTTAATTTTATTTTTGCTTTTATTTATTAATCGTCAAAGTGGGAGGAGCTATTTCAGGCACACCTGGTTCTGAATGTAAAACAGACAATATCACATGACTTGATGTTGTTAATGTTGGAGCCCCTTAATGTTGGGGTGAAGTTAACTACGACTCCCATGGTGCATTTCAGCAAGAAAAAAAACTCTGGCTTCTTCTCCAGACTTACTGCACAGTGTCTCCAGCTTGTCCAGGTAGAACATAGATGTAAATGTGGGAGCAGAAAAGAGACATGAGGAGCGCAGAAAAAGAACAGCCGATTGAACGAACTTATTAAGTCTCTTCTTTGTTGCTTCACAATAAAGGAATCCAGCCTCTGCTTTGCTTCCTCCGTATTTCTCTTCAGTCTCAATCAATCACCTGTTTTGTTGGTTGGGGAGCCATCTTTGCATCCTGATGTTAATCAAATAAACAGCACATGTTTTACACGAGTTTACCATCCCATATTCATCACAGCTTGCTTGTATTCTAATGGCGTAATTATTCTAATGTTGATTAAGCCACTTGGGTAATTACCATTTTTGATTGCGACTGCATTCGCAGGTGAATTGAAAGGAGGGAAAATTAAAAGAACTGAGACAGCCCAAACTACATGTAGATATGTTTTAGAAGCTTGTATCGTCTGCAGAAATGGCATTTTATAAAGAGAGACATATGTGCAAATTAGTAAACTTAATACCCACTTGAAACAAAATTTCTTTCTTAATTCAACCTTTAAAGTTAAGGTTAAATCTACACCAGGAGAGCAGGTTTAAGCAGTGCAGCTGAGCGAAGCCACAGTCTTTGAGTGATGGAGATCAGGTTCCTGAAGCGAGATAGCTCAGTGAACTGAGCCGTGACTTAAGGCACCCTTCTTAGTGTACTTTTTTCTTGCTTTGGGAAAACATGTCTGTTGAAACAGTCAACAGAGTGCACCGACGCACAGTGGCTTTACCCTGCGTTTACTCAGGTTACCCCATATGGACGCCTCGCCACATGGTCTCCTCGGCCCTCCAGCAGCAACCACAGCTCCCTGCCCTTGAGAGGGACAGAGGATATGTTGAGAAGATGTGTGTGTGTGTGTGTGTGTTTGGGTTTGCATGTGTGTGTGTATGTGGGTTTGTGTGTTTAGTTGGTCTTTCTACCACCTTTCAGGCAACGTTCACACTGCAGGCCATCGTGCTAAAGTACAAATTTGAATGCTCTTACCTTTTGTACTTGTAAAATATCAACATGACAAAACACATCACATTTATTTATGTGCAGAGAGATACATGAACTAAAAGACACTAAAACAATCCATAGAGCTTCAATTCACAGTTCGAGTGTTGTACAAACTGTTGAACTCTTCTATAGAACAAGTTTTCTGCTTGTGTGATCTGATCATCGGTTATCGGATCTGAGCAGCTGGTAGCATTACTTTGGTCGGCCATGTTTTTAGATTAAATCACAATTTACCCACAATTCATGGTGAATTAGTCCTGTTGAACAATTACAACTAGACATCTTTGTGAAACTTCTAGTCCCTGGATGAAAGCTAGCAAATCCACCTTAAATTATTAGATTATTTTGACAATTGTCAAGTGGATGATTTTCATCGTGTTACAGGTAAATTGACCAAATGGCAAATCTTTCTAAATAAATCTGAAAGTGAAAACTGAATGTGATGCTCACTCTTGAGATGTTGTAATTTGACTAAACATTCCCAACTTAAAGTCCACTTACTTTTCCAGAGCTTTCAGCCATATCACGCAGACTGGATCTGTTGACATGCGAGCTCAGTAGCTGTTGTGATTTTATTTATTAAACTGTTAGTTAAGCATAGAAGTCCATTCTTGGCCTTGGAAACAAGAGCTTGACAAAACAAGTCCAACTCAAAGTTCACTTACTAACCGTTTCTGGAGCTTCCAACTGTCAACAGATGGTGTTTGCTTGCCCGTCATTGATCAGCTGACAGCGATGATGCTCTGATGATGTTGAAGAGGTGGGTTGGCACCAATTTAGGGCCTAATTTCTCTAAATGTGGGCTTGTGATGTTGCAGTTTCTCTCAAAGGAAAATAAAAAAAGAATAAACATGTGCTTTGACATCAGACACATTGAGGTTTTTACATTACAGTTCAAGGCCTTGCTAAGATCATGAATGTTACACTTTAAAAACAAGTAAGAAAACATTTAACATTTGCAGTTACGTGGTTATTCTGGGACAGTAAAGAAAGGGCTGGAGGGTGCTGGATGCTGGGGGTTGGTGCTGATGGTGGGGGTATGATGAGCTGTAGTGCTCATCCATCAAGACCACTTACACGCCATAGGATCTGCTCTATAGCTGAGGGGGGAAATTAAGTTATATACCCACATCTGCTGATACCCGCTGGTTCATTAGAGGATCTGCCTGCTTAGGCAGCAACTGTGCGGCATCGAGTACACTGCAAAAAATGAGGAGATTGTTTCAAATATGCAACCTGTCCTTTGTGGAAAAAAATACCCGAAGATTAACTTGAAGATTATCATGGTGCTTTTGTAATTAACCAAATTCAATCATACATCAGTATTTGTTTTATGGGGGAAATAGTCTGCAATGAACGTACGGTAAGTTGACCTTTGACATGATGTGAAATCAACTCGTGCTTTATTTGTATCATAGTTTTTTAAGTGTAAATTTAAAAAAGCCACACAAAAAATCTGTCCAACACATTGTCTGATTACACTTATTCAAACAATGATAATCTTGTAAGACAAAAGTCAACATTGACATTGTTTGTTGGAACCTACATTTCTTGCAGCGCATCTCTTCAGTAGCAGAGCTCTTTAGGAAGGAGGAGGGTGGAGTAGAAAAGGAGGAAGGGCAGAGATACAGAGTTCAATTTAAACAAGAGGCCACTATCAGCATGAGTCCACCACCACAGCCCAATGCGAATTAAACTGATTGGATGCAATTGGTTTGGCACTCATGTTGCTGACATTGACAAAAAAGTTAGTTGGTTGTTGTTTCAATTAGTGGAGGTGGGGCGCTGAGCGATGGGAGCAGGGAGGTAACTGAGGGAGGAGATGGCTGCTTTTACTTATCTTGTTATGAGAATTTTGTTGTATTGAGGATAATCATGTATCATACAGGTTTGAGTAAGCCTTGTTGCTGATGGGCAAACAGATGTTGAATGTGTTTCGCTTGTGACAATCACGTAATTACATTGTCAAACATTTGCCCTGATAGGTCTTGCATTGGTCCTCTTTTGTCTCCATATTTGACTTTTGGGCCATCTTGCACTTCAAGTTATAATCAAAGATTCAAACCCCGTTTTTAATACTATATATGGTTGGCAGTTTTTCTGCCTCTCTATATAGTTGTTTTCATTGTTAGTGGCGGAGTCTGCCTTTCCCGGCATTCAAATTGCCTTCACATGAAAGTATTGACATAAAATAATGCATGCATGTAATCCGGCGTTAGTGTTTCAAGTTTTATCTCATCAATATCAGCCTCAATGTTCACTGTTCACTGTCCCACAGCTGTATCAGAGCTGGATTAAGTTACTATTAGAGCAAACTGAACAGTTCCTCCTGCTGCTGCTTCACAGGAACATCAGGTGGCTTTTGTTGTGAAGCAAACACAATGTATTTGTCACAGAGGTTAGTACTGAGTGTGATCATTGCATCACAATGCATCCACGGAACAAGACAATGGTCATTTTTAGCATTTTATTACAGCGGGTCAGTTTTAAATATTTAAGGGAGCTGTTAGATGAAGACTAACAACTCACCAACTTCTTAGCAAGGTAACCAACTTTGCTGTGTCCAGCAGTTTTTGTGGAAAGCAACTTGCCCCACATGCAGCAGAGAAATCAGATCGCGGTTGTTCATGGCATGATGGGAAAAGGCCAATTATTGAATGACTTCCTCATTGAAGCAATGTGAGTTTGTTTGGCTGCACTGTAAACAAATTCACCAGTTGCTCTTCTTTTGTGTTTCTATCTGAAAGGTTACTACTACAAACCATTTGCATAATCAAATTATCTTAAAAAAGGAAAGCTATTATAAGTTAGAAGTGCAAAACTGTTGAGGAATGCAAGTGGCATTATTGTTTTTTTATTTCATTTTTTTTTCTGTGATTGGCGTCTCCCAACTTTTTGGTTTCAGCACTTTTATTTCTTGCACTTGAAATACTGTATTGTTGTTTGTCACTTTAATGCATTTTGTACCGCCCTATATAAATCATTCATTCATTCATTCCACTAAAGACAAACAACAAACTTTGTAATTTAAGCTACATGTTTTTACAGCAGCAGCTAAGATATATGGATGAACAAAATCCTGTTTGCTTTTTTATATTCAGCCTTTATTTATTCAGGGATGCTTTGCTGACTATACATTCTTACTTTTAGCGACACTCTGCTTCACATTCATACCATCAGATGCCATTTTCACTGCTGACTATTCAGCCACCCAACTGAAACATGTATTCACATTTTACACTTAAGGCTCTCAGCAGACACCTTTATCCTGAGCGCCTTAAAATTAATGTAAATGGTAGAATTCATTTCACTTCCAATGTAAATCTCAAGTGTTAAAAGTACACCCATAGTTTCAAGATTTCTGTGTGCTGGGAAGACAAATAAGAATAATTTGTGCCCAATAGGTTGTAAGGTAAAACAATTCAATTAGTTTCTGTTTTGGACGATACATTCATTGCTCACAATTTGGAGGTAGATATTTAGGGAGTGGAGTATGTGATCCATTGAACCATCAGCTGCAGGAATTCAAACCAGCAAACCTTCACATCCCAAACTTTCCTCAGCCACCTCTTACCCTCTTCTTGCACAGGAATGAAACTACTTGAAGCACCCTGTAGATCGCCGTCCATCCTCGTGTTTCTCCAGACTGTGGAGCATTTTTCAATTAAGTATTTCATTTCTGACAGCTGAAGCGAAGCTACTGAGGCTTGAAATGTATGAATGATGGCACTTAGTGAGAAACTACCATCCACACCCCATTAACCACCATCGTTCACAAAGTAGATTGCATGATTAGGGCAAGTCATAAGTCAAATGTGCAATTCAACATGCCTTCCTCTGGCCCCTATCATCTCTCGGTTTTTAGATCTGCAGTGGTTGGAGATGTGAGAGCCGGATGATGCTGGCTGCTTGGCTCACTCGTCCCATAAGGGTACTTCCTCCCTAAGTATTGCTTTTCCCCTTATCTAGATTCTTCAGATTGGCCAATCTGGACTATAAACAAGTGTTAAGAGGCAAGAGTGTCAGGTAAAACAATCACAGCAGACTAAACTGAAATATGTCAATTTACTTTAACTTCCAGATAGTTAGCTCAGATGGTAAACATCTCAACAATTATATATTGACTATTATAAACCTATATAAATTATTTGACATTTACATTATCCGTATTTTGAAAACCACATCCATCCAACAAGATAAGGCCAAAAGGCCATGATTTATTTTTACTGTATATATTATGCATGTTTGTGTCTATATATACATATTTGTATTAATTTTCAATTCAATTCAATTCAATTTTATTTATATGGCGCCAGATCACAACAAAAGTCATTTCATGACACTTTACCAAAAGAGCAGGTCTAGACCGACTCTTTATAATGTTATTACAGAGACCCAACAGTTCCCGCCATGAGCAAGTTCCCACTCATTTGTGTGTATATATATGAAAAGGCATGGAGATAACTTGATGAATTATCTTTGCACAGATAATGACTGAATACAGTAGATCAGTCCGGCGATAATTAATGCTTTTGGGAAGCTTATATTACATTACATTGTCGTTGAAACTGTGTCATAAAGGTGTTTATACAACACAGTACATTTTGAGGCATTTGTCGACGGGAAAACGAGAAAGACGTCTTAACTGAAACATTTTCACACACTAATGTTTACACTTTTTAGACACATTATTGAATTATTTTTGTTGTATATGTTTTGTTGAGATGTGTGTTCCTGAGCTCTGCTACGTATACATCTACTTGCCTCACTGGGGATGAATAAAGTTATTGAATTCAATTGAACTGAATTATTATTTTGTCTACTCCATAAACCTGAAACAAAAAGACTTGAGGCTATGTTGTAAGAAAAGTATAAAATAAAAGAGATTTATTTGTCTCCTCATGAATCCCAAGCAATTCATTAAACCAATGTTTTTTGCAGTTGCCTATAACTTTAAAGTGAAACTGTCATGTGTAAGAGAAGAAATAAGACTTTCTGCTTGTTTCTTGAAGAACAAGTCCAACCACAGTAAGTGGGTCATACTTAATGTCACCATGCCTAAGACAAAAAATAACAAAAAACACAAATTAACCTTTTTTATTTCGTTTTTATAACCATTAGCTAACCTTTCCACCCAGTTTCACTGTTGTTTGTTTTATGAACCTTCACAATTTTGTGAAGCTCTGCAAAACAAAATGTATGATTTCCGTCATATGAAGAACAGCTGTTACGCCGTCACTGACGAGAAAAAAGCTGGAGCAACAGTCCTCCGCCTTATCACAGAAGATCAAAGGTTTCATCAGTATTACCATCTTCACTGTTAATGGCCATTAACCTGATCTCCCCTCAGCATCCGTCAAGGTGAGGGTAACGCAACTCAAGCAGAGGATCCGAGATAGGCTGATGAATGAATGAATCTGGGCCGGCTTCATTGAAAGTAAAGCCATGGTGGTAGTATTTGTGTTTCTCCAAACACTCTCAGCTTTGTCTGTGGATTATTATGGGCCGACATCAATGGTTTGAACCCCATATATCACCTCTTCAGCGATGGTGGCTGAGGGCGTTCTCACACACTGTGAAGGAGACATCCTGTGAAAACCAAGAGATCTGTATCGAGGCTCTAAAGTAACAAAACTGCAACGGGTCAAACTTATTTCCCTGTTGATCGAGGTAAATGTTAATGACTGCAAATCCTGTCCTGTTCATGATGTGTCAAATATACTCTTATGAGATTCTAAAATTTATGTTTGACCCCTGTAGGTTTTCATGCTGTATGATGATCTTGAGAGGGCTGAAACAGATGTTTTATGTAGTTCTTTTGTGTCTAATTGTTCTTCTTTTATATGTTGTGTTTTCACTGAGGAACCATGGCAAAGACAATTTACTGTCACCTGCAGAGAGACAGACATTAAATTTTTGCTTATTCTATTTCTAATTATTCCTACATGGAACATTTGGAATAAGACTGCCATGTAATGCAGTTTCTTCATTACTAAAGTTTTGCACCAAGGTAAATTTCGCTGTTGTAGTACTTTAACTAGGCAATATTTTTCTGTAAAATTACACCCAGGTGGGTGTCCTGCTTGGTTGGCCTTATCATATGATCACATGACATCCCTGCATTCATGTCTGAATCACAAAGTGGGGCTGCAACAGTGAAACGTGCCCCATTCTTACTAATTGAAATACTGTAGACCCTATTGCCCAAATGTAATTATAGCATCAAGTATGGGCACTAGAGGAAACAGCAAGAAACAAATTGAAATTTAAGAGTGAAATACAAACTGTCTCCAGCAGTGCATGAGTGCTCATAGTGCCCACAAGACCTGGCCTGAAAAATCTGGTATGCAAAAGAAAAAAAAAAAACATCCCGGGATGTTTGAATTTAATTTTTAACCAAGAATTGAAAAAGAAATATTTTATTTTTTACATTATTTTGGACACCTCTATCTCAGCAATTTATATTCTTTCCTTACATCTACACATTGGGAGGAATTTAGGATTAAAAAGGACGGGAGGAGCCAGGGGTCGAATCACCTGCCCTACAATTTATCAACAACCTGCTCTACCAACTGAACTACATGAGGGTGGAGGAGTCGGTGCTAAGCTCACAGGGGCTCTTGCTAAATAGTTTACACATCTGAAAAATAAGCATTAAAATTAGTGCATTTTGTACATTAAACTGTGCCAGAATCTGTCAGATATAATAAGAAAATTTTAATTTTACACAGAAAATTCGGCATTGTGGCACATCGTTAGCACTGTCGCAGGGTAGAGCGGGTTGGGGGCTCGATCCCCGGCTCCCCCCATCGTGTCCTTGAGCGCTATATAAGTGAAGACCATTATCATATATTATATTATTGGATTGTTAATACTTTACTGTTGGAGTTAATTGAGGTGGAGCACATTTATACTTTGTATACCGTTGGCTTGTTTAATCTCAATTAATCACACTCTAAAAGCTAATTGTATGTATGCAAAAGTGGAGTTTGGCGTATGCACTGCACGCAATTTGAAAGTGTAAAGTCGTGTTATTTGTAGGCACATTGAAGAGACCGGGTTGTTTGGCCGCTGGGTTTTTTTTGATCCCGCTATATAGTGCAGTCATTTTACACTTTTTTACACTTTTCACTTTGGACACTCAAATAAAGTACATAAAACAAATGTAGGAAGCAAAAAGAGACTCTAATTTCTCAAACTGTTACCTCAGGCTGACATCTGGGGATTAAGCTTTAACTATCATTGAAAGTTCTGTTCCCTACCTTAACAAAGAGATTAGTTCCCGCAAAGGTTAGTTTTAATTGTACAAGAATAATGAGCGCTCCATCAGCAGAGGAATATAATGACAGCTAAATACAGTGTGTAGGCTGTATCAATACACTTCTCCCCCGGCGCTGCTGTTGTGACTCCCCTCACGTTCAGAAGCTGTCAGCAGGTCGACCGCAGGGAGCTCAGAGTGCAGATGACAGGTGGAAGAGCAGAGCGGCTGCACTGGAATGAAAATGGCGCAGCCTGGACAGCATGGCGACAAAACGTTTCAAGAGGCTGGATAGTTCAGAGGATCCAGGCAAGAGATGCTATCCAGATGCCTCTTTTCAGCCTCAGCTGAAGTGTTCATTCCTTGAGTCAGTGTGTCGATCACTGGTTGTGAGTGAGGGGGAGGGAAGGAGGGAGGGAGATGTTAGTTCTGCAGTTTTTTCCAAGCTCTGGCAAGACAATGGCAGGTGGGAATGCATCGATATTAGCAGAGGCCCTCTGCGTGCACGGACACGCCATGCAAAGTTCAACAGCGTCACGCTCCTTCTCTGACTCTGCTGCTGTGTAACATTTGTGTATGGTTTCCTCCTCTGGACCTCTTAAGTAACTCTAACGGTGGGAACGTGTGCCTGCATGTTCTTATATTTGTTTTTCTAAAGCTCCTCAGGGTTTTTTTTTTCCAATAAAACATCATTACTTTGACTGGTATTAACTTTACAAACTGCTAATAATCTTTGGAAATCAAAACATTTGGATTCAGACACAACCTTGAGATGGAGCCAGTTGTTGTTCTGAGGTTAAACCCCACAACACCTGCTTCATCATTAACATAAGAAGCAGGAACAGGCTCATTTTAAGCTCTGACATAAATTAACTTGTGTCCTTCTTAATAAAAGCACAATATCTTGTTTCCGGAGGACCGCGATCCGTTGGGACTAATGCATTTTCCTCCTGCTGGAAGGCCGTGCTGCCGACGACAGAGGCGTTTCACACAAGCTGTTGAAAATTGCAGCCGCTTCTCTCATTCTTAATCCAGATATTTCAATCTTGACACTTTTATGGGTGGATAGTCAAAGGAGGGCAGAAGTTGCGCTGCCGTGGAACAAAACAATCCCCTTAGTTACAGTAGCCAGGAATTTGGCTGCGGTGGATAAACGCAGATGTGGAAGATCACGTTTCAGATGAGCGCTGATAAACCAAAAAAAAGCCCCAACAAGCCTCTGCAACAGCTCTGTGTGAAGGTATGTGCCACACTTTCCATAGGTGATCAAGTTTTTGACGACACATTAACACATTTCATCCTCTTCTCGGGACTTCCTCAAGAAAATGGATCATTAAATGGCGAGACACGGCGAGACAGCTGAAATCTTGAAATAGCTGACACGTCTGCTGTGGCTGTGTGTTTTCATCCACCTATGGCGCCCTCGCCACTAAAATCTAGTCACCGCAAGTGGATTGACCTCTCTTTGTAACCGGAGACGGAGTTGTACTTTGGAATTCACAAACTTTCATCTCTGCAGTCAAAACCTTTCATCGCAAATGGCTCAGAGTCTTGATCTGCCGTCAGTTATCTGCCAAGAAACGTAAACACTGCCCACACTTAAAGAAATATAGGGTAACAGAGACACTGAGAAACATTTTAATTATAGGAAGCTCACGGATGTTTAACGTGTTCAAGTGATTCACAGCTTCAGCCCATGAGTAGACACAGACAGTTGCAACAACACAATGAAGAATTGTTAAATTTCAGGTAAAATTGCTGCGTTCAGAGTGCAGTATTACGGCTGCAGGGGGAATATTTTTCCAACCTCTGTGTCATTATATGGCAAATGTATGCAAAATCACATATCAAATAAACAAATTAATATCCAATGCATTGAGCTGTTCTCTACTGTTAGACAAAACTTTTTACAAACGTGTAGAAAAGGTGGTTTTATTATAAAAATGCTTTATTTATAATTTAACGTAGCTGGATGAAGTGGAGCTAATTCAACTACTTTATAAATTGTTGAGTAGTTAAATGAATTACAATGCATTGGATTTTATAAGATGGCTATGTATTTCATGTGTAAAACTTTTTAAGTACCAAAGCATTAAGTACCAGAATGGTCTTTTTGGAGCTTTCAACAGCATCTCACAGTCTAGCAGAAGAAACACGACACTGACAACACCCCAAAACATCTTAGGAGGAGGTACAAATCCTCAACTTCGACTCCCAGTATCGCAGTTTACGTCCTGTTTACTATCGTCATCAGTGTCGGCTTCTTTTGCTCAAAAGACCATCTTTGTCGAACCACATAGCTTTAGTTGCCCAGACTGCAGAGTTCTCCAGAGATTCAGTGTTGTGCTTCCACAGAGTCGGGGGATTCGGGACAGACTGATTTCAAAAGATCTAAATCATATCTTCCCATAGTTCAACTAGACCAGACTGTCAGACTCTGCCTGTCTGGTAAATCGCGTCGTTCAGGCTCCACACTCTGGTTTTGTAAGGCAGGATTTTTGTTGAAAATGTGTTATCTCCACGGTCAAGCCGAGATAACCCTGATGACATCATTAGTGTTACTTTTGTTGACCTGGCGAAGCTCCTCCACAGCCACCGCAACAATTATACAACTTTTTTTTACAGGATGAGTAGTGCCCCTTTCATTAGACATTTTAGGAACTGTCAATAAAGGAGGCACTGCCAAACCACCTACATCTATCTACCCACCTTTCCATTTCCACAGACACATTTCGGTTCAATAGGCTCTTAAATAAGGCACAATCACATGCACACGCCCGTCCTCATTTGTTTTCGACTGATTTCAACTGTGAGCAAAGCTGGTTTGGAGTGCTGCAGACAAGCAGCTCACTGCCTTAAGATTCCTTCTCTCCCCTCTTCCTGTAAAAGAGCAATCATTTCTTCATTAGCCTTTTATTTGTTTCTAACTGTTCCACTTCAGGGGTAACACACACAGTTTATTTGGGTACTCTTAATTACAAAAGGGAGATTGTGTGCCCTCCTCGCCAAAATGAATGTCTCTCTCAGCCTCCCAGAGGGCAACGGCAGCTTAGAGTTGGACTGTATCTGATTGCATTTTCCAGGATTGATGAAGTTATCGAAATACTGACCAGACTGACTTGGACCTTATCTCGCTTGTGTACGGTTGTGAAGTCTTTAACCTGTGTCTTTCACCCTTAAGGTGAGGAGGATTAAGAGGAGAAATGCCTTTATTTCCTATTTGTTCGTTTTTGAGATTTTGTTTCCCTTTCGAAGGAGAAGCCAGAGGGCTGTGAGCTCAGTCACGATAAATTACATTGCAGTGCTGTTTCTCTCTCCAGATACCTTCAGGAACTTTTCATTTTTCGTTCCGTTATTAAACACAGTGATAGAATTGGCTTCCCCTAGTTGATTCAGAAATGTCAGGGTTGACAACAGAAGAAGAAAAATGACTCGCTGTTTGCAGTTTACTGTCACCTTCAACATCAGATCTAAGACAAAAACACGTCCCCACATGCATGAACACAGAAATCGCCTACAACTTAAGTTCATATGAAACTAATTTGCAATAGTGACTTTCTCACTGGCAACATTTAGAGCCAATGCAGGAAGTAGTCAAAAGTGAGGTGATCAGGGAAGTGGAGACCATGCAACGTTTAACCACAGTTATTCCCTTACATAAGTGGTTTAGTTGTCTATTCTTAACTCTACGTATATGTAGTTGCATTGACCACCATATTTCTTAAAGCTCAAATCTTTAGACTTTATCCATAACATCAAATATGCATGAGCAACAGTCAAACAAATAGTAATTATTTGCTTTCTTGAACAACGCCAGACAACCATTTTCCCTCTATTTCCAGTCTTTATGCTAAGCTAGGCTAACCAGCTGCAGACATGATAGTGGCCTGGCAACATAAGCAAACACTGTCATCAAGTTTTGATTCAAATATAGTTAAACCCTGACTGGTGCACAGAGGTATCCTGTACCTCACAGCAAAAAGCTGATCGGGAAAATATGTTTTCAGGGCCATTAAAATTAACCAATTGCTTTCATTTGCCTTAACGTTCGGCTGAATTAATTCATTTTTGGCCACCAAAGGGAAGAAAACAGACACACAGCCGTGATATATGATTACCTTCTAACGTTGTTGTGGCTAACATGTTAGCAAACAGATGCTTACTTACACATCCAGCAAACACAGAGCAACGTTATCATCCCACTGGAGTCGTCTCTCAGGCCACATGACGAGTGTATGTAAAATATAATATATCTCGTTTTTAGCTCTAATTTGGTCTCCACCAACGTCTGAGAAAATATATATGTTCAACTTTCTTCAACCGTGACTAACTTTGTTTACCGTTGGCGTTGGGTGGGTAGCGTACAGTGGGTTTCTCAGAGCCCTTTTTGGCTGGAAACAGCTGCCTGCTGCTTTAAACAGGGTTAATGAGAACCTGAACCATACAATACATTTACTGTGAATCCAAAGCATGAGCTAAAATAGGCTGAAATTTTAATATGTTATTTGATTCAATGTACATATAAAAAATTATTAATGCTGTTTTAACCATAAATACCTTAATCATGACCAGATATTGCAGGGAAGTGAAAAACTGTGAATATTTAGCAGTTACCTTCAGTATGTTTCCCATATTTGCTCTGTATGAAAACATTGTGATGCATTTTTCAAATAAGTTTAATATGTTTATTTTGTTGATAAAAAAAAGGTGTCCGGGCAGCATGTTGTTTCCCCCCAAATGTCTTCAGCTAATTTAGGAGAGACAGTTTCACATTCCCACGCTGATGCATGGACATGTAAACATCGATACTGATTTCCTGGACAGTAACATTCTTGATATCCATCCAAAATCTTGGAGGACTGCTAACAGGCCTTAAATCTCATCCACAATTGATTATGGGCATCGAACTCAGTGTACATTAATTCAGTTTACGGCCATTAAAAGAAGAAGAATGCTTGGGCTTGCAAATGGCAAACTACGACTGTCAACGGCATGATGTATGGTAGCTTATTATATTCCCCTCATTATGATTAATAACATAGGAAGGAATCCTCCATTCTTGTCGAGATGGAAAATGTAATTAGCCGCCTTGGCTGGCGTTGCAGCCAGGCCTCCTCTTGGCTCCTCGCTTCCCCAAGATAAAACACCCAGTTTACAGCGGGAGACTCAGCATCTAGTGCATGAAAACCTGCAGCCGGTTACACATCACATGCATCCCTTTCTTTCTGTTTTCCCAACATCCTTTTCTCTAATCGAGATGTCAGTCTATTTATTTCACGAATTGTTTATAAGCTGTGTTTGGACAAGGGCTGCTGATTTTAAGCTGACACGAACCTCGTGGTATGAATTATTTCTGTTCTTCTTTCGAAGAGGTAGTGAGAAATATCAATAAGAGGTAAGAGGTTGTGGTTGTGTGTCTAATGATGATCGCACACCAGAGGTCATAGTTTACCACTGGGCAGAGGTGTGTGAGGGGTGGGCGGAGGGTTGGAGCGGGGTGATGGTGGTGGTGGAAGTGAGTAATGGCGAAGAGCAATGGGAGGGCATTCTCATCATTTCTGCTGCTACACCTGCAATCAGCACCTATGAGACTGATCGAGCTAAACATCAATTAATGCAGTGATATCCTCCCGGAGACCCGGCTCGCTCTCACCTGGACTCACAGCAGCAGCCTCCTGATTACAGTAATGATTCTGTTCAACCGAGAGACGCTGATGGAAGACGGTGTTTTAGTGCTGTGCTGGGCTCTCCATGCGTTTAGCTTTTTCTCTTAATCAGAGTGTAGTACAAAAGATATGATAACAGATTTCATTTGCTTCATAGATTGATGCAAATCTGCAAGCGCACGGGGGTGGAAAGAAATCTCTGTTCTGGTGTGTTGGACAGGATGTTTGTTTAAACCAGGATAAAAACAAGACGTCCTGGGTTTGTTTATGTCTTTATTATTCTTAAAAATAACTGAAGACCACGGCAGATTTCATTCACGAACAAACATCCTTGTTGCAAGGTTATGAAATAAAGAAGTGACACTCAATGTAATCTGATTGGAGGAAACATTTCAGTCAACTTTATTAGTTTTCAGCCAAAATGAGATAACCACCATCTGAAATATGAGACAGCTTGAGTGATGAAAGTAAAGGTTTCTGCTCCGATACCTTAACTGTTAAAACATTTTACATTGTTAAGTCATAATGATGGTTGCTGTTTTTTTTGTTGTTTTGTTTGCTTGTTTCTAAACTTCTCAGTTTGAAGTCATTGCTGTAGTTGATAACAATGAAATAATAATGAAAATAATTGTTGTTGTTTCTCTGAAGCAAAGGCAGGAAAGTGTGCTGTTGTTCAAAGGGAGGGGGTCGAGGTGGACGTTTGGCCTTACAAAGCATCTGACGTTGACGCCAAAGATAGATCTCCAACAACTGCCAACGCTGGTTTCTTTCAACCATGACCACAATCTTTTACTCTCCTAAACGTACCCAAACCTAAGTTATGTCATGTATTTCATTGTTTTCATATATTGTTCATATCATCCAGGTATGAGGACTTGGTGAGCATGATGTGCAGCCAATAGGGGCAGAAAATGTTTTTGGAAGCAACAGGTTTGCTAGACAAGAACAATGATTCTGGATGGTACTGAAAACCCTGAATTAAGTCCATTGCCAACAAATTCTCACTCACAAAATCATAATAAGGTTTGGTTAGGGTTAGGCAACTAAAACACTTGCTTAAGGTTAGAAATACTGGACTGAAAGTAATGACGAATTACCTATTTGTTCCATGTAGCTGTAGACCTGCTGCCATTTGGCCAGTCAGAGTGACCCTGAACCCCTGCCTGCTTTCTCCTTGGAAGTCGTTTTGGGTAAAATGACTAAATTGCCAGTGATGGCATGTTGGACTACGAGACACAACAATGCAAAGAAAGCCAAATAGCTTTATTTACAGTAACTGATATTCAGTTTAGCCACACTGGCTCATACTGTGAGTGTAGCTGAAATGTGTCACTGTTGTTGTTGTTGTTACTCTGCTCATGGATGTCTTTTTGACATAGTCAGCTCGTACTGGATTCAGAATCAGATCACATCCAGAAATAGATATGAACAAACAACAGAATAAGAATACACAAGCAGGAATTAGAAACTGAGCATGAAGTCCTGTGGTGTGAAGTCCAAATAATTACTGCAGTTAACACCTTGCTGGATCCGCAATCACATCTGCCCTTATTGGCCCAGATTCAACCCCCCCCATCAGCCCCTTCCTACTGCCTCAATAAAGAAAATATAAAGTGTGTGTGTGCGTGGACTGACCAACTCTCCTATTAGAGGAAAAAACACCAACAGCAATCGACTAACAGCAACTTGAGATGGCGGTCTCTCATCCATCACTCTGCGTGTTCGCGGACGCCATATGAAAACACAAACAAGCAATCAATTGTTTTGCGCACAGCTTGGGGCCTCCTAATAGAGCACATTTATCTGACGCCGCGGTGGTAGCCCCTGCAATACTTTAATTTGTGAGACATTATGTTGAGTTAATGCCTACCAGGTTGCCGTTCAACCGGGGGGACTTGGCAGATTTGGCGCCGTTGCGAGAGCCGGCCTCGTGCTGTATTGCACTGGGACGTGATGATGTAAATGATCTCACCCGCTGTATCTTTAATGGGTCGTGAAATGAATTTATGTGGGAATATTTGCAGAGGAATATTGCATTGTATCATGGAGTAATTAGAGAGCAGGAACTGCGCTGCCCCGTACGAAAAGAAGCTGCTGTACGACGGTCGGCCCCCTGTTTGTCCTTCAACCGCCCCTGTGATTGGATGAGAGAGAGAGCCTGGTAGAGAGAGAGGGAGAGAGGGAGGGAAGCCAGGCTCTCCAATAATGATGCGCCCTCAGGCCTAATGTGCCATCTCTCTCTCTCTCTCTCTCTCTCTCTCTCTCTCTCTCTCTGTCCTTGCTCTGGTCTAGTAAACACACACACACACACACACACACACACACACTCACACACACACAGCACACACACACACACACACAGCACACACACACAGCACACACACAGCACAGTACAAGCTTCATTCTTCCTCTCAGATGTGTGCGATGCCAACAAAGAGTTCATTTATGAAAGCCTGTTTTTCCTTCATGTTGCAAATAAATTCAACCTTAAACTCATTATTTGATTTCTGGAACAGAAACAAGGATCCATACTATGAGCGGGTTTTTCATTTTTTCAATTAAACGACCTCAAAACCAGATAATTTTTTGTGATGTTGAGTTTTGAATGTTGAGTAGAGCCTTTTTTAAATTTTATTTTGGTTAATTCACTTTGGTTGAAGTGATAGTGGAGGATAAATACCCCAAAACCAACGGGGGAAAGCACACGTTTATAGTTTTTGGAAAATATTATTAAGCTTTCTTATTGTCCATTTGTCTTATAATGATCACCAACTTCAGGTCACACCACTGTTAACACACTGCCAGCATTACTGTCATTTTAAAGGGGCCTCAGCTGAAAAAGGCTGCTGTCATTTTGTCTTTAACTTCTTGATATTTGTTCCACAAATAACACATTGCCTCCACTGGGTTAATGAAAAGGGAGACAAACTCTAGTTGGTGATCATCATTAAAAACATAATTCTACAATCCTAATTGCCTGCATTAGAAAATCCCCAGTATAAGTCTTTTTTTCCATCTTCACAGACCTCATATCCCTGTGATGAGTTCATGCTCCTTCATATAATGTGGCTACATGAATATGATCTATGAATTCGGCTTTGCATGTCTTTTGGCCTGTAAAGGAGATTAAAATGGATGACCTACAGTTGCTCATCATCATCACCTAAATAACAACTCGTATAAAAATCGCCCAAGTTATTTTCAGAATAGTCTTTTTCCCCCCTCGAATAGCTTAAAATGGAACTTAATTGAACCCTGTGGAGGATTGAGATTGTTGTTACGACTAATTAAAACAGGAAAATACAAAAAATATACATCAGTCTACAAAAGTAACAAAGGCATTAAAAAATAAAAAGTGAAGAAAATATATGCAAATACATATAAAGGTTTGGCAGAATTGAAACACACATAAACAAAATAAAACTGACACTGAATATGAATGAATAAGAAAATACATGAACAGAATATGATGCGGATGAAGGATAAAACTAAACTGACCTGAATCAAGAGTAAAATAATAATAATAATAAAATAAACAGATGCCATGTTACTTCAGTGTGCCTCTTCATTAATGATTAGCCTACTTATTAATAAATACTATTAAAGTATAGATGTATGTCAGATAACTCATAGAGACATGAGTGGGTTTACCCTCCATTACATCAGGATATCGTTCATGTACACTTTTATTTGGAGGCAGATGTCACCCTCCTCTCCCCCCCCCCCTCTCTCTCTCCAGAATCGCCTCCGGCCATCCTCCTGCCCGCTGGCCGGGGTTGGGGAGGCTGAGCTCGGCCTGACAGGCGGCTGGTGGCTCTTCAATGCGTGGAGGAAATTAAATTACCGCTCCTGTTGCCCGCTTTGTAAACAAGACAAAAGCCAATGATACGGCCAATTACACTTAAATACGACGCATGTGTACAACAGGCTCTCAGAGCAGCCCGTTTTTAGTCTGTGGAATCAGGGATGGGGAGGAGGATAAACAGACTGAGCAGCCATCTTTTGTTTTTATTTGTCCTGTTGAGATTTGTCACAGATTTAGCGTTTTTATTTCTGTCTTTAAGTTTATCACAGCAGTGTGCACAAAACCGGAGCAGCCTTGAGAGCGAGTGAAGTGAAAAAGGACATAAAGACATTCAGCCTTCAGTGGCTGCATTAGGCCAAATCAAAGGTTTCAATTATAGGCGATATCAACTTGTGCAAAATATGCACACAAAAAAACAGCCTATTTTAAATTACTGTGGGATACAAAAAATATGTAATTCATGAGACTTGAGAAAAACACCATCACTGAAAGTTAAAAAGACCTAAAGTATTTACAGTTAGTAACGAAGCAGGAAGCAGTCTGACGCTCCTGATCAACCCAAAAATAATGAACATGTCCCTTTGCAGTGGTGCATCTTGCAGCAGTTATGCAGCTCTGACTCCTGCAGACAAAAGAGAAATGCATATTAAAATCTATGAGGGTTATTGATTGGTTAAATAGTATTGATTGAGAAAATATGAATGGCTTAATTGCAGACATCCTGTAACTGACTTAACATCTGTTGCGAAATTATAGTTAGAATTCAGAGCCCACACTGCTCATTTTAGGATAATAATAACAAGAACAACTACAGTAATAATGATAATAATAGCCATAATAATATGTATTTTCTATACAAAAAAGAAACTGATCACATTGACAGTCGTCAGTTTAAAAAAAAGAGTCTCATTTCCTCTCCAAAAATCCTCCTCACACTCTGCCCTCACAGTCTCACAATAAACCCCCGATGAAAATGGCGATCAGAGTAAATAAAATAGATGGTCTTTATCAAAGTAAATTAGATTCAACTAAATAGTTCACCGGAGGGGCAGAGCAGTTCCTGTAATTCACTTTAAGGTTCACCAACTTACTCAATAAAGCTCTGGCTTGGAATCTAACTGATGTCTAATCGATAGGTTTATCTGAGGCAAACAGCTGAGAAGAGCAAAATGAATCGGTTTGCATTTAAAAGGAAAAGATAAATTCGAGAAATCTGACGTCGAGTGATGAAATGACGAGTTTTATTTTTTTACCTTTTTGTGTCGATTTTTCAGGCTGAATTTACAAGAGAAAAAGTTCAGAGTGAAACACCAATTTTCTTTTTTTTTTAATTATCAACATAATATTAATAAGTTCAGTTAAATTAAATTAAGGCTGTATAATAATACTAGCCAATAATAATAACAACAATCATAATAATCATAATAATAATCATAATAATCAAATCAATTTTTGTTTTTTAAATTACCTGTTTTCCTTGCAGCCCATGAGGCCTCTAACGCTCAGTGCAGCAACATGACATCCCTCCATCCTCCCAGTCCCAAGCTGCATTTCAGCGATTTCTCCTCTCTTTTTTCACTGTTTTTACCCCCCCACCCCCCCACACACCTCCTCCTCCTCTCCACCCCTCTCCTCCTTTCCACTCCGTCCAGTTTCGAGTCGTCTGATCCGGGCAGGAGGCGCCAGGTTTTCCCCTGAGGGGAGGCGAAGAGTCAAGGACTGAACCCTCCAAATGCAGAATAATGTAATTCTACACTCTCAGTAAAAATGGTTCCACAGTGCAGAATGGTTCTTTGTGGGGTTGCAGTGGATCCCAGAACCCCACACTCTGAGCAAAAAGGAACCTGGCAGACAACAGAAAGGTGATTCTTCCTCCATCACAGAACCCTGGTTGTTGTACACTCTGAAGAAAAAAGGTTTCACAGGTTGCTACAGCAAAAATAATGGTTCAGTGGTCCAAAAAAGTCCAAACTTGTTGAAACAGAAGAATGAAGTACACAGAACTCCTCTGTCATCTGTTTATTTCCCTTAAATGTTTTTTTTGGCTGCTCTGCACTTATCAGACAACAAACATAAGGGCCATAAGGGCATGTGGGAAAACTGTTGTTATAACAAGAAATGCACTTTAGTTTGTTTTACACCGATTTTAAAGGAACTGTAAGTAAGAATGATTTGATTCTGCAGAAGCCTACTGAACTGGCACCACAGAGAACCTGAGAGATTGTACATTTACCTGCTGGTATTTAATCTGGGAAGAGGTTATTTAAAGCGTGACTCATGGGGGGAATTTTATAGGCTCCACTAGTCCACTATTTTTAGACTGAAAAATAGGTCAACAATGATAAATAAGGCAGTGTTTCCCCACCAGAATCTTTTTTCCTGATGGTGTATAGAAGCCTTTGAAAGAGCATTTACAGACGACACAGATAAACCACTCATTCAACAGTTAAGTGAACAAATATTGAAGAATAAATAAGTGAATGATGGTACAAAAAGAAGTATTGAGAACCACATTTTTTTGTAACAAAGACGGTTCCTGGAGTTTCCAGGTCGAACAAGCCCCCCTTCCCGGACCACTGGACCCTGTTTTTTCTGGGTGTATCCTCTGAAATTCAACCTAATAGCAGCACAGAGCCCAACAGGGCCTGGGAGGGAGGAGGATGACAGGCTTCATCACACTAATCTCCGACATCCTTGATTGCAGAGGCAGTTTTTCCCCCTCCCCAGGTCTGGGATCATTTCAGCTGTCAATTGTAATGCGTCCGTTATCGGACAACTTAGCGGCTAGACATCCATTATCGGACACCCAGTTTTTTTTGTTGTTGTTTGTTTTTGTTTTACTTTGGCTTAAAATTTGGACTCCACAAACAACCAGCTGACAGCATGTGAAGGAGTTTAACAACGCGTGTCCGTTTTTGTTGATACATATTTTTGGATTAAATGTCAGCTCGTTCTGGTGTTTCAGTGCGCAAGAAGTGAATTAAAAACATTAAAACATTGTCCGATGATGGAACTATCTGCATGAAAGACAAGCCTCGTTACATCGTCACATCACTACACGCAGGCTACACGAATAAGAAACAGACACTTTGTTTCCTCCATCATCAGAAACAATTAGTGGACAGTGAAGTCCAAGGAAGCGTTTTCTATGATGAATTGTGAAAAAAACAAAAACAATGAGCAATAACAAAGAGGCTTTACACAAACTAATGACACAAAACAACGTCTAACAATATTAACAGCACCAGCAACAGCAGTAACAGGCTTAATCGTCTTCATAATGATAATACTGCGAGCCACTAGCCCAGTGCTGGGAAGTAGATTTACTCAAGAACTGTACAACTTTGAGGTACTTGTAGTTTACTTGAGTATTTCTTTTTAACACTACTATGCTTCTTCCAATCCACAACATTTTAGAAGAAAATATTGTACTTTTTGTTCCACTATATTTATATTTATTTATATGACAGCTGTAGTTACTCACTACTTTGATGAAAATGTTTTTTGTCATATAAAACACTCGATCGTCTTATAAGATATGAAGGATTATACATTAAATATAGTTGAAGATGAGTCCATCCTAAGTGGGGACAACATTAGAAAAGTGCTCACACATTATTCTATCAATAATAATTATAATACAGTCCATCACTTCTTATTTCTTAACATGTTTTATAATAAAAGAAATAACGTAAATATTCTGATAGCATATGCCTATATAATCTAGTCTAAATACATTGAATGTCTGAATTGAATACTTGATGCTTTAAAACTAGTCAGAGAATCCACAGTTCTGATTGGCTGAGACGTTCCTGTACGCACCTGTGAGTCTGCGTAAAGGTGTGACTCAGACATACTGAAGCTGCACGCGTTCATTTACTAGAAATAGCACGAAGTGATCGGTCGCCTCCAAGGAAGCGAGAACTGAAAATACTACTAGTAGTACTAGTTATTAGTATGTATTTGTCGCCTCAGCATACAGCCTCTGCCCGCTCATTACTTATCTTTACATGCATTTTTCTGCCTCTTATTTTTTCTGTTCATTTTAATTCGGTGTGTAGGTCCCTGGGCCCCCAGATGAAAGCTAACCCGACCGGTAGGTCGCTAATATATCGGGGAGGCAACTGTGACAAATTCCTTTTGTCTCCGCTTTGCTGGTACTTTATTACCCAGACGAGCAGCATGGCCTGGAGATAACGATTCATCACGCACAGCCGGCAACCATAGACAACGCCTTTGGGCAAAGTCAGCGAGGGGCTTTCATATTGAGGGAGAGGGTGTGTGTGTGTGTGTGTGTGTGTGAGAGAGAGAGAGGGAGGGGGGGGGGGGGGGGTATACCTTAATTGGCAATAGGGTTTTATTGCATTAGTAAAATTGCTGATTACAATCCTGCACAGCATCACGTCACGTTTGCATTTAAAACCTATAGGTAGACTTCCTATTGGCCTACTTTATTTGGCAACCCACAATAAGTCAGGGATCTTTATTTAAATAATAATAATAATAATTAAAATCCCCTCATGTTTTGCAACTATAGCTTATTAGATAAAATTCTAATGGTGCTTGTGGGAAAAGTGGGTCATTGCTGCAGCAGAAAGAGAGATGTCTAAGAATAGAGCAAAAGTGGACTAATGAAGATACTTCCACAAGCATTTAGAGCAGGAAAACAGGGAGCATAAGCAGTTCATACCAATAATTATATCATATATCCAGACAACACATGTACGGTTTGGTTTGAAACATGTTTAAATAACATTTTGGCTGAATATTATGTCGCTGAATCTTTCTGGTGTTCCAAACAAGACATTTATCAAAAATGTGAAAAACCCCAAATACTTTGATTTTTAAAAACTGGATGAATAATAGCTTCAATAAAAGCACACAATCATTTAGCAATTATTTTGTTCTGCTCAGATGTGTTTAGAGGTACAAATGTAAACTGCAAACAGATCATATGATGAGTAATTTCATGGAGTTAAAGGTGACATATCAGTCTGAAGAGTCCCAAACTGCACGTTAGACATCAGATGACTTTTAAAAATCATTTGAATTCCCTTATGCTTCATTATAATATTAGCTCGTGGGAACTAATCACAGTGAACGGCCTAAATTGTTGAGAATAATGAAACAAGACACTCGGTGTCTTGTTGAGTAAGCTCGGCTTGTCAGGCTCAATAAAGACAACTCGGATATTGCTCCTGATGATTGGAGGTTTACAGTTTTACTATTGTGTTCAACATGTTGGCAAAGAGCCTCATTCATGCACATGCAGGGCCTCGCCTCGTATCAGCAGGACACATAATGGAGAGGCTTCAGTGAAATTTCCTGCGTCATGACATGTGAGTTATACTCAGTCAGATGTCATCCAGTGAAGGTTTCCACAGATCTGGGACATGTTTGTCATTTTAGTATGAAATGTGTTACAATTTTAAACGTACAATGTTTAAAATATTAGTGCTCCGAGCTTTGTGTCTCAGTTTGGCCAAATGTAATAGATTTAAAAGAAGATGAATAATAAAAAAAGGAGTTGATAAATGTGAGATCTTCCAAATTAAGATGGAGGTTAATCTCACTGTTGTCGCTGGCTACACGTTGGCCCAGTTAAAGAGTGTTCTGCTGTGCTTCTTCTAACCAGACAATAATAGAGAATCATGCAACTCCAAACTAAAACTGATAATGAACATCTCTCAGTGACTTTCATTAGAGGCAGTCATCAAACGCTCAGCCTGGTCTAACATGAACACTTTAAAGGGTCTTTAAAGGTTTGGGACTCCCCTACATAAAAAGTAATAACAAGACATAACAGACTAACCCCATAAAGTGTGAAAGTCAACAGCACGCTGGTGCTCCAATCAGCCTAAAGTAATTTATTTACTTTACCCTGAGCGCGTACATATACATAAATACATTTAAACACAAGCAGTTTGGCTGCTTCATATTATCACATTGCATCCAAGAGAAAATTGTCAAATTAAAGCAATACATAAACAGCTAAACATAATAAGATAACGTTAGTTCAAATATATACAGTAATACAGTGTCACAGAATAGAAGTGCTCTGTGCCATAGCAGCACTTAACTCTCCATTGAACTGGGAACTAACCTTCACTGAAAGTCTGAACATTTTGTGACACATTGGCTTCAGATCCTAAAGCTGAAACAGCAGATTTTGTTTTTTTGCAGGACATGAAGGAGTTTGGGAAGCCCTCTGTTGGCGCGTATAAACATCTTGGTTTGTGGCTCTAAAGGTGACGCACAATCAGACATCACGTCCCTGCCGCTGACATCACCAACGGGGAGAGATGTGTTACCCCAAAGAGGCTTTCAAACATTATTTTCCGCCTTCCGGCCCATAGATCTTCCTGGTTTTGCATAAACGGCCAATTACCTTGTCAGTAAGCTGATCTGAGGCTCAGTGCATCCTCTCGTCCCTATTCATTTTATTGTAACGCGCAAATATAAACAGGCCTAATAGCAGCTACACTGGCGCTGCTCTCGTCCCCGCACCGTTATTGATATGGCCTTGAATTCACACAATTGATTTTTATGCTTCCCTCTAGCCACCTTGTGCAGTTGAGAGATATCTTTATTCGCACGGAAAGTGAAATAAGTGCGTAATAAAACGGTGATATATTAAATTCGTTTTTCCCCGTGTCGCGCTTTTATTATGAGCCATTTTTCATTTTTATTGAATTGAGACCCTGGCGATCCGCGTCGACGCTCCGGGCGGAGAAAGGTTAAATAATTTGTGCAAATCAGCAACGCCGCGTTTCACATTTGGCTTCGTGATCTGACTCCAGCTGCTATTTATTTGTTTAATTATCCATCCATCCATCCATCCATATATCTATCTATCCATCCATCTATCTATCTATCTATCTATCTATATATCTATCTATCTATTATTTTCCTTTCATTTTGAGATGCAAAGCCTTTATTTTGCTCCTGGCTCTGTACGTTGTTTCTCATACAGGCTAAATATCGGTTGGTTTACATTTCATTACTTTGTGATAATGCACGTTGGAATGGGCCTATCAGTGCCTTTAAATCAGGCCCATACTCTGCACACTTCCCGTCAATACCAGTGGATTTATGGCTTCATTGTGTGTAACAGTGCAACAGATTATTGCTTCACACACACACACACACACACACACACATAAATCTGGTCCAGTATTCGTTGTGTCTTGTAGGACATGGTGTACTAATGCCTGCCTTTTAAAATAAGGGGTTGGCATTCAGGCCCATTCTGCAGCAAGATCTGCTTCTGGCCATTTCGTCTAATATTCGCTCAGTGCTCATTGATCCGAATATTGGTGGTCCCTGAACTGGGGTACTGGGGAAACTCTAGGGGTCCTTGGATGAGTTATATGGGTCCATGTGGCTGGTTTAATTGCACAGACAGTACAGCAGACATAAAAAGAGACACCCGTGTTTCATTGCTGCCTCGAAAACAAAATGCTCACCTGGTGTCAAGTTCTGTCCTAAATCAAGTCCAACAGCAGGAGCCCTCTCAGGTGGCAGAGAGCTCCCAAACAAAATCTTATTATAGAGGATTCTCCAGTGGCCTACATGAAGACTGCGACCCGTTATATCACGTTGGGCTTTCATTTAAAACATTAAACAAAAACCTGATATGAAGAGTCTCAGAGAGAAAAATGGACATAAATAATAAAATGAACGGAGCGTTTACAGTGACAGACTCATAAAAAACAATTCATAAATCAGATTTTCTTTTTGTGACTGCATGGCTTCAATGATTGACCTTGAATGAATGAATTAAATGATTAACCTCAGTATCTTTTAACATGTAGACGAGTATTGACGCGAAACTGTTTGGAAACCGCTTGGCTCGAGCCTCCAGCGCCACTAAAAGGCACAAAACCTCCTGTTTACAGCTGCAGAAAAGAAAGAAAGCTGCGGCTTCTTTAAGACATCCGAGCAAAACAACTGCCCTGCCGAGGAGGAGGAGGAGGGAGGAGGAAGGGTGGGAGGGAGGAAGGGAGAGAGGGAGGGAGGTTTGGCTGGATGACCGAATGGCAGCTTTTACGCAGAGGGTTGTCTCACCTGCTGAAACGCACTTCACCATTCAGCACAACAGAGCCATCTTTCGCTCTCACCTCCAATTAATATCCACGCCTGCGAGGTCGGCGCTTCGTTTTCGCCTCTTTGGGTTTGTTTTGTTTTGTCTGCTGCTTTATTTTGATGCTACGAGCTTGGGTACCCTACCATGCCCTCTATGTATGGATCGCCTCAGCCAGAGTAGGCGAACAAAGCGCATCAAGCCTCTCCAGAGAACTGCCTCCCCCCAAAAAATCACGGATTTTTGTCTGTAAGTGCTCAGGATAACCATTTGGCATCTTCGGTTGTTTTTTCTTGCTGTTAGGCTGCCGCGTGTGTAGTTCACTGGGAAAGAACACGCTGTTAAAGATGGATACGCTTTTTCTTAGTCCGATGGAGAAGCATTTAATTTAGGGAACACCCGATCCCGCTGCTGGACAAAAATAATGGCAAAATTTTGGATAGCGCTGGAGTCGTTGTTGGTTTCCTGGGAGTAGAACAGGCCTGTGTCGATGCTTGAAAACAAAAAACAGCCCAATACTGCAGCGCACATTCAAACATTTCATTTCCCAAAGCGTGAATTACTATATGACAAAAACACATCCGAGCACTGATAGAACAAACTGACAAACACGCCACCGACAACAGAACTATGGAGCACACCGGGATCGAGGAGGTGAACCAGACGCACCAGCAGCAGCATGAGCCCATCAGCTTCGGGATCGACCAGATCCTCAACAGCTCGGACCAGTCCAGCGGCTGCATGCTTCCCAACCGGACCGGCGACCCGGATTACGCGCTGGCCTCCAACGTCTACAGCAACGGGTACAACGGCGTCTACAACCCGGCCTGCTCCATGGCGGCGGCGGCGGGTCTGGCCGGCTCCTACAACGTCAACATGAACATGAACGTCAGTATGAACATGAACGTTAACGTGAACTCTGGCGGCGCCGGAGGAGTGATCCGGGTGCCCGCGCACAGACCAATGCCGCCGCCACCCGCCGCTGCAGCGCCGCATCCGCCCCCTTCCACGCATCCGCCGGGCATCGGACCCGGCATCCCCTCGGTGCCCGGGATGGGGATGGGGAATGCGGCAAACTTCACCTTCCCGTGGATGGAGAGCAGTCGGAGGTTTGCCAAGGACAGATTAACAGGTAAACATAGTTTCTTGGTGATCCTGCAACAGCTGTAGTCTGATGTGTGTTTCCCGTTAAACCAGATGAAGGATTATATAATCTGCAGAGTTCCTTCATGCACCTTCACCTGCATCTCACACAAGAATAAAAGAGCCCAAAGACTAAAGAGAGAGTAGAAGCACGACTGCACGCGCTCCTCGGGGCCTGACAGGTGCGCAGACTTTTTGAGTCATTTGAGTTAAAAACAGGCCCTGAACGAGGCGGTGCGCGCGCTGAACTGGGCCTGATAGCTGATTTCATCTTTAGGTTGTAATCTATAATGTGCACACACACACACACACACACACACACACACAGTCGCTTTTATTAAGGAGGCGCAGTCTGATGAACGAGTGCAGAGATTGGCACGGACATGCTGATGAATCAGTATTGGACCATCACTCTCCATTTACAGCGGATGACGGATAACGACGTTCCCCGTCTTTTCATGAGGATGAATGATTTCTTTTTTTTTTTTCGTCTGCGAGCCAATTGAGAAAACAGGAAGATGAGTCATAATAGTAATAACATATGGCAGGTTAAAATCTGCATAACAGGATAATAAGTGTCCTCTTATTATTATTATTATTATTATTATTATTATTATTATACATTTACAATGTTTGCCCCTACGAGTAATATAGCATTTTTATTCCAATCTAGAGATACATGTGACCCAAACGCCTGAGTTATGTGAAGCCCACACAAATGAGTCGGCATAATTCACATATTGTAAACTATTGAACACCTCACACTCATCTGGTTCACTTCCACTGGACTTATGGAGTCCAGACTGAGGTCTTCGTCAGCCCAGACTCTTTGCAAACGTCTGATATTAATTCTATCAGTATTAACTGCTCCGTTTCTTTCTCAGTGAGACTGTGAATATTTAGAAGAAAAGCAGGAACACTCACCTGATCGTCGCTTGTCATCTTAGTAAATGCCATGACGCAGCACTAATGCCATAATAAGAACAGCAGCTGCTCTGGATGGACTTAGAGGTGTTTTATTTAACTTGATAACCTTTAGACTTTCTCTTTTATAGAAGGTGATACAAACAAAAATCTGACAAACTAATTTCCTCCTTAAAATCAACAGAAATTACGACGCTTTAATCATTTGCTCACATTTTCTTTTAGCTTCAAACACATAAACACATTTTCATGCAGTTTTATGCTCTCTTATTATTCAGATGCTTTTGTATC
The DNA here is from genome assembly GCF_043641665.1 of Enoplosus armatus. NCBI lineage: Eukaryota > Metazoa > Chordata > Actinopteri > Centrarchiformes > Enoplosidae > Enoplosus > Enoplosus armatus. The sequence continues at coordinate 21,385,623 of NC_092189.1, read as the reverse complement.
TTACCTGTAAAAACAAAACAATCTTTCACTCAAAGACAGTTTGCAGCCTCAGAGACAAAAAGGCCCGTTTTTAATGATTTACTTTTTATTTTCCCCAGGAACACTGACTCACATTGATCAACATAACTAATAATGAGCCACTGCTGTCGCTTGCTCAGACGTTAAATCATTCATCGCTTTTGTCTCTTTAAATAAAGAGAGATGGTGTTATAATAAGTATAAAGATATGTGTTTTTAAAGATTGAGCTCTGGAGTGACAACCTGTATCTCTATTCTTTGGTATTTTATTCTCTTTATTAATGTAGTTTTCAGAGAGGGGGGGTGCTTCCTCTGGTCTTTTTATTTTCTCATGACCTCATCGTTATGAAGATGAAAATGAAGAACATCATGGATTTGCGCAGCCTCACCCCCCCCCCCCCCCCCCACCTCTCCACGCATTAAATATTCACTATTCCGTTCTTTCTGTCTGATTAATTATTAAGTAGTGGGGGACGATATGTCAACTGCAAAAAGATACAGTGTAAATAGGCTTATCAATTCTACTCATAGTCACAGAGGGCCCCTCGTTTAATTTCTCTCAGCTTTGTGTCGCTGTAATTATTTCGCAGCTTATATCTTTCCACTGTATTGATCAGGCAAAGATCAGCAGCAGCAGCAGCAGCTACAGTGGCAGCACACACACACACACACACACACACACACACACACACACACACACGCACACACACACGCACAACCCAGATTTAGCCTGCTCTGTTTCCTATAAAAGGCCGTAAATCAAATGGACTATCATCTATCCTGATGGGCAGAGGACCATTTTGAATGTTTCTTGTTTTTCTCTCCGCTGTTTCAAGTTGAAACCGGAGGAGAACGACGGCCTCGTGCAGCTTTAAACAGCCAAACATTTGGCCAAAGGCTTCCAGCTCTGGCAGCCCCCTCTTTGCAGGGATGTAAACGAAACCTGTTCAACTGCACAACAGACGTCTCTCCTTCTTCAGCCTGACGCGCGTCCTCGTGGCTCAAATTCATGTTATCAATCATGAGAAGCTGCATCAGAGGATTAATCTCCGGCTGTTACAGGAATCATTTCATCCCAATAAAACCCGTTTATTTACTGGTGGCTGTGTGCTGATCACCGGCTCCTCGCTGTGTTTACTCGGAGCTAAAAGGCAGAAAGTTATTCATTCAGTTTTCATTTTCTCAATTTATTTATTCCAAATTTCACCGCAAATTTGACGGTATTCTTCTTCTTCTTATTATTATTATTATTATTATTAGTATTAGTAGTAGTAGTATTATTATTATTATTATTATTATTATTAGTAGTAGTAGTAGTAGTAGTGAGAGTAGGCTAGTAGTAGTTGTAGTATTTTGGCGGCGTTAAAAAAATGTGACTCGATTTTACTGTATTTAAAACCTATTTTTATTTAAGCCTATTTTAAACGATGGCAATAAAAAACACGAAACAAACCAAACTATCATACTACTATAATAATGACTGAACCAACAGTAACTGTAATAAGAGCTCAAAAAGTGTTTTACAGCACACGATATGTCAAATCATTAAGTCATAATGTGACAGTTTAAATTCTTACAAATGAGTAAATGGACGATGGCCAAACACTAATCCAATAATTCAAAACATGTTGCAGACTCACACTGCTATAACAATCATAATAATAATAATAATAATAGAAGATAATGTGGATCGTTTGGGCATCTTGACAATAAACAGGACCATAATACAGCATGTGTAGCTCTAAAGGCCACGAAGCACCAATAAAAAAACATAATTAAAGCCTTTTTCCTCTCCGATAAATCTCAGTCTGGGTGTTAATGGCAGCAGAGCAGAGAAATATGATTTTATTTCCGTGTTGAAGTCGCTCCTGTCCTCGTGTTTCCACGCTGCCCTGGTTCCCGGTGTGACAGAAGACAGTGTCCCTGCCTTTTGTCCCGTACAGTGTAATAAATAGCAATATATGTTCATGTTATATTTCAATATCCCCTTTAGAATCCTTCACGGATATATTTATTAGATTGCTCCAAAGGTAATATCCGCAGTGGGGAAGGGAGGCGCTGTCACCGAGAAGTGTTATTAAGTATAGGTGGTTTTATTATGGGAAACATATTCTCCATGGTAGCATTTTATTTTTTGATATGCTTATGCTAAATTGCATTACCCAGGCAACAGATTTAGTATTCTCGCTCATTCTCTCTTTCATTTGGCGAAGGAAGAGAAAAAGTCAGATCATTTCTTTCTTTTCTTTTTCTTTTTTTTTTTTTTTCATGGGAACAAGAATTTCTCTCTGTTTTTTTAATTATAATAATTTTCCAGTTTCGCAGTTTTCCAGGCTGCTCAGGATAATGTTAATGGATTATTCTCCTTCTGAAGGTGAAAATAATTAAAATCTTAACTTTGGATTTTGGAGGGTTCCTTTTCACCACAATCACAGTTTGTCTCTTGTGTGATTTATTATCTCTACAGAAATATTGCATCACAGGAAATCTGTCTTTAATATGTTTATGTAGATGTGTGAGAGTCATTAGAAATCAAGTTTTTTCATTTTGCTTTATTACTTTTTATGTAGATATACTTTTAATACTGCAGTGAAAGGTCAGTTTAAACTCACTATTTAACACTAAAGACAAAACTGAGTGCCAGAGACAAGAAAACAGGAATATTATGGGTTATTTTCATTCATGTAATTCCATTAGAACTGAGTCTTTTGATTTGATGCTGGTTTAAAGTCCAGACGATTTTGTGCCTTTAGGAGCACACAAGCTCAAACATTACAGCATTTCTTCCTACTGCTTACAGTGCCGATAATAATAATAATAATAATAGCAATGGATAAATCTGAAGACATTTCTGATTCCTGGACAGTCTTGGCCTTCGCCTTCTGTCAAAACATTAAACGTGACTGATGCAGTATCCATAGCATCACTGTATCATGTATTTATCAGCGTTTTGCACACTGTGAGGCAAAGCGTTTCTGCAGTTGGCCAGTCCAAAGGCTCCTGCTGCACGTCGTGCTCCACTTGGGTTGCCTCTGAACGTGCTTGTATGTGCCTGGTCCATTAGTTAGCCCACAGATGGCCTGAAATAGCCGTCTAATGCAGTATTATTTAGCCAGACCTGCCGCTGGGAGCAACAACAGGCCTGCTCGCTCACAGCATGTGACCCGTAAGGCTGCACATAGTTTTGGGCAACGAGACGCCAACCAAAAAGGACCAATTACAGCGTTTAAATGTATTAGAAATATTAGAAACATCATAGAACAGTCACCATAAGAATAAGACTGGGAATCATACGTGATTTAAAAACCTGCCTTGAAGCAATAAGGTCACTATAAACTCACTATTAAGGGCCACAGAGGTGCTACAGTCTACTGTGAGCACCTTATAGAAATATCAGAAACATCATGGGAATTTTGTCACTATAAACTCATGATTAAATACCATAGATGCCTGTCTAAGTCCCAAAAGGAATATTAGAGGGATACAATTACCATTTTTACTATTATTGAGCATTAGAGCAACACATAATGTGAAACCTGATGATAATAGCGTAGGAATATTACCATAGGAGATTAAAAATAATAATGAGAGGTGGAAAAAGAAGACATGGTCACTATAAATCCAGTACAAAACACAATAAAAGGTAGGGAGTTTTCATTTCAGGCACTAAATTTGCATTGCTAATTTACACTCAGGTGATGTTAACTTTATGTGACCTACTGTAACGGCACATTGCAGCTATTCATCTTTATTTTACAAATAATTTGCTTGCGAACGCCTCAATTTGCCACTCGTGTTCAGCACCATCGGGGGACGTCGGCAGCTCCCTGGAAACGACTGCCGAGCGCATAATAGCTTCATGTTCCATTTTCCATCCAAATTGTCATCGTCTGTGCGGCAAATGAATTTTCAGGGCGCTGAAACTCTGCGAGCAGCAGCAGCAGCAGTACGTGGCCCTCGGGGGGACACCTATGCAGATGTTTTCATATTCATTTTGGCTTCTGGTGAGCTTTTCTGACAGAACAAAAACAAATAAACACCCTGTAAGACAGGAGGCAAAACAGCTTGTTGGGGAGGAATGACACAAAGATACAGAGACAGAAACAGTTTTTTTTTATCTGTTGTTGATTTCCATTTTGTCTCAAAATGAGAATGTGGCTGGGGAGCAGATCTATGGCCAAAACCGATCTCATTACATTTATCGATCTTCTGTTTACCCATGGCTGACAAAATAGACAGGATTCATAGATATTTAATGATGCAGAAGATAAGTTGTTATTAATACCCAGATACAGTGACATGTGAAAGTGAACCACCAGGCAGTGAGGCACAGATAGAAGAAAAACACAATGTGGGCTCATACAGTGGTGATGTGCAATTTATATTTTAGAAGAGACACAAAGACAAAGCAGTTGAGAAGACAGTCCGATCAATACATGTACATATGCACATATCATCTATTTCAACTAATAAATCATTCCCTCAAATTCAACATCAATTCTGCAAAAATGATGACAATATGTAAAATTGTGCATGATCAATCATGAAATATTGTTAGGAGTTGTGCTTAATGTTTGTATGGAAGATGTTTTGTGCAAAAATTGAATATCTTTGAATTTGATTGGTCTGGTGGCAAAAAATCTCCATAAATCACAAACATTTTCTTCTCCAAAATTGTGCTGTGATAGGTTGAAAACCTGCAAATAGTAAGTACTTAGATCACAAGTGCTATTGTTTGAAGTGGATTGATGTTATTATAGTGATTATTAAACCATATTTTGACCTTCATATTGTCAATGGATGACCCTGATTGTCTGATTCTGATTGGCTTACTAGTATGTGTTTGATTTATCTCTGTAACTCTGCTAGTTGTCACTTATTTTTCTAAATGGCAGATATCTCATTTTGGAGCCAAACCTTTTCCAAATGCTAACTTAAGAAACTAGCAGTAAATTGCATTAAAGTAGACTCTGTTCATCATTCAGGCTTCCTTCATGTGATTAGCTGCTATGCGTCGGCGCCTGCACAGCGGCTGCTGCTGCTGTGCTCCAGATGTGGGACCTTACTGTGTCTCCCTTTCCTTTAGGGGAGCAGGCAGAGGAGAGCCGAGTCGGAGAGGCCACAGGGGGGCCGGGGGCTGCCGGGTCCCTCTGTCCTCTCCCCAAGGCAGACATCGGCAGGGTCCCCGTCTGGAGCACTGTGGAGACATTAGCCAAATGCTATTACCCTGAGCTCGCTCACCTGCGAGACGGCAATGGCCTTCTAGACTATCCTTTCCCAAAGGGGGCTTGCCCAGGTGAGTCACCCCCTCCACCCACCTACCACCTCCCCTACCTCACCCATCTGTGTCATAGCTGACTTTTAAGTGCATCCTTCCTGTGCGTGAATGTAGATGTTGAATAGTATTTTTGTATGGCTAACAAAGGCTAAAGCAGAGGTTTAAATCTTGATTTGTGCTGATCTTTTTGTCATGATTTAACTCTACAAGGACAATTTATAGCCAGCTGCAAGCGATATCTTTTCTTGAATTGTTTTTGGAACTGATGCTGCATATCCCAGCTTTCTAAACGTCTCTCTATGACTTTTCCTTGGACTTCCTCTCTGCACAAACCAGTGTGCTGTTTGGTTTTCAAAATCTGGCAGGGGAATATTAGTTGTAATTACATTTATCTTCTACAATTGGCAGCTTCTGGGCCTTCTCTTAGACTCCCCAAACACACTGGCTTTTCCAGAGTTAAGACAAAATGGACAATAATTGTATCTACTCAAGGACTGGAAAACAAAATTGTGTTTATAACATGAGCGTATACAAACAAAACCTCGAGGGAAATAAGTTTATATTTCAGAAGCACAGATCATTCCAGTTTAGAAATCGAAATAGCTACTCGCACTAACAGATTTTAATCTTCAACCCTTAAAGTCCAAACACCTCACAACATTACTAATGCTAACACGTCCTTTTTAAAGAATGTCTTGCACGATGCTGAAGGCTACAATCCACCAAGTGAATTGCTTAAGAATCATCAAACAAAGTCAAATAAATCCTCTTTTTTTTTTGCCCGTTTCAGCCGCCCTCTCACCCTTCTCCGTGACCCGTCGCATCGGCCACCCTTACCAGAACCGGACGCCGCCCAAGAGGAAAAAGCCTCGCACATCCTTCAGCCGGGTGCAGATCTGCGAGCTGGAGAAACGTTTTCATCGGCAGAAGTACCTGGCGTCGGCCGAGCGCGCCACCTTGGCCAAGGCCCTGAAGATGACAGATGCACAAGTCAAGACCTGGTTTCAGAACAGACGGACAAAATGGCGGTAAGATTGCAGCGGGGTGCTCCTTTACTAAAAGTGCTATCTGGTGCGGATCAGTGTCCTTTACTGGTGTGAAAGTGGAGAATAGTAAAGCTACAGCATCATAATTATCTCTTCCATGTGCCATGTTTTCCTCATTTCTATCTCTGACAATCTACTTACACAAAACAAAGAGGCCGTGGTGGATTTTTCAGAAGTTGTTTGTCTTCATGAGGGCAGGACGTTCACTCAGAGGAGCCACTCCTTCCAATCTTTCTTGTGCCATAAATTGACAGCACTGAATGGGTCTGTGTTTTGCTCTTTGATCCAAAATGCTTACCGATGTTTTACTTTAAACACAGGTAAAATGGCCCGCAGCTGAAGCATTCGAGGCGTCGTACAGCACAACACCTATTTTGCTTAGCCTAGCTGCCAGTCGAGGCCAGTTCACTTGACCAAGCACAATTACTCCTGAGCCTCCTGAAAGGCCTTTTAGAAACCTGCTGTCCAAAGCACTACTGAAACACTCACAGGAGGAATTGACTGCCAAGTCCATAGACAGAAAAAAAATACACACACTCCTTCACTTCATTCTAACTGTTGTTTATAGCCATTTGGAAGTAAATGAGTAGGAAATCCAATTATGAAGCCCTGCCCGTAGTTAAAGGGACAGGACACATATTTCACAAGCATATTACAAACAGCTAAATTACCTTTTAGGGTTTTAATGTTTAAATGACCCTTAAGCTTTTTAGAATGAGCTTTGAATTTAATACACATAGAAAACACTTAAAAACTGTTTTCTTGGCTGATTAACATTTATGAGTTAGTTTATTGGCTTAAACAAACATAAATTATTGAGATTTGGTTTGATGATCCCTTTTAAAAAAGTAAAAAAAAAGGTGCATTTATTTAAAAAAGTTCCAACAATCGCATCCAGTAGCAGTGAATAACCGAGACACATTTTACAGTACAAGATGTAATAAAAAGGAATTTGCTTAAAATGAACACCACCAAACTGAATCCAAGACTGAACGGCTTGTCACAAATAACAAGGGAATTGGCTTAACTCGTTTTTCTGATTTCCTAGTTTTGCTGAGATTTATGCCATTTCCCTGCAGTGTGCACCTGATAGGATGAGCGTGAGGGATGTCTTTGCGTGACGACTACGCTAGTAACAAGAGGATGATCAAATCAGCAGCCAGGGAATCAGATTATGATAATGCTGTTAACAATAATGTGTGGCTAATGGATGGAGGTTGGTGTGCATGAAAGAGTGTTTTAGAGGTGTGTTTCCGCCTGTGATATCTACCTGCCATTTGTATTTTGTTGTTGATTTTGACGGCAATCATTTGTTTATTATGGTTTGCGTTATTAGTAACTGCAAAAACAATCCTCGTAAATTCTTCACTGTGCGTGCCTTAATCTGCGGCTAAGATTAGCACACAAAGAGAAAGTCATCATTTTAAACATACTGTTTCTGAAGAAAATGTTAATATCAACACCCACCAGCTCAATATACAGGTTGTATGTTACTGTTAACATATGCTGTTCCGAAAAGAAGGAAAAAAACAGATGTGATTTTCACCTTGAGGCAGGAAGCGTACTGTACCTCCTCCCCCCCTCTGTTAGTCACGTTCCCTCACCAACACCTGTCACTCATCCTGGTCAGCTGTCATCTAGCCTGAAGCTGAAGTAACTGGCACAGGTGTTGAATAAACAGTACACAGTAAAAGTAGCCAATCCCCCCCTTCTTACTTTCTCTTCTTGTTTGTTTTGCCTTTTGTTTTGCTCCCAGTAGCCACGACCAGCTGCCAAAGACAAAAATATACACCCTAAAATATTATAAACAACACTGAAAATCAGGTTTCAGCCTGGTATTCTTTCAATTTCTTGATACTTTTAATTTTCAACAAGTTGCATGTTGCAACTTTTATTAGGGTTTTATTATTTTGCAGGTAATTATTTATTTACAATGTTTTTAAAAGGAGCAACAGACCAGCACCAGTCTGATAACACAGGCTATCAGGCTGGTGCTGGTCAAACTGGTTACCAACCTGTTTGGCTTGTGACCCTTTAAAACAAAGCCTTGTCTATTTGTTACCTTCGTCATTGGTTGCATATGGTTACTGGTTGTGAATATTTCAACCAAAAAGGGATTTATTCTTTTTCGTTTTGTCCAGTAATCCAGTCATTTGCAAAGAACATTTTACAATTAAAAGAAAATCTAAAAATATATAACCATTATTTTGTGTAGCAGGATTTATTTTCTGCTTTCCTAAAATATTTATTATCTTATGACCCCTGAAATTTAACTTGTGACCCTATGTGGGGTCCAGACCCCCAGGTTGGGTACCACTACTGAAAGTTATATTGCTTCTTTATGAGGATATGGGACAATTCATTGCGAATAATGCTGTGGTATGCAGCATTAGTCAATCTTCTGTATATACATGTCCCATAAAAATAAACATTATATAGAGGTCTTATATCTGCCTCTGCTCCCCCTTTGTCTCCTCCTTCCACCCAGGAGACAGACTGCAGAGGAGAGAGAGGCAGAGAGGCAGCAGGCCAACCGGCTGATGCTGCAGCTTCAGCAGGAAGCTTTTCAGAAGACGTTGAGCCAGCCTTTGCAGCCGGACCCGCTCTGCCTGCACAACTCCTCCCTCTACGCCCTGCAGAACCTGCAGCCCTGGGCAGAAGACAATAAGGTGACCTCCGTCACCTCCGTGGCATCTGTAGTGTGAGCGTGTGTGTGTCTGTGTAGAAGAGAGGGAGGGAGGGAGGGACACAACTGGGAATGAAACGTGTTTATCAAAGTGTCGTCAGTTTGAATGGACAAAGGGGAGGAATCTCTTCAGTCTATTTCTGACGTGCTGACGTTCAAAAACGCAGCACCGTTATGGGATTGTCATAGATACAGGAGAGTGATGCTTGCTTTGGAAAAAGAATTTGAATGGACATTGTGCTTCCTCATTCATTGATCGTTACCAGCAACATGGTGGGGGAGCGTGTGTAGAGAGAGACAGCTATCTGTTACTGCCAAGACCTACAAAACACTGTAATGCGGACTTCACAGCACAGGAGCCGCACTGACGCTGCTGTTTGTCAAAATTAAGCAAGTCTACAACTGTTATCTTAAATATCTGACGTATGTTGAGTCATTTTCCTGCCTTACACCAAGTTTCCGCTTTCCCTTCAGCTGTCGGTCTAAAAGAGAGGAGGGCACTTTATCCGTAAGTGCCAGGAAACAAATGGACACCTCTGTACATGCCCAACTATCAAGACTGTCCCCCTTTTGCCTCTGGATCCCTCACGAGGCAGCAGAGAGTCTCTGCCAATAACGGCAAAAAAAGACATCCTGTTTTTCGCTTTTGACTTTGTACAATGTAGTAAATGCATGTTTCAACCCTTTTCTGTGTGCACTCGGAAGTACCACTGACAGCTGCCGTCAAGGTGGACTGCGGTGTTCAAGTGGTAGTGGATTGGTGGAACTCCTGATGACGAATTCCTCATTATGTTCAATTTAAAGGTGTTTTATATTAAATGATATTGTGACTTTTTGAAACGATGACAAACCTCTCTGTTTTTTCTTCCCTCTCTTTGTGTCGCTGGGTTTTTTTCAACTCACTGTCTGTTTGTCACCATTATGAAAACCATGCAATAATACTTTATGGTTTTAGCGAGCTAGTTAGCCTCATGGGATTTAGCTATGATTACACATTAAACTTTCAAACCACCCAAAGGTAAGATACCATCGAACTGTATCAGAAGGACAGCGCAATACCTTTTTTATCCATAAAAACTGATGACTACAGCTCCCAGGTGTGAATGTGAAGGAGGGCGTTGCCGAAAAAACAGCAAGTGTGCTCAGCAAAACCCTCCCTGGATAAATAAAGGTTTGAAAACTGATGCCAGCTCAAATTAGAATGAGAGTACAGGAGAAAGTACAAGTTGTGCAGCTGCCAAGTAAACATCTGAAATGCAACGGTCTGGCACATGTTTTTGTTTTATTCCGGTGAATTTAGTGGAACTACAAGAGCTATCGAGGGCTGAATGTCTTCCTTAAGAAGCCCTTTGCTGCCTTCATTCTTGCACAATGTGAAAAACAACTTTCGCAAGAGTGAGATGATCAGTCATAATACGGGTAGTAATTTGATTGGGTCAAAGTTCCGTTGTTTTTTGTGTTGGCGCTGCATTACTTTACGCTCTGCTACCAGTCAATAAGCTGACTCCTACAGGAGGAATGATAATCTCTGCCCACAAGCAATCCCTCACATACCTGTCACCTGACAAACCTTTTTTATTCAGATTGGAGTTTCTTTTGAGATGGGTAAAGCGACTTTTACAAAATATATAAAAATGTGAGTAGATGCTGGGCTAAAATGTAAACTAAGCATACATGATAATCCTAAATGACAGCAGCATTATCTTTAAAAACAGCCTGCCCTTTTTTGGATGTTAGCTCCCACACCATTTTTGGTTTTGGCCTCCATTGTCTAGGTGAATAATGGCCACATAGACACCAGACAGCCATAAACATTTCTTATCACCACATCCACCTTATCATGCAAATGCTTTTCAACCAAGTCATAACAAAAACGACCCATCTAGAAGCTCAGTAAACACATCATTCAGGTTCCTTGCTCGTAAATGAGCCTTCGCCACCATGAACGTCACAGGATATGGGCCTTGCTGCGCCCACCTCCTCTCCTCAACACTCAGGTTCATTGGACTGTGAGTATAAAGTCAGCCTCTTGTTTATCTTGGCCGAGCCTTCTGCTGACAAATACCTATCACAAGCCTTTATGACACATTTAGGTTTCACAAACATCTTGTACCTTTTGTTGGGACATCAACAGCATCTGGCTGCTCGAGCTCAAGTTGTTGCTCACAGCAGGTTGATGATCTGGTTCGAAACAGCTGTCTGCAACTGCAGCCAACCCCAACAACCCTCTGCTTTCTGCAAAACATAGCGTCTATGTTTAGTCAGTTTTTAGGGCGTCTTGCCTGGTTGGGATCCTGTCAATAGCAAGCAGTTCTCCAGGTGACGCCTCCTCAACCCCCATTTCCTCCGCTCCCTGGTGCTTTCATCTGTCTGTCTCGGATGCCTTGAAGACGTGACTTGGCCCATTCTAGAAAAATTCCTCCCTTTACTGTTTTCAAAACCCTGCATTGTGTTTTACTACAGGTGCTTAAAGATTTTTCTCCTCTCTTGTCATGGCTCTGTAGCCCCCCACCCCCCCTCTCACCGCCAAAGAGCCCAGTCCTTATCCAATAAAATGTCACCACACAAGATGAACAAGAGCAAGAGGCTCAGGGTATATCAGACTTCCTATCAAACACTCTGTTTTTGAACAGGGGCACCAAAAAAAAACTATTCACCACATAGTGTGTTGTGCTCTGCGTCACGCTCCGCCTGCTCCCATCAGTTGTTTCCATTCTTAAGAAACGCACTAAACATTTCAGTCATTTTCAGGCAGCGTTTGTAGCTTCAGTGATCCAGTGAGTTGACCTAAAGAGCGGCTGGTAGACCTTAACCTTATTTTATATGAAATGGTCACTTTGCAACATTGAAGTGTTCAACTATTGCTGCCTTCCCACAGATTACCAAACACAGACATTACAAGAACTTAAAACATTAACCATAACCTTCTTATTTTATGGTCTTGTCTTTTTTTTTAAACATATATTTAGTTTACAGGAGATAAAAGATGAAATTGTTTACTGAGACTCCTATAGGATAGATTGTTTATATATGATAAGATAGTCAAAGCAGAAGAAAAGGCCTGCTGTGCTCATGCATACCTGACACAAAATTTCAGTTTCTTAACCTAATCCAGTTTTTTCAGCACTCTTTGTGTCTGTTTTAGTGACACATTTGTTACTTTACACAAAGCTGAGCATTAGCATAGGAGAGTCTAAATAAAGATTAGTTGTAGTTTACTGAAGAGTCTGGTTTGTTTAACATGTTTATTTAACTATGGCCAAAATGTTCAGTGGGATTATCTGCAGCACATCCACAATTATACAACACATGACTAACACGGGCCTAAGTGTGATATATACATATATATATTTTCCCCCTTTTACTTGATACCAGATGTAATAATATCAGTCTGCAGTCCTAACAACCATTTTCAGGCCATGACAGCTGCTGTAGCCACAAGATTTTGTAGGAAAGCAACGGCCGCCTCAGACTGCCAAACTCTATTAGATTGCTGCTAATGTGTTGACATGTGAGGCTTTGTTGACGAAAGGCTTTTATGGTTCTTGACTTTAAAATATAGCCATGGCCCGTTAGCTTGATTTACTTGGAAAACAACGATTGCACATTGCAAAGGATGTCTGTTGTAGGGGATAATACTGAGTGTAGCGTGAGCTCTAAATCTTTAATTCTACAATAACAGGCCTACATTATGATGTGCAATGATCTGTGCAGTTTCCCTCTGATGTTTGGTCAAGTATGAAGTATTCTTGCAATACACTTTCATAAACAACATTTTTACATGTGGGTGAAATGAAATGAATAAATGAAAATCACAAACTAGTTTAGCTCCACTAGATGTGAAAAAGTAAACACATTTAGTTTCTGAACTAGTTTCAACTCTGATGGAAAGTTTGAACTAGAGACAAAAACATCTGACATCATGGGTATTTCACAAGTGATTTTCCCAGAGCCATTTTTTTTTTTTTTACCTTTTCATTGATACCCAACATCATACCCATAATGCTCTGCTGATATTATATGTAATGGCTCCATATTTAGTTAGTTAGTTATTTTCTCTGCAGATGTATTATTGTTCAGGAAACAAATATTGCTCTTCAAGATGTCCTGTGGCTTCTTATAATTCAAATGAGGTAAACCTCCTGAGGTTTCAAATGATGGTAGCTGGTTTGACTAGACAGATTATTGTTTTTGTTTTTGAATAAAGAGGGCACTAAGGAACACATCTGGGTGATTTAACTTTAAATTAAACTCAAAAGAGATTAAATTGAATCCAAGTTTTCAGCAAATATCTACAAACATGAATGTAAACCCAAGACAATTTGAATTCATAGAGGATGTTTATCAAAATGTTTTTATGTACCTACACTGATTCTGTATGACAGAGAAGTGGAAGGGAACATGGTTGAAAATGCTTTTCTTTTAGTGCTTTAAGGCATCATATTTTGATTCTCCTCCAGCATTGAGTCACTTCCAGCTGAGTCAAGTGAAGAATGAAGAACTCTCTCTTCAGTCTGACAGCGTGACAGAGACTTCAGAGCTAACTCAACCTGCTGACATGACACGCATTCATGAATCTCTCTCTCGTTCAGTTACACATTATGTACACCCACTCGCATATGCACGTACTCACTCACATGTACATGTACAAACAGTTACACTTATCTCTGCTTTAAAGAGTACATGCACGGACAAAAAGCAAGCATGCACATGCTCAAACACAAAGCAGAAGGCAGAAATGCACACACAAATATGAACATCTCCCTTTTAACATTAGAAGAAAGTAAGTACTGTAAGAAAAAAATCCCTGCACCTTCTGGAATCTTTATTAAAGTGCAAAGCAAATGTGTTGAGTAAGTCCATGGGCAACAACACCATACCAGCCATGAGAACGGATCTGCAGACGTGTCCCGGCAGTCTGTGACACATTAAAGCCTTCTCAAGCTTTCAGGCATGCGTGAAGACGACTCATTCCTTTCGGGTGATACTGGTACTGCAGCTCAGAGACTCAACACCTGCTCAACACGGGCCAGCTACTGACACACAGGTTAGAAATACATTTCACAATTAAGCAACTCAGCTGCTGTTTCATAATTACATTACAGACATTTTGTCTTAGATGCCTGTGCGCCCTGAGATGTTTTCTCTTGCGACAGAAATAAACTAAAGCCGAGTGGTCGGGGAGTCAAGGTGAAAGGCTGTTTTTCAACAAACCAAAAAGAGGATTATGTTTAGCCTTTTCTCTAAAAAAAACAACAAACAAAAAAACAAAAAACACTGCCATTGATAACATTATTTTGTGTGCAGCTTGGAAAGTTTCATACTAGGTTAATTTCTCTTCTCTGTAATATCTGAAACTACAATGGTTCTCCATTTTATTATCAATATTTTTAACAACCACAAAAGACTCTTCAAAGGCTGCAACTGCCCCCTGGGCTGGACTTTTAATATCACTGTCCAAAGGCCTCTTTTATTTAGTCCAAACAGCACATTAAGCGATGGACATAAGGGAGAATATCCCAATCTTAATATAAAAGCTGTAATGCTTATTTGATGAAGGCATTACGAAATAGGAAGTTACAAGCAGCTGTATAAAGACCTTACAGATAATCAGGAAATTGGCGGTCGTCCAAAGAACACCTTTATATGCTTATAATTATATACTTGATAATCAAACATGTGAAAGTTATTTGCCTTCTCTGCTGCCATCTTGTTGTCTGCCTCGATGAGCCTAATAATACTATAATATTAAGCCTCTGTTGTAAGATGATGCATAACCTCAGACTGTTATATTGTTTATATAATAGCCGTTTTCATGTTTGCAGTAGGGTATTTACTTGTAGGATGACCTCAATCTATATTACGACAGCTCCATCTAGTGTTCATCCATTGGAACGTTACGTTTCATATGTCCCGCCCAGTCTTCAATTCTATTGGCTCAAATGTTTTAAACGTCCGTCACGTTCTGCTTAGCCATTGGCGCGGCGACGTGTCCGTCACACCAGTTTACGGAAGCGTAACCACCCACTACAAAGATGGAGGACGATATCTCAGATTTGAGCAGACCACAAATGTACTTGTTTGGTGAGCTCGCTTATTCTGACAAACCTAATATTTTTCGGCCCCACAATCAGTTTTACCGCCATGTTATCATGCACAAATAGCCATTTAACATTTTTAGCTGTAGAAAGTTAGCTAAATAGCTGGCTAACCTGCCTGCCCCTACTCGCGCCAATTCAGCTCTTTTGTTAGCTAGGTCGAGCAAGGCATGGAGATGCATAAGTTAGCTATAGCAAAGAGTAAATCCCTGGCATCTCAAACTATTTGATGCATTTGTGTGTATTGTTTAAGATAAGTGCCAACATGAGGTTAATTACACGTTACGCGTATCATTTCCCATAGGTTGTACCCTCAAGTCGGACAAACGGGAGTTCAAAGTTGACGTAGACGACGATGATACGGAGCAACAGCTGTCACTCAAAGCAGTAAGGAAGCCGCCTTCCATTGCATGTAGAATAACTGTTCCTGGTGATCAATGCGGCTGTAACGCATGTCTCAAGGGGAGAGTTCATGAGGGTTAAATATATGTATTTGCAGTTTGTTTATACGGAGTGATTGGGGCAAACGGTAGTGTACTTAGCCCTACTTTTTTTGAACACCTGCCTCTGTCAATCAGTTTGCTTTACTGGTATGAAACATAAAGACATACGACAAGGAAAACAAATGTCATTAATATACAAATAACTACTACAAGAGAAGAACTATCAACAGTGAACATTAAAGGAATTCATCACACATCCAGTGTATCCTATGTTCATGTGTTATGCTCACATAAGATTCACATCCAGTCTAATTGTCAACATACAGGTCAGGTCCAAATCAATATATGTGTTCATTTCATACATTACATCACATGTATAGTTCATTAAAGACATGTATGTTGGCACATTATTTGGTATCTGTCTGTCTTTCCTTGTGGCAGCAGGTATTCTTGTCTTTCCGTGATAGAAAATAAAAATTTTCAATACTAGGCAGGGACATAAGATTTGGGAAAGATTTTTCAAAGTTTTGATAGAATAATTTGATATTTTGGACACATACAGAGTTAATGAGTCTTTATTTTGATGGCCTGGTGACAGTGGTTCACATATGTTTTGGGGGTTTCCATGATTTCCTATAAAGCCTGTTTCAATCAAAACCTACTAAATTGTTGTTCATTACATTTTACTGCATAGCCATTATAGCTGCTGCTAATTATTATTTTGTATTTATTCATTTAGTATTGTTATGTTAATCAATAAATGTGCAGTATGTCTAATGTAGGTTAGCCTGATGATGCCAAGACATGAAGGTGGTGTCGTACAGAGTCCGTTGTGCTGCTTTTCCAGGTGTGTCTGGGAGCCGAGGCCGAGGATAAGTTCCACATGGTGGAAGTCGAGGGCGTCACTTATGATGGAAAATCAACCAAAGTGCCATTGGTTGTCCTGAAACCGTCCGTCCTGCCCTCTGTGAGTGAACGCCATAACTGGCAACATTTTATATTTAAGGGGCTACTCAATGGTATATAAGTAAAGAAAAGGCGTGTCTATCAGGTGATATGTATCATTTATAATGTGTAGTTTTGTAATTTTCTTTTTTTGAACTAGTAAAAGTATAATAGCCCTCAGCCTCTTTCATGCTCAATAAAATAACAAGAACTAAAAAGTAAACCTCATTAATTTCATGGAGCACACAGAAACCAGTAGTGAAGAACATGAATGCAAATACTGCATTCAATTGGAGGATGCAAATAGTATATTAACAATTATTAAATTGTTTATTTTGATGTTCTTTCTTGTCCAGATGAGTTTAGGTGGATTTGAGATCACACCTCCGGTTACCTTCCGTCTGCAGTCTGGCTCTGGACCAGTTCACATCAGTGGGCAGCACTTTGTTAGTGAGTATTAAGGAAACTGCTGCTATTGCCCTTTCTTCTTTTAGAATTACAGACACACACATTTAAAATATGACTCATTTTACAGTTCACCACATCACTGAAACGAAGTGCTTACCTGCTCCACACTATGTCAATCATCTCCACCTTCCTTGACAGTGAAGTTGATGGTGCCTCTTTTTACAGACCCATAAAAAATAAAAGGCCCATCATATTTCTTCAGACTTTCTTTTAGAGTGAACTTTTTCCTTTCAGACTTCCTTATTTGCAGTTTGTTTTGGTGGGAAAGGACAAATGAATAACTGGAAAACAGAAAAACAGTGCTAGTTCCACTAACAGTGTTTGCTTTGTAGGCGTGAAGGATTCAGAGGATGAAGAAGAGGAGAACAACACGTCACCGGTGAAGCGGCCTGCAAGCCTGATGTCAGGGAAGAAGCCTCCATTGGTACTTACCTCAGTGTATTCTTTGAATTCAGAGCTGCCTTTAACTCTGAAGGAAAATGATCCCATAGAAAGTGTTTTAACCTTTGTAAAAATAATGAAAGGATGATTCATTTTCCTTGTAGAAAAAACTTAAGATGGATTCTGATGATGATGAAGACGACAGCGATGAGGATGATGATGAGTATGTTTTCCTATTAAGAATTTTTCCAGTTACTGTACGTGCCTTAAAAAAACTTTTAGTCAGGAATAATAGGAAGAATCCTTTTATTCACCGAATTTCATTTCTAGCATTTGTGTAGAGACAACTGTCATATTGCTTTTTACCTGAGTTGACGTTTATTTCCCCTCTTCCTTTTTGTAGTGATGATGAAGATGACGACAGTGATGAAAATGATATGAAGCCTCAGAAGAATGTCGGAAAAGAGCTCAAAAAAGTAAGCCTGGTCTGTTCTATGTTCCTTTTATAAATAATATTGAAATTTGGTTGTACCTGTAAATAAACGTTGACAGTCGCTGCAGGATACTGTAGAGCAGAGGTTTTCACTCTGAGGCACACCACCTCACTTTCCAAGGATATCTTTATCTGATTGCGATGTCTATCTGAATAAATGTCTATCTGAATAAATATGAGTGGAAATCATAGATAAAAAGACAAGTGTTTGGATGTTGGATTTTAAGATTTGTGTGGTTTTTTTTTAAGCTATCTGCAGTGTTTAATCTTATCTCCTTCGTTGCATCATTTCCATCACTATTCATACCAAACTAAATGTCCTGGTCAATGTAGGTTACCAAACGTTAATTTGTACAGTAGATTACATTAGTTTGGAGTGTTTCCAGCCCCCTGTTGTCCACCAGGTGTCAGGGTAGCCAAGCGCTTGCCCTCAGTTTTTTTGTGCGAAAGGAATTTCTCTGTGTTGTTGCAGTCAGCTCGCCCCCCCCTTTTTGATTCTACCACATCATTTAAACTCCCACAGACTGTATCCTATAGTAGCATTTCATTTCAGCAGGCCCTTCCCATTCCTGTACTCACTGACCGTCCAGCTTTATGTATGAGACAAACCATGGAACTTTTTCATCCTGTTCGCTCATGTACCCACCTGTTTTCCATGAGTAAAACACAGGGTCTGTGTGGCGTAATGATTGGATTTCTCCTCTGTAATCTGCTTGAATTCTCACTGTCTCACCAACAAGACGGCACTATGTTATCCTATACATACACACACACAGGCATGCATGCACGCACGCACACACACACACACACACACACACACACACTCTCAAAGGTATATATACACACTGTACACTGTACACATATGTGTAAGTACACATGCATACTTGCAAAACTGCACACAGTCTGCAAACAATAACGATACATATCTACAGTACATATGCAGAGAAGCACACGCTACATACAATTTCAGACACACACACCTACACACAGACACGCACGCACGCACCAGTTATGGGAAACATCTTCCCCCATTTTTCTGTAACACTGCATATCTTTGTCCCTCTGTCATCCCACTGTTAATATGATTGCTCCTTTTTATCGTCTCTCATGCCATTTCAGCTTTGCACCTGGCCTTTGCCTTTGAACACTTGTTTTGCGTGTTACCACAATCATTTGCAAGTGTGTGGGTGCATGTGTGTATCTGCCTCATTTGTACGTCGGTGTCTGTTTGTGATTTCTTTTTTTTTTTTTTAAACACGCTATCCCAGTCTGTGCCAGGCAAAAGATCAAAGCAGGGCAGATGCGCATACCTGCGACATGAGCGCCGATCCTTGCCTCAGGGTTAGATGACAGCTGAGCATTTCTGTCACTTGTTGATTTATTCTGTTGTCTTCTCCTCCAAGTCCTCCACCTCCTGCACCCCACACCCCTCCCCTCAATGACCTTAATCCTTTTCTTCACCCTTCTTGTCTTTTGCTCCATACCTGTCCATTCTTTAGTAATGAAAGCACAAAACTCTAGAAAGTAGGGCTGGGACCAATTATTTCTTTTTGACTGCTAACTCAGCAATAAGTCAATGTATTTATATATAGCAATGTATATAGCACGACAATTTTTTGGTATCAAATCAAACCTCACCCCTACTGTCCTAAGCAAAATGTGTCCGCAGCATTGTGTATGGAAAGTTGGCATCAAATGTTTGATCAGATTCTTAATCTAGTTTACTTTGACATGTAAATCTTACAGCATCATCATCAGACAATTATCATGTTTTCGGCAACAGAGCAGCCTGGCAGTGCCAGTTTTGGCATTGAAAGCAAAACAACAAAATGCTAAGAAAAGGAAATCGATTAGTCCAATTGTATTTAAGAAGACTCCTTTGTTCAGTCAAAAACTGGCAAAAAGACGTAGTTTGTCTTTCAAACAAGCACAGGGTGCTCTTACACTACAGAAACTTTGCCAGGAACACAGTGTTCTCTACGAGCTCTGGGACTTTACCTGCATTTCAATCAAAGAAATTTTGGCTTCTGGGCTACTTGTCTCTTTGTCTCCTAAAAGTCTTTGCTCCGGAGGTACGTAAGACCAGGAACTTGGAATTGGAGTTTGCAACGCTGAACATTTCAGACTGCTCCAAAACAAGCCTTAATGCATGGCATGGAGACTGTCATGTAGCTGACTTCCCAACTCTAAAAAAAAGAGCACAATAAAGATACGAAGTGGGATAATGTGAGAGAGTGAATGTTCGTTTCAATGTTGTTATCTGCTAAAGGAGTCAAATAAGATGATCTTCCCTACAGAGACAGGTAGAAACTTCTTTCCACTTCTAAACTTTTAATGTCTCCATCCAAACGTCACAAGAGCAACACAATTACTATCTTATCACAAACACAACTTCACTTTCTTGTTATAGTGGTGTTCTTCAATTGTGGTAGAAGCAAAGTGATTAAAAGCATTGGCGAAAGACTATTATAATAAACACAGAAATGATAGCGACAAAAGCCCAAAGAAATGATCACATCTCATGTAAAAAGTTAGTTATTCTCAATCAGGTCTACCAATCAGGTGCAGCTATGAAGGGTTTGAAGAAAGCACTATGTTTCTCTATTTGATTGAGTTCTGTCCTTCGCGTATTATTATTATCCTTCTGATTTGAAAAAAAAAAGAAGCTTTGCAACCAAACTGGAACAGCCTTACTGCATCTTGAATTACCAGGTATTGCTCTAGGAAATAACATGTGTAATTGGCTTTTAGCAGTTATGTCAACACAGGCAATTACACTTGTATCCCATTCCAAGGCGAAAACCAGTGATTGCAAGGAAAGGGTTGGTGCTCAGGAAATGCAGGTACTTGTCTCAGGCTATTACAAGGTAATTACACAGGTGACTGAAAGCAATGGAAACCTGACGGGAAGGCCTCCAGTGTGGAGAAGAACAATGACAGGTTATTGGGGTACTAAGTATCTGATCAGTGACAAATTACCAAGTATGTCTAGTGCTTCCTCTGTGATTTCATAAAGCGCTGGTGCTTGGAGATAATTTCAGTTTTGGTTGCATATCATCTCTGAATTGTTTGCAGTTTTGTTTTTAGTACAGCCTGCAGATGGACAAACCTTTAGTCTGAGATACTTCATGAGAATAAGCTATTGATTCATAACATTAGGACTGCCACTACTCATTTAGCCCGTAGAATGATGTTATGCTGTTATCCTTTTTGTTTTTTGCCTTGGGATGTACTTTGTCTTCTTGGGTTAAAATGCTTTTTAAAATAGTCTACACATGAACACCTCATGGCAAAAGACTCTGAAGAAAATTAACCACAATTGCAAGCACTTCTACAAATGTGGTTCACATTATGTTACATGCCAATTATAATTTGTCAGCTATAAAAGAGGTTTGGCAATTTGCGCTTTGATATGAAAGTTTTCAAAACAACATGACACAACTACCAGAGCCCTAAAGAGGCGAAGTTATTTTAATATCCAACATAATATATCAGGAGAAACAGTCTGAAAGTCACAAAAGGAGCCACTGTCACAGTTTGAAACTAACCAACAGGGACATGATAAATATGTACAGTATATAGGGGGCTGTCTAAACAACCAACAACAATCTAAACTCGGACTATTAAGCAGTGTTTGCAGATGTCATTCAGTTACTTCGAGGTTAGTCAGGGCACATTTTCATGAAGTGTTGATACGATTTTCAGCTGCTCGTAACTTCAGCATGGCGCCCCCCTCACTTTTGGTTTTGTTTCCTGTGATTAACTTGATGTATGATCAATTTACTATACATTTGCTGAGTGTGTGTTTGTTTGCTGAGAGAGTCTTTGCTTGTTTTCTTGGTATCTCTTTTTTTATATACACCTTTTACATGTTTTATGAGCATTTCAGTAAAGCAGACTGGTAAATTGAGCTGGTTAAAGCCCACGTTTCCTAAAAACATAGGGATGTCATACTGGGGATGTCTCATTTATGAATTTTGGTTGTGTTTATTTGCTTTCTCAGAGCCCAGCGTCTTCAGCAAAGAAACCCAACAAGACTCCGGTGAAACAAAACGGCCCTGCAGGAAAACCATCAGGATCAGCAGTCAAACCACAGATTAAGGTAGGAACGGCTGCATCACCTGTTCAGCTTTGTTTACTTGTGGTTGGCTTGTGGTTATTTAATTGATTGGTTGACAGCCATTATACCGCAGAAAAGGGGTCAGCCATTAGGTTCAACTAAGAGCCAGTTTATTCAGCACAGTTATAACAGGACGTTATCTGCCAGACTATAGTCAAAGCCAGAAACTCTATTTCTAATGAAATACATCAGGTCACTCTCAGTAATGTGCAAAAGAATTGTGCAGAATATGCAGAATGAAATTAACTCTCCACAGAAGAGAGAGCAACACATTTAAAACCTCCTTCTTCTTTGCAAATAGACATGGATCTCGCACTACCTACAGTATGTCTGAAGTTGAAATGTGATAAGGCCTTACACAAAGCAAAATGTGTTACACAAACAGAAAAAACCCTCTGCAAACAACTTCATCTTTTTGTGTTAAATTATTTGTGCTCAAGCCTGAGAAGACACAATGTATATATGAGAGTAATTAAAATAATTCACAATTAAAACCAAAAAAAGGGAAAAAAACTCTGGAGAGCCTCCCCATTCCACCGCCGAGGAATGTGATAAATGCACATTGCAATTAGCTCAACCTGATAGTTAATTTCTTGGATGGAATGTCTTGGACAGCCGCCTCTCAAAACCCAAAGCTTGAACTCTGCCTCTCTTTAAGCAAACACACCTGACCTCTAAACAGGTTTCCTGGGGCAAGGTTTAAACCCGTGACCCCTTGGCCTGACCCCGCCGTCTTGTGTTGCAGCCACCTTTGATGCCCCCCAACCCCCTGTAGCACACAAACACATCAGGGAATACGAATTGGCAAGTTTACAGATTTCACAAAGCATGTTAGATAAAAATGACTTGGACCAAAACTCAATTTAGATAAGGCATTGTGTGCATCTCACACACTCGCACACCTTGTACACATAACAACATTGTCATTTCGTGTCTGACGCCTTGAAAGAAAGCGGCATAATTTTGATCAGGTTAAACACTGAGCCGCGTGATTGCTAAATTCCTGAGGCGAGAAAGTGATTCCTCCCCAGGGCCGGAGCTCATGGTGAGTGGGTGAGTGCAGCTAATTCTGTAGTGGCCGTTGTCCAGACCCAACACAGTGGCTCTTGAAATGCTCTGGGGGATTGACCGATGGGCAGCTGAACTGCCGAAACCATCCCGCCAGTTTAACTTTCTGGCCCGTGGAGCTTCAACTGCCCCCATCCCCTCTCCACTTATGCACAACAACTGTTCCCTCTCTACAACCTTTTCACACCCCTCACTTCCTGGACACACCTTCTCCCAATTGCTCTCATTACCAGCGTTTGATGTCTGGTGCAGCTTGCGCTTCCAGATGCCCCTGAGGAGCGAGGAAGCGGGCGTGGATGTCTGTTTTTTTCTTTACTAAATGCAGGTGACTGGTCATTAGATTGGCTTGTCAGATCTGTTGCCAGTGCCGTGGTTCTCACCTCTCGCAGCCCAGCATGTAGCTGCACCTTCTTGCGTAACATGAGAACCAGCTAACTCGAGTTGTGCTGATCTGAAGTAACTTTGTCTTGCAGCTGGTGTCTTTTGATTGATGGGTTTGGAGAAGTCGATGCCTTTAAGCACACGTCACAGTCGTAAAGTTGTTAACCACTCCACTCAGGCTTATCCCAAAAGGGTGTGAGTCATTGTTTTGGCGACTGATTGACATGTGTTACAGCAGGTGCCTATCTTGTTAGTGCTTATTTACTTTTCCCGTGAGTGTAAGGATGTTGGCTTCTAACTATGACTCTGCCAATTGGACCTATGCATGAAAAATGTCGAAAAGCCCCAGCCCCTTTACTTACATTGCATATATTACTCACAGGGTTAGAGTCACAGTTCCCAGTGACCCGACGTTTTCCCTAGACAAGGGCCTCCAAGGCTCTCATTCCAACAAAAGGACAATTACCAACCCCAGACAGACGTGATGAGCAAAGGTGTCACAACCATGTGTTTGCACCGGATTGAAGACAAGCGATTGCATCAAATGATAGCATGCTTGTGATTAAGTTCCCTGTCTCGTGGCATCTGTAATCAGTGTCTGGCCCAGATGAAAAAGCTTGCTGGCTTTGTGTGTTTATCAGCTGTTTCAGGTCCACAGCTGTCCTTTGGAAGTAGAGAGCTGCCCATAAATAATAAATACGTAGTGCATTTGTCTGGCCAGGAGCCAGCAGCATATGTGCTCTTTTTTTTGTAGTGTGGTATGTGTGCGTCAAGGGTTTTTTCATTTTATACCTTTTGATCTGTGCTATAAAATGCAGATCTCTTGGGGACAGGGACAGATAATTGCATTTTTTTTTCAAACTACACAGATTTTATTTTCTCAAGATCATTCCACCTGTTTTTAACCATTTCAAGTCTTGGTCCCTGGTTTTGAAAGCCAGAAGTTGCTGAAGGTGTTTGAAGTATCGAGTAGTAACACATGACATTTATTGATTTCTTTTATCCGAAGAACCTTATCATTAGGGTCGGGTGGGGAGAACTAGCTCAGAATTTGAACCAGGTCCAAATGTTTAAGAAGTGGAAAATTGTTAACAAACCTGCCTTTTGATTCCACTTATTCTTTCCTGAATGTTTGATTATGTTATGTTCCAATCAGCTTGTGCATGGCAAGATATAGCATATTTATTTTTCTGTATTTGTTTATATTAATCAAAGCAAATCACACAATACTAGAAACCAGTGTTTATGACAGTGATTGGAACCACTAAGTAGAAATCTGAATAAAAAAATGATAATCAAAACAAATTACAACCAAACAAAAACGAACTTTTTTTTGAGAGCTGCTTTATACATGGCTTCTCTCTTTCTTTCAAATGTGTCTCTGGCTATCAATGAAACCCTGCAATTTCACTGGATTCCACAGTGGCTTAGCATGTAGGGACAAGCTCCGTGGCTTGTGTAACATGCAGTCACTGTGTGTGTGTGTGTGTGTGTGTGTGTGTGTATGTGTGTATGTGTGTATGTGTGTGTGTGTGTGTGTGTGTGTGTGTGTGTGTGTGTGTGTTGTTGTGTCACAGTCATACACTTCTAATTTAGGACCTCTGGGGCCTCGACTGTCCAGGTCTGGACACACCTGTGGGCCCAGTAGTTCAGTGCTCATGCTGCTCTCATCTTCACAAACACGGGGGACTTTTTGCGTGTTGAAATAACATCAATAATGTCACAATGATAAAAGAAAAGTCTGAATGACAAAGAAGGGCTGCTTATGACAATACTGTTTTACTCTTGACCATTCATAAGCGTTGAACAGAAAAAGTGTTGTCTTTTCTCGTGGAAGTCATTCATTTGATGTCATCTTTTATTGAGAAACAAGCACAAGAACATTAGTTGCACTTTGACCTTTTTTTCCGTCGTTGGGATTTACCACCAAGGGAAAAAGACATTTGACAAACAATCTCTATTACTCATTGGAGAGTCGGGTCTTGCCCTCTCCTGCTTGCAAACAATAAAAACATAATTTGTACCTGATGTAAATAAAGATGGTGTAATTAGGCTAGAATTTGTTGTCCTTTCTGATACTTTTATCTCCTTCCAGCTGGTTCCCCACGCCAAGCCTGTAAACACAGGCCCAGACAAAATGGGTCACGTAAGGGCTGTAGCCCAGACTGGCCTGATGGTCAACAAATGGATTTATCACCAATAAGTTAGAATTAGCAATTTTGTGTTGAGTTCAAATGAGAAACATAGAAAGATAAAAGGTAACAGCAAGAGCTGAACCTGAGTGAAAGATGAAATGTTTTGCCGCAATATGAAGTTATCTTGTTATCTACAACTCTATAAATCTCTCTTTATTGACATATCAATCAGTATTTCTTATCTAGCTGATATATATTTTTTAAGACACCCGCCCCAGGAAAAGACAAACCCCAGGCTGGCCCGTCTAAATCTCCCTCTCTGACTGAGATTAAGAGCAAGTTGTCAACGGCAGCTAAGGAGGTGAGCCTGTCATCCTCTTTTGCAAATTACCACTCTTAATTGAATGTCTGACACGCGGTTAAGCTGATGATTTAATGGCCTTTTTCATCAGGGAAAACCGCTACCGAAGACAGAGCAGAAGTTTGAGAATTTCGTGAGGAGTTCTTTCAAAATCTCAGACAAAAAAGTAAGTACTCATGAAAAATTTGTTATATTACGTATATGATGATTGCACGAGGTTTTGAGAGCCCTGATTACGAGACATCTGAGATTGGTCTTATGTTTATTTTTTTTAAGTCTTCAGTTTTTACATCACATGTACAATTTATATAAATGTCCTGCTTTTTTGCTTTTGCAATCTATGCATTTAGTGTCATAAACACTTTGGGGAGTCGTGAGGGTTCCTAGAAATATTCCAGTTGCTGGGTGTTTCAGCTTTAAGAGCTTTTTGCCATGATAGATACCCAGGAATGCATTATTGTTCCTCACACTGTCCTCATACCTTACACTGTCCATTATGCCTCAAACGTCTCTCCAGCACAGTGTGTTCTCTTTGAATTATATTCATTTTGTGTCAGCGGGCTCTTCCGAGATGGAATGGGAGTACACCTGCCAAGGGAAACTCTTTCTCAGTGATTTACTGGAGTGAGTGTCTTTTGTAGCCTTAATGAAGGGACTGGTGGTATGTGGATGGTACCAGTCTCTTTCACATTCAAGGCCTTTGACCAACCCAAAAAAGGGGTTTTTCTAAATGCAGGACTTAAATCTTTTCTAAAGCTGCTTGTCATTTCAGAAGAAAAACAACAGCCCCTGCACATTGTTTTGCAGAGCATGAATTAATCACCCAAAAACCTTTAGATTATCACCACCAACTGAAGGATTCTAGGCAGTGTGTCGGATAGTAAAGCTGCGTTCTCTGTATCAAAGCATCTGTAAGAAGGCGATCACTTGAAAGAGGCTATTTGAGCATTCATTTGTGATTGCATTGCACTGTTAAAAAGTCAACTGTACAGTTATGAGAGCAGGTGAAAGCTCTTTAGACCAGCACGAGGGCCGGTTGGACAAGGAAAAGAGTGGGGGTGGAGAGCTTGTTGATCCCAGTGTGTAGAAACATCTGTGGAAGTGCTTTGGTTTCATCAGCCAAGGCTGAGATCTGTCAGACCTGGAGCACCTAGTCATATACTCTGGTATGTATTGTTGCCCCCACCCAACCCCTCGTCGTTCCCCAACAGCCCCATCTAAACTCAGCGTTCCCACAGGCGAGACGCACAAAAGCAAGTTGTAGTAAAAGTGAGTCATGAGTCTCATGCTGTATAGCACTTCATTTGGATGATTAATAATTTCTTTCTTCTATTCTGTTGTCATCCCTCTCTCCCCTCTCCGTACCTTCCTCAGGTGGTCAAGGACCTCTGGAGTTTTGTACAAACTCTGAAGATTGAGAAGAATTAACAAACCTTGTACTTTGAGGCATTTGTACATTTTGCATCCTGCAAGACATTTAAAGGCACAGTCAGCGAGATTTCCTACTTGGCCTTATTATGTCATCAACTATGACTAGGAGTGACCAGAAGGACTTAAAATGGGTAAAGCCATTAATGATTCAGGTGTCATGTTTTGTTTTTGTTTTTTTTTAGATGCGAAGCACCTTCTGGAGCTAGTTCGTAATTCACTCACAAACTCGCTCATTCACGTTTAGCAGACTGCAGGTTTTCCACAAGGGGAAGCTGTCCTCTTCATCATATGCCACTCTGCACCACCTATAGGGAAGAAAAGTAATGTCACCACCAGGACCTGCAGATGACCATGTTGCTTTCCTACAGGAAAAAAATAGCTGCCTCAATTTTAACACGTGCGCCACCTGCAGGCAATAAATGTTGCACCTGCAGATTTTTATAGATGCAATAAATAACATATTTAAATTATTAGGTAACAACAAAGTTTATAATACAAGTATTCAGAGCCAAAGACCAGACAGAACCTAGTCAAGTTAGTCATTTTAATGGTCTCTTGGTCCCAAAAACAAAAAACAGCTATTTGTGAAGTTTGCAGCATTTTCAAATCCTACACACGAGGGCTCTTAGATGCAAAATACAAAATCTTCAAACAGTGGCTGTAAAAATGCAAGGAACTGCAGGTGGTGTAATTGTCAGATTACAGAAGCTATTCCCTTCCTTTCCTGTAGAAGTTGAGATCGGCATGCCTGTATCTTCACATATAGTTGCTGCTTGTTGCATTAGAACTGCAGGTGTGAAACTGCTGGTGCTGCAGCTCTGCAGCTTGATGATATTGGCTGAGGCTGGTTTCAGGTGCTTCGCATCTATGACACTGTGTGTCCTTGTTAAGTCAAAAATGCAATAGGAGATATTGCAGAATGTGCCTTTAAATATCTCTACTGTAAACTGAGATAAATCAGAGTCCCAATTTGTGTGAATTTGAGCAGTATATACAAGGATGGTTAAGCCAGCTGATACAGGGGGAGAGTGACAATATATTTTTTCTCCCAAGTGTTGTTTTGTTATTTTAGGTTCTGTCTGGCTTTACGAAGCATTTCTAGCTTGCAAAACACGCTTACAGATTGTACTATGAATTTGTCTGGCTTCATTGCTCTATACATGTTGTACAGAAATTCATAGCTACTCCTGCAGCCTTTAACAACTTGGCCAACAACACCAAGGGTTACTTTTGTGTTTCCTGCAGTGACAAACTAAATAAGCAAAAAGATGTTTATAAAACATTTCAATTAAAAAAAAGAGGAATCTAGACACAGTAAGAACCATATATCTACATGGATGTGTGCAGTTTTAAACCTTCTACTGTTACATATCTTTACCAGTTAATCTATTGAGTAAACAAGAAAAGTTTCATCCCGTGTTTTTAGCAGGAACACACCTGACATTTCTTCTATTTTACTTTCAATACAAATGTTTGTTACAATTACAAAAGTTTATATTAGTGTCATCTAAACAGTGTGAATTCATATGAAGCCCATTAAAATCTGTGATAACCTGAGAGGACATTCATTACAGTGATAACAGCCAAAAGTCATCTGTACCAAAAATGTTCACAAGAGCAGTACACAAAACATTCTCAAGAGTATTAAAAGCTCTATAAAACCAACGCAGATGTTCTGACTGTAATGTTTTTCTTTAATGTAATATACATTACATACAAAAAGTTCAAAACAAGAGAAATAGATTGGGTCCAGGGGTATATTTACGACATGGCACTAACACTGTTTTTAGTTTATTTCTATGTACTCAGTGCACTAAAAACAGATTACAAGCCTATGATTAACGCAGATTATTTTATTTATTACAACATAATCATAAGGTATATATCAGAAAATTACATCAGAGTAACATGGCGTCACCTTTACAGAAAGCCCATAAAGAACTCAACCCCGTAATTGTTAGCACTCGTGTATATCAGTGCTCTGATGACAATAAGCGTACACTCGCTCTGGGCTTATAATGTGTTTATGGTCCCGTATAATGCCTTTTATGAGCCAAATGTTGGCAGAAGGATACCACCTTTAACCAATCAAATTGCTTGGTTCAACCTGTTGTCTGTAAAGGATATCCTTAGCTGTACTACTAACTAGCTGAACTAATTTAGGTCATTGAAGTTTCCCTGGTAATTAAAATTACATTTTGAATATCGGTAATGTCCTCTTTGTTGCGAGGTTTCAGTAGGAGCAGGATGCCATCACTAGGATTTATTTTTTGGCTTGTGTATGACGGAGTCCTTCATTACTGATTTTTAATACTTCCCTTAATGAACTTTTCTTCTGTAAATAAGTCTCTTGCTTTTCTTTACAAGTACGGCAGCTGAACAATTATATTTTTAAGTGTATGCTTAATCCGCCCCTTGCTAATAGCTGGATTTGCAGCTTGGATCATTTGTCATGATCTTCAGTTGAAATGTTGTGTTCTAGTTTGGTGTATAAATGTTTTATGTTGAGTATAAAACCCCTTTTCAAATGTTGGGACTGTCCTGTTTTTGTTAACTTTACATTGTAGCCCTGCTGTTTGTCATCTTTTGGTTGTCCTCCTTTGATTCTGTCCGAATCATTTTGAAGCCAGTAACTAAATAGTCCTAGTGGGGGAAAAAAAAGAGATTGTAATCTTTGTTGATAACCTGATGTATGTTTTGGGCTCATTATTTTTAAACGTTTTAACAAAAATGAGGTTGAAATTTGGCTTTCAAAAATACAATTTGCAGCAAACACTGTAGTTTTGCTCCTTTACAATGTTGCTAGCATGGTAGCACATTGAGTTCAGAACAGCATTATAAAGTTGTCATTACGTTTTCTGGATCTTGAGTAGTAGTAAATATATAGTAAGAGTAAATCTGAGATTGATCTATGATTTTGTAATGTATCGATCCAATGACCCCCCGCTGTATTTTCTTTATCCATAATCTTGCCTTGTGTCTGTCTACTGTAAAACATCAGTATGTGGTGAGTGGCATCTTCAGTTTGAATTGACAAGAAACAAGGCTTGTACTTATTTGATGCATATGTCAATGCAAATTAAATGGTAATACACTGTATTGTAGTCAAATCTGAATTAGTATTATGATGGCTGTGCTGACTTGGCATGATGATGAAAGAAAGTGCATTTTGTCCATTTAGTCAAACTTTATTGGTAAGTTCCCGCATGACTGCTGATGGTGGATATTCATTCGTTCATGGTTTGTTGAAATGAACATATCCATTTTTTTTTTTTTATCCTACCTGTAACATTTACCTGAATAAAGTGAATCCCAGCTGGTTTTGAGTCACACATGTTGAAGTTTTTTTTTACCTGTAGACCTGAGTAAAATATTAGTCGTCTGAACAATCGGACCTTACAGTTTTCCATCGCACACAGCTGGTAGACATTACTGTCAATATGTCCAGAACTAAAACATTATAGATAATACCCAATTCAGTATTTATTTTTGCAGTTATGAGGCAGTTTTCAGTCTTTTGGGGGGTTTGGTGTAGAGTTACTAAATCACCTATTTTTCCTCGTTTGAAAAGAAGCGGCGCATCGACAACAGCTAACCTGTGTTTCTAAGACGATGCACTCTACTTTGAAGAGTGGACTACAAGTATGGTTCATGCTATGAGAGGGACAAACATGACCATATGAGTGGACATGCTGCTTGATTATCTGCAACTTGGACTTAGTTCGAGTAGCTTTCTGAGTTGCCCGCTGGTGTTTTGCAGTTGTCAGCTATTTGACCGGCTAAACTCTTTTCCAGGTTTACAAGTTGAATGCAGCATAAAGAAACTGTTAAGCACTGAAGCATCTTGGGCAACACTGCCTTTTAATATTGGCCAAAGTTGCCCTTGTGAAAGTGAGTGAAATGCAAACCCCTTGATTTGATGTCGACTGGTGCTCCCAAATCCTAGAATGTCATCACGACTCACTTGTGATATTTTTAAAGTCCACACAGTACAGTTTCGAAGCATAGTTGGAAAAGTTGCGACGAGCTGCGATTTTGAGACTTGAACATGGTCGTTTAAGTTTAACTGATTATGTTCACTACGTTACCACTGTTAAAATCCCACAATATCCTTTTTGGTGGTGGTTGTGATTGTTCCTCCTGTCAAGCCTGGCTGTGAAGATTCCTTTCTGTTCTGTGCAAAAGATAATAGGCTTCAGCGGTCCGAGTCCGACAAATCAAGTGGGTATCTTCCAAAGTGCCAAATTCCCTTTTTGTGTTTCCACAGACAGTAACAATAGCGCTTTATCGTACAGAAAAGACCAACTATGGAAAATACCTTCTTGATTTGACTGACTCGAACTGATGAAACCTCATATTAGCTTTGGCTGAACTTAAGAATTCATTTTTGCGCTAAGTTAGGACTGTGGATTTTGTCCCTCATCACTTATATCGACTTTCCTTCAAGAAAAATCTGCAGCCACTGTGAACAGCTGGAACAATTAAAGCAACCAGCAACGCTTTCAATGTACATACGGGCATGTGAGTATAGTTTTAAGACATACTTGGAAAAATGTGAACCTTTCCCTTAATTGTAATTACCTCCCATCTTTGCCGTCACCACTGGGTGGCACTGAAGTCCAGGCGTTAACTTCAAAGCGAGACTTCATAATGATATAAATTGATTAAGCTTTTACCTGAAGTGTGAGTCAGGCATTACTTCACTGCCAGCTGAACAGTTTTTTGCCCTGTAGCCACGAGGAAGTGAGGCGGATGCAGCCACGGGATGACGCACAATTTTATGTTCCAAACAAGACGACTGAGAGGCACGTGGAAATCCCCCCTTTGTGGTTGACTTGAATTCCAGTCCAGGGTTTGACTGAACCAGCCTGAAGGTATGAACACACACAACAAAATCCCAAAGCACACACACACACGCATATATATATATATATATATATAAAGAATGGCAGGTCTACAAGTTGCTCGGTGCACCTCAGTGGAGAGAAAATAGTATTGACGCTTGCAGAGTATTCAATACCAACAAAATGAGCATCGGTCAGGTGGTAGATAGCAGGAAAAAAAGCTACAGACAACACTGTAAAATCAAAAGTCCCTTGTAGTAGCAGGTTAGAAAAGGTTATAAGTCATATTTGTAATATTGGACAAAAGGAAACAAGAGGAGGAAGCGGAAACCTTGGCAGAAAAGGTGACATGGAGAAATAATGTTTATTTAATGTGCAAGTGTTCTGGTTATTAGACATCTTCCAATCCATCATCTTAAGGCTTAAGATGATTGTTTAAATTGCATTATTTCTGCAATCATACAATATTTATATATGTTTTTTATAAGAAAAACTGTCACATACATAGTTATATATCTAGCTATATATTTAGC
This sequence comes from Enoplosus armatus, assembly GCF_043641665.1. NCBI lineage: Eukaryota > Metazoa > Chordata > Actinopteri > Centrarchiformes > Enoplosidae > Enoplosus > Enoplosus armatus. The sequence continues at coordinate 21,352,894 of NC_092189.1, read as the reverse complement.
CTATCTCATTGCGCAGTGTGAACTAAAACAAAACGCAATAAAGGTCTACACTGGTTTTGAACTGTAGGTGTGATCATATCTTCATTACAACACTCAAAAAACAAATGTTCTCACTTCTAGTGGTATCTCGCCTCGACTGTTACATTTCAACGGAAAATTGTCTGTCCAAGTCCTCATTATTAACATATTGTTAATTAAAAAACATTTCTTCTGTAGAAAATATGATTCCAGGGATTGTTTTTGGATAGAGGCAGAAATAAGAGACTGGCACCTCAAAACCCGGGCAAATAAAACTGCCTTCATGACTAGATACCACTAAAAGTGAGAATATATATGTTTCTTTTGTAATTTGGGTGAACTGACCTTTAAATGTTTCTCCTTGTTATGTTAAAGTTAGTGCCTCTCTTTAACAGTTAAACCACACAGGGTCAATGCAGGTGTGCTGTCCATGTGAGACTGCAGGTATCACTACCCTGCGTGTGGCAGCCAAACACATCATTAGGCCATTAGGGAAATATCGCCCTTTTCTCTAATCCCAGCAGTCACACGATATGGGACAGGACAGACATCACAGTCTGTTCGCAGACATAGACGCCTCCATCTGAGGACGATCTGTTCAACCTGTGTGTGTGTGTGCGTGTGTGTGTGTGCGCGCTCGCTCTTAGGAGAACAGGTGTGTTTTGTTTGTGACTGTGTTTGTCCCCCCTATGAAGAACTTGTGAGTGAAGCACAGGACGGGCAGTTTGTGCTGTATAAAACCAGCTTGTTCAGCCATCTGCCTTATTAAAAGCCTGAAGCCTGTGTGTGTGTGTGTGTGTGTGTGTGTGTGTGTGTGTGTGTGTGTGTGTAGGGGGGGATGGATTAAATAATCTTTCATCCAAACTGAATCATTTTCACTGTTTAGGGGCATTTAAACTCAAACAAAACCAAATTTGAGTGTGATTTATTTTTTTTATTGAAATATAAAACCTTAAACATATAAAAGCTCCAGGGTTGTTGTGTTCTTTGTAACATTAAAGACACAAACAACTGCAAACCGGACATGACCACAGACAAATAATTGTTTTCACAACACTTCTTAGTGAAATGCAAGTGGGGGAGAGGAGGTACAGTAGATGACATCTAATTGGCTCAGGCTGGTCTTGTACATTCAAACCATTTGAAGAACCTTTTTATAGCTCTTAAAACACTTCCTAGCACTTTTGAAAGAATGCAATACTCATGTAACCAGTACGTCATGTTATACTAGTGACTGATCTGAAAAACATCTAGCTAGGCGAAAATACAAAACATGAACAAAACCTGAGAATCAGCTTCCAGGTGAATTTTAAAATGTCAACGTTAGGGCAGAAGAAATGTCTGCTAAAGTGTGTTAACCATTGATTTAAGACTTTGTTTTTCCTCTTCATCACAAAACTTAAACTCGTTTTTTTTTTTTTTTCCTTCTACCCTTGCCAACTGAAAGTCATTTGCACCCTGTTTTACACCATATAATTCACTCGGCTTACACTTTTCCTCTTTTTCTCTTCTGCGTGATGGTTGAAGTGGGTTTAATTAATGAAAGCAATGACGTGTTACAGCTTTCACCTGGATTTACCTGGTCAATGAGTCATGACAGCATTCTTTGTGAAACACTCAATACTTAGGTGTGAAAATATGCAAATGTAAATGCTAAAAAGATACTTCCTTTTGATAGATGAAATCCAAAAATATATGTAGGGCTGTATTTGGAACGTCCTATTACATTCTACCCAGTAATGCAGTGTGAAACTGTCAGATCGATTTGTTTTGCAGTATGCCCGGTCAGGCTTACTGACCTGGTTTCAGGTTTTGGAAAGCGGAAGTAATAATCATGCAGGTATTTTAAACAAACCTTTAAATTAGACCTTGTAGGTCTAATATGAGTGAAGATTCAGTAAGTGGGTTGCTTATTTCTCGCCTCAAATTTGTTCAGACACAGATTTTGGTGGACTGCTGGGGTGAAGTAAGTGAAAGTTTACATAACGTTAATGGAAATCCACCGCCAGCCCTTTGCTTTGTGGGACACAGTATGCGACGTAGACTGGTCTGATGCATACTGAAGATTTTTTCAGAATCGGGTGTTTTTGACGTACTGCATACTACATTTTGGCCAAATCAGTACATACTGCTAGTACAGTAGGCAGTTTCGAATACAGCCTAGGATAGTTTTTGGCCTCATGTATGATGATATGGGATCCTTACTAGGGTTTAACCCATTCTGGTTGAACCCCAGTAATGATGTTCAAACTCTCTCAGCTTGTAGGTGCAACAGCCAGTTTAAACTCCATTTCATATTAAAGGTATAAAAGTTATCAAGTTATGAATAAGTTTACATTAAGTGTTTCCCACCAAAATGCATTGTGTGTATCGCTGAGGTCTAACAAGCATGTCGAATGCTTTTCCTTCCTCATAAAACATTTGCAAAGCTATAGTATTTTAATTGTACATTGTTTCCATCCATGTTTGCTGGTTTGTAGTCTTCTTCACTGCCTTTGTTGGGGCATTTCCACATTTCTTGGCATGTTACAGCCACCAACTGTTGACTGTTACAACCCCGGATGAAGGGAAGCAACGTGAAGGAAGAAAACAAAGTTGGATAAACTACATTTTAGGTTTATTAAGCAAATAAAAGAAAACAAAAAACAAACAAAGTGGTGTGGAGAGTCTCTGCTCCTGCAGATTCTGCTGGCTGAGAGAGAGAGTGGGAGGTGGAGGAAAGGCCTTTTGTAGGTGGATCAGGTGCCTCTGATTGGATAGGAGGAGTTAGTTTATTGGGACCTTCCTGAAACAAAGAACAGAAGCCAAGTGCAGAAAAAACTACATTGGTCATACACAGGCCCACTCATAAAAACATTGCTCTATAGCACTACAAGTGGCCAAAAGCTCGACAGGATACCTATGAGCTCATGTGAGGATGGAATCGGAAATCGTAAAAATGTCACATTACGTTTGTATCCAGGTCAAAGCCCGTTGCGGCTTAGTCATTTATGAAAATCTTGAAAATCTGTTTACATAGGCTTGAAGAAACAAACTCTCAAATTCATATTAAAATTCAGACGTGTTGTCACCACTTCACCACCTCCTTTGTTAGTACGGCTTGTAGCAACTAGTATCAATTAAGCTACAAATTTCCATTTGATACGATCACCTGTGCTGCTGCCAAGAGTGTTGCTCCACATGCTTCTCTCCAGACGTCTTGGAAGTGTCAGTGTATCTTTCTCAAAGACCAGGCACTCTTTTCCATGAATCTGAGGCACAGATTATGCAACCTCATCCTACACTGTTCTTTAAACTGCCTTCAGGGAATGCTAACACTACTGTCAGACTGACTGTATCACTCCACTCACAACGCCTCCGCCTGCATTTTTTACAACTCCAGTTTTGATAGCTAAAAGCAGTGGTGAATGGCAACTAAACCCACTCACTTCATTAGTTTATTTTAAGTAATGTCACCTTATATATCTATTTGTTGTTGTATATCTATTTTAGTGTAAACTCCAACTTTTTGTCAGGTGTTGTTTTACTACATTAGAAGTTCTGCAAACGTTCATGTATTATCAGTCAAATAGTCTTTCCAGGGTTTACCTGCAGGACATCTAATTGAGGACAATATTTTCATACTCATCTCTGGTGGAAAGAAATGTAAGGTCATGTCTCTGCAGGCATGTACATTTCCGCCCTCTTTTTTCTCACGACCCAAAGGGATGTGTGATTTTAAACACATCTGTGCGTCTAGTTTGGAAAAAAAAAAAAACCTCAACGACAACAGGTGTTGTTAACACGTGTTAATACTATATAATAATTCTGTGGTTAAGACACGTGGTCAGTCCTGTATCTGGTGATAAGTGTTGTTATTAAGAAAGAGTGAAGTTGGAAAGCAACTCGGTGTATGTCCTCCAAAATGGGACATGCAGATGTGTTGAAAAAGAAGCATTCTTTCTGAAGCTGCACTGTCAGATTTGCACTTTGGCATCCCCAAGTGGCAGTGAAAGATAACCTGGATTTTTGGACTTAATTACCCTTTATCGGTCATTTAATGTGATTTGTACAGATGGACAGGGTTGTGATTAGCCTCTCCAAGTCCTCAAACAAACCAGCTGATTTTCATTGAATATACAAATATGGAAAAACACCGTCTCCGTTAAAGGGATCAAATTCTTTTTTGTGCAGCCAGTTTGTGATTTAGACTGATAAGAAGTATTTTCAGACGAAAATCATGACTCTCTCAGAAGATTTGTAAAAACCTCTGTCAACGGCATGTTTGGGTGAGCATGTTGTGAACAATATCTGTTTTCTTTTGGTAGTTTGTACTTAACACGTCAAACTAAAACTACTCTTCTGCACTACACACACACACACACCCATCCCTCCCATGACAATTGTTTTGACCTTTGCTCTGAGGAAATAAGGCCGTCTGTGCTTGATGTGACAGGTTGGCACATCACCTGGATACAAGCAAATAAACGAGCAGAGAGAAAAAATATCAAGGGAACATTTCAAGCATTCACAGAGAGCTTTCAAAATGGAACAATGACTTTGCCCTCGGGGGAAAAAGTGATCATGCTGGTATGTTTATATTAGACGGAAAGGAAGCCATCATTGTCATCACCAGTGATTTTCTCTTTCACGGCAAGATTTTGACAGTTGACTGTATCTTAATAACAATTCCTTCTATGTATAAGTCAATTGTCACGGATGATGCGCTTATGTAAACATTTTTCTTCATATAAAAAAAAGCAGGCAACTCTTTTCCTGTCAGGATTTGTGAACTCTGTGGCATTATCATGAATAGTGTGAATATTAAACGGAGCTATTTTTAACTATTTCAGTCGTAAATTAAGTCTTGCGCTCTATTGTATCATCATTTTTTTGCTTAAGTACGCTCTTGGCATGGAGGGACGACAGGGTGGGGATTTGCGGGGGTTGTTCATTCAGGGATTGGGAACACTTCAGGGAAACAGACATCGGGGGAAGTAATTGTGTAAATTAGAGGAAGAGGTGGGGGAGTTCATCATCTATCTTCCCGTAAGCAAACCCTGGCCCAGTAAAACACAGCCCAGTTGGTACAGCAATAGGACATGCGGTTATTAATGCAGAAGAGGGAGGTGCGCTCGCCTCGACAAGCGCCAACACGCGAGCACATTACCTCTACGGCTGCTATGGCAAAGATGTGAGCTGCATTCCTCTGCCCACAAACTCAGAGCTTTTTCCCCTCACATAGAGGAGAGGCTTCTGAGAGTCAGGCTCAGGTCTGGGGGAGTTTGCAGGGCTCAGGCATTGCAAAAGAAAACTCACCTACACTTTGTTCTGTGGCCTCATGGCCCACATTGTCATCTTTCTGAGATTATGCATGAAGATTTTGGAAAGGTAGCCTACCTTTCTTTTTTTTTTTGACTAAATAGAGGCTGAGAAAACAACTGTCTGGATATATACTGACGAAGAGTGATAATGGCATTATGCACAGCGTTTCAGAAGATGATCTGGTATTCCAAAAATGTCCAGTGAGATGCCAAATTCTATATGACTCAATGTTATGTTTGGTGTGGCAGCCATCACATTGGCTGCTTTAATGTCCCCTGCTCTAAAACACTTGACTTAGGCTAAAACATGTTAAACCAACCCATGTGTTGAATAATTCAATTCAAACCCTAATACGGTCATTTAGAAAGGTTACACCTAAATGTAAATCTGATTACTTGAAGCTAAGAGAACTCAATGCTTTCATACAGCCAAAAAGTTAACGAGAACCTGGATTCAGGATTCTGAGGTAATTACTGCCAGTTCACTTTCTTGTAAGTCCAGGCGCTACTCCATAGAAGACTGCGAGACTGTTGTCCACTTCCTTGTCAGAAAAATGATTATTCACCCTACATTTTGTCACGTATGAAACCTTCCAGTTGCTCAAAAATGTATTTCCTCTTACATCCTCAAGGAAGTTATACTAGCTATTCCCTCCAGCTTACTCTTAATTATTAACAATTCCCCTATTACTGGTCATGCCCCCACCTTTTTGAAGAATGCCATTATTAAGCCTACTAACCATGATCCCATTGTCCTACGAATGTGTAAACAGCTACCTGGTTAAAATGGAGGTGGGGCCTTGGTATACCACTATTACAACTGGCTCTGGGATGTGGCATGAAGTGGCACTTTTCTGGTGGCGAGCAAACCAAGGCCAGTGTGTAAAAGATGGCTGGCTTCTCTCCTTTTCTGGAGTTACCTAGTGTGAGATGCACATGTGGATGTCATGAGGTTCTGGTTCAACACCAGTATGGTGACTTTTTCCCCGGAGAATGATATGGTCATCTCTATGCGACAGCCGCTGTGCATGGCTGAGCCCCCTTTTCACAAAGTCTTCAACTGCAACTGGGTTTGAGGAAGTTAAAGAAAGTTAAAGAAGGACTTTTGGTTGGGTCAGGATAGGGAGATGAGTGAGTGAGGTTCTTGCTCAGGTTGTTTTCAGTAGAGGAGAACTACTGACCTTGACTGCTGATATCCCCGGAGTATTATCGGATCAGAAGGTCTCTGCGGAGCCAGAAGACCAGAGGTCCAGAGGTCTAGAGGTCTTTCCAGTGTTGAAGTCAGGACAGGACTCACGGACTGCTAAATGGAGGTGGTGATTCTTCTTCTTATAACATCCTCCAGTTATTGGGGGACTACATTTCTCAGCCTCCCAAGGAAAGCTTATGCCAGGGCGTATCTAAATCTGCTTTTTTTTTACTAATGCTGCAGTTCTGCTGGCTTTATCAAACCTGACCATGGTAGATTGCCCCTTCAGGAGGAGGTGCAGGTGGTTACTGGGCTTCCTTGCTAAGCCAGCAGCCATGACTTGGACCAAAGTAAGCAGTAAAAAGTGGATGAATGGATGGACACTCATTTCTCCTTAAATAAAAATATCATTTATAGGTAAGTAATGATTATTTAGTATAGGGCTGACCAATATTTCAAATAAATCATTGATGTGTAACAGACGTAGTTACAGGGTTAATGTCTGTAGGTCTGTTTGATCGTAAACCACTCCTGTTGCTGCCATAAAGGACTCCATTCAAACAGATGTCACTGCATCACCACATGCCAGTAATTAAGTGGTGAGTAACGTGTTATCTACTTGATAGGAATGATGGCCACAATTATAAAGATATAAAATATGCTCTGAGAAAATGTATATACCTATAAAATTGAGAGTTTTTATTCTTTAAACTGGAGGCCGTTACCTGGTGGTGACCACAGGTAAGAGTTTGAATTTAACTTTTAATTTACCACAACAGTAAGTGCACTTAAGTGAACGCACATTTATCTGTTTCACACTTATCAGTCCGAGATCAGCAGCAGCCTCAGGCAGCACTGTTATCATATATTTGACAGACATGCCTCACTCAGACCACTGTGGTTCGACAAGGTAATTTGTCAGTCCGCAAACTTCAAAAAGCTGATATCTGTAATGACTTTAGCCCCCGAGCTCTGTGAGGCCGTTATGCACCTTGCATGTTGTCTCACTTGACATCTTTCCCATCTTCACCAGCATGTTCTCTACAAGGTTTTAACAAGGTGAAAGCAAAATGTGACAAGTACAATGATTGGTTGGTTTTCTCTCTGCCAATTAAACGAAGTGAGTGTATGCATACAGACACAAACAGTCTCAACAGATAAAAGCAGAAATGAATAAAACTGCAGTTGATTTACTTTATTACTTTATTTCAGACATGAAAGAAGTAAAGAAAATACAATCGTCATTGAGTCCTTCCCCGCAAAGGCAGGAGAAAATAGGAATAGGATATTACTGCATTAAAAGTGTTTGATAAAAGTTTTAAGTGCCTCTCTAAACCTTGAAAGCCCAACACACACACACACACAGACACATTAACTGTGTTCCTCCCCTGCACAGGTAGGCAAAGCTGCAGGACTGTAGACAATTATGATTCACATTTAAAAATGGTTTTCACAGAGCAGGGATGACTTACAACTGGCCATGCAAAACATCCCACACTTTATTTGTGTTGAGCTAATGCATTTCTTGACCCACGACACACTTTTACCAACACTGCACTGGGCTTTAACCGCTTTTATTGTAGCTCGGCTACTTCTTTTTATTGTCTTAATGCTTTTATTTATCCTACCAAGTATAACACAAATACAAAGTAAAAACTGTCCAAAAGCTCCCAACCCAACTACCACTTCCAGATATCTTGTGCACATTTCATTAATTAATGCTGGCACATTAATGCTGGAATGCCTCTTTGACAGCTCAATGCATCGACACTTCCAGGGCTGAGGGTTTGATTAATGATCACAACACTAATAATTAGTAATATGATTATATTAACCAAACTGTCATCAGCTCAGCACAGTAACATCACAAAACTGTAGACTGGGTGTCTAAAAGATTCGGAGAGACTTAAACAATGACTGCTATCACTGTACTGATATTGTATTAATGTATTACTGCGTCACACTAGGAGAAATTACAGGACTCCAAATAAAAACCTATTTTACCTGCAAACGACAGCACACTGTTACTGAACTGACAGGCTGCCGAACGTCTTTACAATAAACAACATGACTCAATAGGTGTGTTTTGTTTACAAGCCCTGGTTTGATTATTGTTGTGCAGGATGAAACTAAATTAATCAAATAAACAAATACAATATATTGTAAAAGCTTCTTGTGTTTTCCAGATATGGATCATACCCACTACAAACCCATTCATATGAATATGTATATACTTTTCTTTACCTGGATAAATGATGCAGAGACATTCCCCGGTGAAGTTCGATCCAGTCAGATCCGTTAAGATCTCCGCATGCTTTGACAGCGAGACTGCCATCAATCATATTTTATTTTATCTTTCACACTGTCTAAATTTAGTGTGAGGTGACGTAATGCATCACATACTTGTTTGAAGGAAATTGCACTGGCAAGAGCAAAAACAACATTAGCCATATCAAAGCTGGATGGGTGTGGAAGGGTCCAGCCTTTTTCTCGGTGGGTGGAGGTACCAGCCTGCCTTCCCTTTGTACATCTTACATCTGGAATGGGCACATTTTTTCCCCTCTTTTCCAAATAACATCTGCAGCTAAAAAGCCAGACAGGTAGTTAGAGCTGATTGGTCATGGATGGATTTTCTCTCTCTCTCTCTTCTCTTTCTATGTTGCTCTCTCTCTCTCGCTCCCTCCCTTTTTTTTTCTATTCTACAAAGCCCAGAGGCTAGTATTTCACTGATTACAGAGTCCCTCCATTTGAATGGTCGTTTGTGTATTGTCAGAACAAAGGGGCGAGCGGCCTCTGAAGAGGTGCTAGACAGGGGAATGGATTGGGCTCAGCGATTAGGATGAGTGGAACTACAGGTTCAGGCTAGCTTAGCAGAGCAGAGGCAGCTCAAGGAGGGACTCCACTCCAACTGCTGTGGGACCTTTCGTGACTGGGAAAAGAGGACTTGTGTGCAGCAGCTGCACTCCAGTGCAACTTATTGTTGAACTTACATTGTAAGGGGGAGCATCAGGGGGTTTATAGTGGACTAACTGACCCCTTGTATTGCTCTGGATTGGAGATATCCCTATGCTGCAAAACTGAAACCTACGTTAAGATTAAGGTCTTTAATTTGATGTAAAATGTTCATTATTGCATTAAAGCAGCACAAGTTAGCCTTCAACAATAGGTGGGCCCGCAGTAAAGTAAAACGCCTCATCCTGCCTAAATGAGATGCCATATATTCTTCCTATTAATGAGGCTGTGTTCTCAGGTTTGGACATTTTTCGGCTAATGGGAAGTGATTAATAACAGCAGCTTTCAGAGAAACACGGCACAACTTTAGCCTGAAATAGGGGTACAAGAAAGTTTATTTTTCAAACACAAAGCGAGTTTGACTTCAACAAACAGTGAGAATAATGGGATTTATTCCAAAAGGTTATAATTAGTAGATATAATGAAGTATTTTTTAATCGACATTGTTAACATTAAAACCTGAATTTAAAAACTGAATTTGATGACACAATATGAGACCAATCTGGTGTGTTGCCACAACAAGGGCACAACAGACCAGTTGCACCTGAGGAAGTGCTTTTCAGACAGCACAGTAATCAGATAAACATTGGCCTGACAGGTTTCGGCTTTGAACACCCACTTAGTACTTCTCACCCCTAACATGAAGGTAATGACTTAAAATCAAAGTCCTCATCAAATTAGGCGGGTGAGTCCAGGTCACACTCTTGGTGGGCTTCAGCATCCTTTTGATTCTAAAGTATCACCTTTTCAAAGCTGTTTCTAAGCTGAGTTTTAATTTGCTTTGGGTCTACGTGTCAGTAGTGAGATCTACAAACGGCCATTTCTTTAAGGGTAGCAGCAGGGCGGCTAGGTGTTATATATATAATGATTGTCAAATAGTAACACATTTTGTGTGAATGAGTCAAACCTTCTGGCCAGTTTGTAGGTCTCATAGCAATTGTATGCCACATTACAAACAACCAGACCCTTAATTTGGTAATTGTGGCCATCCAAGAAAACGATTATGGGGTCGTTCAATTCAGGGAGGAAAAACAAAATTAAAGAGCTGACAAAAAAACTCTTACATCATTTTACTTCCCAAACTTTCACCACCAGTCCACCCAGCTCTGAAGGCTTATTATGTCATTAAGGCACTCATATTGTTCAGCAAAAGTCTGAGAACAGAAACGAGACTTTTTGATTACGTCTCGTCCAGGGGACTTGACATTTATCTGTCAAACTCTGGCCAAAAACTTAGAACTCATGGGGTCTATCGGTTGATTGTTATTCAATTGTAGCACTGTGACACATTTTGGCAGTTTCTCTTTCCTGAGCAATGGCCAAAGCATCCATCCAAGCAAGAATAGTTTAGTGAGGTCTTCGAAATGCATGCAGTCACATAAAGTTATTTCACGTGTTAGCAACCAGCAACAAGACAGCCCATACTTTTGTTTATGTTTTTGGACAACTCCAGACTCCCCATTGCATGAGATGGAGCAAATCATCATTAATGTCAAACAGGCGACTGAAGTCAGTGGAAACATTAATACGTTCTGCGTGTACCGCGGTGCTCAGAGATGATTTGTTGAAGAGCGACGCTTTAATTTTCACTCCTTCACTCCCACTGCCTCTCCCCCAAAGAGCGTCCGCACCCAAATTCTCTGGCCTCTTCCCTTCAAGGCAAAACCTAAATGGCCCTTAATGACTCCATGCAAACAACGTGTGACGGGGGACAAATTACTAAAACACTTCCCGCTTTTTTTCCTCCTCCCTCTCCTTCAGGTGATACTTGAAAGGTCTCCGAGGTAGCTGGCTAGCTGTGCCCTCCCTCCTCTGGCTCCTCTCTCTGTCACCCTACACAATGTCAAGGTGTCGCGACCCCGTTACGACCCAAACCCACGTTAGCCGTTGGACTTCAGTAGCCCGCAGAAGGGCACGGCCGACAGTGTGAAAAGGGATGTGAGTGTGTGTTTGGAGAGGCGGGGGCTGGGGTCAGCATACACTAATGGGGTGAGGCTGATTTCAGTGAGATGAGAGGAAGAAGGCCGTCCCGTTTAGGTCTCACGCGCTTGTCGGCCTGTGACTTCTAGTTTTAAAAAAAAGGGCTTCTGGGTGGCTTATATGAGTCAGTGGTCACCTCTCTGCATCAATCGCCTCACCTTGAGAATTGAATGGGACACGTACACCCCCCCCAGACACACACCACAACTACCCACCCCTCCGTCGCGGCCCTGGCACCCCTCCTTTCCTTTAAGTCAATATGTCCGTGTCAGAGATGAAAGTGCAAAGTGGGAGGGACGCGGAGGGGGTCCTGACACTAATGTAGTACATTGGGCTTCACTTACTGATCTGCCAAGTTCTTTTGTCAAGCCCTAAATGCCTGCTAGGGCCCTTTGAACCGCTGAACGCTCGCCCGCCCTCAGATGCCTCCTCCTTTAGCTTCAATGAGATATCCTCGGTGACATTCCCACAGTCCCGTCGCTGTGGACAGACACGCATAGCTGCACGGACGCGGCGAGGTTCAAATTCAAAGGCTTGAAAGGAGTCTGGGAGTCGTCTAAATAACATCATTCGCCACTTTGCAGCTCTTGACTTAAAAGTTCAATTCGTTTTCATCAAAATTGAAATAGAATTGGCGGATGTGGCTGCAGAGGATCATTTCAGGCACCGTTTGAATCTGTGGTTTGAAAGCACTTTCATTGGCTGCCAAGCACAGCAAGCCAGGTAAACTAAGACCTTTAACTTGCTTGCTTGTTTTTCTCACTCCCTCACTCTTGTCAGCTAATCTCTGTGGGTAACCTTATCCCAGCTCTTGAGTGGCTGCCCCCCCCCCCCTTCCAAGCCTCAGAAACTGGACTGAGAAACAGGTCTCCCCATTCATAAAGCTCACTCTTGTTATGCTCGACCAGCGGCGTACTGCGTTTGATTGATTCTTGCTGTTTTATCACTCTTTTTTTTTTACTTTTTCAAATAGCGTCAGCAGACAATTTACAAGAGCACCAACTCTTTTGACTGAAGGTGTGGAAATGTATCCTGCTATCCACATCTAAAGTGCTTCCTTTTAAAGGGTGAACTTGATTAAAAGTTACTTCAAACAGTATCTTTTTTCCGTGCAGATTGTTTTGATTTTAGTCACTCGGGTTTTGAGACCATTTCAATGGAGGTCAATGGAACTGAATGTTTCAATTTCAAAACTTCAACAGCAAAAACAATGTCCCACTTTGTTTTGGAGATAATAGATAATCCACAGGACACACTGTCAACAACTGGAACTACTTTCACTGTACTGGGGTGTCTAGATTATTTAGTATTTTCGTAAAAAATTGTGTGAACCATCCCCTCAGGCCTGCACGGTGTCCTGCAGATTAGGTATTTTGTTTATATACCTGTTACCTTGTGTTAGAGCTACTATCACTTTATTCTCCACATGCAACAGCTGCACAGGTTGTTTTCTCTGTGGATTTTATGCAGAAGATTAAAAGTTAAACATGAATTGACGAGTGGGTCTTCAAAGGGGAGAGTTTTGACCATTATAAATCATTTTCGGTCCGCCATATGTGTAGGTAGGACAGAAAAGTAGGGCCACATATTAAATCTGTCCCTCTGACTCCTGATTGGCCAGCTGCCAAAGTAACTGGTAGTCCAGACAAGTGCCTGGCAGAACCATCCAGAAACCGGCTTGTAGCCATTACTTATTTCCCATACTCTTAACAATGATAAAATGATAAAAGTCCTCTTTAAAAATCTGGGATCTTCCATTTTGCCACGAGCAGAGATACGTTTCCTCCTCCTTGTGACTCACAGGTGGCCACATCCAGGCCTGCTGCTGCGCTCTCTTCTCTCAGTTGTGGATTTACAGTCATGCTCCGAGACGTTTGTCACAAACATGTGCTTAAGAGGCGATGAGTGACTCCACAGTGCTGGCTCTATCTCAGTCAGTGTTGTAATTACTGTTTATCATCCTGCCTTCTTTAAATCACTTGTCAGGTGCCGTTATTTTGAACTTTCAGAGAAATCTTCACCAGCGGTGAGCAGCAGCTAACGTAAGCCGTATCTGATCAAACAGAACACAAAGCCTTGTATTTGTAAAGAAACCATCAAATTATCTGTCTCAATAATAACTATTTGCTAATTTTTGCTGTGATTTCCCTCCCTTAGGCAGACAAGGCTAAATTAGTCATGCTGTAAATGACATTATTCAGCAGTTGTGTTACAGGGATAATTAAAGTGCACTGTGGTTGACAGGATCAAACCTTCTTGTTAGGCACACAGCCACCAATCACAGCGTAAAACCCACATCAACCCACTTTATCCACATGTGTACTTGCAGACAACACAAAGGATTTTGTGATTTAACTTGTAATTATAAATCAAACACTCTGATATAGTCTTTTAACTAAAAGCCATTAATTAATTTCTGGATAAATAATTGATTTTTGTTTATTTTGCTGTCTGTTTGCCTTATGTTGATCAGCAGCTGGAGCTCTTGGTCAAACACTCCTTTTCATTTCCCACTAAACTCACAACAGGAGGCCCGTTGAAATCCCCAACATGGGAAGTTATGTATGTAATCATTTAGAATCATTTTGAATATCAATGGGGCAGGAATGCCGAGGATCCAGTTTTAATGGGACAATAAAGGCGGACCACAAAGGTTTTCTTTTTTTTTTTTTTTTTTTAATGGCAGCAGGGATGTGGGCTCACTTTACTGCTGCCAGCTCGTAAACACATTCACACCTCTCTTTCATTTAAATGCGGGATAAGTTATAGCACATTATTGAAAAAAATCGAGGTCGACAACAACCTGCATTTGAATGCTGTCTGGGAGAGCCGGGGCCAATCCACAAACCAGCGGCAGTTTAAAAAGCACAAATAACAGAGAGAGAGAAGCAGTTTCTGTTGCAACAGAGCAGCTCTGTTTATTTATCATGTCGCAGTGTAATTATAATAATACTTGTTATAGTATTATTATATAGGCTAGGCTTTAAAGGAATAAAAACAAAAACTAAAGACATACTTTGACGTAAAAGTTGAGTTAAATAAAATCTGATCAAACTCAGAAATAAACAAAAAAAAAAGTTTATATGATCCCATGCTTCCCATTTGACGCAGATATTTTAAACCAGGTTGCCCTAGTCCAAATCTGAAGACCAGTTAAATCGTCTTCCAAACTTGAGGGAAAAGTCTGATTTTAAAAAAAAGAAAAGAAAAAAACAAAGCAAAAAGCGCTTCATCTCCTCGTTCTCGTCCTCCTCTGCGCAGCGCTTTGCCCACCGAGAGGAAAAAACCCTCTGCAAGCTGATGGTCTCTCCAAGATTACCCTATCAGGTGCAAACCGCTGACATGTTTCCACCCACCAACAACAAAAAAGCCTCTCTGTGCCCAAATCTCAAGCCGCAGACGCACAAACACCACTGACAGGCACTGCTGCGCCATCATCAGCCCCCAAACCTCTCCAGGGATCCGCCGCCGCTGCTGCCGCTGCGATTTCCACACGACTTTTTTGAAAAACATAACTCTTTTTGTATGCCTGGATAAGTTTGTTTGCCCACTTTCAGCGACTTGTTTTTGGTGAAAAGGCATTGTATTATCCACCGCTTCTCCCTTTTCCACCGCAGCACTTAGTAGAATAAAATGACCCATGCAAGGTGTAGAAATCCCCCGCAGGTACGGACGGAGGTGAGGAGCCTGTGATCTCTGGAGCAGAAGGATTGGGATTGTGGGGAAACTTGGCTATAGGTGCGCAAAACTCGGAGGATACTTTTTTTGAGGGAGGGGATTTTTGAAGAGGTTGAATTCTGAATCCTTTCCACGCTTGGCATCGATTTACGGAGACGTTGCGCGATTTCGGGGAGCGGAGGAGACTGAGCTGAGAGAAAAAAATAATCTTCTGGATAATTCCCCCCAACAAGGAAGCACCTAATGTTGCACCCCGTGACTCTGCTGCTGCTCTCCAGTGATATATCCTTACACTGGGATTCAATCTCCTACTTACCCCCGGAGTTGTGTGCGTAAAGGACGCGCAGGGGAGCGAAAGCGAGAGAGAGGGGGGCGATTTCGCCAACCTTTCCTGGGGCTCTAAATCTGTGGAAGCAGGTGTATTTCTGCAAGTCAAGATGTCTCTGCTGCCTTCGAGGTTCATATACGTGTAAGTGTTCAACATCCCCGTTTGGCTTTTGCACATAAACTCCTGCATTCTTACCAATAGAAGTCGCCAAAAGCGTCATATTTGCGCATTGCTTTCATCCAGGTAGGCTGCGTTTATTCTTCATGTAATTGCCTGTGTGATTCACTCCCCTCCTCTCTTCTCTCTCCCTCTCTCTCCACGTAGGTGTTTACATTTTCTGGTACTCTATTTCCAGCTACAGGTACGTTTACTCCCACGTTAAACTCCTTTTTGTGTGTGTATGTGTTTGCATGTCACTGTGCACCTTTTAATGTGAATGATGCCGATGGTGGGGGTAGGCTATTTTCAGGGTGGTCCCAACAATATTAAACACAGGTTTGACTTGTTTCAATTAAATCCATATGAATTTATATTAATTATGGCACTGACCGAAAAAATCGGTCAGTTTCTCTACGCGGAAAAAATAAAATCAAACAAGGATATTGCAAAAAAATAAAGTACAATACGATGCAGGAGATTATAGAGATATTATACAATGAAAAACCCAAACTGTAAAGACACTACAGGTCTCTGCATTGATATTAGAACAGCACCATCGCGATACGATAAAGGAGATAGAAGTGCAATTATTGCAATATATTCTTGATAAAATGACTAATAAAGACTATAACCTCCTGTAGTGATAAAGAAAGTTCATCATTCTAATCTGAAGCGCGTCAGCTGATTTCTACCCGGACTAATCTACTAATATCTCCAATCAATACTATCAATCTGGCAAAAGTTAATTAACGCCTGTTGTTTTTAATCTGGACTTCAAGTAGCAGTTTCAGTATTTTACAACGGAATTGTGTAATAAATAGTTTGATCCCTGAGGTTAAAAGGTATTCTTTGAACACATGGGCTGGTTTGGCGCTTGTTGCCTCACTTTTTATTAGTCGCGTCTCACTTTGAACAGTAATGATTTGCAGGCATCCACTCATCTAATTGCGCGCCGTGATTCAGATAAGATGCGGAGAGCACGCTCCTTCACTCATAAAGCTATGTGATCAATTTATTGGTATGACGTGTTTGATCATAATACTCCACGTGCTTGTGTTTTAAATTAATTTATCGGTGTTGTTATGATCTTAAATATTAAAACTGGATAGACTGATTACAAAAATAGAGCCGAGCAGGCATCCCACAGTTGGCAACATTTTGAGGGTGGTTTTTATGTGATTATATCTTTAACAGATTACAAAAAAGGCTGAATCATTCCAAGATGAGTTAACATTTGACCTTTTGGGACAAATAAAAACCCTGCAGGAGGGAACCTTTGTAAACTATGTAAGATAGCCTTCACTTTATTGGTTGCACAATTGTATTTTTTTCATTTAGTGCTGCTAGGATCCCCTTGTCCCGGTCGGGGAGCCATTTAGCTGTCAGGGACAAAATGACAGGTCTAACTCCTGGACTACATTTTCTGAACCAGGACTTTTTAATGAAATTTCCCGGAGACAAAATATAAAACCGGAAAACTCCCAAAACTAGAAACTGCAATGTTATGTAAGTCTGTGTGCTCTGATTATTCCAACAGAGCTGGCACAAACAAAGCTATAGTGTCGACTGACCTCTCCTCACATGTAAGACAGGATGAAGTTCATGCAGACTGTACGAGGTGGACTGAGGAGGGACATTTTATGTTTTTTTTGGTGTAGAAAAAGTCAGATTAGATAAAGGTATTTATCAAACAAAGGAAATGCTTTGTGGCTCTTTGAGTGCTTTCAGGCAGATGATCAAACTATAAAGAATGCAGGAATAGCCCTTTAACGCCCTCCTGTCACATCCATCTCCATGTTGTTGGCCCACTCTGCTTCTCCGCACTGCTACGTGCAGCTAATGGCTCTTACATGCCATGTTGTGGTTGTGATTTCATGAGGAAAAACAACAGAAGCAACCACAGTTGGAAGTAAACTTTGAATGCACTGCCAACATGAGAGAGTGTGTCTTTACCTACTGTGTGTGTGTGTGTGTGTGTGTGTGTGTGACCCTGTCTGTGTGTCGAGCAGATAGCAAGGTGTATCTTAGATGGATGCGACGACAACTAAGCTTCCTGGGTGAAGATGAGCGCCAGACTTTTGAAGTTTCAACCATATCCGTTTTCATGCTGTGTCTTTGAAGAAAGGAGACGGCGTGATAAAAAACTGTTGTCGCTAGTGTTCACCTCAGCCATGTGCTTAGGCTTGCCTTTCCCGCAAAAAAGCAACTGTCTACCAAACACACCTTTATGTTTGTTTAGAGATGTGGAGATTTGGGATAAATCCTGTAGCAGCCCAGTTAGTTTTGTTTTGTGTTGGGTGTTTTTTCTTGCTCGTCAGCTTTGTGGTTCATGTTGAGAGAGAGAGCTGACAACAGATGATGTTTGACTTTTGAAACACATTTGTGTGCAGTTTGAGTTGAACACTTGAATGTTTAATTTGAAATCCGCATGTATTTAGTGGTAATCCAGCTCTGTGCAGAGATGGCTTGTCTATGACGTCTTGTTCCTTGGATGAAATGTCCTGTAAGTGACACTTTTTTCTTTGTTTGTTCAGCCGTTGTGGCTACTGCTGTTCATGCTAACTGCTCAGCTCTTAAATGCATCATTTTCTGAAGTTTCCTTCGGGAACACCTACTGGACACCGAATGTTTAGAGAAACAAATTGCGAAAGCTTCCATGAGGAGTACTTTAAAAGTAAAAAAAAACTCTGTTACCGTAGCTTAATCAACATCCCTTTAATTTCAACATACATTAAATGTAGTTTTACACATGTTGTCTGTATGCATTTATTAATATAAGTTATAAAGACTGGTGTAAATGTGCCTCTTCATGCTGTAAAACTGTAGATCTCTTGGTTGAGTCCTTCTGGTCCTGGTCCTGGTTGACTTCATAGGATTAAGGAACTGGTTGAGGGTTAGGGTTATCTTTTTAGGGCTCCAGAAAGTACTGATCTGGATTGAAGCGTTTTCTTTTTTTTGAAAAATGTATTTTTTACAGGATAATGTGTTACATGGCTGTGCAGTTGTTGTATCTACAAAAAAAGGTGTTTTTTGCAGGCAAGTATTGGGGGGTGAGCCAATAGAGCTATAGCTGCTTTGAGAAAGAAGACAGTATTATCCGTGATAGAAATGCCTAATCTGCTACTCCAAAGAGATACTGGCCATTAAAAAATATTTCCCTGTAATGCATGAAGCAAAGTCATCACAAAGTTTAAGTTTTGCTGCCTTGAAATCAATATTAACACCAAAAGTTTGTAATGCATTTTGATATCCAGCCTCTCATTTTCTTCACTGCCTGATGCCAAAAGTAACATTATGGGCGTGTTTCCTAAATGTCAAGATACAGAAGCTGTGTCCCAGTTCAGGGGCTGGATCCTCCGAGGTCCACATTTCTAGGCTGAATACGTCATAATGAGCCAACGTGTCCTTCCGATTTCAAAAGCTCGTCCAAATGTGGCAGAGAGATGCTGCTTATGTTTTACAATCTAGTGGGCATTTGAGAAAGAAGTGACACTTTTTGACATTAGAAGTTCAGTTTTGGTTTCTAGGAGGTTAAACTGTTGCTTTTGGGGGACGGTGTGAGTCCAACCTGAAGGACTCATCTTCGTGGACAGCATTCTTTAAAGGATTAGGCGCCTGAAATGGGGCACGACTTATGTGAGACCTGGTTCATAAGAGCCTCGATAAGATTTGCAGAAGTTGTTTATTTTTCCTCTCTGTTTTAAGGTTTTGTTCTTATGAGGCTACAATTTCCCATCATGTTTGTTACATGTCATTAATTTACTGAAGTTAGAATAACAAGGACTCGGGTATGTAATGTGTATATAATTAGCCACCTGAGAACAGCCACATAAAAAGCCATTACTGTGCAATTACCACGCCATACAGCTGGGGAAATGGGATCTTGGCGTGAACTGAGATTCCAGGGCTTCTGAAAGTATACGTTTCCTCTCGCTCCTCCACATGTTGGGTGACACAGTTGCTTTTCTGACATGCCGTTGAAGATTTCCTCTGTTTTTATGTCAGGTCCAAGGTGACTCGTAAACGGCGGGCTGGTGAATTCTGAGAGGTGGATGTGGACAATTTGATCCAAACGTCCTCCTACAAGAGTGTTTTTGTGGTTCAAGGTGCCTCTTGCCATCTCGCAGTCTTGTCTTCCGCCTGCTGCGGTTCCTAATTTATGGACCCTACTTCGCCTGCAGGCAGATATTTGTTTGATGATAGTGCAACAGGTCTGGATGCTTCAGGTGTATAATTGCTAGTGGCTTGCTTGCTTGTGGAAATGGAGTACAGGTTTCTCAATATCGCCCGAGGCACATAGTATACTGCTGTCTCAATACGAAGCAACAGAAGGTCGCACTATAGACTTAACACTTGTTCTGTGGGATTTTCTCCTCAAACGGTGATTTCATTAACACATCTTGTAGCATAGTTATCAGCTTGTAAATGCAATGCATATAAAACGTGCCAGTTAAAAGCGAGAAGAGAAACATTAAAAAGCCACAGCCACAATTTCCAGCTTGGTATCTCTAGTTTTTAGCCCCTGAAGCACAATTTTTTGACACAGGGCCTGTAAAAGCAACAGCACACATTACTATCAACACCTGTGCTGTGAAGATCTCTCACTGTCTGTCTTTCCCTTTTTCTGTTTCTTCATCTTCTGTCTGTCTCTCTCTCTGTTTCCTCCTGTCTCACACCTCTGTGCAGGAGTCCCAGCAGAGCTCTGCTGATTTCAGGTTTTACATCGAGAACCACACGAGGAACCCGGAAGACCTGAGTCGGAAGCAGGTCCGGATCTATCAGCTCTACAGCAGAACCACGGGGAAACACGTCCAGATCTTGGGGAAGAAAGTCAACGCCAACGGAGATGATGGGGGCAAGTATGGTATGGGAGAACTCCTGTGCATCTCACCTGACACTTTAGCTTCTTTGTTATAACAGGATGAGAAATCACCACCACCTACCAGCCAGATTTAGGTGCTTTGAGATTCTCACTCCTCCAGCCACTTTGGCTGTTTACTACTCATTGTTTGGACGTGGTTTTCCACGCTCTGTGTTTGGCTTGGGCAAAGTGGAAGGTGACTTTTTGAAGCCACCAACTAGTGGCTGGGGCGGCTGGAAACATTATGAAATTGCTGCAGTGGATGTTTGCTGCAGCATTTGGGTATCCAGAGTCTATTTTTATCTTGATAGATTTATAGGCCAACGGTGTGAATTTCTGCCAGAATGCCTAATATGGACCAAAACTGACTTGCTGGTTTTGCCATTCTGCAAAATATTCTTTACTGTTGGTTTTTTAAGTTTTAGGTAATGAGCTTTTATGTTTATGTAGGATGCAATCCTGTGGCATTACTGAACTTTACTGTCTGGTAGGGTTGGAAAACATGTTTCTCACAAGGAATGAGACTGTGACTGTCCATATTAGGAGGTGCAAATTGGTGAAATCTTAAAATTGTATTGTTCTTGAACTTGAAAAAGAAAGTGAACTAACTAAATGTATAATCTTTCATTTTCTTCAGTGGTTTGCAATCGTCACATTTAATGTTGGATATGGGCGATTAGGTTTAGTGCAGCAGTGTGAAAGTATTTCATGCCAACTTGAAAATGTTAAGAATTAAGCTCAAAGATGACAGAAAGCCTTTGGCAGATTTCGTCTTTCTTGTTGAGTTTAACATTTTCAGATCCAATTTAAGCTTCTAGCAACCTAAAACACGTCCTCTTTGCTTTCTGTGCGGACTTGTTCACGATCTCAAATGAAAACAAATGTGGCGGATGAGTAAATTGATGGTCAGCGAAGCCCTCTTTGATGCAGTGGCACAAACATAAGGCGGCAGGACTTGTGTTGTGCTTTCCTGCAGATATTTTGCTCACAACAGCTGACTCACGGCTCGAAAATTGCTGGTCTTGAACGCCTCTGAGTGAGTGTGTTCAGTCACAGATGCGCCGAGGCGAAGTTTCCTCACTGCTTGTTAGAGCTTGAGTGGAAGCAGATCCAATTTTTCCCATGAGGCCTTGCCAATTCTACCCTCCGCCCCTCCTCCTCCTCCTCCTCCTCCTCCTCCTGTCCCCCACCTCTCCCTCTTCCTCCTCCTCCCCATCCAGCTGCAGTACCTGGCACCTGTGAACTCCTTTGCACTCACTAATAATGCTCAGGAAGATAGTCTCCTCGCTCTAATCTACTCTCAGTCACTGCAGCTTCACCGTGGAGGTTCCACAAACCACCACAGAAGAAATATATTGCTTCGATGTAGAGCTTTATGACCACTAAGTCTGTATCAGTGCAGCCAAAGTGCGCCGTTATCATTCTTCTTAGGTATTAGCAAAGGATATTCATTACTTTTAAGAGACTAGAACAATCCCTTTCCAGAACAATCTGTTGTAAATGAGGCTTGTTGTCCACTCAGAGTGATGGTGGGTCAGTGAAAAGGCTTTTAAACTGATAAATGCTGCAATGTGGAATTAAAGCAGGAGTATTCAGCTTTTTTGACAGGTGACCCCATGTTGAGGTCAATAAATGCCTGTGGCCCCACATTGTTCATAGTGCACAGAGGAAGAAAACATTGCACAGGTTGAGAAGTCAGTTGGATTTAATGTTAAAATATTGATCAGATATTCTAAAACTTCTGTAAGATTTTTAATTTTTGCCCTTTTATATAATACCTATGGACGCTAATGGAGTCTTAAGTCTGAGAAATATCCAGAATACCCAGAGTTAATATACAAAACATCACAGTGACGACTCACTGACTCAAAGATATTTGCCTGTGGATGCTGTTCTGATAAAATCACCTATCACTCACAGGGCTTCACTGAAGGTCATTGAAGTGTCCTGTTCATACATTTACAGATGTGGCGAAGATAGGGTTTGGACGGGGTCACGGACAAAGGATGACTTACAGTAGGGAGGGAAATAGTGTTTTATCTAATGTTCTGGCTCGAGGCTTCATACTTGAGGTTGAATCTTGGGTCTCCATGCAAAACCAGGGAAGCAGCCAAAGTGTTGACTCCTGATTTGACTTATATATCTTTTTAAACATCATGCAATTCATATACAAACCAGGGTCGTTGGATTTTATTCCTTCTTGAGTACCCCAAAAAGGTCCAGACTGATCTTTGATGAAGAAGTCAGAAATGCTATTCTAAAGTTCCCAAGTAAGACGTACAAACAGAAATCTCTACCTTCCCTTAGTTTAACCTTTGAGACAGGTTTCCTTCTTCCCACTTTCCTCCCAAGGTTGGATTTTAGGAGGAGGGCAGGAGGAGGGGAGTTACTTCTGCCCTCGAGCCTGTCCCATCCCCTTCGCCTATTCTTCCTCTGCTCCCTTGAGCGCTGCTGAATGGCCCTGTGTGTTAAACAAATGGATCATCTTAACTTTTTGATTGAGTGAGCACAGACTAAAGGGAACTTGAAACCTAATCCTGAGGGGCACATAACCGCTCCACAAATGTTTGGCAGATCTCTTTGCTGGTCGAGGGGCGAGCAGAGACAAAGGTGACCTCGCAGGGGTTAACATTTGGGATGGGGGGGGGGGGGGGGGGGTTAAAAGAGCCGCCGGGATGCGTCTCGAGAGTGGATTACTGCTGTGTCAGGTTGACGTGACGGTGGCATTGTTGTTTTGGTGCATATATGGTATTGTATAAAGAAAGTTAAACACTTAATATACCTTTAAGAGACTTGAATTATCTGCTCTGGAGACCCACAATTCATCTCTTTTTGTTTAGCACAACAGCTAAATTTCATCATATTTTTCCACATTCACAGAAAAAATGTTTGTGTGTGTCAAGTCAAGTCAGTTTATTTATAGATCCCCAAATCACAAATCTATATGTTCTGGATCTTACAGAATATTTTTTTTTTTTCAACTATTAAGAGAAATCATGTCTTGTGATCGTTGATGTGATGAAACAGAATTTAATCTCTGGAACAACTCTGGCGGTGGACTGCTTTGTGGTGGCGTAAATGATGAAAAACAACAACATATTCATGAAATATCAACGTAATATCTCTAAAATACTGTAAACAATTTCAATAGTTCGCACTGTGTTCTCTTTATGAGGCGCAGTGCTTGACAAATGTGTTATCCCCTCGATTGTAGAGCCTTCAGTGTGCAGGGTTCCTTTACAGGACTGGAAGTTAAATACGATCATTTTTAGGTCTTTATATGAGGGGAACTTTTCAAAAAAAGCCCAGACACCGTCGACCGAAAGTGAGAAAAAACATACCGGATTTGTTTAAATGTACGGGAATCCTTCAGCCATGGTTCTGTGAGTGGAAAGACTTATACATGCCCTTAACAGAGTCTACTTTTTCTTGCCTTTTCCAGCTCTTCTTGTTGTCGAGACGGAGACTTTCGGGAGCCACATTCGAATAAAAGGAAAAGAGAGCGAACATTACATTTGCATGAACGAGAAGGGCAAAATAGTCGGAAGGGTGAGTATCTTTTGGTTTTCATTCTAGAAACATCATAAAAATGCCTGATCATTTAGTAAAAGCTCAACCACTTCTTTATATCAAAATGAATATTTTAAATGGAGCTCTTAATCCAGGCTGAATTGAACGTAGCCTCAGATCTGCTTTCTCCTGCTGTTTTTGTACACCCTAACAAAACCCCTTTGATAACTCACAGCCCTTCTTCCATTACGTAATCGGCCTACTCCTTTGACACTCGATCAGTCAATTACGGACTGCAATCACCACAATGCATTGAGAGACTAATGGTCACTTAGGAGGAATGCCATTGCAATT
The DNA here is from genome assembly GCF_043641665.1 of Enoplosus armatus. Lineage (NCBI taxonomy): Eukaryota > Metazoa > Chordata > Actinopteri > Centrarchiformes > Enoplosidae > Enoplosus > Enoplosus armatus. The sequence goes on along the minus strand of NC_092189.1, from coordinate 21,328,502 downwards.
ATATCACTTAGTCACACCAGGTGGCCACAAGTGCGGGATGACTGCATGTGACTCTGCGGACGACCGCTTCGATATGGAAAATAAGTTAATATCCGACAAACGTACACCGCGGAGGCACACGTGTGATTTTGTTGCGTTAATAACTCATGCTGTCAGCATCGGTGGGGCTCCAGTAATTCACACAAGTTTTCACTCTCTCATCATGGTCATCTGTTAGGAACAAGCATTTTGAGTTTTAGTTTCTGGGGCCTCTTTGACTTCCTCCTTTAAACCGCAGTAGGATTATTTAAAAAATCGGATAAAATGACATGTCAATTATTTGTTGTTATTAATGATAAAAATAAGTTGCACTGTAAATCACAGAAATTTGGACAGATTCAATTGAACTCCCCAGTGTTGGCATCGAGATTTTTAAAGGGCCTTTACACGCAAACTTTAGAAAAACACATTTTCTGACTTGCCCCCATTGGTATGTAGACATGCAGATAGTTTCATCTTCATAGGCCCAGGTTTGGAGATATCTGTCTTTGAGATTTGTTACCTTGGATAATCCACATACCTCACCGTGAACAGTTTTCAGAGCAACTTCTTTCTTCCAAAGAAAGTCTCCATGAAATCTGTTTGCAGTGAGGAACAATCATTATAAAGAACCATATTTTCAGCATGACACCTCAGCTTTGTCATTGCAAACGGTCGGCTGTGACTACAGAATCCTCTAGATTTCCATAATTTTTTAACATTTGTATATTTGAATCACTTTAATACAGCATAAACACCAAATTAACTCCACACCGGCATGTTTTTGAAAAGATATGAAGCCAGGTCTTCCTAATTTTCATGTACAGCACAATATCTTTTTGGAAAGTCACTTTCTTGCAGAGATTTAGATTTAGAAGATTGATACCAGCCTATTATCTGTCTATGAAGCGATACAGGCCAGTCCTACCAGTCTTTATGCTAAGCTAAGCTAACCATCGCCTGACTCTCGCTACATATTTAACCTACAGACAAGGGTTGATATGGAATTCCTCTAACTTGGCAATGAAGCAAGTAAATACAACTACTGTGATGTGATCTGTGCCCAGAAAGTGAAACTAGAAAGTAATTTCATGCTACGATAGCGCAGAAGAGAGTGAAGGAGGTAAGGGAACCAGTCGTCTTAAACTTAGTTCAACTCCCAACTCATGGCAAGACCTTTTGTAGTTAAAAAAAACCTTAAGTTTAAGCCAAGTTTATCTTTTCAATCATGATTCAAACCTCATGTTATCATACAGTGATGTTTTACTTGCCTAAAAGTATTTGTTAGCTAACCTTTTCAGTGTCACAGATTTATGAAAATTAGATATTTGCCTCGTAATTAACACCAAACTGGAAAATACAAAACCACAACAGCCAAGCAAACCATTCTGAGCCTGAATACACTGATGCAGTGGAAATCAGCCAGGATGGCAGTTGAAAAAGAGGTCATGCTGTTAATAATTAATTAATGTCCTTTTTCTTTCCTTCTTTCAGCCTGATGGAAGGAAGCAGGAGTGCGTCTTTGTCGAGGAATTCCTGGAGAACAACTACACGGCTCTCGTGTCGGCCAAGTACAAAGGATGGTACCTCGGCTTCAACAGGAAGGGTCGGCCCAAGAAAGGCTCGCGGACCACGCAGAGGCAACAGGAAGTCCACTTCATGAAGCGCCAGCCGAGGGGCAGGGTAGACCCACTGGAGGAGTTTCGTTTCACCACAGTAACTAAGCGGACACGAAGGGCTCGGCGATTAAAACCCAACTCCAAGAGGAACTGATGGGACCAATGGGACAGCACTAATTTTCCTCTGGGGAAAAAAAAAACAAACTGTATCTGAAAATCTCAAGCTTCTTGTCTTAAGAGAATCACCTTAAAGACTTCACTTCTGTAAAAGAAAGACAGACAAAAAGAACAAAAAAAAAAGTCAAAGATGTTTTATTTTTGTATTTCAGGATGACTGAATATTTCCTAACTCTTGGATTCTTCTGGGTTGATGTCAATGTGCTAACGTGTCTGTCATGTTATTTATACTGGATAAACTAAAGGACCCCTGAGAGAATTCCTGTCGCCGTCGTCCTCAGCTACGTTTGAACTGCAAGCTGAAGGCATGCTTTCTTTTTGACAATGGGGGCTGAAGCGGGAGCTGACGCAATGTTATAAAAATCAGCCAACTAGAGATTTATTGGAATACCTGTCGGTTTTTGTTTGTGTTGCCCCTGACAACGCGGATCCCATACTTTCCACTGGAATCAGACACCATGGAGATGAAACGGAGAGAGGTGGCAGTCGCAGGTGACACTGTGCTGCCGGGATAACTGTGTAGCTTTGAGTGCAATATTTTACAGGTCTCTCTCTTTCTCTTCCTCTCTCTTTTTTTTTTTTCCATATGTCTCTCAACCTCAGCTTCACTCGTGGCTCCTGGAATGCGCTGAACCTTTCCGAGTACTGTGTGTGATTTCCTTGACATTTCCATGCAGCCTGTGATTCAGCTAAAACACGACATGCTTTGACTAGTCAGGCACCAGCCGTGGCTTAAGTCTTGTTTAAACACTAAAAGAAAACAAAAAAAAAACAAACAATACAAACAAAAATATAACAGCTGATGTGATTCATAACCCCACAAAGTCTTCCAACTTCATCACATTCAGGAGACGGACGTTAATCCCTTTCGTCTCCCCTTGGACTTTTAACAGCTCTTCCTCACGTGTTAAACTTGTTCCAGAAAAGGATGCCTTGATTCTTTGAGTGTGAGCTAGCTAATATTTTGGGGTTGGTGATGAAGACTTCCTCTACCTCCTTGTTCTTTTTGTTTATCTGTACCTAGTCTGACTGTCTGTGTTCAGTTAATCTCAAGAAGCTTTCAGTCGACGCTGAGCTGAACTGAGCTCTTCTCTTTTTCTTTTTTCTTTTCTTCCAAAATCATCTTTTGACTGTGAGCTCATCTTCGCTCCTTTCTCAAAGATGCCTTTGGGAAAGCTTATCCCTGTCAGATCAGTGATCCTCAGACAGGAATACTGTAGCTCTGACCAACCCTGATCACTTCATAAATCCACATTTGACAATTAAGACGACGTCTCAGATGACCAACTTGTGCAGGATTCTGGGAACATTTTCTTCAGCGAGTTTGTGTCTGAATCCTAAAGGGAAAAGTCTTCTGTCATTCCTTCCCTCGCTGACGACAAACTCCAGCCCCTTTTCACCAGTAGTATGTATTCACCTGTCTGCTGGCAGGTTTTTGTATGAGTTGCTACTAACAACATGACACATTTATGATTTTTTTTTAAAAAACAAATGTAAGCAAAAATAATTTTATGACTATTATTAAGATATTTATTGCCTCCCTTTGTAAATAAAATGTGATGAGTTTTATTTGGCCTCTGTTAATAAAATGAGGACTATATTTTAAAAAAAAGAGACCTATTTTCTGTCTTTATTGCACTGTGGAGAAAGGTAAAAGCGCCATTATGTCCCAGTACAGACTGGAATTTTATGATGTGCACGTTGAATATCATACTGCCTAAAAGAGAAATGCTGCAGGTAGCGATTGGTTGGACATAGAGTACATTCCCTTCCCTGCATACTGCCAAGGTATGCATTTTTATATACAAACCCAAAGTGTGAGGACTGCTTTTAAGGTCAGCGGTTTTTAAATTGAGAAAGGCCTATTGCAACATCTCTGAAGGCTTTTTATATCGCTGAGAGTTTACAGTTGGTGCTTTTTTAAAACACTGATATCATAACATGATTATAAAAAAGTATTTTTGGCAAAGAAAGTAACATTTTATCTTTGTATGTGTTTTTTCTTTTCAGTGTCAAAAACAAAGATAGACGCGTATTAATTAAGTGGGATTAAATATTGCGTCATAAACCACATCACAGCTGTAGTGAGTGGCATAGACGACACAACACACATAAGATAAATAAATGTTATTTGTCGAGAGTGAAGGAGACGATCTGAGAGAACCTTTGTGAACCTTTGAGCACTTACTAACTTTGATGTAAATGCTCCGTTCTCCAGACCAGTAAACATACAATATTTTAGACATTTTTCCATCTTTTAGAAGCGCTACAGGAATGTGGAGTAGCATGTCTTATAATGCTGTGTGCTGGAATGATGTTTACAGTAACCGTCAGACTGAAAGATGGTGGCTTTGAGGGAGAAAAAAATACTTTTGTTTAAATTCCTAGCGATGCTATCAGCCCCCCCCCACCCACCCCACCCCCACTCCACTCCGGTAGTTACCTTCAACAGACCCAGGAGTCCCCCGTTCCGTCATGGGATTTTGGACGTCTGGCCTGCTTTTAAAGGTGGAAACATAGTGCTTGATGTGTGACCTAGTAATTCACCATCAGTATAATGGATCAGCGCTGAAGATCCTGCTCGTCTGGGGAGGGGGGAGGGGGCAGTGAGAGAAGTAGCTGAGATGACTTTCAAGGAATGTTTTATGTCCCTTCATCTTGCCATCATCTCTTTCAACTGCTTATTGTCTCCTCTGTACAAGAATGATGTTTTTATTGAGCAAAAAAAAAAGATTACCTGCAACAACCCCAGACAAGAATATGTGTTAAATGTGTTCCAGCAACAAGGTAAAAGTTTAAAAGATTACAACAGCTATAAATAAATACTTTTAGGGCATTGTTTCCCATATAAATTGCCATGTTTTGTCCTGTGCGTGACTGTCTACAGATATTTAGTGTTCTGAAGGAGTTAAAATCAACCTTGCACACGGTCGAGGAATTTAATCAATGCAACTTTCGAAACCCTCCAAACTCTATTTATGCGAGCAAGAAGCTTTTCTTTTTTTTTTTTTCTCCATCCACATACTTCAAACTTGACCAAGCACAGCCAAACTGCATCTGGGTATATTGACATTTAAACGAGCGCCGATGGTTTCCAACGTGTCGACCGTTTCGCAATAAGGAGACGACATTTTTGCATAAGCCTCCCGCTAGGCTTTTCTCTGACTCGACCTTTGATCATTGGAGGCTAGATGGTCTTGGAACTGGACCAATAACTTCAAAATGAAACATAGAATTCCTTTTTGCAAAGCCCAGCCCCTTTTCAAAGGAGGTGGAATCTTTAAATGCAGTCCTGCTTGCCAAGTAGTTTATATTCTATTATTAGAAAATCTCAGCACATTGGAGCCGTGCACAATGGATACAGTATGACCAGAAAGCAGTGTCAATTTAGAGAAAAAACGTTGTGGTTCTGCATAAGTTATACAAATTTTAGTGGAACAACCAAAGTGGTTCTTTGGCCTCGAGATCAGCAACCACACACTTAACAATTAGCCCTGTCAACAGAAATGTGTTCAGTTTGAGACATAAAACAAGTTTTGTCTCTCTGAATATCACTAAAATTGTCCCTCAAGGTCAGTAAAAAACAAAACGCCAACGCCAAACAAAATAGAGTTCAAGCTATAATATACCTCGTGCCATTAAATGTAGTTTCACGTCACGTCATTTACTGTCAAAACAGGATTGCTGCTCCCGCCCGTCTAACTCATGCTAAACGCTAAACCACAGTCGGCTGGTCGCCTTTTATGACACAGAAATCCGCAGGGGAAACACTGTGATTCTCAAAGTATTTTTGAACACATGGCTGAGTTGTGTTTTTACAGGATTACAAATGTGCTTACTGTACATACAGTTTCTGCAAAGCCAGACCTCTTCTGTGTTCTCCTCAGAACAACATGTGGCCAGCGTGTTATGAATAAGGGTCAAAATGAAGGTCAGTAGGTGTAACGTGTCAGCCTTATTCCATCTTGTTCCAACTCAATGTGAAATATGGATTTAAATTTAAATCTAATTTGGACCTAGTGTTAAAATCAGCATAAATACTACACAGCCTGTAAAAACAGTATTATGTCTTCTGTGGCTCTGCAGGGAGATTTCTAAAATCAGAGAAAAATAACCGTAATCATGTCAATCATTTAGCCTTGTGATTTTTAACATAACAAAATGAGCGACATGGGGAAAAGTAAAACATTTTTGACGCTCAACTCGATACAACTTGATCCTGACATCTATGGAAAACCCACCTGCAGTTGTGACAGTTTTGGATTTGACTCCACGAGGAACTGCATCTGCACTGATATGTCGTAGGATTTTAAAGGTACATTGATGCTTCTGATCTACCGTAATTAGATCGTAATTACACACATGCATGACGGCTGATGATGTATGAGCAGTGGCAGGTGTAGCAACTGCATGGCAGTGAAATTTGAAATTCTGCAAACACCTTAAGTGACTCAAGATTGAAACTTCTCACAACCAAGAAGTGAAATGCGAGAGAAAGAAAAATGTGTATTTTGGTCACATAGAAAAACCTCCGGGACAAAGACTGAATATTGATACTTCTGCATTTGTACATTTGTAACCTTAAATCTTGAATTAACTGACCAGCTGCACAGGAAGTGTTGACTGTTGTTTGTTTATAATAAATAGGGTGTTTAGAATGGGCAGAGACAGCCACTATGGCTGAACAGACAAAGAAAATTCAAGAAAAGACACTCACAGTGATCACATGGCACCAAAGAAGGGGACAAAATAAAACACCTTCATCATTTTCATTCACACCTTTGAATTTTGACTTTTACCTGATGCATTGTTGTGTCTGTTGGGTAGCGTTGCAGGAGGAAAAGGGACCCAGTGATGAACCAAAGAAACCACTTGTGAACATGCAGAAAACCATCATCTCTCTTCCACATGTACACAAACACACACAGACACTCCAGTCAGGCCTCGTCCCAGCATCAACAGATGCCAGGTGACACAGCTCATTAACTTCTCCTTTCTCCTATTCTTTTGGCTCCTCATTGTCTTGAGATATGAGATGAGCCTTTGTTGAGAGTTTTGCCCCCTTTTCTCTCGTCCAGGCAGGGCCCATAATTAGTGCTTTGCGCTGGGCGTACTTTCTCACAGGGCTACGACACAATTAATCAGCACTTTCCCACCAATGGGCAGAAGCCGCTTGATTCTATCAAGGCCAAATTTTTAAGTTGTGACGCCTTTTTCCAGTAATGGAAATATCAGGTCACAACAATGATTTTTAAGAACAGATGATTTGTAGGACGACAAATTCAAGGATTCATTGCGTCATCTTATCCTCTTAAATATGGTAAAATATTATTTGAAAGTACTTTTTATGGTTAGTTTAAGTCTGCACGAGTGCCCGATTTGGGGGTTTGTTACATAAAACAAAGCAGCGAGTGCCAGACCTGCCAGAAAGTTTGGACTATCACTGCAGAGGTTTTGAAAATCACATTAGTTCAGCAAGAGGCAACATACCTGACATCTGAGCAGTCCTGATCTGTTAAGCTCCGCCCATCTGGAGCTCCACATACAACGATGCTAAGAAGTATTTGCAAACGCTGTTTATCTCCGATGTGTTGGTGACATACGGAGAGCTCAGTTTGATTTGTCTTCTAATTTAGTTTTTTTTTTTCTTGAATTCAAACTGATGGCACTATGTGACTTTAAGCCATGATTTTATTAGTGGATACATAATTTTATGCTCTCTGCTTACTTATTATCTTTCCCTTAATCTCATACTGAATCATCCTCTTTAATCACCAGTTTGTTTATTTTCTTACATCTGTGATCTTTGGACGGTTATTAGCAGATCCGCGGGGCTGTCATGACTCTTTGAAAACAGAACTTTTAATGATTTTGTTTGCAAAATCGCACCAAACAGATGAACAGTGACAACACCATGTAGTGTGTGTGTGTAGTAGGATAGTCGTAGATTATACAGTATACCGCTTAGCTTCCAAATCAATCAATCAATCAATCAATCAATCACTTGATTTTGTTAGAACATCTTATACGAAAGGTATATTCAAAACCCACTGGATTAAATCGGCCACAATGAGGGAATTAAAACAAAAGACCGACACATAAAACTGCTAATAGAATAAAAAATAAAGACAAAAATTAAAAATTGCATGAAAGGATAATCAAAATGTTAAAAAAAAATACACTCATAGCTTCTAACCACATCAAAGGGTCAGAAGGAGCCAGAAGAAACATAGGTGTGCTATTTGACAGCCTGTAAATCATGATTAATGAGCTGCCTGGTAATGATGAGTCACTGTAATTCTTAATATAAAAATTAGAATTAAGACGTCTATGAGGACGAAGCTCTGCTACTCAGACTGTATCATCGTACTTTTAGTCAAATATGTCAATGGTGAACAGCAAGATGTTAAACACGAATGACTTCCTGCCCAAATTACAAGCTTTCTGACATATTTCAGATGATTATGAACAAAAACATAATTTTTCACCGCGAGACCTTTTGTAAAATGTGCATGCACTGATATCCTGGACATAAAGCAAACATTAAATGTTTACCAGAATGCAATTTTGCAACAACATCAAAAATGGGATGAATCTTCCTCTCCTCTTCCTCTCCTGAAATGTTTATTATAGCGTTTAATTAAAACAGCCTGGAAGAAGTTATGGGTAAGATGTGATATTGGTCAAATTATAAAACAGGGGAATCTGTTGAAATTATTGAGTTCACCACCCAGAATCAAATAATCTTCCAATCCATTTATTCATTTCATTTTCCCTTCCTGTCTTTAGTTGTGTTTCCTAATCCTATCACAGTGAGGAAACTCATTTCCTTTCAGATTTTGTGCATGGAATTTGTATTTAGATTTTTGGACACTGTGCTAATTTTCCAACATTTCAAGAGATCCAGCTCATTATGCTCAGACCTCAGACCTCAGACCATTTAGTCCACCAGTCAGGTTTAAACTAATGCAAAGAATAATTGGGTCTGGGTCCACTGATAGGAGAGAGAGAGAGAGAGAGAGAGAGAGAGAGAGAGAGAGAGAGAGAGAGAGAGAGGAAGAACAGTAGGAAACCGAAGCAAAAGAAAAAAAAAACACTCAAGCAGACCTTTCACCTGAGGTCGAAACACAGGTCCTCTGCTGCTAATCTGACATATGTTTTCATGAGCCAAGACAAGCAACCCTGCCATGGTGGCCGCTCTCCAAAACTAATGATGTCAAGTGATTCCCTCTAACAGAATCCCTTTTAAATCAGAATGAAAGAGGCAGAGAGGGAGGGAAGTACGGGGGCTCTGGGGGTCCAGCGAGGGGATGTAGTTGAAGGGGGGGGGGTTGCAGGTTGGAGCAAAGAAGAAGGCTGAGACGACCCCCGCATTGTCAAAAAACTCAACTTGGTGTAGCTCAAAGACCCTACCAGCTACTTCCTGTGCCAAATCTTACCCCTCGCCACTATCATATCATTGTACAAAGAGAAAAGGGCTCACTTTTTATTTACGCGGTTGTTATTGCCAGAATATTGCTTTTAATTGCTGTCCTGGATTCCCCGCTGCGGTATAGGATGAGTCTGAGACGATTACTCAAAGTAATGGAGCATAATGATGTCTCGGAATGGCCCCTGAAGCTCAGGTCAGGGGTTGGACAATGTGAACATTCAGCTACTTAGCTTCCTTTGCAACTTTGTGACAAAATCTGTTTGCCCAACACCAATTAAGATGCCTCTCTGAGCACTCTGGTCAATGGGTTTGACGGAGGGGGTCGTCCAACGAGTTGACATGTCCCTGAGCACGAACAAGCTGGCCTGTGTCCTCGCCTCAATAATTGGTGTCCCTTGCAACGTGCCGCTTCCCAGGGCTGTCCTTTGTGTCCCCATGGCAGTCCTAAACGAGGGGAGTCAGGGCTTTAATGGGAGTCCTGTTAGTTTTAAACAAACACAGGGCGACCCCCTACTGTTCAGCATGTTGCATAGAACAGCTGGGAGTCCACAGGGCTCTCACTCGGGAGCCGGCAACCCCCACGGGGGCCCAAAGGGCCCGCTGCCCACTCCTCATTGTGCCTGTGATGACGTCCTCTCAGGAGCTCGACACTAATTCTGTGTTCACACCGCTAGCAGCCGCATCGGCGTTCTACTTTTCAGTGGCCTGATTGCAAGGTGTGGTGCCAACGGAGTCACAGAGAGAGGCGGAACGTCATGCAGTACTGGTGTGTGATTGGCTGCTGGAGGGAAATGTCGACCAAAAGTTTACTGTCTGACTGGAGTGAGCATGAGCTGGGGCTCCGACTGCAATAGGGTGACACAAGGGTGAAGTTAGAGGAACCAGTTTCTGACAGGTTTCTCCCTGTGTGCTACAATGTGCTACAACCAGAGCAATGTGGTGAAAGGTTGCTCTGCTAGGTTGGAAAAGGTGTCTTTGGTCCGTTGTCTCATGATCTGTCCATAGTTCAATTCTATGTTATTTCAATTGTAGATTGTAAGCAGCACAATTAAAGACTTTTGGCCTTCAGTCAGGAAGTTTATTGTTAACTCTGCCTGGGTCAAGTTCATTCCCCAACACCTGTCAGTCATCTTGATGACCTATCTGCTTTTAAACAACAGCTCGCCTCAGGCTGAGGGAACCTGAGACTTCGAGGCAGCAGAGGTAGCAGGCAGACAGGAAACGAAACAACATACAACCAAAAAACTTTAAAGAAAGTTCAGTTTTTCTTCAAACAGGCCATATCTACTGGAAGTTCACTCTACGTTTGTGTTTTGTTCTCATGTCTTGCTCTTAATATCAGCAAAAAGCTAGGCTCAATCATATGACTGATGATGTATAAGCATCTTATTCAGCCACTGTTTGCTTAAGATGAAACATTGCACACTGCAGCCTTAATCATTCTTCACAGCATCTTGAATTTCAACATTTAAGCTCCTTGATTTGCTGGGAAAGGAACATCGTGGCTCCTCGTCTGAATTTCATTGAGAGAGCAGGGAGGATTTGTCAATGGGGCTCTTGAGTGCAGTGTTGATGTTGTGTGGCTAATGTGTTTGCGCTGGCTGTGATAGAGGGGATTAGCTCCTTTGTGGTGGTCTGCTGGGACCGCAGACTACTGGACTTTGAAAGCATACTTGCCAACTTACTCACAGGCAAATCAAAGCCTGTGAAAAATTGTTCCCTCTGCACCTAGTTGACTGGTTGACCTCTGTGTCAGAAAAGGTACAAGCGCAAACACACCACACATCAGCCTCATCATAGTGTGTACCTCATAGTGTTTGAAGAGCGGCTGAGGGTCAAGGTGACAAATGGCAAACACCAAATAAATCTTCTCTTAGGTGATCACCTACTAACTAGTCAGGCAACAATTAACCTACCTCCTCCGATAAAACAGTTTTTCTCCTATTAATATCTCAAACCGATATTTACATACAGTTTGAAGTGGTTTTATAACTGGTCCTTGCAGAAGGCATGTGTACTTCATACATATATGCTTTTAATTTGATTCATTTATTTATTATTTTAGAATAAAATACTTGTGTTTTCCAAAACTTGGAAATTCCCAACTCCCACAATAATAATATTTCATGTATCTGATCCAAACACTTCATGGAAAAAGTGGGAATATTTCCATTTATTTCAAATAATAGGTAATCCTAAAAATAAAATCAGAATTACACTTTGAAGAATACATTTTTAAGAGTAGGGTTAGTACTTCTCAGGCCTTAAAATGTGTCATCAAAAGAATATTAGCGGTTGTTATCTTTCCTACAAAAATATAGAAATATAAAACCCTTGCTAGTCAAACTCACTCACTACATCAAAAATAGTCCATAATCTAAATTCATGTCTGCTTTCTCTCCAATTTTCTAAAGAGAAATGTTCTTTTCTCCATCTTTTCATTCTCCATCACTAACTGCAACTTAACTCTATGAAAACACAGTGACAAAAGCCTCCACACCCACACACAAACACTCATATATGACCTCTGCGATGCCCCTGCCAGTGTGTTTACAGTAAACTGAACCAGTCCTAAGTGTACCCCACAAAGGACCCTGCAGCCTTTGTTTTCAAGCACACTCCCAGGAGACTCTGTGAGGATGAAACAGAGATATGAGCAGCTAGAGTTACCTCTTAATGAAACACCACCAATCACAGCAGCACAGAGTGCCAATAGCACTTCGCCACGACTGGACGAACTCTGGGAGGGTGAGAAGGAAGAAAGTCAGCAACACAACAGAAGAGCTTTTCATCCGCAGTGATCAGTCCTGAGTGAAAGAACTAAATGTTTGAGAGTAAAATGCATTTTTTTATGCTGTGTTGTCTAAATATGCGCATTGCTGGGTATCAGTAACAGAGAGAAGTACAATGACCTCATGCACACTCGCTGCTATAATTTCGTGGATAAGGCTCCACAGTGTTTTCAGCAAAGAAAACATCTCAGGTGAAGCCACAGCACGGCAGCAAAGTTAGCGACATAGTGGAGAATTTCGTAGCCAAAGAACCAGATGTTTTCTTCAGGAGGTGGTGACCAAAAAAGAGCTACAAGTAGAGCGTCTGCTGGCTGTGTAAAAAAGGCAACTAGTTGCTAACAAGTTTGCCATAACAATACGTTAATGCTGCTTTAACCTTTAGTTTATCAGTGCAGTATTTAAAGATCAGAGTATCTCTCTTTTGGGAGGGTACTGTCCAAACAACAGCACAGTTTATATATATCAATATATCCTTTTCTTTTCTTCATGATTTTACTGTGATCGCCACAGTCTGTCAAACTACATGCACAGCCCTGTCCATCACCCTCAATACACCATCACCTGCAACACGTTAACAATACCATGTTCCTGGTTGCAATTTTGCAATAAGTCTGTTGCTTTAGCACAGGTGTAACTAATAACATTAATGACTGAACATTATTCTATTCAAGTGCTCCTCCACGTCAAAATATCTCCATATCTCGCCGAGAACTTGTAGACCGCTTTAACAGTTGAGTCGGCTTCCTGGAAAGGATATACATTAAACCAGGTGAAGGCTTTTAGTTAATCCTTCCTGAGACCCATCTAAAGTTTGGATCAGTGATGTCTTAACTGTGGAACCCTGGACTAAGTTAAACAAGATTAATCTCAATCACCTGTGGTAGTCCTCGTTAGTGAGAGTATGTGCACACAGCACAGCTGGAGGCTGCTCATCAAAGCCGGTACAGATCACTAAAATCCCATAATTAGATGCACTTTGTTAACCAAATGGTTTAAGTGGCCTTACTTTAATCATACCTTTAGTAGCTTTAGTTGTGAGCGAAATTGAAAAATATTCACTGAATTAATGTTTTGCAGATACGTTCAACATGAACATTTTGTTTGCTGATAAGGTCCCAAAAATGTCAGCAAAGATGCATGAACATATAAACAAAATCATTATTAAGTGCTTTATTAGCAGAAGTTTACATGTAACTACTGATGGAGAGCAAAGGTCGAGGGCGCAATGTCCTGACAAGATATGTAACAAATATTCTTGTGTATAATCATGTATATCACACATAGTAAAAAAAACAAAAACACCTTGCTCAGTTTGGCAGCGTGTGTGAAACTCTAGATAGCGAGATAAAGAAAGGAATGCCGATGTTTATTATTGTAGCAGCTGAATCATCTGAAAAATTGTCTCTACTTTTTCCAAAGCCAAAGTCTTCATGAAGGCTCGTGGCTTAATAATATTCTGCAAGATTATGCTTCTTCAGGGAAATTCCCAAACAATGCTGAAATCACACGGCCTGTTGTAATGGGACAAGAGTTATTACAGGTACGTACGCAGCTGTGGGACAAAAAACACAAAGACAAGAATGAAAAGAATGCTTGGTTTCTTATTGATAGCCGGGAGTTTTTGAAATAAATACAACAGCGTTTTAACAGGTTTCAAGGCTCTGAGCGTCACCAAATTCACAACAATTTCACAACAGAAGTTCTGCATTGCAAACTCTTTTCCATAGACCTGAGACATCCTACACACCACTCAGGCTGGTGTGCCCCTGCTCTGGCTGGGGATTGGATGGATTAGTTTGTCTTATTTATGTCAGTCTCCTAAAGGATGAGTACACTATAGATTTGGATTTGGTCACTGATGTGTGTTGTGAGGATATTCGAGTGTTTACACTGAACAGTGATGTTGATGAAGTGTATGTTTCTTTGTCAGATTTAAGAATGGGAAATGGGCATATCAACTGTTCGACTTCATTTAAGCTTTCAGTTGAATGCTAATCATAGCTACAACCTTTACAGCACTAAATACATACGTGTACTTTACAAACCACATACTTTAAATATACAAGAAAGTGTTCTTTACTATGAGTATGGATGCAACAAGTATTCTTCTGACCTTTTACCTTGTTGCTATTAGTTACCAGCTGTAATTTTTGGTAAAGCACAGCTATCCAGTGCATTGTGAGAATTGCAGGCACGGCTGGAACGCATCATTGACCAATCACTTCTGTTGGATGTTGTATAATAAGCTGTGTGGTCTGACGGAGCATATTAGGCTTCATAAGGGAGGAAAATGGCTCTGAAAGTATGACAGGTATGATAAACCTTTCTCTAAATGTAGTCCAGTTGGAATGCGCGTCTAAATAAAACACAGACGAACATGTTGCTACAGGTGACAAATAAAATAAACCGGTGAGAGTTTAGCGAATATGAAGAGGTTTGTTTCCAAACAGCTCTGTATGAAGTCATGGTTACTATCACAGGCACCGACACCAGAAATACCAGCGACTTTTTATAGTCGAAGATGACAATTTCATATTTAACTGCTGTAACTTCAACTGTAAAATATCCACTGAGCATTAAAACAGGTCCTCTCTGTGTGGTGAAGCTCTGAAACAATGCAGGGACCTTAAGTTTCCTCAGAGGCCTTCATCACTATGACTTCCAGTAACCACTCTAATTACAGTACTGTTGATACTACATTACATACTTATGCGACCATTAAAGTTACTACTGTAATCAACTGCTGCTTATGCTACTAATATTACTTCTGCAAACAGAGACTGGTACTATCCCTATCACTTTAAATACTGCTTTTAAAACTAATCAGTGGTGGAAGAATCATTTTGTAAAAGGAGCAAAATCACAATAAAAGAATACTTAAAAGTCCTGCATCCAAAATCTGCAGGAAGTAAAAGTACATAAGCAAGTTGTCAAGGTAGAGCTAAATTATAACATAATAAAATAATCTATACTGTTGAGTAGTTACATACTTACAAAAATACATACTTCATAAACTGATCACATGTACGTATTAAAGTTTATTTAAAAAGTAACTAGTAACTACTGTCAGATGAATGTCGAGGAGTAAAAAGTACAATATTTCGCTCTGAAATGTAGTGGATTAGAAGTATAAAGTATTATAAAACGGAAATACTCAAGTAAAGTAGAAGTACCTCAAAATTAAGCATTAAGCACAGTACTTAGTTACATTCCCCCTCTGGAATTGATGGGACTACTTATTACACATATTCACTACTAGCCTACTGTTACTATACTAAGACAGTGGTGACTATTACTTCTCCAAGCTACTTCTATAACTCCAACTACTATACTACTATACCATACTATTACTAGTCTAAAACCATTACTGTTGACGTTACTACTACTACTGCCGCCACCCTTAAAGTTATGATCTTCCTTCGTTATATTAGTTTTCATTCTTAGTGGCGTAGTCCGCCATTCCCATGCAGGATTCAAACTGTCCACCTACACATGACAGTTTCACAGGAAACAATGCACGTATCTCATTTAGTAACGTAATCTCATTGAGAACAGCCTCACTGTCTACTCTTCACTTCCCTAATGCCACATCAGAGCTGTATTAAGTAACATTTCCAACTGCTGCTGCTTCACATTAAAGGCGTTCAACTGGCGAAGCAGTCTCAGCAGAAAACACAATGTATTTGTCACTGATGTTAGCGCAGACAGCGATCATTCATCAAAGACAGAAGTCATTTGTCCCAGTAAGCCATGCCAGTGAACCAGTATGCACCATATGAGGGCCCTGGAACTGGTGCATCTAAATGGAATGCAG
Source organism: Enoplosus armatus (assembly GCF_043641665.1). NCBI lineage: Eukaryota > Metazoa > Chordata > Actinopteri > Centrarchiformes > Enoplosidae > Enoplosus > Enoplosus armatus. The sequence continues at coordinate 21,312,650 of NC_092189.1, read as the reverse complement.
TTGTTATTAATGTTAGCAATGTTATTAATAACACCTGTGTTTTTCCTTCTTTCACATTTGTCTTCAAAGTGTCTTCCTTGAAAAAGGTCTATTCGATAATGTGTTTCGTGCTTTTATTTTATTTTATGTCCTTATTTTGACCAGTGAATGTGCATGGTGGTGCAATAGAACGTGTTGACTTGTGGACTGAAGGCAAATGTGACTAAACCTTTATTTTTATTAATGCTACATTAATAACCCAACTACCATTACGAAACTGCTGGAAGCGTCAATATATAGATGACTAATTGAGCATTTTGTTGTTACTGTAGGCACCCTCAAAAAGACAGCAGTAAGCACTAAAGAGAATTTTAAGGTTCACATAAGGGAAACAGCCTGATTGTATGTTACTCAGCCAACCTGTGTTCAATGCCAGGACACACATGAAGAGGTTTTTCTTCACTGCTCCAGCGCTAAACAGAAATCTTCCAACCTGTCTGTGTGGGACTTTCCACCGTGACTATAGCTACAATCATTAATCAGCCCCAAAAAGCAATGTCAAACCATATTTGTCACTTTTTTATGATTCATTGCTTAGAGGGAGAGGGAGAAAAACTCTCCCCTGAAGCTGGGATTTCACCCGCAACAAGCAATTCAAAGGCAATTTGTTGCTTTGTCATGTACAGGTAGCACGTTGCCCGTCACAGGATTTTTGTTTGCACAGACTTCACTGTGATACGAGAAGTCAGAGGAGTACAAAACCGAGACTGTTTTCATACAGACGTGATGTATGATCCCAAAGATTATCCTCAGATTATCCACGATCAGGTTTCAGGAGCCCCTGCTGACCCATCGGTTGTTATAGATGGGAGACCAGACTGCCTCAGTCCAGGATGATTTGACCAAGCTGTGAGGAAAATGATGAATGACTGCAGTAGAAATAAACAGCAATGACAAGAATCTTTACTTTTAAAAGTAGTCACTTGACTCCGTTCCTCAGTGTACACAGATCAAATTTCCCAGTTAGTTTTATTAAACCATTATGTGTACAATTTTATAGTCAGAGGATAATTAAAATTATTTTTATGCTGTTTTTGTTTGTAGAAAAATGAAGCAATTACGGTGACAATAACTGCATTCTGTGTTCGAGTTTGAGTGGTAAACTGTTTATTAATATTGGCTTTAAAAAGTAAAAGAGTGAGCAAAGAGACACACAGAGGAAAAAACCCTCATCCACAACTACAAGAACCTCGGTCAGTCTCCGGCTGATCGGCTTGGCGGGACGCTGGACTAACAACTGGAGTGACTGGGTGCCAGCTTGTAGTCTGATGTCCACTTTGAGTTCAAGTGAGGAGGAGTTTAAAAGCTTTTATTCAAACCTGCTAAAAGCGACATTAACACTAAATCATGTTAAGTGATATTGTTGCTAGAAGGTAGGCAGGCTGACAACGTTTTTCACTTTTTAATGAACAACTTTAACATTCTCTATCTCTATCTATATATTTTTTGTGCAGACAGAGTTTATGTTCTAAAGTCAATGCACGCCACTCCACATGCACTAAATATCTATACATACTAAATCTCATCCACAATTAAAATCATAGCAACGTCCTGTATCCCCCATCTATCTTGAGAATGCATGTTGAAATACTTTCTCACAGATCCTTTGGCATAAATATAAGCATAACCATAACAGTGTTTTAAAAGTATCACTTGACAGTGTCAGAAAAGCATTGCAGATGTGTGCCTGTGTCAACTCCGTCTGTCTGGGGTAATATTATAGAAATGCCTTCACAGATTTGTGATCCTTTGTTTTGAATGCGGTCTTCTTCTGTGTCTTTTTTCCCACAGATCCTCTTAAACTAATAAACGTCTGGTTTACTTTGAAGAGTGCTCCACACGAGTGAAAGGGGGGCAGATACTGTGTGACTTGCACCAAAAAAAAAGAGAAAGATATTCAGTTGCTTCCAAAGTGTTTAAGTCTGGTTGTTTGGTTTTTATGGATGAGTGGGTGGATGAGAGGGACAATATATGTGGAATGTTTTAAAAGTGCCAAGAGGTAATAAAAGAAAATGTCTTGGTCTTACACAGAGCTTATCCTGTAGATGGTAATAATATTTGTCTGTCATCAGCAGCAGTAGAGTTGTGGTGCTGAGTGTCTGTTGACAATGAAGCTGCATTCAATTCACTGACAACTGAAGGGGGCAATTCATAAGTTATGTCTTTATCTGTGGGTGCTTTTCTGTCCCCACAAATTCAACCAGTCCCCAATTTATGAGATTGTGCAATTTTTCGATTCTTCACATAATTTTTCAGCAAAAATGGTCAAACTGAAAGAAAGAGTCAATAGTCAATCTTCTACATCCAATCTAGAACCACTTTTTTTTAAAGCTAAAGTTAAATGACAATGAATCTGCACAAGCTTCCTTATAAGTGCGATGAGGTAACCTTTAGAAGTTCAGTCAGCACGTGTCTCTAGGCTATGTCTTGCTCAGGAAAAGCATATCTACTTTTAAAGTCACTAGAAAAGAAAATAATTACAGTACAGCAGTGTGTTCAACTTTTGGACGCTCTTTAACAGTCTCATTTTTTACAGCTGACTTAAAGTTTTTCAATCTTACTGCAATTTGTCACAAAATAACACCCAAAAGCACAATTTCTTTGGCACATATGTTTTAAAAACTGCTACAAATAGTCATAATCATAAAGAAATCTATCTAAAAGCAAAAGTCCATTGGAGTTTGTCTTTAACATTCAGTTAAAGAGCCACAAAGGGGAACAATGAGACCCCAGAGACAAAGGTCCCTCCATCTAATAACTTGTGGACAATTGCCAGTTACAGCTTATAGGGAGGGTGATGTAATGTTTATACAATATAGGAATATTTCACTTCCCTGTCAAAGCACTAACTCACCTGCGTTTATTCAATCCCCAAAGAATCCTCGGCTGCTGCAGAGGTGGAGAGACAATGATCGGTCTGTCACTGAGCGGGGCGGTGGGCGGGACGGTCCGCCCAGCTGAGGCCTTGATTTGAGCTGGGACGGATCTTCAGTCGCTGATGGTGGGGCTAATGGAGCGTGTTTACCACTTAACCAAACCTGGCCTGAACTGAACCGAGCTCAACTAAACTGACCTGAGCTGAACTCTGGTGGTTGGCTGGTCTGCAGTCAGAGGTCGGTAGAGTGTAAAATGAGACAAGAACAACAGGTAGTTTGGCTAAAAGGTAACCACTTCAGTAAAAATCAACTCTTTGGTCCTTGTACGTGCCGATTAAGTACAGCTGTAGCACGACATATCTCAACACTCACCTGGTGAGACGACATGGCGAAACCTTTGCGGGTTTTTCGGTTGTTGTCAGTCTGTTGGAGCAACAAAAATACGTGGGCGTCCCTGCTCTTTTATGAAATATACAGTATCTATTTGAAGGTAAGCAATGCTCCCTTTAGTCTTATTTTAATTTATAATGGAAAATGAATGCCTACATTAAACAAATCGAATCGGATTGCACTGTATCGTTCTGTATTAATATGTGTCGTCCCTGAATCGTGTCATAGCCTAGGTACCTAGTGTATGGTATGTATATATGATATGTATGGGATCGTCTTATAAGGGACAGATGCACACCACTACATACATTCATTCTGACAGTTTACCCTTGAGGGTAATTCACACAGAAAGCATTTTTTGAAGCGCTGGCATCAATCCACACAGACTCCGAGACACTTGCATGTTTATTTTTGCTCCGACCTTTTTTTTTTTTTTCTTCTCTCTGGCGCGCGTGTTGTGAATTCACAAACAGTATCTGTGATGATTCATCAAGACCACCAGTTTTGCTGTGAGCTTTCTGGCTTCACTATAGGGTTCACTAAAGTTGAGTCCCCACAGTGTGATTAATACAGGTATACACGCACACACAGGACATCAACGGAGGTGTCCTTGAAGACGGCCCTCCATACTGCTCCGCCAGTGGAAGCTATCTGTGGCCAAAAGTGTAAAACTTTATTTATGCTTCTCTGTTGAGGTGTTCTGGTGGTCCAGTCATAACCACCCAGCTCAGGATGAGGTGTTCTCTCCAGCTCAGGATTTAATGGATAGTTCTCATAGCACCACCACAGCACTAGGACGGATTTCACTACCACTATCATTCACTATGAACCCAAAATAATAAAATAATCGTGTTTACATTTTCTTATTCATTAATAAGAGAGAGACAATTGCGGTAAGGAGACGGTATAATTGTCTTGTATTGAACTGGCAAAATACAAACAATTGTTGAGCCATACATTCACTATACAAGTAATCATGTCTCTTTCATTCACTGCAGGCCATAGAGACGAGAGGATCACTGAGAGTTTTCAACTTGCTCCATGTTGTCAAGTCCAAGCCACCTAATCACAGTTTGTGAGGTCACCATGTGGTACTTCAATAGCACTTGTATTCATGATATGTACTTGTATTTTTGTGGAGGAGCACATCAGCCTGGTAAATACTGGGCAACTTCATGTGTGTGTGTGTGTGTGTGTGTGGTTTCCGCTTTGATTTTCTTTTCTTTTGTGTCTCTAGTGTGTATCTCTGTGCTGTTCCCAATATTTTACATGCTCAGAGTGGCAGTTACAAGTGTATGGGTGACTGAAAACAATATTAAGTGATATCACTGTAGCTACTTCACTTGGCTACGCTCCACGAAAAATATGCAAAGAGTGCGGACGAGAGCGTCATCACTCTTAACAACAACGGAGCCGGTGACAGCGATGATATTTTGATATGATTTGATTAGCTGTGATCAAGCAGAGCAGCCTTTTGATGTGTGATTAAATAAGAGACAAGAAAGATGTGAGAGGATGTAAGAGGAAGAGTGACACGCAAAATAAATAGGATGAGAACGATTGGAGGCTTCAGTATCACGGATTCTGTTATGGTACAAAGTGTACTGGCTTGATCTGCCGTACTGCAAGTCTTAGCAGGCAGGAGGAGAGAGGAAGCCAGACTCAGAAACAACAGGAAGTAGAAGTACAACTACTACTACAACTAGTACTACTACTGCAACCACTGCTTACAGCACATTTACTGTTGTGACTTCTGCTATTTCAGCTAGTTGTATCTGTACTGCTCCAACTCTAAAGCTGCCCAAACAACTGCTACTACTGTCTCTACTACTATAAGTACTATAAGTATTACTGCTGCACTACTACTACCACTACTACTGCTACTACTACTACTGGTGCTACTATTACCAATGGCAATGCTACTTGTATTTCACTTCAACTGCTAATATCTCCATGTTACTCTACTTTTACCCCACTATATTTATTTAACAACTATAATTTTATAGTTTTATAGATTTTACACACAGAACATACAACTTTCACTTGTAATTGAGTATTTTTACATTGTGGTATTCCTACTTTTTCTCAAGATCTGAATACTTCTTCCACTACTGCTTGATGTTAATAAAGATCTGAAGAGCGTTCCTACAAAAGAATGATAAAAAGCTTTATATTCAAATACAATTGAGCACAAGATGAGCTGTTAAAGAGGGAAAAGAGAGGAAGGGAGGGAGGAGAAATATTGAAATGGAGAGAATGAGGCATAGAGGGGGGTGGCAGGGTGATGAGGGGTACAAGTGTAAGTGGGGTCATGGGTTTAGCATTGCTCAGTCATGTTCTCATGGAGCGTCGTTGCAGGCGGACCGTGCCAAGTCGAGGCTCACGCTTTATGTAATGCTTGAGAGGTGGAGTGCCGAGCTCTGCTCAGAATCAAACCCGCCTTTGTTTAACAAAACACCCACTAATCTGTGACGTTGGAATATTCTAGACATCTATTCTGATGGAATCGGACGCCGTCAGGTAAACTCGGTGCACCCAAAATGTTTTGACAGATTCCAAGGTAACTGAGGTATTTTGATGAAAGGCGGAACAAAATATTTTGATAAGCAGGATGCTGTGATCCAAAATTAATGGCATATTGTTGAGCTGGTCTTCAGCTCTCTGCTGCTGGATTGGTTTGTGAAAAAGTCACGGTTTAGCCCTGTGCCATTAGATCCAGGCCCATCTGAATGACATAATCATTACATCAAAGTCCACTGTGTATTTAACTGGTATTTAGAAATCAGACTGTTAAGGTTATAAAACTGCTATTAAAGATGCATGGCAAGTTTTCTCAACTGCACCTGTACGTGAGTCTGCACGGTCTGGCACAGGATGGCACCAGTCAACCTTTTTGTTTTATGGTGCAATTGTGAAAATGTAGTACCCCGAAAGCATCGGCCACATGTTGCCATAGCAACAACACATCTGCAAACACATGCCCACTGGAAGTTGTTTATGTGATTTCAGCCATTAATGTTTTACAGCACAGCAGCGTCACAGAGCATCAACCCTGCAAGCAATCTGAGAGACGGATTGTGCTGAGTCAGTTTTTTTTCTTTTGTTAAATACACAGGAAAGAAAATGGTTTTTGCTCCTCACATCTTGCCTCTATCCTCTTTCTTTCATTGAATCCCAAATTTTGTCATTTGTCAGTTCATCATAAACACGATCACATTGATGGGGGAGAAAAACTACAGACATGTTGGACAACATGTCTGTAGGGAACAGGGCTCTAACTTGGTGACTGTGTTGCACAAAGTTAACACCCGATTGCAAACGTAATATTGTTAAGTATTGTTGAAATTAATTATTAGTAAATATACAATAATATTTCAGAAAAAAGGCTAATTTTGCACTTTCTTGTGGGGTCATTATGTGATTAACACATGCATTTCTTTGTTGTCAGTGTGTGTGGATTGTTTTGTTTTTAAAAATAAAATGGTGATGGTCACATCTGTTGGCTCATGTGTGCCTTATTGAAAAAATATGTAAGTATAATTTTACCAGCGGGTCCTCCAAAATGTCAGAGCATTGAAAAATGACCCATAGGTCACAGGATGACAATGTTTATCAGTGCCTTCAAAAACTGTTACGAATGATTGTTTCAGTGATAGGTTTGGGCATAACAACTACATGACAAGGTTAGAGAACAATCTCAGTCATCACTACAAGAAAACAACAGGAGGAGGAGACAACCAGCAGTCTCCCATAACAACGCCATGATACCTCTGACAATAACTCAAAAATGTTGCTATACATAAACTGCACTGTGCAGTGACAACTTGTGAACAGGATTACAAAACAGTCCAATGGAAAAAGCACATTTTAGCAGAGTGTTGAAATATGCAGAAGTTTGAGCGCACATTCTTTATTATAGCAATGAAATCCATGATTAACATGACTTTGTGTACAATGGTGACGTGGCTACATACCATTTCTGTAAAACAGCCAGTGTGAATAAATTACAAATATGTGACTGAAACAGTGTAGAAAACAAGACAGATTGTCATTGAGCTCCCTGGTTACTGTGAGTTAGTATCCAAACCATTTCCATTTTTCATAACATCCAGCCAGTGCATTGTGGGATTACCGGCACGGCTGGAACGCATCAGTGACCAATCAGGTGGCTTGGCTGCAACTATCTGTTTTATAAGAAGCTGTGTGGTCTCATCCCGAGAATGTGAATGAGCATATTAGGATTCATAAGGGAGGGAAAGTATGACAGGTATGATAAACCTTTCTCTAAATGTGGTCCAGTTGGAATGCACGTCTAAATAAAACACAGGAGACACAGTTGCTACAGGTGAAAAATAAAATAAACTGAAGTCCATTTCTTAAATGCCATATATCTATTTTTGTAGAGGAAAGTAAAAATTAATTACTTGAAATTCATCATTCATAATCTCTAAAATATGTAAGATGCAATCTGTGAAAGTTTTTTGTAAATCAAGTGACTGAAGTCAGTTATTCTTTAAACAAATGTGATGATTTCAACATTGATTATCAGTTTCTCAATGCAGTTAAGAATCATTGACTAATAACTTTTACTTTTTTCCTTGTTGAAGTACTTGCACTGTAACATAGCAAGCCAAATCTTATACTAAAACCCTGTAATCTCCCCCATCACACCTTGACAAGGTGTACGCTGCAACACGAAACTGTGTTGATAGAAAGGAACATCATGAATGCGGTGGTACTTGTAAACCACATCATCAGGTCTTATCTTGCTGATAATTTGATTCCCATTTGTGAGTGCTTCTTTTTTCCTCGGATTGAGATGTTCAGTTTAAGTGGTAAGTACTGTTAAAAGGCTCAAAGCTGCAGAGAGATCTCCCTCCGATGAAGATAAACGTCATCCCCTACTCCTATGTAAAGTTTGTCGAGCCGGGTTGCGGTCCCAGGATAAACACAGGGTGATAAAAACACCAGACTGCAAGAATTATGCTCCCCTAAAAGCAGCATAAAGCATTGAGGGTCTATCATGGATTGCGGGTGGTTCTCAACAGACATAAAGACCTGAGGAAAGAAATCTGGCCTGGACTGACTGCAGTTGGTCATCCAATGAAATACTGTTTAGGAGGGAGAACTTTTAGATTTTTCGGTCTTAAAGAGAGTGGACTTTTTAATGAATGTTGCTGACTTCTTGTAATTCCTTATTAATGTCTAGTCAGACACATATGCTCATTATAACAATGATTCATATGTGTTTTAATCACAGTCATGTTTGAAGAAAGCAATGTTGGCTTTTGGTAGAAGAAGGGATTCAAACTGCAAAACTCTCGGCTGACAAACTCCTACACTTTCTACACCCAACCGCGCACACTGGCCTGCTCTCCAGACACAACCACAAGAGGCCGCTTGTCAACAAAACGTGAGCAGGTAGGTTTTAGGACAGCGTCTGTATTTTGGATAAACCCTCAACAAATCAAATCAAAATTATTTGCATGGCTACATACCACTGGGGCTAAATGGGAAAACCGACCGACTCTTTAAACACAGCTTTATGTAAAGGTTTTGAACATTTACTGCACCATTAAAAAAACCAAAAAGAAATATAACACTGGTATAAATATATACATATACACTATATATATATATATATATATATATATATATATATATATATATATATTGGCACTTAACTCTTTGTGGTCTAACTGAAACAGTTTTGCACCCTGACATTCATTCTGATAAATCAGACGTTATCTAGTCTGATCCATAATTGTAAGTGATTTGTTTTGTCAATAGTTTCATGATTGTTTACTAATTTCATTCAGAAGATTCCAGCCTTTTTACATCAAATGACACATCTCACTTTCCATCCAGACGTGTCTTCCTGAGTTTTGATCCATTGCGTCTTTTATAGGCCCGTGTTTTCAATGGGAAGCACTTTTCAGGCTTTTCTGTCATTTAGGTAACTGGATGGATTCCTCGGCACACTGGCAAACAGTAGCTTTTGTGTTCACTGTGCTGGATCACTGAGTAAGGAGAGGGAGGGAGAAAGTGTATTCTCTCCTCTCCCCAGTTCGTCTTTTTAGCCTGCGTGGCATTCTCCTCGCTACCTCATGTATGGAACCTTTTCAGAAACCAGGCTGCCTCTGCTTTGGGAAAAGACACAGGCTCGTTTTGCATATTGCACAGCTTTTACCCGAAACAAACTCTTCTCACTGTCTCTTTGTGCTTTTTGCTGTTCGAGAACGCTGAATGTGTTTAAAATCATCAGAGAAACTATGCAGATGAACACACAAACAAATATTTTGTGTAAATAAGTGTGTAACTGTTTATACCCATGAAGTTTCTCAATTGTCCTCTAACTATATTTCCCCGAGCCGCATCTCATACCCTTCATTATATCATTATATACGTATATATATTATAACTGTGTTATGTTATATTGACATTCATTATCTGTTTAGACAGTTAATACAAATACTTTAAAGTTGTTGACAAACACACAAACAAAAATGCCACAAACACTGCTGTACAAAATATTATGTTGTTATAAACAATTCAATAATTGTTTATGTACTGTGTATAAATGCTGCAAAATGTTAAAATAAAGTGTTACCCATGCCCAAGCCAAGACCCCCAAACCAAGTAAACCTCAAACAGGCCACCACCAACACCTACCAGCACACACTGTAACACTTTTATAAGTCTCTTAAATTATTGAGTTTGACTTTTTGTACCTGGTGCTTTTATAACAATACATTTATTTCATTTGCATATTGAGATCAGTGTAAAGCCTCACCTTCACCTGGTGTAAGACACCTGATCAGATCAGAGCCTTGCAGGATCAATTCAGGGTTTAGAGTCTGGCTCAAAGAGACTTCCATATGCTGTTAGCTGGGAGTCAAAGCACAAACCCTGCGATTACTGCGTGACCCGGTCTACTTGAGGGGGTCACCAGTATATAACTTCCATTTTAAGGTGGATGTTTCATTTTGGAGCAAAGCTTCCTCTCTGTGTCCAGCTCAGGTTGCTGAGTGATTCCTCCAGAAACCCATACTGTATGTTGAGTGAAACCCTCTAATCTTGTTGGTCACAGATTAGAAAAGGCTTCAGATTCTTGATTCCAGCTTTAGTTAATTTGATGACCTTATCGCTGCATGCTGTTATTCAGTGGACACTGTGTCTCCAAGCAGGACAGTTCCTGATTAGCTGAGAATGTGTGGGACACGGCAGTGAACGCCCTCTTGTTTTGCTTCACAACATCGTCCACCTCCCTCTTCAGTTTGGGTCGAACGTTATCTGACGGCAAGTGGAGCACATGTGCCGGCCGCCAGCGATGTCAAAAGGTGAGTATGTGCAATGTCACTGTCAAATAGTCAGGAGCTGCCCAGCACCGCAGTGCTTCCACTCTGCAACCGCCCTCAAACACACACTTACAGATGATCAAGTGTTTTTCAGACAGTAAAGTTAGTCACACTATTATCTGTTTCAGCAGAAGGAGTCTGCCAGAGTGATATAATGTTCTGCCTGACTGAAACCGCCTGCAGAAAACTACATGGGTCACATCTGAACATCGGAGCAGCCACTTGGCTTTAACGTAAAAAAAGGTAAAAGTACCTCTTTAAGGCAAAGCCTCCCTAACTTAATGTATTTGTTTTGTTGGGATCACGCCTTGCTGATCACAGAGGGTCCTGCTTTCAGAAAAGAAATATGGAGGGAGAAATATCAGACATTACTTATGTTTCTTACATACCAGTACATTTACTTAAATATCAAAAGATCTGATTTGGATAACAACTCAAGCAAAATTGATGAAAACAAAAACATACGATGATCAGTGCAACTAGAAGACATGTCTGTGTTTTACCTATCAAACCAATGTGAGCCAATTCCAAACTTTTGTTGGATGGTTGAATACAATATATTCCCAAGAATATGCAAGAGCACATTGTATCTTCAATGTGGAAGTAATTTACAGCAAAAGACACAAAATTGTACATTATTAGTTGCTGGGCTTCATTCCTGGCTACGCTGCAAAGCAGTTATGATGATGAGCAGGACAAATCAAATAAACAGTGCATTGCTGCATACTTTGTAAAGCATGGGAAAAATTCAGTGTTGCATACAATAGCAATTTTCTGATATAAAACAGGAGGGTGTGCACATATTGTGTGTCTTCCATCAAATGTGTGGTCGCCAATAAAAAGGCACAAAGTAAGTTATGCAAGAGGTAAAAGTTATGTCTTTTATTGGTCTCACAGCTTAGGATGGTGTCTGCATGACACACACAGTGAAGTCACCTTAACATCACAGATAAGTCAGCCAGCCAGTGAGAGCACAAAGGTCATGTATTACAATTCAAAATACTGGAAAGACTCAGCTACTATGTGGTTTCCTTTTATGGCTTGAGAATAAGGCTTTTTGATCATCACAGTTTAAATGTCATAATTTAGTCTCTATTAGATTAATCAACCCAGTCACCACCAGTCACATTATTATATTACATCATAACCTCCCACGTTTTGTCTTAGTCTTTTTACAGTTACTGTCACTTATGTCGCTGTAATACGTTTTTTTTAGTTGCAGTTTTTTGTGCAGTAAAGCATTCTGCAAATACAGATGATATTCACCTTTGTTTTGAAAAGACACAGGAAGACTGCTGCTCTCTGCAAACCTCTGGTCACTGGTGTTATGAGGCTGACAAGAGCAATCTTTACAGAAGCTTTACTTGGCAGTTTTGGATTTAAGACATTCTAAACTTAATGTAGCATGCAGTTTGGAGGATGCTAACCCTAACCCTAACCCTTTTTTAAACATGGGTTTAAGAGTTAAACCCCTAACCCTGGCAGTGTTATTCTCCCCCTTGTTGACTTATACACAACATACAGCTTAAGATAACTTCTTGGGGTATAAATATGCACTGTCTGTATGTATATGTATATGTATTCGTCCTCTGTGGCTACACTTCTCAGGCCTACCTTAAATAGCATTTAGTTAAGGCTGCTGGGGAGTGACAGATGGTTTGTATTTTAACGTCTATAAAGATTGATATAATGGACAACTTACTTTACATTAGATAAACTGTTTTACTTGTTAAATGCCACCTACAGTAAGTACACACTCGCTTACACACAAAACAGACTCTTGCAGCCTCTTTTTACTCTTTCTCCTCCTGAAGCACGCTGACCATGATTGATTGTTGGGAAATAGTGGTAATGTTGCTGCGCTGGAATGCCCATTACAGAGAGATTCTCGCACCCCTACGAAATTCCACCACGCCGGTGAGTCGAGGCGTCTCAGACAGACTTAAAATACGCCTGGAATCTACATTAATTCATGTTTAAAAGCACAGGGAGGACTTGTTGCTCACTGTTTAGAGAAAGATCTTCCACGAATCTGTTGCATCTGTTTTTCTCAATTTCTCCTCCTTCATTTCCTCCTCTCTCCACTGCTCTGTGCTGAGTCCATTTAAAGGCAGAAAAGCAAACATGGGCTCTTTCATGTACAAGCTTGTAGGCCTCTGTTCTGGGCCCGTCCATCTCATAAAGGTTGATGACACTTCACGGACCGCTGGGTCGCATGAGAGAAGAGCCTGGAGTGCAGTGCTGCAGTGTAATCAGCTGAGGAGACTGTGGCAGGGGATTCTGGGATGAAGCAGACGGTGAAACCTCCTACACTAAGTTTACCCACCTTTTTATTTGTTAATTTATACATCCCTTGGGTTTTCTTTCCTCTAATTTGTGCAATCTGTTATTATTCTCTCTTCTACATCTGCAAATAAACAAACTAAGCTGCTCAGTGATGAATAGTAATGCCCTGAGCTTTGTCCATGATCCCTCTGTCTGGTGTTAATTAGCACTCAGGGGCTGAGGTTGACCATGACGTGATACTGGGTCTGATGTCATGGAGTCCAGCGACCTCGCAGGTCAGACGCCACATTGCACACTGCGGCTTTGATGCTCAGAAATATTGAGTCATTTGTTGCAGTCCTTGGGTGGCATTGGATATCATCTTCCTGCAAATGTTTGTTCTCTGGAACTGCGATGGAGACGTGAGACCGTTACCCTTCGCTTGGCTTTGCCAGGTTGCAGGAGTGTGATTCCCCCAAAACAGACAAATCTGATTTTTTTCCCCATCTGAGCAGAGAACAACAGGGCGGCCGTAGTCACAACAGAGCTGGGAAACAGTTCTTCATTGTCTTGTAGCATTTAATTACAAGACAGTTGTACTTTCAGCTTACTATGACATTGTAGGGACAGTTGTTTAGTTTGTATAACAAACACAGCAAGATATAAAACAGTGGTAAACTTCCCCAAATTATTCAATTAAATACTTAATTCAGAACCTCAATCAATCAATCAAGTAAATCACTCAATCACCATTTCAGGGTTTTTCATTTGTATTGAATGAAAGGATCGAGGAGAAGGCATTTTATAGCCGTACACACAATGTAATGTAATTAATACATTATTAATGTGTAAAATGTAGCACACAGGATCCACATCATCCATTATCCCAGAGAAAAATAACTTAATGTATAATTGCACAATCCAAACCTAAGTGTATTAGGTTATATTTCAGGAAATATTTAATATCCTCCCCTTCATAAAATCTCCTCTGTGTGTGTATGTGCACGCATCATGCATACATTTCTCTGTCTACCTTTGCATGGAGGCCTTTTATTCTCCACACTCGCTGGTTTCAGTTGTCTCTTGTTGAACCACAAAAGCCCCGCGACTCTGCCAACGAGCCAGCACATATCTGCTTGCAAAGTATTTGCAACATTTTTTATTCAGGTGTCTGCAGTGACAGCACCGCTGTCTTTGCTGGCAAGTCTGCTTCAACGTGTGTCAGGGAGCAAGCACGAGCTTGTGCAAGGCACCTGATCGGCGTACCAGTCAACTGATGTGTCAGTCGTACAGAAAAGGATAAAAACAATTTGAAAGAACACAAAAGTGGTGTCAGCCTGCCACGTCGGACTAAGGTTACACGTTGGACAAGATGACTGACTGAAACATGGCATATGCATTTGACTGTGACAACTCATTTGGACATTTGTATTGTTCGTCTCAGAGACCATTTGTTCTGTCAAAAAGCAATGCAGGAACTGAAGACTTGCTGAGAGTTGTCAAACATTTGCCAGCATATGTTTGGTAGCAGCAAGGTATGTTTCATCAAGGAGAAGTGCTTACAAAAACAGAGTGAGTAACAGAAGAGTTCAGGGCCTCAGACATAATAAACTGTAAATACTTTGTCTATCTTTTAATCCTTTGTAAGTGCCATGAAATAGCTGTGAGATCATAATTTTCATTCATAGTTGTGTTTCTGCATGAAATCCTGCCTGCGTGTTAGGGTGGGACTTGACTTTTTGAAGAGAATTGGTGTGAAAGGTCTGTTTTAGGCTGGACGAAAGTTCCAAACTGGTCACTGACATAAGCCAATGAGGATCATTCGCCTTCTCCATCACCATCACAAAGTGGAGGCCAAAGAATACGAGAGAAACGTTTTCATGCTGGACATCAGGCTGTACGTTGGTGCCTTTTCACAGAAGAAAAAATGACAATGATGTTGATGATGTTGTTGCCAACTGACAAACTGACACATCTGACCCTTACTGATCCTTAGTGTAAGCAATAATAGGACAAACAATAGTCCAAATTTATCAATTTATTTTGCATGTGGCCTGAGTGCAAAATGAGTAATTGTTCTGGCTTTTACACAGTAATGCAGTTGTAAGGGCAGACTGCAGTGAATTGTCATGGAACAGTAACAAAACCTGGGCAAAACTGCATTTCAAGAATTTTATTGACAATTTTATTTTCATGCTGTGCTGATATTAATGCAAATGCGTGAAAAGGAAAAAATCCTAAATCTAATGGTATCATTTGGAAAATAGTTGGCAGTTATGTGAAGTCTATGTAATTTGTAAACTTGTAAATTTGTAAACTTGTAAACACATTTGTCTGGCAAGAGGTTAAATACTTAAGAATTACATAACATGCCAGTAAAGTGCGTGAACATAGTGCCAAACCAGCTGGTCTATGATGCTTAATTGCATAAAAAGATCAACAGAATTCAAATGCAATTCCAGATTTCAAAGGGAATATGTTATTTCATTACTCAAATATGTATTTAACTATTTTAATCCCTGCTGTCAAATCTTATTTACACACATAATTATACATGTAGGTAATCTGGTGCAGGCTAGCATTAGCAGCATGGAAGCAAACAGTGATCGCTTAGCCTGCTGGCTAGTTAGCTATTAGTTTGGGATGATTGCTGAAGGAACTCAATCTGCAACTCAGTGTTTTGGAGTGGAGAATGGAGGTAAAGTTGAGAGTTTACTGCGTATAAACTACAAGTCGCTGAGTTGAACAGAAGTGCACAGTGCTCACACAGTCTACAATGACCAAGGGGGTGTAGAGATTTTCAGGACAACCATGTGTCTGCCTTCTATAATGCTCTATTGATCATTTCTGTCTGGACAGCTTCTCCAACATGTTTTGTCACTCAGGTACAGATCAGGTATGGGCTGCATTAACTGTCTCTACACGCTAACACAAACTTCAAAGAACACCGCCAGGACATTAGATTCAACGTCATCCAAACAAACAGCGAGAGTTTCTACTTTTCTCTGATGAGCGTGGCAGCCAGTGCAAGATCACTACAGAAATATGTTAATATTTTCTTTAGCAAAGGTCAAATATTTAATCCATCCCCACCCATTTCTGATGTACAGTTGAGGTATGGTGTCAAGTTTACCCAGTAACGATAAATGAAAGCATACTGTGTTTGACAGGCTTTTACATTTTGGGGTCAAATTCTGTCAGAGGAAAAGTCTTGATTCGATGACGCCGTAAAATATGAACAATGAGGCAGTAATGATGTTTATGATGATAATGTTTGTTGCCTTCTCTTTCTTTTACCCCCCTAGAACCTTATTCACCCCCACAGCTAAAAACTATATAAACATTTGTTTGCTTGCAGTTGCACATTCATTTCCTGGTAAGCAATAAGTACATCACTGTCTTTCCTTCCAGCTTCTCTACAAGAACCTTTTTAAAACCTCATTTGAGGAGAATAATAACTAAATGAATCACTAGAAATACCAGGATCAAACTGGGCACACGGTCAAATAGATATGAAGCTGAGAAATTGAAACAAATCATAAAATAATCTCAAAAGGTGTTTCTCTTCTCTCACCCCCCTCTTGTTTGAAACAACAGGTGATATAACTGCTGATTTAAACCCCCTGACTGTTGCGGCACCAATTAGTTTGGTGTACATTTACATGTGTCTGGGGCTCATGGACACTCGTAGATCATACTGACTCAAGTGGGAGCCGTTTGGCCTGGAGCAGCATGAATGAATTATAACAGTTTCCAGCCCTAACTTGGAGGGCCCCCGTGTTTTGGGGATGAATCAAGTTCCTACGTTGCCAAACTGTCCATCTTAACAAATCTCTTTGTACACAGCTCTAAAATCATATATTTCTGCAAACAAGAAGTGGGTGCGGTGACACTTGCTCATTCATTTTGTTTGAGAATAAAAGACAGAGTGATCATCATTTTAAGATGACAATACTGTCTGTTGATTAAAGTCATTTTCTCCTGCTAACAGATATTTTAATTGATTTATGAAAAATATTTTGAGACTCACAATGTATGTCATTTAGTGATTTTTCTGGCTGAAAACAGTGTTTTACTTTAATTAATATCACTACAGACACACAAGTACAGCAGAAGATATAGGAATGTTATTAGTTTTACAGGTATGTGATCTTAAACCAAAGTATTGGACAAATTGAAACTTTAAGCTGAGGAAAAGTCAGGGGATCACCAACGTTATTACAGTTTATCCTGCGGGGGACATGAAGGTTTGCACCAAATTTCATGGCAATCCTTCCAATAGTAAGATATTTAACTCAAAACCACAAATATCATCTTCATGGAGGGGGATCACCAAAGTCTTTAGGATATATTGAACCAGGAATGTGCTAATCCATCCAGTAAATGTTGAGATATTTCACTTAATAAGAGAAAACTAAGACCTACTGGTGGCACTAAAGGTAAAGTGAAGGGATCACCAAACTCATTGGGTTTCATCTTTTGGGCACCATGAATGTCTGTATAAAATATAATCAACCAAACAGTTGTCATTACAGTGGATATTCCAGTCTAGATAAAGTGGGAGACCGGCCGACATCGCCATTCATGAAGCCATGCTGCTAGTGGGGCTAGAAAATAAACACGCGGTATCGTAGGTGTCCCGTATCTGACCTATAAGATGCCAGGTGCATGCTGTCTTTTCAAAGTGTGTGTGTGTGTTTGTGTTTGTCTGTGTGAATGTGTGTGTTAAGGAGAAATATGATCCCCCAAAATGGATGTAAAACTTTTGTAGCATGTTTTCAGAGTTGTAGATTCATTGCAATGAGAGCTAACATTTCAACTAGTCCCTAATTTTGAAGGAAAGAAACGAAGAAAAAAAGAAAGAAATAGGCTGTAGATGATTCAAGTCTTACAAGTAAAGACCCCAAAATAGCTAACAGCCTAAATGCACTACTTTACTTTCATGCCTGCAAATCTATTCCTAATGGTTGGTGTTATTTTAAAGGGTAGAAATCTCCTTTTGGAATTCGTCTCTCCGTTTGTCAAAAACTCAAACTGGCTTCTTGTGAGGGACGTGGCACCATGACCCCCACATTACTGTAAGCGCTCTCATTGTCAGACTTCCAGCACATGATGCAGAACCCAAGAGCCACTAATCAGAGGGTGATGTTGAGAAGAAGCCTCAAGACATGACGCGAGATAAAGACAAGGGATAGAAAAACACTGCAACTCTCTGAACTAAACATCCTGCTCTTCACAAACCAAGTGGTCTTTGTCCTTTTTTTCTCCTCCACACTATTTGCTAATGAGGACTTGGGGTCAGTGTAATTGTTGCAGGAAACACCGCACTGATCAGAGGTGCAATTTGAGGGAAAATGAGGTTCTGTCGGATGACCTCATCTCTTTGGTCGGGCAGGCCGAGCCCCAAGGCTTTTCTGATTTGTCTTCTTGGGTCAGCAGCACCACATATGTGGGATGTGTGTGTGTGTGTGTGTGTGTGTGTGTGTGTGTGTGTGTGTTTGTATGTGTGTGTGTGTCACAGACTCAAGTGAAGTCACCGCGGGGAAGAAATGCCAATGAGGATGAGTCTGGGTGAGGAGCTGAGATGATTAGACCACCTACAAATGATTCAGCGCCAAGTCGAGCAGATTTACTCGATTTTCAGCAGACTGGCTCCTCTGTCTTATCAGAGCAGGAGTGCTGATTAGGGATCTTTGATTAAACGGGAATGTTGCTTGATTTACGTTTAATTGAGGATGAGTTAATGTATCTTTCTTATTGTCTGTAAAGGCCAGTAATTTGGAATATGACCAACTCCTACCCCAAGCTACAAATCACAGATAAACGACTCTTAATCACAAGGCATGAAACCAGGGAACTATGACTTATACCTGTAATGTCATCAACATGTAATTGAGGAAACTCAAGCTGTAACTGTATAGCATGAGGCTCATTTAAGTGAGCATTTTGTGGAATCACAGGATGCCCTGATCGCTTTCAGAAGAGCTGATTCACATGAGATCAGGACGTCAATAGTCACCTCTAAATTGGTAACCATGTGCGCGGTGTGGCAGGATAGGTGGTGAGGCAAACCAGCACCCTGATGTAATGAAAAACTTATAACAGATAAAAAAATATTATGTATGAATGCATTAATGATGCAAGAACCATGCATAACATGTGTAACAAGTAACAAGCTGGAAAATGTAGGTTTACGTGTGTGCAATGTTACCAGATGTACCAGAGTCTTGGTCTGCATGTGCTGTTTATTCTCTGATGTCTGGATTTGGAGTTTATCGTGTTCGCTGATTCGACTAGATTGTTGAAAAACATTTTCATTCTTAAATTCTTTCCTTAAATTACATTTTTCACGTGCCATTAAGATGTTCAATCTTGACTAATTTCTTCAGAATTGTTACTTTGCACAACACAAGTGACAGTACAGGAAACATTTAGTGGTCATTAAATAGCATTATTATAGTTGCTGGTGGTTTGAGTACAGGGTTAAGTAATGACCCTGTCCATACAAAGGACTCTAATAGCTTGTGATATATTTTAGCTCTATTAACAACAGAAGAAGTTTGCGTTTATGTAAAAATAGAAAGCAATAATTCCAATGACTGACTAAATTCATTGCGAAAAGTTATACATATATACATTTAGTTATAAAATCACTTGTTTCAATATGACCCAGTCCTCAAAGAGGGTGAGGACATACAACAAAACAAGTAATGGAAGCTTCTGAAAGAATCACTTGTCCACTTAGTTCACATGGAACAACGTGCTTTGGTTCTCCTCTAATCATTTCATATCTTTGATCCACCCACCTATCGGAAAATTAAAGGCTCTCACTCACAAATTCTCCATTAGCGGGGAAATGTGTGCACTGGACTGCTTGTCCTCGCCAAACCTCCAACATTACCAGCTGTGGCCAAGCCTTACAGCAGAGGAATACGACCAGACAATGGGTACACTCAGACTGACTCCAGGTCAGTGGCATCTTTTGATCTCTGTGTCTTTTTGTGACACACACAGTTTCATATCAAATAAAGGAAAGAATTTATTTGATCATTTAAAGAGACGCAAATGACACGCAACAAGGATCAGAGGCCAGATCAAAAGACAGGATGTTGTGATTATATGGTTGCATTTCAGCCAACGGAGCCAAATGCGTCTTTTTAAGATCATTTTTATGGAATTTCTGAGACAGATAAGAGATGGGAATGACTTGTGACAAAGATCCAAATCTCCAGGTGCTTAAAGACACTTCAACAAGACCTGCCACCTGATGCACTGTACATCTCAGTTACATAGTCAAGCTGTGAGAAGAAAAGGACAAAACTGGAACATATTGGACATTTTGATTGTAGAGAAGGACTGTACGTTTGGAATGAGCATTTACTGTCGGTAAGAAAGGCAAAGTGAACCGTGGTCTTCCTGAACCAATCACCCCAACCTCCTACTTCAGGGGACTTTGTGACACTACAACATCACATTACTTACTTCTCTGGTCCCAACAAACAAGAGGTCATTGTCACCTGTATATAAATATATGTAGTTTTTGTGCATTTGCAGAAATGACTGATGCTTTCATTCGTCTTGGGAAGACTTTCTTCTCCTCTTAGATTCTGGTATTCTATGCATCTCAAACTAGAAAGCAGATAAAGGGGAAAACGAGATAATATGACTAAATCTGATTATTTCAGTTAACTGTGCAAAAATAACAATTTACTGAAATTACAGATTACAGTTTGATGCCAACATCCCGATCACTGACTGCTCCTTTTTCACATTCATTGTCCCAACGGATAGTGCAGCCAATTGACAGACAGAAACATGTCAGTTTCCACATCTCAACACTGAACAAACATACAAAACCTGAGAGCCGCCAAAACTCTATCCCCCTTAATCTCTGAGCCTACATCACAGACCAGGATGCCAGACAACCCCCAACCCAAAGCCAAGGGCAAGCAAGAGAGCACACCTTCGACTGCGAAGAGCAAACAGGGGAGAGGGGAGATCTATATTTCACAAAGCGGGCCCCGGCACTCAAGGCTTGGCAAAAGTAAACAATAGCACTAGCAGGCCCATAATTGATGGCACCGTTCCTTTTTATACAGTAAATAGATGTCAAACAGTGGTGGAACACAGCGGCCAGATTACAAAAGATTTGCAACACCCCAGGATTACAGAAGAATGCCTTCCTTTGATCTTGCACTATTTAGTCTTTGATTCCCTGTAATTACTCGAAGCAGCCGCTTTCTTAGTCAGGGCCTGAAAAACGATGCATGGCCTTTAAGAATTTCTTAATTTTAGGAGGAATTAGTGACGGGGCTCTGGTTTCTGCACATAATGGTGGCTAAGAACTACAGTGACATTTGATGTAAAATATAAGGGTTCATTTTGGTTGGTTTTAACTGTTAAAAAGGAAATTTTAAATTATTTTTATTTATTGCATTTATCTTATATATTGTATTTATTGCAGATCTTCAACTCTGTCCCCTAAAAGCTGTGGAAATACAGCTGCTTATTGATGTTATTGGATGAAAATCGTGTCTTTTTTTCTCTTTCACAAGCTTCAAAAAATCTGACCATGATACATTTTTACTCCAGCGCCACCAGCAGGTCAAGTTTTCACTCATCCTGTTAAAATATCTCAACATCTACAAGATTGATTGGCACCAAACATTTGACTGACATTCATGGTACCCAGAGGGTGTATCCTACTGAATTTGGTGATCCCTGAGTCTTCCATGAAATTGGCATTTGTGGTTTTGAGTGAAATATCTCAACAACTATTGTATGAATTGCCACTAAATGTGGTACAGAAATTCATATCCCCCTCAGGATAAATTGTAATTACTTTGATGATCCCTTGACTTTTCATCAGGTCAAATTTTCAGTTTGTCCAACGAATGACATTTGTATCAGCCTCAGCTGTACTTTGTGTTTCTGATTATGAAATATTAGCATGCTGTCACACTACACTATGATTGTGAACACGGTAAACATTGTACCTGCTTAACATGGCATTGTCATTGTGAGCGTGTTAGCATGCTGACATTAGCTTTTAGCTGCTAGCATCACTGTAGACTCTGTCTTGTTTTTGCATCTATTGGTTTTAGATTTTCATTTTCAAATCTGTACCATGTTACTTAATACCTACCTTTCACTCATAAGTGCCTATGATGCATATCATATGCATGTTATGAAGATGTTGTATAAACACAACACTCATCAGCTCCCATCCTGCGCGTGTCAGTGAGAGTGAGCGCTGAGCGTCATCAAGACGACTCGTGCTCTGCTTCCTCCAAGAGGTGGCGGCGTGGCTTGCCGATCTCAGCAGTTGCATGCTACGGAAGGAGATAGCAAAGATAGATGAAAGACTGCCTGCATGTGAGGCTGGAAGAGAGGATGATGAGACGGGGGTGAAGTCTCCAAAACAATTTCATTATTGACACAGTAAGTGCAGGCAATAAGGGTCTTCTCTTCTGGGTCCTCATCAAAGTTCTTTACAGGAGGCCAGAAGGGAAATAATGCGCCAGAAAGCTTGAACCAAATCACTCTCAGGCATCAAAGGATTGCCATTATCGCACACAAATACAAACACACACACACACACACGCACATAAGCTTGTGGTATTCTCATCTTGGAGCACTGTGATGCTTTGATGTGCATTTATCTGGATGTTGAAAGCTGGTGTTACAGGGCCACCATGTTTTAAGCAGTCGACCGAGGTACAGTTGGTTGAAGATGACAGATACCGATATTTGACAGCACGAAAAGGACAACTTGTGCACAGCATGTCAACAGAGAGGTGCTCCTAATGACATCAAAAACCTTTATATAGCTATGAGTAAATTCATATTTAATTGTCTCCTTGAGGATGTTTGATCTTGAGCATGTGGTTGCAGCTATATGGCATTGTTTTGCTGAATATTTTTGTATTAAAGTTTTTTTAGGGGAGTCCTGGTGGTATTGAGTAATAAAGAGGAAAATACCCACTGAAACACTCCTAATTTGTAACAGGTGTGTGTTTCATTTTGTTGTCAACAAGGAATATTCGTCACACCCCATAACTGGCAAACACTGTATGTCAGATTTAAGTCCAATACTGACAAAAACCAACTTATCGGTCTGATGCTGGCCTAGACAGCCTGTAACGGCGGCACTCGCCTAGCCTGCATCCTTCTTTGGGATTTAGGCGAGGCTTCCTCTTGGCTGAGTTTGTTATCCCTTTGCCCTTATTCTCTTAAATGCCCATGAAGATAAGATGGCTGTGCGATAAGTGAGCGTGCACCTCCCTGCACAGAGCAGATACAGCGGATGACAAGAGGAGCAAGTGTGTCTCCACTCTTTGTGGGTCTTAAATTTCAAAGAGAGATCAGTGTGGGCAGGATGAGCTGGGAATCTTGCATGAATGGACTCTGAAAACCCTGTAACATTTTAGTCACATCACGTGAGAGATGAAACAATCATGAAAATCAGAAATAGATGGTTTATTGAAATGTATGTCCTCACTAAAGCTATTGAAATCCTTTGTTATGCAAGATATCCTGATCCATAAATAACATGATATGCTTTTTGTTGTGAGTGGGTGGATTATGAGTACATGCAACAAATCATCTTATGTTAGCATGACTGTGTGTGTGTGTGAGAGAGAGAGAGAGAGAGAGAGAGAGAGAGAGAGAGTCTACTACCACCAATTTTAGGGAGGTTGAGAGAATCACTCAATTCAGAGATATAGTACTGAAACAGTAAGCGGTCTGTGCCTTGCTCAAGTATACTTAAGTGCCCATATAACAGCTCTGTTGTTCTGAAATGTTCCCAGTTTGGTCTCAGGATTCACTTAACAGACCATCACCATGTTTTTCTATTATTTTACAATTAAAAGGTTCGTGCTTCATCCCCCTTGTGGAGAAAAGTCAAAGTCCTTAGATAATCCTGAGATAACCGAGACGCTTGAAAGTTATCACGGATCACTGCTTTTTGTGTGTGCATTTGTGTGCACTTGACACACACACACGCCACACAGGCCTGAGCACACAGATACACTCTCCACAAAGCTGCACACACGCACACACACATGATTAATGAAAATTCAGTTGATGACAGACAAAGCTCTATTGTGCCACATTAATAAGATTTAATACGGAGCTTTCTTTCTCCGACACTGGCAGGCCAACTTGTTCTTGTTGGCAAACTCGTCTTATCTCAGCATCTTCCAACCGTGTCATTCATTATTTGGCCTCTAGCTTATCTAAACTAAGCACTACAGTTTTCAAGGCATCCCTGACGCCCACAGGCAGGAAAATGTGGAAGTTACAGTTCCATTTTAAGAGTAAAATTAAATGCATTAGGTTTGAAAGAGGTTTTATTACAACAACAAGAGTAATAGTGATGGTCAAAGCGTGTGCCAGATCTCTATGTTTTCATTATTTACATGTTTACTCCAGTGCAAAAGAGTCATGCAACAACTACTGATGTCAAAGACCTGATAAAGATCGAACGTATCTCTAAAGTTTCACAGACTCTAACAAGCAGGATAGATACGACACACACACACACACACACACACACACGCACCAACTGAAAGAAACCCTCCTCATACTGATATATTGTTACACAAAGAACCAACTAAATTCACTGGGCTTCAGTGAAACCAGGGCATTTTTTTCACTCATGATGAGGGATGTGAAGATGTTTTGTGCTGCTTTGTCACACCATGCGGGATGTTGCAGGACAGATGTGGAGTACTCCAGAATCTAAGCTTCTGTTGGTGTGTGCTGGCACCTCTTAAGACTTGTTATTAGATTTTTTTGGGATGTTTTGTTTCAAACATTTTAACATTACGATATATGTATATGGTCCTCTCTGCTAATATTTTGGAATTTATTTTATCTTGACTGTCCTAAACCCTTCTAAATGTTTTCACGTTTTTTTTTTTTTTATCATTATTGGTGCATCTTTAACAGTTTGCTTGTGATCATTATTATCATTATTTTATCTTCCTCGGCTCCATTCCATCTTTTCCTATGTATGTGTTTGTGTGTTTGTGGCTATATTCTCCTATTGGTGCATGCATACTACTGTTGGTTTCTGTGCCCCTTCATACATGTTAGGTTTGACTAACAAGTTGTATTCTAGATAATTTTATGGAACCTTTCTAACATGACAAAGATGACAATGTGCTTTCTAGGATAACTCATGTTGATCTGTGGGCATTGTCCCTGTCAAATAAAGTGAATGAAAAAAATGAAATGGATCCAGTTTGTTGTGTATTTGACTCCTGTATTCACTGTACTGTGTCTGTCAGTGCATGCTATTCAATGCCGTGACTCAAATTATGACTCAAATGGAAACAAATCGTGGCATCATTTTCTCACTGAGACAAATTCCTGAGCGTGTATTTTATCCAGCATTTGAAGGGGTTCAGATTGTGATATTGGGAGTTTGGGTTGTGTGCCAGGGAGAGGCCTAAGGGCTTGCCCTACATCATTCATTATGCCCTTGCCCATCAAGCAGCGCAAGCTGTACTGTTCTGGAGTCATTCCAAGGGGGCTCTCGTCATTAGCTTGCCACTTGGCGGCCAATTGCTGGAGCAAAAGAGACAAAAGCTGCAGTCCACCCCTGCATGCTCTGATTGCTCTGAGAGAGAGAGAGAGAGAGAGAGAGAGAGAGAGAGAGAGAGAGAGAGAGAGAGAGAGAGAGGGGAGGTATGGGGGCCTCCTTTTTGGCATGGCGGAACATAGATTCTAGTAGCAGGGTGGCTATGTGGTTGGTTTTGGCACAGGATGTCCAGTACAGAGGTAAATGGGGTCTCTATCAGCTCAGTGAGTTTTCAGTTGATTCAGATCCCCGTGGTTTAAAGGAGTTTCCTCATGCATGATTTCATTACACACAGTAATAGTTAACATCCAACCTAAGGACAGACACAGAGAAGAAGTTTGTAATCTGTTCTCACTTTTTTATTTCTGTCATTCTTACTCAATGAAAAATAATCCTCAAATTCTTCATAATAGCACTGTCTTTGTAGTCCTGGCAGGTGTTTGATCCATCAGATAAACTAATCATTTCCAATAAAAGTGAAGGACGGGAGAAATAACTGGCAGATTTGCAGACACTCCAAGAAAATAGGGGTTCTATTGTCCGTGATTTTGACATGAAGTAATGACAACAAATGAAAGGCTTGGATTCGTCTTGATCCTCTCCCTTCTCGTCGGCTCTTTTGCCTCTTCACTCACTCTCTCTCGCTCTCCCGACCGGTGGATTTTGCCATGCTGTGATCCTCCTGCGCCTCCAGGCCCTCAGGTTATTTGGATATTGCGTGGAGTCAAAGCCCTGTCAATCAGATAAGCAGTGACCTCGTAGACCCAGCAGATAAGACGTTACATGGCAAGAGGAAATAGCAGACAGCAGGGGACACAAGGCCTGACTATGAAGGCTCGGTGAAGCGAGACTGATCACAACGGCTCTTCAAACTCAAAAAGGCTGCCAAGAGTGAAAATATATTGCTTGTACCTTTTCTTTTTTCCAATTTATATTGACTGAATCTGATCTGGACATTGGCAAGTGCTTGTTTTTTTTTCATTTGAAGAAAGGTGCAAGGTGTTACAAGTTTTCTCTCACAAAAGGATGAATGGAAAATGGAACATTTTCTAGAATGAATCATGCTTTGTAGAATTTTGTATTGCACATACACTTAAATCCAAAGAAAACAGCATCAATTATGAGTCTTAATTATCACTGATAGACACCCATAAACAAAGCATTCATGCCAGATTTAACAGTCTCAATAAATGGCTTGCACATAGCAATTTCAGCAGCTACAGACTCACTGAGGTGGTTGGAATAAGACAAACTTGCCAGTCATTCCGTTACACTGGGAAATTACAAAAGAATGAATGAAGGGCGAGTCTTTGTTTAGGACGACAGCTTTTGGGTGGTCCACAGGTTGGAAGCCCTCTGGGAGGGATCAAGGAGACCTCCGCATGTAATACCAATACGACGACCTGTTGAAACAGGGTAGACGCTAATTCAGATGCAACGCAGCCACAACCAAGATTACATTTTCTTCCCCATTTGAAAATGTATTTTTCCACAAAACTATTACTTCTCATTCTCCCCATAATTAAATAAGTGTAAGTAATTTTTGGAAAAATAAACTGGTTCTAACCACCGTCTGAGTACAAACCTCACATATAAGCCATCTTACCACTGCAAAAGCCTGAATAAATACCAAAAATATAGCACAACACAATACAAACTATTGATTTAAATAATATTGTCCCAAATACATAAGCCACGTGATTATCTA
Source organism: Enoplosus armatus (assembly GCF_043641665.1). Taxonomy (NCBI): domain Eukaryota; kingdom Metazoa; phylum Chordata; class Actinopteri; order Centrarchiformes; family Enoplosidae; genus Enoplosus; species Enoplosus armatus. The sequence goes on along the minus strand of NC_092189.1, from coordinate 21,285,425 downwards.
GGGAAATGTTTGTGGAGCCCACACACTCTGTCTTTCATTTCAACACCCTAATTCATATTCACACATATTTAAACATTGGTCTGTGAGCTGCCCAGGACAACCACAGTCCTCTACCGCTGGCCACTGAGCCACTGGTTCAGTTCTTTTCTCAAGAGCCCCTTGATGATTGTTGTTCAGGGAGGGGAGAGAAGTACTCATTCAACCTCCAAACAGTCTGGGGGGTTCAAACACTTCAGTTACAAGCGCTCCTCTAAGTGAAAGGGTTACCATTGCAAAGATTAGATATGTAAAGCCAATTAAAGTCAGTTTAGCTGTTTGGTTTATTAATGAAACAAATACAGTTTCAGCCCAAATTAGCTGATATCAATCCGTAATGTGCATTGTCTTGAATAGCATCACACTTATACGGGTTGCAAAGTCAAATGTGTATATTTGCACATTCTGAACATTTGCTGCATCTTGTTCTTTTGATTTATCTTTTGATACATTGCTGATTAGATATTAATGAGCTCCCCATCAAGGTTTCTGGCATAATTTATCAGACCTAATGGGATCGCGTGCAGTGGCGAGAGCAGCCCACCCTCCGTGATGCCTGAGTACTGTGGGTCTCAAGGTATCAGAGGATTCAGGTTACAAGACCCACCATGTTCTCCGTGTGTTACTCAGGATTATGGTTTAACAGTGTTTTTCCCACACTTCACCTTTTATCTTTTGTCCTGGAACACCTTTAGGTATGGAGCCTTAGCACTCTTTCCCCATGTTATGTACATGTTTTGAATACCAGCAATGGTACAACATCACTGCCAACGTAATTTTAATCTGGGCCAGAGCCAAATACATTTGTGCACCTTATCAGCAGGCTTCTAAGATACCAATACAGTACTGTATACAACTGTATAGCCTACATGATCCTATCATAAGTGGGTTTGCATAAGTAACAACATAAACAGGAAAATTAATTAGACAATAACCATAGGAATATCATGCCTATAAGCATATAAGTGAATGCTGGTTTAAGACACGATGGCTTTGTGTGCACATACAAAGACAACTCAAAAGCAAGAAGTTGGTTTGGTCGTGAATCCATATGTTTTAATGACATTTTCTTTTCAACAACTACATTAAACCCCTGAGTGCATGAATGACTGAATGACATTGCTTTACATGAGGCTACATAAATGTCAGCAGATGCCAAAGGCTGCAAAACAATTGACTGAAGTGTGTTCCTGCAGTGCCCTCTATTGCCAAGAGAAGAGACTAACAAGTGGTTAAACACACAACTAATCCTAAAGCTGCTTTACTTCTCTGAAAACTTGATTGTTTCATAGGGCTGGACCAAATATAGACGTAAAAAGTGATCAATAAAAATGAAGAAATAAACTTAAAGCTTAAGCATTAAGCATTAATCTGTATAGGCCATCCAAAAACTGTTACCTTTAGAATTAACTTTAAGATCATACTCCTTGTGTATAAAGCTCTTAATGACCTGACTCCACAGTAAATATACAATATGCTCTCAATTTACAAACCCGCCAGACCTCTCAGGTGACGGGTTCCTTTAGAAGCAATCTCAAGACCTATTTAATTTATTTCAGCATTCTCATTAAGTAATATAATTGTATCTTGTTGTTGGTGCTCTTATGTATTCATTTTTGCCTCTCTGCTGATTTTAATGCCTCTGCTCTTATCTTTATTTTCCATCTCTTTTGATGCATCCATTTTTAATTCCCCCGTTGAACTGCATTTGTATGAAAATGAATATAAATACTAAAATACTAGTAAATCCGTTAATTAGGGCAGACATCCAAGAACAGGCTAACATAATCAGAAACGGTGAATAAGGTAACATTTGTGAGGTCTTTCTTAAAAGCTTTAACTGGGATTTGATTATGGTTGAGTCTGCCTTTGTGTGTAACACCCACTAATTAAAAAAAAAAAGTAATCAGTTTTGGAGTGAAAACATTTAAAGGTTAGTATTTCACTCTGCCAGTCCACATCAAATGAATATACTATGTCAGTGTGTAAGTTTATTAAGCAGTTAACAGTTACATTTAAGATTTGTTGTTAAAAAAGAAAGAAAAGAACATCTTTATTGTTTTAGTTATAGGACCTAATGTCAACTGCACATAGACAAAAGTGATATTTATATATGTATGGCACACTTATACATCCTCTTTGTATACAATCCTTACTTTGATGCCCCCCCAACCCAACAACCTCTGATGGCTCCTAATTAGGTGACTCAATAAACTTTAATTTGTTTGTTTTTACAAAATAAAGTCAAGGGAATATGTAGGCCTCCATACAGTCAGCGTGACTATTTACATTTGAACATTTGTTTTCCTTCTCTGGGCCTCGGTGAGGTGGCTTATTTTTCTTGACTCTTACATTATTTATATATTTTTCTTTTCGGCGTTTATATTTCGCAGTTACCCGCCTCCTCCAGCTTACAGAAAATGTCACTTCCGATTTACCCGGAAGTAAGCACAAGTCCCAAAGATGGCGGAGCAAGGTCCGATGGCCATAGCGATGCGGCTACGAAATCAGCTACAGTCCGTCTACAAACTGGACCCGCTGAGAAACGAGGTGAGTGGCCGTGTTCTTGGAGCTCACCCGCACTGGGGTAGAAACGTACGGGGAGTCCAGCTTCAGCAGAGGCGAGTTAAACGCGCATTAACGGGAGATCGTTGTCGTCTCCGCGGCGCTGATGGAGAGAGAGGGAGCGCAATGCTGAAGCGCTGAGGAGGGAGTCGCGTTTGAGCATGCGTGTACGGTTGGAGTCCACCCGTGTTGTTCTGCCTCAACGGCGGAGCAGCGTGCCGAAATCCCGTCAACTAACTGTTGTTTCGCTCACTTTAGTCCACGTGTTCAGCTGTATTCATCAGTATTCATCGGTATTCACCGGGAGTTTACTTGTAGTTGAAGCGACACGTGAGTGAGCTGGGACGGTAACGGCCGCTACTCTCCGTGGGGTCTCTCGGCTGGCTGTAACGTCTGTGTCGGACTGCCGTTGGTTTGTGTTTGACGGGAATACATCGTTGTTAGTTACACTTGTTTGTTCACTATCGTTGTATTTGCTGTTAGTGTTTGACGTCGGTCTCAACTGGCCCCTTCAGCCCAAAACCCAGATTTGAACCCCGACCCACTACGATCCTCCCCGTCCACACTTAGCTTTGTTTTAGTATAATAACTCATCGGTCCTCTTGGTAGCAGCATTTCTAATTTCTTGGCGTTTTTACTTCCTTTGTTACACACGGAGGTCAAAGGTCAGGGTCAGCTGTCTTCTCCATTATCCTCGGTGCTGTTTGATGCTCGTTATCTGGCCGTCATAGCACCATTTTAAAGTTCAAACTCAGTGTTATTTATTATATAATCAGTCAAAGTTTCCCATCGTAACTGAGGTGCTGCTCATCCAGTTTACTTTAAAGGTAAAGTAAAGCTCTTCTGACCCAAACATTGGTAGAGTTGCCGTTTACTTCACTGGGTCCATTGCTGTTGAGCTGTCTCGATCCCACAGGACAACAACTTTAAGATATATATCTTTTGTTTTCAGGTGAGGTGCTTTGAGTTTAAAGCAGTGCAGAGGATTTGTGCTAATTAAACTTTGTTTGGGGAGATAAATAAACATTTAAACCAAACTTTTAAAATATTTGAAACACCTTTTTGTTTGTCCTAACAGGAGGAGGTCAAGTTGAAGATCAAGGACCTGAACGAACACATTGTCTGCTACCTTTGTGCGGGCTACTTCATAGATGCCACAACAATTACAGAGTGTTTGCACACCTGTGAGTTTAAACAGAGATGGACAAAATGATAATCTGTTCTCGTGTTATTAACTTGTAAAAGTCTCCCTGCCATTTCACAAGTCTAGACTATGAAATCCTCAGAATGAGAATGTCTTTCTTTCTTTCTGCTCTACAGTCTGTAAAAGTTGTATTGTGAAATACCTGCAAACAAGCAAGTATTGTCCAATGTGCAACATCAAAATCCATGAAACGCAGCCTTTACTCAACCTTAAACTGGATCGAGTGATGCAGGACATTGTCTACAAACTGGTGCCTGGACTACAAGAAAGTACGTAAAAAATACTGCTCTCTGTATCAGTGTTACGAACAGTTTTTGTTATTTTAAAATAAGTATTGTCACTGTATTTGTCATGTTTGTCTAATGTTCATGTTTGAGCAGGTGAAGACAAAAGAATAAAGGAATTTTATCAGTCACGTGGGTTAGAGAGAGTCATCCAACCGTCTGGAGACGGTAAGTCTTCAATTTAGTTTTGTCTCGTCTGTGATTAAGTTTATAATTAGATTGAAGAGGGAACCAGATCAGTGTGTTGTTTCCATGTCTGTGTGACATCTTTGGTGATACACTCTGCTGTGGTGTGTTTTCACGGGTCACGTGACTGTAAACCACAGTGGCAAGTACTGTCACATCATTCACCTTGAATTTGCATGAAGTTGAAGCTGGTGCTCAAAATGGCCACATATCGACACATTTTGAATGTGAACATGTAGAGCATCTGAACGACAATATGAGCTAATGTATAAGCTTAATGCCTTGTGCAACACATGCAATTAAACATGTATGTAAAATACAAGATGGCACTGTATGGATGACGGTGGGACAATTCATTTTACAGGTTTTGTTTTTGAAAAGCAAAACACACCACATCCTGCACCACCTGTACCACATGCTCTGCAGGGTTTTTCCCAGTACCAGGCACAGCTGTGATCAATGTTTGTTAGGCAGTGGCAGGTGTTAAGACTCCAACTGCATCTGTATTCAGCCTGCTGTTTGCAGCTAGTTGCTGCTCTGTTGGACTGTTAGTCTGTTAGACTTCATTGCAACAACCTGCCCAGTCAACGACATGATGATTGATGTGAACTTTGATTTGTCAATTTAAAACCTTTTTTTTCTTTTCACAAGATGCTGTACCCGATGCTACAGGTTTACCGTACACAAGTTTCGACCATTCAAAAGCCCACTTCTACAGATATGATGAGCAGGTTTCGCTGTGTTTAGAAAGGCTAAGGTGAGCTTTTGTCTCTGGTGGATGCATCTAACAGTGTGTGTGTGTGTGTGTGTTTTTCATGTCATACAATCTACTATGAGATACGACTGACAGAATGAAAATAAAATATGCTGCTAAATGTGTCACACGTTCAAGTTAAATCTGTCTAACATCAATCTTTCAAAACGGTCTGTTCTGTTTTGTCTTTACAGTTCGTCGCTTGCTGGAAAAGATAAGACGAAACTTACTCTCCAGGTAAGTCATATATACCAGTAAACTATCCTTGGATGTATTTGTGTTTTTTACGTCTGTGTACTGAAACTGAACCGTTGAGCTGGTTGTGGTTGCTTTAAAAGGACTCGGCTCACACATTTGCACAACCGTGCAAAACATGTCTGCAGGGGCACATTTTTGAAGCCTTAAGTAATTTTCTACCCTTAACTGCTAAGCAAATACATGGCACAATGACATCTGCAGCAACAGCAGAACTCAGCAGAGCTGGTTACTGGCTGCCTCACACTCAGAGAGATGGGGATAAGTGGAACAAGTACATCACTGTATAATCATCCTTTATTTCCCAAGCAAACTGTTCATTTCTCAATAATTAGAGATTTTATAGTATAAGTGTTGTGGTGTTTTCAACCAACAACTTGAGGCTAGATGCCCCAGATGTTGACTCACTCACAAACATCACACAACAGTATATCTCTGTCCAATAGATACATTATAGCTTTTGACCGGGACATCAGACAGTTAAAATGCTGCTAGACAAATTGTAATTTGCTAAATTAGTAGACAGAATCTTGTCTGTGAGCGTCATAAGTATTTTTCTTTGTGGCAAACTCACCAAATGTGGCATGAAAGAACAATAAAGACAGATACAAAATGTTGAATGCGACTTGGTATCCTGCAAAATTTGATTTAGACATAAATGAAGCGTTAATTATGACAGTGATGGTTTAATTAGCGATGGGTGACCTGGCGTTGATAGTTGTATGGCTGAATGAGCCGTATAATATGTTCATTCTTGTAGTGTTTCCTTGAGCCTATTCATACACATTATACATACTGGCAATTTGAATGTGGGTATTGGAAAAAAATGCTTGGTGAACAATGTCAAAGCCACTAAACTGAAAAGAATGCCTACCTCGTCAGTTATTGCTGGGGGTTTCCCCGTGTGGCTGAATCCTCACGACAGGCTCATTTGTCGAGGGAAGTGGGATCGGATAATGCCCAGATTGGACTGAATCAAGTCTTGAGCAAAGATCGCTGGGGGAGCAATTTAGCTAAAACACATAGAACGTGTCAAATTTCACTGTGGTTATTGTCCACGCTGCCCAGCCAACATCGTCACACACACTGCAGAGACTTTGGTCAGCCAGCAGAGGGCATCCTTGTTTAACAGATGACTGTGGTTCACTGTTAGTCTCCCGTCCAAGTTTGGGCTCAAATCAAGATTTCAGATATAGTTTGTTTTCAATGTTTTCACTATAGCAGAATTTAAAGATTCTCGACAGGCCAAGTCATCAGTCATTTTCCAGAATAGAGAAGTTTGAATGGGATGATGGTGTAGATGTTATATTGTTGTTTTGGGTGTTTTATCTGGTTTTACAGTATGAGAAGAGTATTCAAATCAGGATGTGAATTCTGAGTTTCTGTGAAGTGATCTGGTGACTGCTGCCAGCGTTAGGGCATCACCATCATCATCCTCCCATGTCCTCTTTGACCACTATGTGAAAGGTTTATTGTTGTATCCAATGTTACCTTGTACCTGTAAGCTGTTCTCACTCCCCTGCGTGTCCAACCATGATCCACTGTTTTTACTGAGGTGGAAATTCAGTTAAACACATTTCTGCCCCAGAAGAAGAAATACTATCCTGTGCTGCATTCAGGGAGGAAAAGAAAGTTTAGCTCTATGTCTAAGGAGTCTGTAATAAGTCAGTTGGGAGCAGAAGGCGTCCAGCAGTAAGCTGGGCCTTTCTTCACTGTAAATCTAATTGTAACAGGAGTCCGCCACACCCTGTCGATATGCTGCTACCTTATTAGTTTACGTTTCTGGTATGCTGGAAATGTTTTTTGTCACCTTTTTGTTACAGTTTGGGACAGTGAACTTTGAATGGGCATTGTAAAAACACCAAATATTTGAATGCTAAAATAATAAGTAATAAGTAAGTAATAACAAACACAAACGTACAGCTGGTCATGATTTGTTGGAATTCTTGATTTTAACGTGTCTAAGTTGTGTCGTGGCGGTTTTACAGTGTATTTGTTTGATTTTGTCTCTGCAGCAGAAGTTTGTTCGCTGTTCTGTCCGAGCGGAGGTGAGACACCTACGGAAAGTGCTTTGTCATCGGCTAAACGTGGAGAAACACCAGGTCAGTCGGTGATCCTCACTGATTCGATAGAAGAAGACATTATGGTGCACATTACATAACATTAAAGATGTGTCAACATTTATTCAGCCTATGCTAATGAGGACAAAAGTGTGAAATGGCTAAACTCAACTTCTCACTGTTCACACAAAGTAAGTAATCTCACACCGTTGCTACGGAAAAGAACTTCTGATGGGTTAGCAGATGTTTGGTAAACTCATGTATTGGTATACACACTCGTCAGTGCCAGATATAGTATATTAACGATGGGTAACGTGCAGGTAACCATAGCAACATTACTTATGCTGTATGCTACAGAACCAAGTAACTTACTGGTGAAATTTACTGGAGCTTTGGTTAAACTGTGAACACAGAAACTCTTAAAAATTAATATAATAAAGTTGTGACGATTTGAAGACAGCCTTCCGTTTGGTAATTGGTCGTGGCCGATCGTACACTCAAACAATGTAGTTGTGTTATTTCTTGCATACCATGAATCCGAACAACCATATTAATAAAACCATTGTGTTTTTGAGATTTTAATTCCTCTTGTCTTGAAAATAAATGATGTTCATTAAACAAAACCAGTACATTAAAGAAACCGAAACTGAAAGTCTGTTTTCAGTCCGAAAAAGTATTTCTGCTTCCTCGTCGTATCAAACAGGTTTCATCCATCAGTTTCCCCTTCACATCTGTTTGTGTGGTCTCCCTATAGGTCCAGATGTTGTTCAATAACGAGTCTCTGCCCGATCACATGACCATGAAACGGTTATGGCTCTCACACTGGTTTGGCAAGGTACGGTACAGCCCCTGTTAACTAGTGCCAACAAATGTCGTACATTCCTTCACACTTGAACAAATTATTCTTTGTACTGTAGTTGATTTGGAACATTAGGATGAAGTTCACTGAAGATGTGTGAAGGTGAATAGAAATGTTCAATAATAATAATAATCTGAACCTCATTCATTGTCTTCTACTGTCATCATCCGTTTTACATAGTTTCAAATGAAAGTAATCATTTTAAATCCAGTGTTGGTGTGGCTACATGTTGCATTTGACACATGAAAAATAAAAAGAATGAACTTTTAGTTTGATCTATTTATAAGATGTTAATAGTTACATATACCTCACTGTAGTCGCCCCCCCACTTATAATATTTTAAATCTTCTCTCCCATAGGCCCAACCATTAGTCCTTCACTACACCATCAAGGACAAAAGGACCAGATAGGACTTGTTTTCACAGAGGACAGCTGTACATATTTTGTACAATACATATTCTATTTTAATAGTGTTTGTGTACATATACTTATTTTCCTTGTTTTGTATTTTTGAAAATAAATTTAAAATGTGAAAAATAATAGTTTGTATTACTTTCTTACAGTACAGTTTGCTTCCATCTACATATATATAGAGATATACAGAAAAGCCTTAGCAACATCTTAACTGTGCGTGTGTGTGTCACATGATGGATGATCATTCCTTTTAGACAGTTTTATATATATTTTTTCGAGGGGGGGAAATATTGTATTGATTACATTAGTGATCTTGTTTTGAGATAACGGGTGCCACAGTATCTAACATGCAGTAAGGAAAATGATAAGTCAATTTAACCGTGCACGTTTTGAAGCAGACAAGCCAAGCTCCAACATGATGTCCTGGTCTTGCATTTACCTTTTTACATGTTAAAATTGAAGCAACTACTTTCACGTGAACAAAATATTTTTGATAGTTTTAATAAAAGTCTAAAAATGTGCAGGAACAGCAGTGGCTTTCAACAAGTTTTTCATGTTTTATTGTTTTACAATTTTGAATCTTAGCAGATGTAGTCAGACATACCAATCATCACAGAAAATGTAAACAAATCTCTTACTCGCCCAAATGAAGGTGATCTGCAGTAGAAGCTCCTCTGGCAGTTAAAATCCTGAGTTTGTGGATGGGTCTGTATCAGCTTGACGTCTGGATGCTTCTGTATGAAACTGCTCAGTCTCTTGTCAAGTTTCATAGGGATTGTGTGTGAGTAGTATGGTGGTCGAAAAGATCCTCTCTCATTAGATAATACTCTTCTTCCTTTTGGTTTCTCCTACATGCCCTCTGGCAAACACTAGCTTCAGGTCGTTAGTTTTGTTAAAGCTGTTGCAGGTGAATCTGAGCAGCAGCAGCAGTTTTTATGTGTCCTATCTCGACCATGTAACTCGTAGCTCCTTCGGTGTCCACACAGATCTCTTGGTGGCCTCCCTCACTAGAGCTCTTCTCCCACAGACCTTACTGTGTCTTGTATCTGTCCCATGAATGGTTCAGTAAATGTATAAGTGGATTTAATACTTGACAAACCTTGATTATACACTGGGATCTTAATTCAACTGATGATTGTGGTATATGTCAAAGCAAGATGGGCAAAAAATTGTTTATTTTGTGTTCAATCAATCTCTTGTTTTTATTTAGACAATCAAACAACAAATATTCTTATTTAGATTCATTAATTCGTTAAAATAAATTGTGTAACTTTCCCCGGGGATCAATAAAGTATTTCTGATTCTGATTCATTAAATCTTTTTTTAATTGTTTGTTATTTTGTTGACTTAAAGGGGAACTTCAGTGATTTATCATTGCATTTCCATAAAGTTGGGGGACTTTATGTCAAAACTGATGCAGCAGAGGCCGAGATATATCCTGACTTTTCGTCCCTAGTGTCGGCCAAGCTCCAAAAATGCTGCAGCCCACATTTCCAATGCAACTCAATAGCATCTTTAATTCTATCCTGCATACCTGATGAATGCCCACATCTGTCAAACTTCACACCCAAGTTTTCTGGTTATAAATCTGTGGACTCATTGGGGTTATTTTTTAGACTTTAGAAAGCTCCCTCCACATCCTCAAAAGACCTTATACAACTGTTTACACAAGAGCTGTAGCAGGTCGCTGTAAGCTCCTTATGATGAGTAAACTCAGCTTCATGTGTAAAATGAGTGGAGCGACTGCCCCTTTAAGCAGCATAGTTGCCATCACAAAATGTAAAAGCAGCTCAAGCCAACTGGCATTCCACCTCATCCTTTAAATGTTTATGTGACACACTAACTGTGGTGATATTTTATTGCACATTTTAGGGGCTTGCAGAGAAAAATAGTTTAGTGGACTATTCGCAGTCTGCACTGTGAAGGGTTGGCATGGATTGCTAACTTTGACCCTGTTCGAGATTTCACTCAAAACAAAAACTTGTGTCCGTCCAGGCCCACGACCCCTTGATCTTTGCAGCATCTCACTGACCACTGAAGGCAGTCCCCCCTGATCAGCACTAGGTGGCACACTTGCTTCTCATACATCAGGGGCAGGAGGCCAGCTTTGATGTGTGTGATCTTGTCCAGAGTGAAAGGAAAGACGCTGATAACCTGACATGCGCTGATAAAATATACAAGCCTTGTATCTTATTCGGCCTCTGCTCTCTCTAAGTAGACTGAGCTGCAGCAGCCACGACATTTCAGCAGCACTTTCCTAAGTTGCACTAGCTTTAATATCATATTGAGAAATTGTTCTTAAATACAAAATAACGCTGGGATTAACATCAGGATAACATTGTGTAGGTTAAAGAGCCGGTTTGTATTTTTATTTCACTGCTATACAAAGACAAATATTAGTGCTTGGTGTTTATGTGTCTTAAAGGTCAAAGGCTAGAAATGGAGTTTAGATTTCATATGAAAGAAGAGCATGTGTTCATCAAGGGCAGAACAGTTTTCTCTTTTACTACAGAGGTCAAACACCTGGAATAAGGCAGCTGTGGACTAAAGACTTGCCAGATAACTGAAGGAGAGATGCCAAAAAGAATGCTTTAAAGGACTTTTCAATAACCAATTTCTGTTTTGTTTGGAGATGAGATCTTTTTTTTAAATATTTTTCCAATAACCTTAATAACATCCTCAAGTTAATTTGAACCTTTGGCTGTTTTAAATCAGGCTCCTGTGGCCATGTTTTAAATGAAGAATAAAATCAGTCAGTGGCACAACATACACATGCATATTATGGGTTTCCCCCAGCTGCCCTTATAAAGCCTGAGCAAGTCCCTTCAGGGCACTTGTATGTTGAAAAAAACAATAATCCCCTAAAGCTGTGACCTTTAGGCCAAAATAGAGAATTTCAGGTTCCTGCCTGACAGCTCGGTTAGATTGCAACTCGTCGTTTTTGGCACCTCTGGGCTTTAATGTTTCTGATCATAATGCACTGGGAAAATGTGCATCTAAATGTGGCCCCAACAGAGGGGGCCGCTGACTGCTTGTGTGTAAGATTCACTGTAAGTAGCACCATCTGAGATTTAATGCCTTTTCATAGAAGAATACAGCTGTGAGGGTGAAAATGAATCAGTTAATGAAACAGTAATTCAATGTGGAAAATGTAATAATATTAATAATAGTTTAAGAGTAAAATGGGTAAGTGGCTTAGTTGTTTTATGTCCTTCAGTTTTAAATTTCAGAATAAAAGAATAAAATAAAACACAAGCACCTATAAGGAAAATAATAGGATTGCTATTGAGATGAAGGAATAAAATTAGGATTATTAGACTTGGTACAATTCATTTATTATAAAGCCAGGAGGTCCCAAACAGTGATGTTCTTTTCCTGTATATTTCTATAAATAAGACAGTTGGATCAGGACGTTTAAGGCAGAGTTTGTCCACTGACTTTTATTTAAAGCTCCATCCTCTGTGTTGTTCCTCCTGTCGGTCCGGAGTGGCTCCATAATAAAAGGCCTACTTGACTTTTCAACCTCCACGATTCCAGCCGATTACTTCCATTGTGTGCGCCAGCCTGCTCTGTTTCTCCACCCTCCCAAAAGAAGAAATCGGTCCTAACAAGCCCTTTAGTTTCCTTTCAGTCTCACATTCTGTCTGTGATTTTTGTATTTTCACAAGTAAGAAGCACTGAGGGCTCCTGCTTTCATTGTTTCTAATGCGTTTTGTTAATAATCTGAAAAATATTTTAAATACCGGGCTGGTCTGCCTTCCACATAAGTAATAAAACAGTAAATAAAGTAAATTTTTAAGAGTCAGTATTCCCACGGAGCTTAAGTCTGTTTTTAAAAATCTCAATTTCAATGTCTAGAAGCTGAAAACGTGAATTACTTGATTTGTTGATTATTATTTTTTTTTTTTCGAATAACCACAACATGTTTTTGTCAATGAAGAATTAACAATTCCCAAATAATAAACCCTGTCTGTCTGGGTCTCTAAATGAAGATTAAAATGGGCTCAGTGAGTCATTTGGCGCAAAATAGCGATGGAATAAAAAGCACTAGACCAGCACGCCGGTTTACGTTGAACGCTGGCGAAACAATCTTGTTTGTTTTGGGACAAATAACGTTTTATCACTAAATAATAACACACCCCTGCCTTCCCTCTCACACACACTCACACACTTAACTCTTGATCCCGTTACAAAACTGTTGCAAATGGTCAGCCGCAGCAGCAGCAGCACGCTGCATTTCCACTGCCTCCCATTGAGGTTTATTCATTAGGATCCTCACACGAACACATTTGCTATTCATGGGAGACTTTTTTTTTTCCTCTCTTTCCAAACAAACCCGAGTCAGGAGTGGCAGATGCGTGCCATTATTGCCCACGGCTCGGTGGAAGCTGTTTTATGTAAGGCAAAGGCGGGTTAACCTAATCAATCATGTCGACTAGTTGTGTTAAAGACGATTCATAGAAGGAGGAAGAAAACATATGGCGCAGGGGTGGGAGCAAGCTTTTCTTAACACCGCAGCCAGACCGGGACCTTCTTGTGACAAGATGTATTCAAAGCCGAGCGAAAGAATGGGAATAAAGGCAGTGGACGGCTGCTAATTGAAGTCATGGCACTTCAAGGCTGAAAGCAGAGGTCAATTATTCAAAAGGGCCAAGTTTTAACCAAGCAGAGCAGATTGTTGTGGGTGAATAGTTTATGTATCTCTCAGGACGAGTCCCCATGTTATTATATTCTTATAAAAGTCATATATGAGTGTGGCTTTGTCTCATATAGCAATCCTGTACTTTCTGTGACCTTCTAATGTAGTTTCTGCCCTTTTGAATCACATTTCTCAGCGTCATCCCTCACATTTTTAATTCAATCACACATCCAATCGCGCCGAAGGCCTCTTGAAATATCATATAACCTTTATTTACATAGATGCTGATTAAATAGAATGTTACAATAAAATTATCGCATAGGATGTTTGATATATATACAGAACTTAGAGAGTGATACTGATAGTGATGCCTCCTGTGCGCTGCGAACAGGCCTGCACGCTTGCAGAAACACTTTTCGCTCAGAACAAAAAAAAAAAAATCATTTTACACTCAAGGAGGGATGGACTGACACCTCGCCCCCGAGCTGTGCATGTGAAAAACAACACAAAGGGTGAAGGGGGCTCATTTAAATAATTGGCAGATCCGATTCCTTTAACAGAAGAATGCGAATAAGTGACAAAAAAAATAATTGCACAACTTTCCACCCCCCCTTTAAAAACGAGCGTGAAAAAAATTGAAATGTTTACACAATTTTCAGTCTTACTGTACCATAACAGTCAGGTCTGTCTGAATGGAAACCAGATATTCCTCAAATATTGTGGTGAAACTTAAACGACAGACTTGGAAGGTTTTACAAGTCCGATTAATAAATTAAAATGGAGGGAAAAAAAGAGGAAGAGGAGAGAAAAAAACTTTCCTGAAATGTTTTTTATGTATATATTCTCCTTTTTTGTCAATATCCGTGCAAAAGTTTGGGAAGAAAAATGCCCCCTTTTAATATTCTTTTTTGTTGCTGCTTATGAAAACCACAGGCCCGCTGACTGTCAATCGTCCACCTCGATTTCCTCGTCGTCCTCCGAGAATTCATCCGTGGTTTGGTCTCTGGACGAGGAGGGGGACTGTGGGAAGGCCCGGTGTCCTTGGGAGGTCGGGGAGATACTGGGTGATCTGGCCTCGGGGTCCCCACCCTGGGGCTCCTCAATGTTTTCCATGGTGACGAGCTTCTGCAGGGTCTGTGGGGTGATTTTCTTTAGTGACTCCACGTCCGCTTTCATCTCTTCCAGGTCCCGCTTGAGTTTGGCCCTGCGGTTCTGAAACCAGGTGATAACCTGCGCGTTGGAGAGCCCCAGCTGTTGCGCGATCTGGTCGCGATCGGCCGGAGAAAGGTACTTCTGGTACAAAAACCTCTTCTCCAGTTCGTAAATCTGGTGGTTCGTGAAGGCCGTCCGCGACTTTCTCCTCTTTTTCGACGTCTGTCTCTGTCCGAAAGAGTTCACATGCTCGCGACCTTGGAGGGGAGGGAGAAGAAAACGCATGAAACAACCGCAAGAGTCACTTCCCCCCCCCCCCCCCAAACTACAGCAGCAACAGAGGGCACTGCTAAACAGGCCTGTACCCGGTCTACGTGTTTGGTTTTGTCTTTTTCCTTAAAGCAAAATATTATATTTATTTCACGTGACTTTGACACATTTTAAAAGCGTCCTGTCTGGAATCAACTGGTCATCTCAAAGTGCTGTCAACACAAAATACACATGTGCACTGACAATAAGTGAAATAATTCGTCCCAATGGCAAATTATCTACAATTTTTAGAACCAAACAAGAATTTCACTAAATATTAGAATTGTCGGGTTCGTTATTGTTGCTGTGCAGCAGAAGTTTACAGTCAGTGTGTCATTTAAGTTTATCTGTCAGTCTGTCAATTTTAATCCAACATAGCACTGCATGGAGGAGGCCATAATGGCTGATGGAGTATAGTAGCCTATATTACCCAGTACATTAGCCGCTTTTAGCAGTTCATAGAGCACATGCATGCACATTTAAATTTGTAAATGTGTCATTTTCCACTTTCTGCATCTGATATTTTACGCATTCCTGTGCAGCTGTCGAAGCATTTCCACATGTAAAGTCAAAACAAACCCAGCTAGCTCTAATCTCAGCTGTGCGCCTGGTGGTTATTGCGCTTGCTTTCCTTCAAAAACATTGTTTTTGTTCTGAAAATGTGCATTTGACATTAATAATACAAAATGTCTTTACCTTCTGCTGCCTGGATAACGCTGACTTCCAGACCCTTAAACGTTTTGCTGGCCAGCTCCTCCAGCGCGCACAGCGGCGAGGAGGGAGTGGTGATCCCGTTCCTCGCAGAGTTGGAGCCCGTCACTTTCTCCAGCACTCTCGGCGGACAGATACTGGCGACCGACTTCTTTACCGAGGGCTTGTTAAGGATATCCTCAATGCTGAACGGCGTTAAAGGCTTGTTGGAGTTGGCCGGCGGCGGCAGCTGGTCCAAGGGAGCCCGTCTCCTCTCGTCGCCGCTGGACTGCAACACAGAACCTGCCTTCATGTCTTTACTGGAGGTCATCGCAGTCCCGAAGAATCGCTGCTTCCACAAAAGTTGATTATTTCATTCAAAGGGCAGTTTTAAGCGTCCACAAGTGTTTCCTCTGGTACTCGGCGTTCTCGTAGACCCCCTCTATATGTTGACACTCAAAGCCGAATACCGCAACTTAGCTCGCCGGAAAGCTTTCCTCCAAAATAACCATGCTTCGGGCGTAGTTGTAAAGGCAGCCGGACTGTATTCCCCCTCAGAGAGTCGCAGTTCCTCTGCCAAGCTCCATGTAGATCTTTATGCAGTAACAGACTGGAGGGGGGTGAATCCCTGCAAGAGGAAAAAAGCTGTCTCAGGCAGCAAGAAAAAGAAAGCGACTGCTAACGAGTTATTGTTGATTGGGCGAAGTTCAATTAGAGAAACACTACACTACTTGCTGACCCGCTGCTGCGTCTTAAAGGGCCGGACCATAATAACTAATTGGACGTGGGGAATAGGAGGAGTCTGTTGCTGCCGAGGAGAAAGATGCCCTGAAATGTTTATGCATCTGTTTCCCTCTGCTGGTGTATTCTTCTAGAAAGGGAGAGTTGATGGCCATTAAAATACTGCCACCAGCATTTTTGCATTATGGAAAAGTTTGGAGGAACACTGAGCCAACAATGGTCTCCAGCCGTGATATTCATTTTGTCATTTTTCGTGCGTAATTACGCATAGAGCGTTATGCGTAATGTGGGCATTGGGCACTGTGTTGCACGGGAATTTGGCTTAAAATAGCCACAGTGAGCAAATTTACGGATCTGATTTGGAAGTCCATTAAAATGATTTGCCTACAAGTAAACAGAAGCAGTTCAGGTGAACCCACTGTTCAACATGACAGGTGACGGATTTTTGATTTTTTTTGTTGCTGTTGTTCTTGATGACAGCAGATATATTGTCTGCTCCTTACCTGAAGCCAAAGCATATAAATCTTTATCTTACTTATTTTTATATTTTGATGTATATTTTAATAAATACCTGGAGATAATAACGAGGCTTCATCTCTGAGACTAAACCACAACTTCTTAAGATTTTAATAACAGAAAGAAAATACAGAAAATCCCTCATATTTCAGAGTTGAATTTGTTTATATTGTTTATTCATTTTTGTTAATGCTGTTTGTTTATGCTCTATTATTTTTCTTTGGTATATCACCCGTACTTCAAAATGTCCCTGCAGGTAAGATCCAGAGTTACAGTGTAATTTAATGCGGTGGCGTGAAACAAGCGGATAATAAAGGTGACGCCGTGCTGTGGCTCAGAGTCTGAGGACGGAGAATGTGAATTTTACTGATGGGGGTTCAGGATGTGAAGAGAGAAACGGATTAGAGAGACAAAACGGGGACGAGTTGAACACCGAGGAGAGCAGCAGGTACGTCTGCTCAGAGGAAACACACATTGTTTTATTTAAGGCTTGTCAGATTTAACGCATTTAGCTGTTGTCGCCACTTGGGTCCTTTATTCGTTTTAATGCATTTTACAGATTGCATATAACCTGTAAGACGAACGAAATATACATTTTGTAGTTATGACAAAAATATAAAGGAAGCTGTAAAAAATGGTACATGACAGCATTGTTTAAAACACCTGAGATGAAAAAAAGAAATAGACATTTTCTGGCATGAAATTGAACAAAAGCTTCCTCTGACAGTACAAAACAATATTTAAATTTAGCCTATATTGTAGCAGCTTTATAATAATCTATTGCATGTGCCAACTGCTGACACAAGCCAGAGGCTGAAGAAAACAAGTGCTGGAGGATTGCTAGCATTTCTTGAATACAATCACATTATTCTGACCCATTTGGATAAAACCTGCCGCCCAGGAAGCCACTGCGGAGAGTCTTGTGCCAACAGGAGCATATGGTGACATTGGTGTAGGGACAGAGTTATAAAACAGCAGGAAATTCTATTAGCTGCCTTGGAGGTCCACCCTTTGTGGCTGCTTTGAATATATATTTCTCCATAACAAGCAGCAGTTTGTGGGGATGAATTCAGTTTGGGAACTTGAACAGAAACGTGCATCGTTTTGATTAAAGTGCAGGTAGCTGAACATGTCTGCTGGTCTGAGAGGATATTAATATCACGATGATTGGGATTTACCTTGACACCTTTAGGCTTAGTTTGAAATATAAAGGGGTTACAACAGAAACTATAATGGACATGCAATGCTTTTCTTTTTCACATTTTCCACATTAAGAACGATTATTTAAAAAAAAAAAAGGAAAATACAACGGAGGTGAGCGAAAATGTTATTTTCTTTTGACTAGATGTTTGATCTAATAGAATAAAAAAAAAAAAAAAAGAAATCTTTAATTTTTCTATTAGATTTGGATACTTTAACATTATCCCTGCAGGCCTGCATCATCCACACTGGAGTCATGTCTGATTGTGAGAGGGAGGAAAACCTTCTGCTGATTTCATTTTACTTTTAACTCTATAGATTTGACATGCAGAGGGATAACAGTGTCGACCATCCGGACTCACGCTGCTGTAGATTATTAACCTCAAATGTAGTTTACGCGTGAGTAGCCCGACGACCTCCCCAGACAGCGGTCCAATGAGCTTTAAGGTCTAAAGTGAAGCAGCGATGGTCAGAAAGTTTTTTTTCTTCCTTTGGCTTAATTTAAACGTTAATTGGAAGCAGAGCAGCTGACATCATCAATCATCAGCTCTTCAGGGATTTAATTGGATGATTCGCTTCGCTTTTACCTCCTATCAGTACCGGGCTCCTTACTCCAAAAAGAGAATATTGTTAGATTTCTCTCCTTGTGAGAAACAATTCATCAAACAGCACCACACGTTTTCCATTTCGGCCTCTCTTACATTTAAAAATCACTGGTCTCCTATTAATAATCAGGGGGGGGGGCAAATGTGCAGTGTTCGTGTCATCCGTGAGCGCGATAAAATCAAAGCAGTGGGAAAACTCCTGCCCGGTAAAGGTCAGCTCTTCTGTCATTAATCACCAGTTTAATTCACAGCGGTCCGGAGCGAATATCAGGGATTGCTTAAAGTATCCAATTCCGCCTCCATCGGAGACTCCGAGAAGGCGATGACAAATGCAACAACTGCAATAATAATCCTGAAAATGTAATTTGTTACAGTGCTGTAACGCGTTACTGGCTGCTCTCCATGCAACGAGCTGTGAAGCTTCTTATTCTCGGGTGTGTTTTGTTTTTAGAAAACAACACATTTGTTTTGGAGTGAAGATTAGATTGTTTTTATTTTCGATTTCAATGAGTTGAACATCGTTTAAGCCAAAAGCACGAATACTTCAAAGCAATACAGTCAAAATATGCAGGAGAGCGATTATAGATGCAATTATTCTTATTTAGGTCGCTCATTCTTTCTTTCTTTCATCCATAATTTATCTATAAAATAAAAAATAGTCTGTAATACTGTTTTAATACAAAAGATTCACCGCAGTTCTTTATTATTATACAGGAGACAAAATACAATGAAATGGCCTCCAAGAGAGCACCACAAATAAACCTCCGTAGCAATATTATAAAGAGATAGAAACAACAAAGTTGAATAAGGTCACTGTAAAGTCAGCATTGATACTGCAGATTCTTACAGTCCCTTTTAGATGATTACTGTAATTTTATCTCTAAAAAAGAAGTCACTTATTTTGGGGTTAATTATTATTCAGTTCATCTGTAAAGGCCGTGCAGGCTGCGTTTTTGTCTCCACTGCTGCTGCAAAGAGGCAGCTCTCACAGCGCAGCGTGTCGCCCTGTATTATGAAACAAAACAGCTGTAAACGCCTCTCAGTATAACATGATACAGGAGAGGGCTGCCCAGGGCGCTGTGGGTGTGTTTGTTTCCATTCTGAAGCGGGCTGTTTCCACTGTAAAACACACAGTGCGGCTGACTGCGGGCCCTGATCAAGGTGAGTGCTGATGAGGCTCCACGGCTCTTCTGTTAAACTGAATATTTTCTCACAGCACGAATAGCTTCTAGTCAAAACGTGACACATTTCTAAATGTAATGCTGGAGCAAACAAAATCAAAATAATGTCAGGCCTATTTCAAGTGGCAGAAAAGCTGAATGACGAATTATACAAACAACAATACGGAAAACAAATATAAGAATACGTAGGTTCATTCAGAGACAATATATATATATTTTTTTATAAAAAAGGAAAGAAAAACTATATTTAATATACATTCGCTGTTTGTTTCATTTCGCGCGGCATCCTTCAGAGTCCTCTCATCCACCCATCCACCTGCTCTGTGTGTGCGCGCGCATCCCTGCGTCTATTATCAGGCTAATATCAAATTACGAGAGCGTCGGTGTTGCCGCTGGTGTCCCTCCTGCAGATTCTTTCCAAGCTGCCCTCGAACGCACCGTCACGGCTTAACGTCGCACCATCGCTTGAGACTCACAGGTGTTCATCGTCGGTGACGTCGCCGGCTCTCATTGGCCATTAGTCTCTATCCGAGGCATTTCATTACATCGGTCATCCTCATTCTTCTTCTGTTTCAGTATCACACGTTTTAAATGTTGCGTCTAAAGCAGAGAGAAGCTGCAGCAGGATGTTATTGTTTGATCGGTTTTAGACACGCAGCCCATCAAACAGCTGAGAGAGAAGGTCGGTGCTGATCTTTGTTCCAACAGTACGATCTGTACTTCACTCAATCTGGACTCACAAGCTTTGATGTATTAGTGCCAAAACCGTACCCCAGCCAAATGACACCAGAGCTGCAACTACATTATTTCCATTATCAATTTATCTGCTGATCATTTTCTTAATTGATCACTTTTTGTCTATAAAATGTCAGAAAATAGCGAAGGTGCTATATTCAAATCAAATTGTTTTGTCAGAGCAGCAGTATGAAACCCAAAGATGTTCAGTTTACTGTCACACATGATAAAAAAGGCAGCGAATCCTCACATTTCACTGGAGCCAGTGAATCTTTGGGATTTTTGCTTGATTATCAATTATAAAAAATGTTGCTGTCAGGTGGTACAACAGTTCCGGTAAAATCTCAGAATTCAAAGAAATAAAGAAATCCTTGCAGCTTGACTGACATCTGTTGGCACACAGTTTATATCCTTTTCTGCTAAAACATAGCAAACATTTCTTGTACCCAAACTGCCTACAGCAGTGCACAGTGTATATTTGCAGTGTTAATAATTGGGTCACAGTCGTGGTGAACGAGTTGTTATAGTACAGAGATCAGAGACCATGCAGTATGAGCGTCACGCAGCTGTGTGATTTTATTGTGTGTGTGCTCTACCACAACGTCTCCTCTGACTGACGTGCACTGAACCTTTTGGATTCCCAGCAAGGCTGCAGAGATTCCCAAACAAGCAAGACCAAACCTCTTCCAAGCCCTGACACCTCTGAACACAAAGCTGCAGTAGACCAGCAGACCTCTGTGGCTTCATTTTGTT
The DNA here is from genome assembly GCF_043641665.1 of Enoplosus armatus. Classification (NCBI taxonomy): domain Eukaryota; kingdom Metazoa; phylum Chordata; class Actinopteri; order Centrarchiformes; family Enoplosidae; genus Enoplosus; species Enoplosus armatus. Next base: position 21,264,287 of record NC_092189.1, on the reverse strand, counting down.
CAATGCCCCCCCCCCCTTCTCTCCAGGGAGGGGGACCGTGGTCGTCCTTGTTGCTCTGTAATGGGCCACCGGGGCCCATTTAAGATCATAAAGAAGGATATGTGGAGGCTTTAAGCAGGATTACAGCATTAAGGCTGAATGTTTCTCCAGTTTGACTCTTGATTAGCTCCATTACTGTGTAATTAGCCCAGAGACAGGAGGTACACAGCGTGGAATCTGATACCAGACATTAGGCTTATATTGTTGATGTCTGTGTGTGTGTGTGTGTGTGTGTGTGTGTGGCGTTTCTTGCCCAAAGCCAGCTTGTCCAAGATGAGCAACTAAAATGAACCTACAATAATATTGTTCTAATTATTATTAAAACTACATTGCTGTGGGTCGCTTGTACCTTGTTGGACATGGTGATGGAGTCATTTGTGTTTTTAATAATGACCCTAATAAATTTGAAGTATACCTGCATACATAACAGAAGGGGTTTACGTTATAAATGTCTCAAGTGATAATAAAATAATAGTTTTTTTGCTCAAATCTTAACAAACATTAATATAAACAAACATTTTACAGCATAAGAAAACAATGATTTTGTTAGTGAAGTGACCCTTTTGTTTACATTATCTTGAATTGAGCTTTTAATTATTATAATAATCTTTTTTTCGGGTTATTTGCAAACATCGATTGCAGTGGCTTTTATATAAACTACAAGTCAGTATCAAGACAGTAACGTTTATGTAATTTACAACCATTTTCAACAAACACAGCCTTCACTGTGAATTATTTCACTTTTGTGAGATAAGTGTCACTGACCAGCCTTAAATTTTTGTACTTTGTCATACTGGCAACACACACGCAGAGAGAGAGAGAGAGAGAGCACGTGGCCAGATTTATTTATAGGTGATGATGGGAGTCTGCCACGGAGCTGCTCTGTGATCAGGAACGACCACAACACGAACGCCCGACAGGCCGTATGGACAGCAAAGACCTTCATAACCTCGGACGAAAAGGCAAATACAAACTGCAGCTCGTCATCATCAAAAACCAATGCTTGTTTGAAACTACTTACTGTGATATGTGCTGTGTCGTCACCTCAGGATTATTTACAGACTCTTCTACAAATGAAACGCTGGTTAAGATGTCTTTAGGTAGGTTTTTACATTCATTAGACCTGAGTCACTTAACACTTTAACATTCTTACTGTTTGTTTTCATTTACATTGCACAGCAAAGATATCAAAGAAGTTTTCAGTCTTCATTTGGCCTCAAAACAGCTGGAAAACTGTTGCTGTTAAATTAGGCTAATAATATGTCGACAAGTCACTTTGTTGCTTTTGAATTCCAGGTCCAACAAATTTAACTTATTACTATGTTTATCTATTGCTGCACTTACACATACGCTCACATTCACTGATAATGTGAATGGCCCTGAGAATACATCACAAACTCATACAGGCTCTCTTTCTTTCTCTCACTCTTTCTGGAGTCACTGACAGACTTGTATTTATATGTTGCAATTACACCAGTGAAATACAGCACTGACATTTCACTTGCTTCTGTGCAGGCAACAAAACAAAATGTATGTACGAGCATTATGACTCTCATTATTTGTCCATTAGTTCCACACTTTTAGCTGTTAAATGAGCCGAGAAAACGTTTCGACCAATAGTAAGAGACAACGTAGAGCAATGAGCTCAACCAACGCACAGGATGTTTTCCTAAAGCCTGATTTGCTGTTTTCTAAACTGGGAGAAAAAAGACAAGGACTCCATTTGGGACTCCTAAGGCCTATCTTCTCATGTCACTGTACATATCTTGGCAAATGAAGACAAATGCTTGTGAGAGCACACCACGTTCCAGGGGAGCTTTCGACAAATTAATCACTTGCAATTCTATCCTTGACCACTTGGGCGCCCGGCAGGGCCCTGACGCAGCGTCCGAGAGGTAATGAGGGGCACATCGTCCTCGAAACAAGAAAAACATAAATGACCAAGTGAAGCCACCTCTCTGGAGGGGCGTCATGTTCTTTAGATGGTGTGGCGCCTCGACCTCCAAGATCACCCCTCTACCCCTCCACCAAGTCTTCCTCTCCCTCCTCACATCAGGATTTCATTAAGTGGTGAGCAGCAACCCCCCCCCCCCCCCCCAATCCACTCCACTCCATCACCACCACCACCCCCCTCCTCCCCCTTTGCTCTCTCCTGCGCCACTTTGCTCCCAAACCAAATGAGGAAATAGCTCGTCTGGTCGCTGACAGACCCCGGGTTTGGCCGTAAAGATAAATGACCCAAAGTATTAAAGTTTAACACGTTGACAAAACCCACCTGATCTGTGGGATTAATGCAACAAAAAATCCATCTGTGGAAAAAAGAAAGGGGGGGGGGTCGGGAGAGGTGATGGGGACTCACAGGAGAGTAATAGCCGGGCGCTGGGAAGGTCAAACAATCTTTAGAATAAGAACATATCCAGTGCTGAGAGGCAGAACTTTGCAGAGACGTGGTGTGTGTTATATCTCGTGTTCTTGTGCATCATGTTTTGGGAAGTTAAGCGATTCAACAAAAGGTACAACACGTACACAGTAAGACCTATGATGCTTAATTGGGTCACATGAAGAACACAAGGAGTGCTTTCACTTAAAACCCCATTAATATTCTGATGTCATTCGGAGCAGAGGTTCAGTTTCGGAGTATTCCAACCACAACAAAGTGTGTGTTAGCAGAAACTTGAATATGCTTGCAGAAAATAAGAATATCAGTCAGAACACTGATTGTTTATTTGCTGCCATTATTTAATATTAGACGTTTATTTTCATGTACTTTTTGGAGGATGGAGGTCTCTTCCTGACCACAGTTGCAGAAAAACAACCCGAAATGTAATCCACACATTTGACATTTGATATAAGGGTTATTTTGCCAATTACTGTACATTTGACAAGTCTGGATTTCAGTGGAGAATTGTCTAAATGCTATTTCAGTGGATTTTCTACTCTGCCAAAAGTAGTCGCCTCAGGAAAAGTCAGATTTAAAGATATTAAATAGGCACAAAACAATGGCTTTAGACAGCTTTGATACAAAACTATCTTCCAAACCTTACTGTGCAGCATTTACTGCTGGTTATTGAAGTCTGCGGTGGCTCTGTTTTCAGGCATTCAGGAGAACGTATGATCCAAATTTAAAGGTACGTATCATCTTATATGACCTTTAATCAGGATATGAGGTCATTTCCAAAGCGTGTTATAGATATGGATGTGGTCGTTGCCCCATCATTTTGTCCTTGACTATTACTGAACGATTCCCGTGGGGGAATGTGGTGATTGAGTTTGTGTTATCTTCTATTTAAAGCTGAGGTTAGAGGTGAAGGCAGAGTGTATACTTTACCTGCACTCAATCAATATTCAGAGGATACTGCTGTGGTGGGAAACTTCCAGAATTTAAACATCGCATGACGAGTGTTCATCCTCGTCTGCTTGTTGGTTTGTGGACTTTTGCGTTTATAACAAAACACAGTTGGCGTAGAGTGAATGATAATGTGCAGCTCAGTATCAGAGATGAATGAATGGAAATCATATAGAGATGATCTTACTTCTACTTATTCCTAAGTCAAACACATGTATTATAGTTGTGTTTTATCAGCGTAGATTGGCACAACAGTTGGTACAGTTGTTTTATGCTCTTTAAATTGGCATTTTATAAATAATTCATACTGTCTATATATGTATTATATTTTTTACATATTGCGTATTTAAAGTTTTCACACTTTCTTCTTGCTGGACTTTCTGCTCATAATTGGTAATTCCCAGAATTTCCTGGTGAGATATTTATCAACAGTTATAACCCCTCTAATAAATAATTCAAAAGTATATATATATACAGATAATTAATGATTTATAATACATTATAACATAGCTGTAATCATAGTTAATGATATATAATTACAACTGTTTATTTATGAGTTGTTCATCATTAATAGTTGTTGACAAATACATAAATACACTTCTTATATCTGCTTACAACTACAGTACAGTATGTTATCAACCATTTATCCACTGTGTATATTCTGCTTATGAAAGCTAAATAAAGAGGGTTAAAGTAAAGTGCCAGCTGCTTCCTGTACATCTTTACACAATGTTACAGAAGCACTGTCACTCCAGCATGCCATGTATCTGAATAATTCGGATCATTTTGATTATCTGATGTTTGATGTATCCACTGCATATATGATGCTATTAATAGTTAAGTAGTACTAAAAGTAAGACTACTCTGTGAGCGTTATTATTCATTCCAGACTGAAGATTTGTTCACCTCAGATTAGACTTCCAGCAGAGAGCAACAGGTGTAAAAATGATTTGCAGTTAATTCCTGGTGTTTGTTTTGCTGACTCGGGACGACCCAGATGGATGGAGACACTCACACAGGACAACTTGACTGCCAGAGGTTTTACTCATTTTGAAAGTGAATGTAACCGTGTACTTTTCTGTGATTAAGACCTAATGTGAAATATGAATTGTCATGATGCAGAGACCACCTCTCACCTCAGCAGGATAAAACCAACACTAAGAGTTATTGGCAAACACGCTGCTATTTGGCCCAGTTGTGATGCGCTTCATGGAATAATGAACGTGTCCACATATATGAAATATAAGCTATTAAACTAAGTGCATCTCAGCTGAGGTGCAGTACAGAACTTCCTGGAACACGTCTGGATGTCTTTAGCCAGCTGTTAAATCATTATTATTTCCTCCTGTTTTTCACAAAAGATTTAAATTGAAGCTGCTCCTCTGGGAAGAGATTCCTTTCTATCTGAAATATTTAAATAATAATACGTAGGAAGTTCAAAAGTAAAACCATTCGCCAGATGATGAAGCCTTTTGTGAGTCATGCTGAAGTCAGCAACTTTTGGGAAACCCTTATATTGAGACACTGCAGTTCCTGCAATGATACTAATGACTCATGTCTTGTGAAACAGACAAATACAGGATAACAAAACAAATAACAGCAAATTGTAATGCTTAGGAGATCCATCTCACTAAATTCCATTCTGACATTTGCATCTTTTTACAACAAATCATACATAAAAAAAAAGCTTCAAAAGAATATAACAGACTTTTAGACAGTCAGGCACTATGATAAAAAAGCTATGATATGTAATAAGATTTATCAACTTTTCATAAATTATATTTGTTTGACAAAACTCTCCCATGAGGCAACACTCATATACTTTCTTTTGACTTCCTTCATTTCTCAGGTTGAGATATTTTAATGGACAGGAAAACAGGAAAAATAGCAATAGGAAAAAATTGTCGGGGACGCATAAATATTAAGGGAGTGAAAATACTAAACAAGGTCTTGGCCCGATCTGCGTCCATAACTTACACTGTTGCAGTAGTTCATAAATATTGAGAATAGGCTCACACACCATTGCAACCATGAGCAATGAATCCATGGAGAAAAACTCCTGCGTTCCCCGGAGCGCCAACCCTTTTGTGTCTGTGTTTTATTTTTATTTTCTAAATCAGCATCAAGACAGAGTTTGAATCTAAAACGAACAGCCAAACCATTTTCTGTTGTGCTTTAGGAACCAAGCAAGAATCTAATTGTGTTAATAGTTTATAGCCTCATGCACGACATCGACGGTTGAAGCAATCAGTTTCTGAGTTTGACTGTTGACTGTCAGTTTCCAATAAAATCTCAAGATTTTAAATAGATTTGCTGGCTGTATAATGAACTGAATGAAGTTTTTTTTCCACAGCAACTCAAAAGTTCACTCTCCTCCCTGTTCCACATAACACTCTGTCTGCCTGCATAAATACAAATTGTTGAGCGGCAGACATGTATGCATTCACCCTCCCACTCATACTCAGTCACTTCCTCTATGATTTTATTTCCTGCAGCAGAGCCATTTTAATAAATTTCTCCATTTCCTTCGTTTCATTTTCTGTATGTTATTATATTCTTACCATATTTTCCAGGTAGTTGCTGTCATCATCTAGATCCTTGTGTGGATCCCAGTTGTGGCATTGCTGCTCATATTGGTTTTGTTGATGTTTATTTCGTTATTTTGATCAGATTTGTGCGTGTGTGTGTTTCACACAAAGCACTTCAAAGTTGCATGAATGTACAACTAAACCAAAGTTAAGCAAACTTAACTGAACTCAACTGGTACACTGATGTTTCTCCCATTATAGTGCCATTTTATGAATGTGAAGTTGCCTGTAAACACATGAAGAAAACAGATACTGCCGTCACTTCGCTTCCTTTTTATTCCTGTAAAGGTTTCTGTAGGAGGAGCCACTGCGGGAGCAGAAAAAGTCTTATTGGTTGGTGAAAGATAAATCGGTGGAGCCAAAGAACTTCAGCTTTTATATTAGACTGAATCCAAGTGGAAAAGGCAGGGGAGAGAGGAGGAAACTACAATAACATCATGAGTCCTAATGCTCTTGTTAAAAAGTAGAAACACAGATCATTGGCTTAGCTCATCCTGCAGGTTCAAATAGCCACAGTTGCCTTTAGATATCTACCCTAGCTGCGTTAGTTAGGCAGCCTGCTGAAAAATTAATGAATGAAAATATATATAATATATAATAATAATGATTAATGAATTTATTGTCTATAGCATTTCATTCTTTAACTATTCTAGCCCACTTCGCAGTGCATATCTGCCACTTGGCTATTTTAGAATAGTTTTTTATCCACATGTATCCAGATGTGTGTCTGTTCTGTTTAAAAGCAGGAAGTATGTGGAGGTTATGAAAGACGCTACCTCACATTAATCATACCTTAATCATCATTTAGTTGCTATGTTGCGGGAATACACAATAGAAAAAAGCGGTCCACGAATATTTTCAGATACATTCAATGCGAATGTTTTTCATCTGTTAAATTGGAGAACAATGTATTCCTGTCATTATTTTGCACATATTTTTTGCAAAATAGGCTAATTGACTTGAGGAACGCTTGGTGATTTGTGTATCAGATTATTTTTTTGTGGTCCTCATTTCTTAAAATATCTAACAAGGTATATTTATAATTGACATATTTTGTTTTTTTGCCCACTTTGTACTGAACCTCCAGAGGAGGCTTATTGAGTGTCTCTTTGTGTTTTGGCCGTTTGTAACCTGTATTCAGGGGCTGTTCACCTGTGATCAGATCACATTTTAGTGTCAAGTGTGAACAGGGCCTAAGAAATGTCTGTAAAGGCAGAAACTCCAATCTGCATTTTCCACACACTCTTAGTGACTTTGGAAGCAGTAAGAGGAAAAAAGAAACTTGAACACATCAGTCAACTTTGTGTCCCATTTTCAGGATCGACAGTCTGTGTGCAGCGGCCATGGCACACCCCTCAGTGACCACATCCGCCATAAGCAGCCGGAGATGAAACGATATGGAGATTATCGGGACAAAAAGCCTCCCAGCTTGTCACGGGATGCAGAGCGTATTGTACATCCACATGTATTGAACACAAACCTGTCACCGTCTGTGACAGCCCCATTCATCACACACAAAGCCAATCCTGTCAGCAGCACAATGCGCTCTATCTGTCCCTCCTCCCTCCCCCCTTCTAAGTGACAGCATTGAAATGAACATTAGGACACCCGGGTATGTATTCAAATGATTTGTTTTTCCACCTCCCACTGAAGCCAATTTCCAGAGGCTAATAAACCTGGGAATTATTTCATCTCAGAAAAGGGATGGGCTTTCTCTCACTGAAACATCACGAGGTCCCATGGGTGGTCGTCATGGAAGTTGGCGAATTTGTTATTTCAATTCCAAAAGATTATCACCATAGAAATGTAGAATTTTCCTTTTACAGAAATGTCTCACAGGCAGAACCGGTGAGGAACTAGAACTCATGTTAGGAAGGTTTATAACTCGTCAGTCAAAAGCAAAAGGCAATGAGGAATTATGAAGCCAAACTACCCGTATTACGAGTGGTGTGCACCTTTATAGCTTTTATGATCTGCCCAATGCCAACTGGGAACTTGGGCTGTGTCTTTATGGCCAAAATGAGGCCAGTAGTCAGTTTCCCATTAGGACACAGACATATCTGGATTAACACTTTTAACCCTCTGCGTGGCCATGAGTTAATTCATTAAATTTAGAGTTGCTTCACTGCTAGTTTTCTTTGTTTTCTAGTTAGATAATGTGTCCTCCAAATAATGCATGTTCTTTAGCCATGTCTAATGTGGTTCAAGTCATATATATATCTATATATACATATTTATATTCAAATATGACTTCTATCTCCAGAGCAGCTCTGCCACTGAGAAAGAAGAACTCTGAGTCCCATCTGTGCAATACAATCCGTCCTGGTGACAGTGTAAAGTCCTCTGCATGTGTATGAGATTTGGCGTAGGCTTGTCCATGTGTCCGTCTGTGTTCGTATGTGAGCTGTTTGCACGTGTGTTGGGTTTCTTGTGTTCATATGAGTTTGTGTGTGTGTCCTGAGTCAGCAGAGTCCCAGTAATTACCCATAGATCCAGAGGCAGAGGGGCTTTGCAGCGCTGACAGGGGGAGCATCATTTCCCGAGTGCTCCCAGGGACCGCAGACTGCAATAACACCACTCAACAGGCCTATCAAGTTGATCCACATCACATTTTCACACAATTGCAAACACCTAACCTATTTATGCTGTAAACAACAGCAGCAAGCTAATAAAACAACTCATTGCTGTGTGTGGATGTAATCCAATGAAGTGCCGTCTTAAATAATGTCTCTTGTACTGTACGCAATATTGGGTAAAGAAACGTTGGTCCCAATATGTCTTTGATGAACATAATGAGACTTTTCAATAACAAATTCATAAAGAATGTATGAATTCAGGCAGAACTCGAGCCATCGCTGTCGACGAGGTCTGCCAAAAATGTTCGGTTCACTTTGTGTCACCGTCCCGTGAAGCTGTAGTCCAAAATGTCTCAACAGCGGTCTTATTGATGGCGACTCACAAACCTCATCACGCGGGTTGATCTGACATCTTATTGACATTTAAACATCAGCCGCTGTTTGTCTTGAAGCTGTCACACCCACTGAGAACTGACAGACACTGGGGGTCTCAGCTGAATAGCATTTCATTGGATAACGTCTGACCATGTAATTGCTTGTATTTTGAAGTTACTGTGTAGATATTAGGATAATCTTGTTTTCATCTACTGTGTAGAACATTAGAGTTTATAATCTGAGAGCCACTTACAGAAATTCAACAAATACAGTGGTAAATACTGTAGATTTTGGTCATATACATGATATAAAACAAAAGTACGCAGAACCTATTGTTAGCATCCTAGTTAGCCTAATGTGGTGTGATTATTTGGCTGTTGTTTGTTGGGTTGAGCAGCATGCAATACACTATCAGTTGATAGCATCTAGAGCTTGATTAAACTTTGTTTCTATGGTTGTTTGTTTAAAGGTCAATCAAGGTCAATCAAGTTTGTAGTTTTCATGTGGGTTCACTTGGTTGATCTTGTCAGTAAAATACTTTAAATAATTGAGTATAGTTCAAAATGGATGAGTTGCATCTCATTTCTCAGTCAAGTCCTCAAAAGTTTTAAGGTTTTAAACATGCTTGTTCTCATATTATTTCCATCTGCTGTTCTTCAACCGGGGCTCACCTGATTGGTTTGTTTCATAAAGCAAAAGAAAACAGGCACCTCTTATATTTTATTGTATACTGACCACAAACATATCCACCGAGTTATTGGAGTGAGCTCATTTGGAAGTCGGTGCACTTTTCCCTGGTGAATACACCCCCTGCCCTTCCCCCGTGCGCTTTTATTTTTAATTAACCTCTCAAAGATACTCTGTTGTTGCTTCCTGTGTCTGTGCCAGCGAGGTTAATGATTTCACCAGTCCAGGGAGACGCTGTAGAGGACAGATCAATGCACCTCAATTCCCTGCGCCTCATGTTCAGTCTCACTTGCCGGACCACAGTGAAAAGGAGCAGGGGCCGATACTGATTGTGTAGCAGTGCACCTTCCCTCTGACACGTCTGCAGCACTCTGCATGTCAACAAAGAGACAAGCACACAATGTGTACATGGCTAATTCAAGACATGCACACACACCAACATCCACACTTAAAACATATTAAATACCTGCAGAGGCACAGAAACAGAAACACACTGCATCCAAACAGCAGCAAAACATAACCTGAATCTAAATTCACAAAAATAAACTCCAGCAAAGCTAAATATGGCTAAAGTAAATATTATATATATAAAAAGAAATGTTTAAGTTTTTAAGTGTCTAATCATCAAGAAGAATTTTAGGACTCTAAATCACCATTTCATTAAAACTAAAATAAAAATTGAAGAAGCAATAGGCCAGAATTTAGGATTCAGGACAACAAACAGTCCATTCAAAACTCAATTTGAAAATCTTTATCAAACTCACTCTAAAATATTAGTGAAACGTTTGCAGCCGTTTAAAGGAATATAAAAGTAAAGATCTCAGCATCTCAAGTTGACAACATGCTGCTAATTTGACTGGAGATTGCTGAGTCATAGGCAAGGCCAGCTTTATTTATATAGCACATTTCAAACACAGAGACAACTCAAAGTGCTTTACATAGGAAGACGAAGAAAATCATTAGAATACATTCAAAAACAATAAGCAATTAAAAACAGATTAAAATCAATTAAGATTTTATTTTATTTATTTTTTTAAATGGCATTTTAAAGAATTGAAGGTGAGATGTCAAGTTTTAAAAAAGTAAAATTCTTACTCTCATTACTCTTAAGTAATGTTGTAACTTAAGATTTGAAACTCATCACTTCCAAAAGTAAGGAAGTTTTGTCATACAACTGCTCTGGAGATTAGAAAACACAGGTGATTCAAGCAGGTAGACGTCGCATCGACTGCACAAACTATTTGAATGTAGTTTATATAGACAACGTCCACAAGACCAAATGTGATAATCAGCTGTAAGCAAATTAGAAGCACTTTTAAGTTTTAAATAAACACCACTTTAAATCTTCTGTAATCCTTTAATGAAGAGAACAGAAAACAGCCTCTAATTAATTGTGAATCTGTCAATACTGAGTTGAAAAGCGTGAGGTTGCATTTACTCATTTACACAGTTCTGTGAAGGATCATTGACTTTTTTGTCAACGTGGATGTTTATTTTGAAATATTGATCCAAAGGTAATAATGACTTCCTCTGGGAAACACGGCATTAAAAAGGCACATTGACGTGGAGCTGAGCTGCTTTAGAAACATCAGACAATGTTACAATCCATACGGTGGAATAACACTTCACATTATGATGTATTTTTCCGCAGTTTGGTTTTTGTGGAACATCAGTTTATACAAACTGGATGTCTGCAGCTCCACGTAGGATCCAGCGCTGAGGGTTGGATTTTTTTTGTACTTGTTAGCCCTATATTTTCCTTGATCCTGGTTTCAGATCTGAGCAGGTTGGCTGGGTCTTGGAGTTTGCATGTCCAATGGTTTATGTTTACATGTTGCACTTCCTGCTGCCTTCCCCTCCACATTTACATGCATGAATAAAACATGTAAATTAAAAGCATTAGAGGATTGAGAAACGTTATGCCTTAATATCTCAAAATGACTGAACGCACACGGAAACCAACAATTTCGAGCCTGGAAAACGCTGCATCTCCACTGTATCTCCCCGTGGACACGAATAACTAAATGCTATGAAACAGCATATGATAGAGCCGTTAAAGCACCAGAACTAACTTGGCCTGCTGACAAGAGGACGGGGGCTCCCCGTTGAGTTCATCTCAGCACGTCTCCATGACTATCTGCGAAACACTTACTCTTCCACTCACAATAACCCCATCCTTCTCTCGACTCCCTCCCTCCGTCCCCCGGCCTTGATATGTAACAGAACTCAGAGGGAAGATGGAGTAGACGTACATAATCAGAGCCGGGCCTTGTCCCCCCATTGCGTCTCCATCAAACCAGCAAGACCCTCACCACTATCCCCTGCTCGTGAACGCTTTTGAAACATCAAAACTGACCGAACGTAGGGAGCGGGGACATTAAAAACAGCACATTCGCAGTGCTGCAGGTATGAGGCGTACTGGCCTGAGCTCTGAACCGACCCCACGCTGGGCTCCGTTCACATTTGGATGTCTCTATCTGTGGAAAATTCACCCCTTCCCCACCTCGACCTCCTATCCCCACTCCCCCGCCTCCCACTAGTGCAGAGCTGGCAGCCAGGATGCATCAATCACTGCACGCCAGGGGGATGACATCATGGCACATTGGCAGGGCTATCTAAGCAGGGATAGGGAGTTTTTTGGAGGGCTAACGGAGATAAATAGAACTCCTCTTGGTTCCATCCTTCTCCGTGAGAACCTCGTCTTTATCAAGGCTCACGGACGACGAGTCTGACTCGTGTCCTCAGCTCGGCTCTCCGCTTTTCTTCCCCATATTTGGCCGTCTGTCATTCCTTTTCATCAGCAACAAACTTTGTAGTTCCTCTTGCCCTGCACCTCGTGTTTGTGTCACGAGTCTGAATAAAGTTTAATGACGAGTTTGTGTCACGAGTCTGAATAAAGTTTAATGACGCGAGAGTGCAGCTGATTTCTGCTATGTGCAACATGATCTCAGAGGACCCACCAAGATGATCAATAAATCCCTCCTCGAAATAGTTTGCAAATGTTAGCCATCGTCAACACACACTTCTCATCTAATGCTTCAGATGATTACATTACAACATTACAGTTCAGTTAGAAGCTTTTTGATTTATTACGTAAGACTAAGAATAGCAAGTGCAGTATCTGCAGCAGTGTAGGGAGTGTAGAGAAATCTATAAACAATTGGCAGTTTGTATCACAGACCAGCTGGAATTATTTCAACGTGAAAGCAAAAGCAGCAGTGATATTATCAGCCGCTTGGTTGCCAATGCAGACTTAGTGAAATAAACTGGTTGAAATGTGCAGAACCGTGAAGCAGGTAGTTGTTAAGCATCAACCTTTAGTGTCAACCTGAACTACATGATGGGCTGTGGTCGTCTGCCAGGTTATTTGTTATGTGCATTGTTACTGTAAATGTTTTATATATTACTTTATGTTGCATACTCGTCAGACTGTAGTTGAGCATAGGAACATGTATATGAACTACTTTTAATCTAGTTAATTTAAAGTAATAATATAACACGCCTCTTCTCCCGAGCACTCTCATAAGAGCATGACTGACAGAGGAGAAACTGATATGGGAGAGAAAATCTGGTTTTGCTTTCGCCCCTCGTCTCGCTTTTGGCCTGTGAGAGCCAATAAATCCAATATCCAGAGCTATTAGATTGACAGAGCTGAGCGCCGTTTGATGTTCAGATGTCTGAGTGCGGCCTCTGCACATTCCAGGGGCCAAATGCAGTTTGGCTGTCATCAGCAGGCCTACTTTTGGACATTGGTGGCATGCATGTCAATTATCCATGCCTTTAACAATTACGTGTCCAAGATAATGCTTATCTTTCCACCTTTTCACCTGTGCTGAAACGCTGTAAGGCTGCGCTATCAACATGGTGAAGATACCATGCAGGATGCCTCAATCCTGCACTTAGTCACGACACTTGTTGGAATGGCATTGATGAGATAAATCTTTAAGAAAAACAAAACTGTGCTGCCTTGTCTTACAAACAAGATGAGTTAGAAAAATATAAATTAATAAGAAATTCTGCAAATCTTTAAGGCGTGTTCTGAAAATACACTGTTAATGGAAAAACAATGCATTGGGGCAGAAAGCCAACATGACAAAAAAGATAAACAAAACATAACAAATCCTCAAATTAAGAAAAATAATAAAGAAAAGATAAATCCTTGCAAGATAGACTATAAGGGAAACATTAAGTTACATTTACAAATTAACGTTTGATAAAGGAAAACAACTAAAGTGAATCTGGAATCATTGTACTGTACGTCATGCGCAGACATTTAAAGAATTTGGGCTCTTAAAAAATGTTATTATGTCCAGTAAAAGAGAGAGAAAAGACGTTATGTCCTCAAAAGTGGGAAGTTTAATTCTCTGCTCCCAACTTCTTGTCCAAGCTGGACAGCGTTCAGGGTAATAAATTACCTTCTCAAGTACACCGTTGAGGTTTTAAGCGCAGGGATGAGGCCAAGGGAAAAGGGAAAATTGTGTGACCCGGCGACCTACAAACTCTTAACCCCTGGCCTAAGTCCTGGGCGCCTCCCTGAGAGCTCTCAAAAAAGCCTGAGTCAAACATCACATTTGGACTTTGTCTCCGTGACCTTTACACGAGCTGTCACTCCAGGTGCTCGCTGTTCCCCTTCATTTCAATACACCTAAGGGAGGGACGGAGGGGGGGGAGATGAGAGCTACTGAGGATGGATAGTCTTGGTGATTAAAATTAAACACACCCCCCAGGAATTTCTTGCTGATTCTCATTATTTCCGCATTTATTTTTTTTTCTCCCGTCCTCCTCCCTTCCTTCCTTCCTCGCGCCTCTCCTCTGCATACACCAAAGACGGGAGAGGTAGTGAACGAGTGAGAGACATGTTGACAAGAGGGTGCTAAGTGGATTTGAGTTATGGGCAGTTGGGCGATGTGTTTGTTTAACCATCTGGTAGCAACTCCCTCTGTTTTGTGATGGAGTGCCTGTGGAGGGAAGGAGTCCAGTCCCAATATGGATGCATACATACACATACATATACTGATGATTTGACAGGGTCAAGCTAAAGTAAAGCAGCCGGCCTGAGTGATGCACTTCTGATGAGCTCATTTCCAAAATACTATACAACATTTAGATAAACAAATACCTTAACCATTATCTTAATTACCTTAAAAAAATAAATGAATCCTTCGGTATCCTCCAAATCAAAGTTGTGAGTGCATTTTCTCCATAAGTTTCCCCCATAAAGTAAAGCTTACTTTTAAATTGAAATAAAAGATCTATACATTAACGGAATGAGATCACCATCCTTAAGAAAGATGTCAACACAAGATGCTCCCTTTTAATAAAGGGATCTGTACATACATGCACAAGCAGGCTATCGTCTCTAACACTGTGTCAAATAACAGGCAAGAAATCAGTTATCATTTTTTTCCGAGGTTTCTTCTTATTGAATCTGGAGTGTAGTGGGGTCTTTGTGCGGTCAGACCTCTCTTTGTGTGCAAGGCATTGTTCATCTTCACCAATTACACGTGAGGTGGCAGTAACCACATTAGGCGCCTCTTATTGAAGCGGTGACATGGAGTTCTGAAGTAATTACTCCGCCTTTTAATAACACGCCCAGCAAATTCACTTTTTAATCTCAGCATCCTGAATTATTAAGCAGCTGTTTCCCCCTTCTCGCTAGATCACTTCCTCTTCAGAGGCCGACCGCCCAGCGCCAGCAGACGGGCACGAGATGTTTTCTGACATAAGCCTCACCCATGAGTGTTTAAAACATCACACAATACATTTAAATCTTCCAATACATAAAGACCAGCCCTCAAAATGTACTACTTACACTTAACACAACAACTGTCTATATGGTAGAAAATTAGACACCATGAGAGGAACAAACTTCTTGTTTTCTTTTATTGAAAAAAAAAATCTTCCAGTATAAACAAATAATTATGTTTGTTACACCGTTATCCACCACAGGTTGTTAAGAAAAACAACAAAAACAAAAACTGCCCACTTCACACCACATTTGTGTATCACAATTTTGGACTAATGGCTTTACCTTTCAACAAAACACAATCATACTGCAGAAGACCAACATGTCTGACTATGTTTGAGACACATGTTCACATAAATGCAACCTTCTCACGAGAGGAACATCAAAAATGTGTTCAAAAGCAAACATACAGTAAAATCCTGATTGCGGCATCTCATTGGCTGAAATGTGTTAAAATATCAGTGCAGCAACTTTTGTCTTTTTTTAATATATGATAAAAAATGGCATTGACAAAACTTGAGTCAGTAAAATTATAATAGATATGAAAACATTAGCTGTAATATTCATGTTCTTGGGAGTTTAGCAAGTGAGCCAGCTAGCCTCCCTTTATACTGTAGCTTTATGTCAGTCAAGATGCAAAACCTCACTGGTGCTGTAGGTTTTTGCAGAGGATGGTAATGGACGCACAACAGCATTGATGTTGTCTGACACAAAGGTTGGCTATTTGACCATGAAAGTTGTTTGTTTTTGAGAAAGGTGACACTGCTAAATATGTAAGGTTTTATAGTTTATATATTTTATGATTAACAATATAATCTACACCAGAATATTTGCGCACAGCTAATTTTAACTAGGTCAGCTCGGCTCGCAAACTAGCAGGAGTGTATGTGTGCTTCACAATATTATCTACTCTCTTACTGTCACTGCTCTTGGTTTTGCTCACTGATGTTTTTTTTTTTCTGCTAAACCTCCACTACAGTGATGTCACAGAAAGACCTACAAGAACACCAGCCAATTTAATGTATTTTGTTCCAAAGGAAAAGAAAAACAGGCCGGTGAACAGAGCCTGAGAAGTTCTTCCCCTTTCACTTTCCAGTAACGCCACAGTGACACAAAAGCTAATAAAAACTGTATCACGCCTACAGAGAGAGCAGCAGCAAGTTAGTTAGTGTTGGCAATCACAGCATCGACCCTCAGTAAAGTCCAAGAGTTCGGATCGATGAAAGTCATTCTCTAACGGGGGCAGATGGAAGTTGAAAAAGCTGATTTCTGCTTTAGCACCTCATTCTGTTTTTCACCTCCTCCATCTTGGAGAAATGTCAGGAGAACAATAAATGTATAAAAGGTCAGCGGCGTACTAACAGACCCTTCCAAGCTTTCATTACATTTGCTGTTGGCTATAGCAGAGGCGCTTGGGCAACGGTGCTGACATTTGGTTTGTTTTTACACCATGTTGAATCTCACACAGTTGTAGTTCCTAATAATGTCAGAGGGAAAGATCTCGGGGCAGCTTGGTTGTGTTTATTGCTACCGTGCAGAGACAGAAATAGCGTTATGACTCATATCACAAGACTACCACTGGCCGCACAATCGATATGTCAGGTAATGCTTTTAAAGTCTGAGGGAATACCTCTTCTGGCTTACCTTTCTGTTTTTCTTTTTCATGCATGTTGATTGGTGCGCTGATGTTGAAATATGTCGTGTTCCCGTGTACCTCAGTACATGTACGACGGCAGTAACGCTCCCAGTCTTGGCAGTTTTATTCAGAGATGTATGTATTACAGCCTTCCAGTTTTTTGGTGGTCTGCTTTCCTTTGTTTTGTAAAGTCTAGACAGAAGGTGCTGAGTTTCAATCAAAAGAAAGTTAGTGCTGCGCAACATTTTTTCGCAACTTACTGTGACAAAAGTGATTGGGGGTGATTTGTGTTTGGACACTTCTGAAGCTGGAAAAGTCAGATGCATGCCTACACATGAACTCATCCATGTGGTGAACAGAAAAAAAAAAGGTCTTGTGTAATTTATCACTCCTACTGTGACCATATGAAGACATCAAACCCTACTGAGGCTGAAAACTCCACACTGGGTCAGCAGCCATGTGATGTTCAAAAAGAAAGAAAGAAAGAGAGAAAGACAGCTAAGAACCATAATGACAGATTAGATGATGTACATGTCCATCCTTTGAGCTCGTCACACTCCATAAATTAAGCTCAAGTTATGTTTTCATATGCAAACCCTCCACTCACCCACTGTTTTCCTTTGGTCTGGTTCCACCAGCTTTACCAGCTGATCAAGTGACTGCATCAAACCGCGGCGCAGGTTAATAAAGTTTGGGCTGCAGCGTGTAAATTGTCAATTTGCCTTGGCTGGGCGCTCAGGGAGTGCGGGGGGAAAAAAATACACAGTCGAGTGACTCAATTGACACTCCTTCCAGGTCAGAGGTTAATGAATGATTATTTCTCTCTCCCAGCAGGCGTTGCCCACTCTCCCGTGGCCAGGAGGGTGAAAGAAACTCAATTTAGGCAAGATAAATCCCAAGGAGATAATTTGCTGTGATTTAATCAGCACTGAACTGATTGCTGTAGACAAGGAAAACATAACCAAGAGGAATTGGTTTATTGATCCTCTTGAAAAAACACAATGACTTGCAGAGGATTCAGTGGGTGTTAATCCATAGAAAGTGGTTTAATGGCCAGTGATTACTGCGCATTATCAGCGAAGGTCCCGCCTTTGTAACAGTAAATGATTCACCCTATGAAAAATAGTGGATTAACAGGAGTGAGCTACTGTATTTATGTTAAAAAACAGGGATCTAAACGATTTAAAAAAAAATAAAAAGCATTTTAATGTGGTTTCCTTATACGCCAGTGATGCAACAGCTTTGAAACACATTATTGTGTGAAACTGTCTGTGAGTGTGACCTGAACTCAAATCACTCCTCATGACTCCTGACCCAGAACTCCGCTCACGGAAAACTGCAAAAGCAAAATGAGAAGAGAGACAGAGTTCAGGATAGATTTGATTTCACTCCGGGGCCAGGTGTGGGCTTTGTACTTGCCACGAACCGTACCGGCGCTCCGGCCTTCCCATCCAGTGCTGTATTATTTATACCCACCGTTGGAGGCTGCGTGACAACGTAATTGCTAACGCCTAAATCAAAAGTGCATAGGAAGGGATGTCCACCATACCACTTCCTGCAAAACCTGATGCATACATGGCAAAAGTATCTATGTTACAGACAAAACAGGATGTAGAACATTTGTTTGACCTGTATGGAAGTTTCTTGATGAATAAATGAGCTAGCACAAAAATTTCCAGTCTGCGAGCCAAGCTTCAAGAGCACACATTTGTGATATTCAGTTTTTACATTCACACATTCTGAAATCTGCTTTCATAATTTTGTCCAGCTGTTTTGGCAGATTCTTAGCCCTTGAGAACATGAGAGCCACATGCTAACCAAACTTAGTCCACAGTGATGTCTGTGGTCACATGACCATGCGTGGAAGTAGTAGCCTGATGTTATGTAGGTCTGACAGGATGATACTTCGCTACCAGGTCGTATCTGGAGGAGTTTTTTCTGCTCTCATTTCTAATATAAAGAATACAAACTGCCAAAACTGAGAGGAAGCAGCTTTGAAGACGGCAAAGAGCCCTACTGCTCGCTGAAATGTAGAGACACAATTAGTCCTCCGCTCTTGCGATTGCTTACCCTAAAAGTTTGTTCTGCTCTTACAAAGTTGCCCCTGTACTCTCTCAAATCATCCAGACTCTAAGCTCTTCAAATATTTTTATTATGTGTTTGTGGAATAGTTTACTTTAACTAACTTCGTAGAAACTTACTCCTCACTACAACAGCTTAAGTGGTGCTTCCGTCTAGGTGAAATGGTATTTTTCTGAGAAATATGTTGAGTGTTTGTGTGAACCTGCTGTAGCACCAGATGGTTGAGATTTATTGCATCACTGTGTTTCATATTGTGTCAGGCAAAGTAAGTGATTAATCACAGAAAAGCGAAGCAAAGTGACTTCTGAACACGTCCATGTACTTGTCAAGATTTCTGGCACTAGGTTGCCTGATGTGGCAAAAACCTCCTCACTTGGCACTGGAGTGGACTAAATGGAGAAGTGTTTGCAAAAACAGGATGAGGCAGAGAGACGAGTCCCTCATTGAAGAGCTTTTCCAAACACACAGTGTATTCCTTATGGCAGAGATATTTGCTGGAATTGACTGATTCATTACTTACTCCACTTTTCTTCTGCTCCAGTATGTTGAGTGTTTGACATTGACTTCTACTGTAGTCCCATGAAATTAATGTGTTTACAGTATATAAAATGTCTGTGTAATTGGATTAAGATACAAGTACAGAAAGCAAGATGTATATCATTGTAAATTTTATTTTATTTTACTAAATCACTGATTAGATCAGTAGATTTTGGAACAAACGTAACCACATTTAAACCCTGCATCCCACCCACTCCAAATTTTCTGCAGCGTCTCAAACATTTGTCTGAACCGGCGCAGGGGGACTTCATTTCTCACGTTGGCGGTGGACAGTTGTCCTTTGGGTTAATGGCTCACTGAAGACCTGAATCAGACCCAGATGAAAGCGACCTAAAGGGCCCTCGTTTTTCCCCATTAATCATCCTTGTTTTCTTTAAGGTGATCTTTTCACCCTGTTTTTAAGTACCTGTCTGTTTTCTGGAAAGGAGCTCGTCCAGGGTCCAAGGGGCCAACTGGAGGCCTGTCCGATCCGCGTCCCCTCCTCCCAAGCAGTCCCAGGAGCTCCGAATCAGGCCCCCAGGTTTAATGGCTTTTGTAATGGCAAATTATAAGCCGCTACAAGGGTAAGATTAATTGAAGGGTGGTCTCAGGCCGTTGCTTGGCTCGGGCTACAGCGTAACTTGAGACGTTAGCGCTGCACTAAAAAATGTGGGCGTCTGTCTTGTTGACCAAAGGCATCAGAGATTCATGAACTCTCATGACATGACGTTTTACTGAGGCCTATATTTTGGTTGCCCGGAGGGGCCATCTGACTTGAAAGAAATCATTATCATTTGTAAAATTAACCAATTGTTTTGTCAGATTTTTCAGCACCGCCATCATTCCTGCGCTAATAGATTTGCTATGAGTCAGTGACCACTTACTTCACTCCCAGGATATGCGGTTACAATGCTCAGTATTATAATCCGGCCCCGGAAAGCACAAAACTAAAGATCCAAATCATCTCTATTACAGTAAGAGTAGTGATTTAGATTGCAATATATAGGGGAGTAAAAGGAAAAACAACTACAGGCTCAATTTGTCAAAATAACCGCAACGGGTCCCAAGACTGTTCTCATTAGTCTCAACGGGATATGAAACACAGCTCATGCTTTGAGTAAAGCAACAAAGAGACCAAGGCTGGAGCATTTAAGTAGATAATGATTCCCAACACTGCACTCAGTCCAGGACTCTTGTATTTTCCTTTTTTTTTCTGTCTTATGTGTTTTACTTGGACAGAGATTTTGTAAGGTCCATGAGACCACAAGTTAATGAGTTTATTATCTTTGATAAAGCACTAATAAAATGTCACAGTAATTACATTTGCAATGTTTGATAATAAAACTGCAAATCACAATATGTGTTTGATATTGCAAAATGGACTTTACTCAACAAAAGCTACCACAAAGACTGATTAGCTCTCTTAAGAGTGTTTTTAGCAGGATTACAGGCCTGCCAGAACAGTCAGACACAGATCTTTGTCTATTTTTTTGTTATTGTCTGGAGAGCTTTTACACTACTTTCATTTAGCTGGATGTGATCTGCTTAAGTTAAAATTCTAACCATCAGATTTTGAGCTACAATGTGATACGTTGCATTTTAGAAAAAGCAGTTCTAGTGTGTTTATTTGTGGATGTTATGTGCTGTTCGTGGGTTTCTTCTTATCATATTTGCAAGTAAATGTAAATTGTTTTTACATTTCATCCCGAAAATACAAATCTGAACACTCTGAGTCATTGAAAATGTTAGTTTGTCAATCACATGGTAAGTGAAGCTAATGAATTGTCTCAAGCTGAACATGAAAGAAAGACCTCGCTGCACGATGGCCACTAAAACAGTGTGAGCTTCACCTTTTCACACCTCTGCACCAAACTAGCCTCAGTCAAAGTGAGAGGGTGAGGAGAACGAAATGGACCAACAGCTTGAACGCGTCGGTGCTCGTCTGCTCAAATCTGTCCACGTGGATCGAATTTTCATTTTGCCCTTTGATAAAAACGATAGTGGAGTCTTGGCAGTGTTTGCCTCCGAACAGCATTTGACCCCTTCCAAGAATGCAATGGAACAGGAGGAAGAAAAAAAAGAGAGAAAGAAATGCAAACGAAATGGGAGGCCCAAGCGCCCCGCTCATATCTCATCTCTATTAACGGGTTTACGGGTGACCCCAGGGATCCTCGTAAAAGTTTACGTGGAGGTTTCAGTTAGAGTTCCCTTTAAAAGAATGAAAGAAATTGGTTAGTTTATGGTTAGCCTTCAGAATTTTATGGCATGTTTTACTTAAGTTCCCATTTTTACAGATCCTGGTTCCAATTAGCGGAGTAGCAGTGCAGAAGGCTAAACTGAGCTCCTCTCTACTCTCGGGGTAAAACAACAAAAAAAAATAAAAAAAAATATGAAGGGGAACTTAATTGACTGTCGATCTCTGAGGACACATTCAGGTCAAGTGCAGAGGCGTGGAGATGTGGTTTGAGGATCCATGTTACCTAAGAGCTGTTGCCTCTTCAGGAACAATGTTGAACTAGCAACCAAACATGTGTTCGTGTAGTGCTCAGTTTTTCTTCTTAAGATCTTTTTGTCAGTGTGAGGTTCACATGTGGCGCTGTCATAGAAATATGATTTTCTTCTGTTCAGTTACAGAAATGTTTGGTTGTTTATGTCTTTCAGTTGGAATAAATCCATGTTAAGATGCACTTTATTTTATCCTTGCACTGACTGTACTTCCTTTCATCCACCCGTCTCTTATCTATTTGCTGATCTTGTGTCGTGTCATCTCATGGTCCACACAGGTCGCTAATCTATCTCAGACAGACCAGACCGGAGCGCTGGCACAATCCTGGACCTTCTTGCAGTGAGAGTGCTAACCACAATTGTAATTGTACTTTACAAAAAAGATGTTTCATGTAAATACTGTCACATTTTGCTTTCTGAGTCTGAATTTAGAGTGGCATTCTGTTTCAAACGGTGGCAGTTTGCCACTATTCGCTAAGCCTCGTCTCCCTCAGTTACTGTTGCCATACCAGCCAAGCTTTCTATTCTTGTATGGTGGTAGTGTACAATGATAATACAATACAATGGCAGATTACTCAAAATGTTTTGAATTTTTTGGAACAATAGGTTTTTAGATAGAAGTAGACAAAAGCAGCTTCTCAACCGCCGTTGACTTTGCCAACTGAAAGGACACCTGTTGCTGGCAGATTTTATTAACTGTAGCCAGTTAAATAAGCTAACGTTAGCTCCAGGAGCTCCAAAACTCTGTCTTAATGTTTCCAGCTGATGCCTATAAAAACTAGAATATAGAAGACCCTGTAAAATCAGGTTAACCCTTCTTCTGAACATGTTATAATGAGGTGTGTTACCTCATTTTGCAGGACATCCATGTTTATTATCAGTACTCATTCGGATAAAAGTGAAAGAAAAAGGTACACACAAGTACCACCTTGGAAGTATTGGATGTCCAACCTTCCCAGCAACAATGAAGAACTGGTCTTCAATCTCATTCAGAATGAAAAACACTTTTAACAAACCTGCAGTAACTTCGAAAACATCATAAAGAACTTAACAATGTCACAAAACCTGATTCATACAGGACTTTCCCAATGAACTAATCATATCAGTCCGCCAGCAAGCTAAGGAAATGGGGGATGTGGAGGGTGTTTATGGGTGAAGAAAGAAAAACAGCTTGGAGAAGAGTGAGACATGCAGATGAATGATGGAACATGACACATAAGTCAGTAATCCAGCGGAGAGCGTTCAAGGTAGCATGCCTCCAGGCAGGCGGTTACTTGGTGGTCTATAGCGTCGCCTCCAAACCACCAGCAAGCCACTGCCGTCATCACCACCACCGTCATCACCACCACCACCACAGAGTGTTTACAACTCCACAAACAAACTGTCACACAGCGGTGCTGGTCGCATAACAAGGCTGTTTAACAGGTCGAACACACACACACACACACACACACTTTCTCTTTAGTTGTAGATCCTCTTCACCCTGACTTTGTCTGAAACGTATTTCCATTCTCTGATTCACAGTCCCTCGCTGTATCTACTCTTTGGCATTTTGGTTAATTTCACCTCTTTCACTCTCACTTGACCCCTTTCTCCTTCTGACACGCAAGCAACCACAATTAATGAATTTGTTGCACCAGAAAATGTTATCTCTTAAATAATGATTTGTCCTCAATGTGCCTTTTGTATACGCTATTATTTAGCTTCCGTTCATGGAAATTATCATGCAGCAAATAAGATTAATAAGTGACAAGAAAGCTAATTTATAGTCTGACGTTCTTGCAGAATCAGTTGATGGTTTGAAATAATAAGATCACCGACTAGCAGGAGCTCAGATTTTTATAAGGCACCTGTGAGGTTACTTTTTGGAGTCTCCTTTCATTCTTAGTATTCCCGTGAAATGTTTTGGAAATGCAGTTTAAGTGTGTGAAAAGCCAGAAATAGGGAACAGAAATCCACAGAAATTGAGATGATTTAGTTACTTTCTTCTCTGGCATGAAGCTGAGGTGAAGACACACTGAGGGAAACATAACTCCAGGGGAAACACATTTTTAGCTCAACACCTATTGCCATTTTCTTCTCTTTTTGTTGATGTTTTCCTCAATATTGTGTGCTTTCTTCTTCTCATTTCCACACATGCCAGCCTTCAATATCTCTGGCTTTCACTCACAATCTCTATCTCGTTCTGTGAACACACACACACATCTGTGGGAATACATACACATATAGAGTACATGTTTTACAGAATAGTTTGACAGTGACATTGGCCACTTGAACAAACAGTGCAGGGGGATTAGATCAGTCCTTGTTACTGAAATGACAGATGAGGCAGGGTGACATACTTTCCTTTGATTCACAGGATATCCTCCATTTGATCACACACACGCTAACTCAGTCTCATACAAATTGATGTGCAACAATTTTGTATTAGTAATTAAAATTAGGAGGAAATGCCGGCCAAAAATGTTTTGTTTTGACGAGTTTCCAAGTAGGTGTTGATACAGTCTCTTCACTGTTTCCAAGTATGGTTAATTATACAGGACTATCTAGTAAAGAAACATGAACATTGAACATTTTGCAGAAACAACACGGACGTTGCTGTACATGTACTGTACATGTGGACATAGTTTTAGAGTCATACTGCGCAGAAACACCCACACACTGAAAACACATTAAAACCCAAAGCAATCATTTGTAAATAAGTGCATGAATGACTACGAAGCCGAAGAAGTGAACATAAACGCACACACACACACGCACACACACACACACACGTATGCATGGAAAAACACATACACACATATAAATGCAAACGGTCTGAGCACAAATGCATAGACACACACATCCTGCAGATCTCCTGTGTGCCTCTGTGCCATGCTTTAGGAAGGAACTATACACATAACACAGTGGTTGTTTCCTGCCTACAGGAGCTTTAATAGGCGACAGGGTAGCTGACTCACCAGGCAAGCCGCGGATGTCTTCCCTCAAACATGACACTTACAATAGGCACTTAGTCTGTTTGAAGGTTAAGAGGCAGATCACTGTATTTACTTTAGGTTTTGTATGAAGTTGAACAATAAGATCAGTCAGATTGTGGTTTTTTTTGTATATTCTGTAACCATAGAAACTGCATTTTATTTTGTGAGTAAATTAAATAATTTGTGAGAGTAAACATTCGCGAAATAATTTGGAATTGAGGATAATGTGGCAACACCAAATACAGCATCAGTAACTGCACTTTATAAAACAACAAAAAAGTCCAACAACATGTTTGTATTATTTCATCCACACCTGCAAACTCTAAGGCTTTTAGGGGATAACTTACTACATACAGTGATACTGTGTGAGAATTGTGTTTTTTTATTGTGATGACATCTTTGGTGCTCTTTGCCTTGGTGTTTCTGCATGGGATCACCTATCAGTTTGTTGGGTTGGGCGGCACTGTGGGAACATTGTATTGGGATCTTTGGTCTGTTCAGACATATGGCTCTCTTGTTCTTCCTTGAAGTGCATCACTTTATTCGGACCAGAGGAAGAACAGACCCACAAAATGTGTCTGGAACACCAAATTGAAAAACCTTCATGAAAAATGTCATATCAGCTACCAAGAAAAAGTAAAAAATTCTTTATCAATTATTTCCTATTGCTTAAATTATAAAAATGTGACTGTGTTTTGGCTTGCAGCTGACGCGACTCAGCCTGGTCTCTGGGTTTGAGGCGATGCCTGTAGCCTTGTCTACTCCAACACAGATGGGAGGCAACAGCTCTGGCTCAGCCGTCAGCCTACAGTCAGAGTCCAAGTGCTGCCTGGCTACAGCAGTTATCACCAAATCCAAACTGGAACCCAGAGAGAAATGCAATTCGGGCCGGATGGCCAGACACAGAGGAGGGCTGGCTGCAAGTCCTGTGTAACTGTTCCTCTCTCCAAAAAGCCTGTTGACTCAAACCTCATTCATGCTGCAGCAGGGTCACCTGGAGACACTCAGCGATTTGCAAATACTTTACGATTGTCATGAATTTATTTCATTTGTGAATCTGTCATGTCTGGAATCTGTAAACTAAAAATTCCACTGTAATTCCGTTTTTTAAGTGATAACAGACTTCCACTCCGAACAGAGCTCAGAATCTCTGCTGTAGTTTTCTTCTTCCTCTAATGTCATCTTGTAATGAAAGATTGATGCAGTTAAAGTGATAGAATAAAAATAAAAAAAGTCTATCTGTTTATTGCAGTAAATTCATTGCAATCTAAGTGAAATCATCTGTATGCAAAAAGATTTCATGGCGTTTAAGATTCAATGACTATCTAGTAGTTCTGTGTTACACAGATCTCAGGTTACCTTATGTGAGCTGGCTCAATGCTCCATGCTTTTGGTTAGAATCACTGCCAAGAATGGATCTGTTTCTACAAGCTTCTTCTATCTGTGCTGCACTTGACACATATTCGTGGCTTGAATTAGACATTTGGACCTCATATGTTGAAAACACCAACAACATTTTGTCGGCAAAGCATGAGTTTTTCTCAGATCTGTCTTAATCACTGACCATTTCACATGATTTAATTATCAAATTATGTTTGCATTGTGAAGTCAAAGCCTGGCAACAAGCTGGACAATTCAAAAACTGTCTTGTTATTCTGTGAGAGGTCACATGTTCACACATACACAAACAACAGCATGAGGAGTAAGCACATTAACTTATGTTGTTCTGCTTTTTACTTTGTTACAGTCCCAGAGAAGACAGTTTGAATCACTGTAGCTTTTGTTTTTGTTGTATAATATTATCAGTATGTAGAAATAGGTTTTTCTGGAGATAGAAAACATAAAAAAGCTAAACTGGAAAGCCATTTACGCTGGTGGAAGGGCGAGTGAGGGGAAGACGGTGGAAGTGGGGAGTGGTGCTCGTGGCTGAGAGAGGGATTATAGAAAAGGGGAAACAGTCACAGTAAGAGAATGACAAGAGACACATAAATAGACAGAGGTCAAGAGATGGCAAGTGAAAAGAAAATATAGTGGAAAAAAATAAATCAAAGAGGAAAAAAAGCAGAAAGAAGGGAAGCGAGGCCTGGCTTTATGATACCCTAATATGCCTTCCATACCAGAAGAGTGCCGAGACATAATTATATCCCCTCCCCGGGCCGTCTCCCTGTATTAGCGTCTCCTCTAGTTCACTGGCTGCGACAGAGACAAATGAGAGAGTTTTTCCAGCAGATCATTCTCATCCGTTACTGCCAGTTCCATGTGATAGATCGTCGGAGCTAAAGCGGGGCAATAGATCACGGCGTAAAAGAGACTCGCTAGCGTACCCCAGCGGAGCGCAGCTTTACAGATCAGCGCCCACCTAATGCACACGTGGGTTAAGAGTCAAATCTGGTTAGTTGAAGTGGGCCCCCTTCCCTCCTTCCTCTACTCCCCCTCTCACATCCCCTTCTCCCGATTAAGTTGGAATAAAAGGTGCAATTGTCCCATTGACCCTACAGTGTTACAGTGTCATAGATACTGCCGCTACTGTGGTGTCTGGTGTGCGTCTATGAATATGCTGCTTGAAGCAATTACCAGAAGGCTTGTCATTGAACTGGGGTTTGATAGATTATTATTTTAAAGGCTGCAGTCACATTAAAGCATTTTTATGTCAAAAAAAGTGTAAAAATAAAATTCTATAATTGTCAGTATGGAAGTCTTTAAAACACAGGTGGGGCTGCGTTCTGATCAACACTTCCATCTTGGATCTGGTTTCAAGTTAGTAAAACATACAGATTCATCAAGCTCTAATGAGTCTTTTATCAAATCTCTTCTCTATTCTCATCAATAAGGAACATTGTACAGGACATTTAGGCTACAGGATTGTCAATTTCGCTGGTGGAGTCTGGCAGAATTTTACACCTGTAGCTAATTAATCTTAATTCTGTAAGTTTCCCAGGGGAAAAAAAGAAACTCTTGTCTTGGCTGTTTTTTGGTTAATACGCTCTCTGCCTTGGCTGGAGGGGCAAAAATGAGCAAGTGGGCGCCCATTAATCCAGCGTTCCTCCCGACCTCATGTGCAATGTCTGATTTAATTTAAGAATTCACAGCATGACAGAACAAAACTAAAATAATCATATAACAATCAAATGATAAGTCTCAGAACTAGATTTTGACCCTCTTAAGAAATAAACCAGGACCCGCTTTAAGGCTTTTATCATGTCAGTTGATATTGTGCCATATTCAAAAATACATATATTACAATTATTTTAGCACAAACTAATTGAAGGCTGAATCTTTCAGGTGCATTTGCCAGATTTACCTGGTTGATAATCCAGTCTTGCTCTCTGCAAGTCAATGTCTGTACGATTTACACTCAGCCAAAGAAACGCCACCCTGTGTTTCTCTGTATTGTTGTAAAATACAGTGTATTTTAGTCAGTCATGACAAGGCATTGTTGCTTTGACAGTCACATGCAACAATCTATCTGAACAGAAATAGAAAGAGCAGGTTGTTGTAATACTTAACACTCGTAGAGGACAGGCTAATAACTAATACATTTGAGCTTCTGCACACACACACACACATACACATGATCCAGGGAGAAAGGAAGACAGGTTTATTTTCATTATACAAGATCCACGAGTGCCTGTCTCACTGTCATGTGCAAGTAAACTATTATTAACACCACTGTTGACAATGTTAATCCATTCTCAAAGACTGAGTACAGTGTGCAGTATCAGATAACATGTGCGCGGCATATTATGTACATAATGGCAGAGTAAGAATGATTGTGACTGGATCTCATTCATCATGAGACAAATGGAAAGGTGTTAGTGTTACTGTTCTACTGTCCGATCAATACAGATGTTAAAAGTGTAGTTCATTCTATATATGAGCTGCAAGTCATTATTCTGACAATATGAAACAAGGCATCTTTTCCTGAAAACACTGCAGGAAAAACATGACAGATAATCCTTAAAGTAATGAGACTGCATTATAGAGTCTATGGTACTGAAAATGTATTTCATACACTCTTATTCGTGGTGATCGTTACTACAAACCCAACAAAGGAAGCAGCCATCACTGCTGTAGTACAGTTAAGCGTCTCAATCAGGGGTAGTGAATGGACGTAGCTAAACAGCATAGTGCTTCTTTATATGCTGCAAGTAACACGGCGAATTAGCGCTGCTGCACAACATTACAGATTTCAATTAATTCTGATCAGCACAGATGTTGCATCACTCTCGCACGAGGCATGCTCATTTCTATGTAAATTGAAGCTGTTAGAGAAAGAGAGGGATACTTGGAAACTGTGAAATGGACAAAATGATGCCCATAGAAGTTTTTCCAGGTAATTTACAGTATGATCGTTTTGCCTTACGTTGCGTGTCTGAAAATTAAATGCGTGTAATTAAGGTCTGATAAACTAGTGATGGTAATTATTACAGGAAGATTTATCAACAAGAGGATTAATTACAGGATACATGTAAGAATAGAGGTTTTCGTAATAAATGGGGTTGCAATTCAGTGTTTTGTCCTCGTGTGTGTACTAATTAGAGCACTTCAGACGTCCTTTCTCGTACAAACTAAAAATAAGACAAATGATGCTGTAATCCATGGCTGGGATGGGTTTAACATGAGATACCAGACTGGGATGTCCACTGTTGCCATTCAGTTCCTAACAGAAGCCTTGACAGGAACCCTGAGAGCTCACAAGGGTCAAAATGTGCATGACCCCCCTCACCCAAACAGGATATGCTTAAAGAAGGATGAGGACTTCTGTAAATCTGGGCCCGCTTTTTTCTGTAAAATGTGTCAAAGGACTCATTTTTCTTTTCTTTCTCTTCTTGGAGGTGTGGGAACCAAGGCTGAGGCGATGACAGCAAATGTGGCATTGGTTGGTTCGATGAAGTCACACCATTGTTCACTCTGATAAATCGTTTAGATGGTTATGACCTCTTCGGACTAGACTTCCTTCTATGACTTTGATGTATGAAAGTGTGAAAAACAGAAGGGGGAATATTTCACCGTTTTATTTTGACAGCTTCGTCGTCGGACGCTGAAAACAGAATTTGATTTCCCAGAGACCGAAAAAAGTCTTGAAAAATGGTGAGTGTTAATGATGTTAATGGATAAATCTTCAGTTTGCAGTCGTGGGCATTATATGCCTCACTAAACTTTCCAAAAAACGACAAGAGGAAAGGAAACATTCAGCCTTTCATATACAGTTTGGTCTCTTTTCAGTTACAGAATCCAAAAATCTCAAATAATTAATTTGATTTTGATTTTGCACTGTTTTAAACTACAAATTCAGAGACCATAAAAGAAAATAGTCATCAGATAACATTTTCATCATCGCTGCTGCAGCTTCCAAAGGCAGAATGAAGCTACCATCTCACCCTCAGTGTCGTCTTTGTGTCCTGTCTTTGCCTAATACCTCGACTGGGAGCGAGATTCACCACAACAGGTGTGGAGGGCAACGGCGAGGTCACAGCTTTCACATTTGGCTTGCTAAAGACTGGCGACAAGAAACCTGCGGCAAGAAAAGAATCCAGGATACTAAAGGATGTGATTTATCACCTCTGCCAGAATTCTGCCAAGACTGTATGAAAAACGGCCAGGAGGGTTAGAAAACACAGTCTGTTGTCAATATTTTAATCCCAGCGTGTCCACAGAGTGTCATGCTGTACTCGGCTTTTCATATTTTATTACGCAGAAAACCAGAAATGCCAACAAAGGCCATAAATATCAACTTTTCTTAATATAGCTACTGTGGAGCTAGAAATTCCAGGGAAAAAAAGTATAAAAAATAAAATGAGTGATGAACTTATCTTACAACTTTAGTGACATGAAATGAAAACCCAGGATTACTATTTTTAACCTGTTAACCTTTCTAACAAAGAGTTTTACAGTAGAAATGTTATGTAAATTAGTGAAATATTACAGGTAATTGTAAGAGGAGTAAAATCTTAGACAAAATAATACACATTTGTATCTAAAACGGATGGAGGCTTGGGTTGAAATGCTTCAGTTTTATTCTTCTTTACATCACATTGAACTGATGCTATAATCAATCAGATGAACGTACGCTGAGTGAAGAATCAAAAGAAGCTTTAATCCCTACATCGTTAACATTACAAGCAACTGTCATAATTACAAGATGATAAAATATTCCAGTGAACCTAATGTCATGTAGGATAAACAAGAATCAGTAGAAAGATGGTGAATGACTCTGTGGTCTTGACTTTAGTGGTTAAACTCATGGAAATCCCTGCTGTAAACAAGTCCAATTGCATAGATTGCACTGTGACCCAAACAGACACACTAAACAAAAAAAAACTGTCTTTACCTAGCATGAATAATAATTAGCACTGATGAATCAGATAAACAGATTGCAGATTGATGCAGACTGCAGGTCCTCCGCCACACATCAATCTACACACACTACAAATACACACACACATACACTTTGGCAAGTGAATTATCTTGGCTGCTAAAGTGATGAACCTTCAACCACAATGTGACATTGAAAGATTCATTTGCACACTGTTTGCCAACTGAACACACACACACACACGTCTGGACCCCCTCAACACCCCCTGCAGCCATCGTACGTCAACTATCCTCCAATCAGCCGTGGTTGGATGTGGTGGTTGTGTGTTTGTGAGTATCTGTAAGTCTATGTGTATGCGGGGTAGCGGGTGGGTCGTGTACCAGAAGGAACAGCCAATCAAATAACTTGGAGCTGTCACCATGGAACAACCCCCCAGCCGCTGCCACCCTTGCCCCTGTCCCCAAAAACGGCGGCATACGGCTGTCATCGACCAAAACAAGATGTCGTGTCAAGGCAGGAAAATTACACAATAACGAGGCCCACTTGAGATTAGGCTAATGAGAAAATCAAAACACAATTTAATTCTTGTCAGCGGCGAGGCGTCTTTAAATTACCTCTCGTACTAGCATGCTGATTAAGAGAAGTCTGCCACTCAGCCTGCGGCCCACTATAAATAGCCCCTGGGCTTTTTGGACCGTGGTTGGCTTTCCTCATTGCACGGGATATTAAATGCTGATATGTACACACACACACACACACACACACACACTCCAAGCTCTGTGCTCTATGTTTCTCTTTTATCGAAAATGTTCAGCCTCACCAAAACCTGTAGATTTGATCAGCATTATTCTATTTAGATATTTAGCTTTGGTAAAGCAGAATGTCACTGAGGTATGTTTACCCTTTCTCAACAGTGTGTAATGCTGTTCACGCCGAATCATCCAATAGGATTTATACATTTTTAAACTAAAGACTAAGAGTCTACAACCATGCCAGCGACTCTGTGAGACTGTACTTAGGCAGAGCAGTGCTTTGGGCTAAATGTTAACACGTCTTAGTTTAGTGTGTTAGCATACATTTTGTTATTTTTGGTTAAAATGTTTGATCTGATGATGATGCTAGATGAAAAGTCGAGGAATCACCAAAGTTATTGCAATTCATTCTGAGGGGAACATGAGTATCATCACCAAATTCCATGGCAGTGCATCCAATAGTTTAGTTTATTAGGATAACGCCGCCATCTGTACAACATTTCATGGCAAACTACACAATAGTTGAGATATTTCAGTAGAAGCCAGTGTCAACCTGCTGCTGGAGCTGTATTTTCAAATTAAACATGATTTAAACGTTTAAATGACTGTGTTTGCACTTGTATATACAAATTTCCCTTAAAATATGAATAATATTCCCAACAGAAAACATTTCATTTTTGTAGAAATGAGAGAATGCTTTGAGTTACAGAAGCTAGTCTGGATGTCAGGACTTTGGCCTGAACTCAAACATTCAACTGTCCAGAAAATCAGTCATCTATAAACTGCCAGCTAGCAGCTAACACGCAATTTAATCTTGTTTTAATTTACAAAGTTGATGATGAATATGAGATTAATACTTAAAACAAAAGGTTAAATGTGCAACTCTTTCATCTCACCTTTGATAATGATGATTTTTCATTTTTTAATGATGTTCCCCTAAAGCCTCCCCTCCCCTCCCTCCTCCCTCCCTTCCTTTCTCCTTCTACCCCTGAGAGCTTCCTACCAGCGCGGCATCTGCAGTTTGCTTCCAGTTTTGATGTCATGATGGTAATTAACTGGCAAAATGTAAGCTACAGCATGTCATGATATGGCCACATCGCTATTCCCAAACAACCTGCAAGCATATGGCACCAAATGTTACATTTCCCTAATAGCCCCTGAGAGTCGCAGCGCTGCCGTTAAAGGGGAAAAAGGGAAGGTTGCGTCGATTTCCGGGGCTCAACAGTCGAGCTGAGAGCTGTCAAT
This sequence comes from Enoplosus armatus, assembly GCF_043641665.1. NCBI lineage: Eukaryota > Metazoa > Chordata > Actinopteri > Centrarchiformes > Enoplosidae > Enoplosus > Enoplosus armatus. The sequence continues at coordinate 21,230,879 of NC_092189.1, read as the reverse complement.
TCATTCTGCCAACGTTATGAGTTTATGGCGTTCTGCAGCGCCTGGAGCTGTTCTGCGTTCACAAATTAGAGACAAGCAAGGAACTGAAGTCACACTGTACATATAATTAATTATAATCGTTTTCACTGGAAGCACAAGAGTCTGCTTCAACATACTGGAGCACTGCCTTGCTCAAGGACATGGCAGCAGTGTGTGGCATCTGCTATACCTGCTTACCTAAAGTGTGTTTGTTCACCTATACCTTTGAGTGTTCATGAGGTGTAATGACCTGCTGTTTTGGTAAATTCATTATATATTTAGACTTTATTAATTATCTATTGAACATGTACTATATGTATTTTATATTTAGGGTGAGAAACCCAAAGACCCACATTTAAGAGTTAAAGTATCACTTTTTGTTCTTTATTTTTTGTTTTTTGTGTTAATTTCACTTTATTCATTGACACAAATCTACGTGTTTCAGCAAATGTTCTTTTATATTTGAATGACATTGCTGTGGATGCTGAACGCTTTACTTGAATTCAAGATATTCTGTCTTTTTCAACAAGGACAATCGTTTTACATTACTGACTAATGTTAACATTTGTCCCAACAGAAAAAGACACTGTAAGAGTAAATGACTTGTTAAGATGGATATTTCCCGCGTGGTCAACCGAGTTCCCTCATTGGAAATCAGTTGGAAAGTCGGCACGCTTAACAGATCAAACGGTTCCACCATCAGGACAGACCTGTCACATTGCCAAATAGAGTGACCAGACTCATGATCCTCTCTGCCGCTTACATCTTTCACCGGTTCACCAGGACTTTGATTGCTAACATTGAGCAGCCAAGCGGCTAACACCATTTCCACCTCTTTACGTGCTCCGCTGCTCTCCTCGTAGCTGCTCTCGCCGAGCCATATGGCTTATGGACGCGTTCCCCATTTTTCAGATAACTTCTCAAGCGAGAGGACAGGACACAAGCACAAGAAAGATGTACACCCACCCCTCTCTCGCCCGCCCTCCCATTCCCCACTGTGCAAGGCTTGGAAAAAGGAGCAGTCGTTATTAGCTGGTCAGGGTTCTCTTGGGGTTAAATTGAGTTTGAAAGTAAAACTGATGCAGTGTATTTAGCTTTTAATTACTCAACTGTACTCAGTGGCAGAAAAAAATACATTTATTGAAAACTTTTACAGAAGACTTTTTTGATAGATAAGAAAACAATAAAAGTTAAAACATGGAAAATGCAGCCACACATACGTACATAGCTTTTATAATAACAATAAAAGCTATTACTCGTGGTAATTTATTAGGATTAGAATGATCCCACCTTGTTAAATGAACTCAAATACCCCTTCATCATCATTATCAGTTACTTTTAGCTAACTGTGTAAACTTCTCAGCTGGTTTTACTAGTTTACACTCTCAACACATAGCGTTCAGGTGTTACTGACTCAACATGCGGATATATTTTTCTATTCAAATTGTAATATTGTATTTTTTCAAATTAGTTTAGATACCCTGTGTACAAGTATCCCTGTTTGAGATCACTGATATACATAAAAACCTTCTTTAGTTTAGCTTTCAGTGTAGTGCATTTGTGTGCATTTAAAATTTGTGCTTACCCGGATTTGTATATCGTTACAAAACCGTTTTTTAATCAGCTTTTCAAAAACCCACGTCTAGTATTCTCTCTATTGTGAAGTAATGTCTGCCGTAGAGCACATTCACCAAAATGCAACCGTAGAAAAAGCGTGAGCACGGCCAATACTCCACATTATCCACGCTTCCCGTGTTTCACTTGCTTCATCCATCCTTTATGCCGCACATTCCTTAAATAGCTGCATCCTCCCAAATCCTCAAAGAGCTTCGCCACTGAAAGAGTTAAGACTTCCTCTCCTGACGGCCCGATGTTGGCAATGCATGACAGCGCCAGTTGACAGCGCCGGCTATGGATGACAGATGACAGTGGAGGAGGGAGCAGTTTGGTGTGTGTGTATGTGGGGGGGTGATTATGAAGATAAGGTGTCCATGGGACACCTGTCAAACACATGCAGACACCCTCAGTGCATGCAGACCTATATACACACACACACACACAAACTTACACACATGCACACACGCACCCCCACCCCACCAACACACACACACACACACACTTGCATGTTCCTCCCAGGCATCATCCCATCTATTTGACACAGTAATTACAGCACACACTGATTCCAATGATGGATGAACTCCCAGACTGGGATGAGCAGTCTCTCCTTCCTCCCACTCTCTCCTCTCCTCTCTCTTTCTCTCCCTTGTGTTCCCTCGTGCTCCCTCCTCTCTGCCTCACCACAACCTCCAGCCATGTTACATTCAGAGCTTTAATACCTCTAATGTTACTTTAGGAGGATGTGAAAGATGGTTCCTGACAACAGATTATAGGATATTTGCCGTTATGAGAAGCTTAGACCTGCTAAATCTGTGTTAAATTGCCCACAGTTTGAACCTGATGCTTTATAGTAAGATTTGATTATATTATTGTTACTGTATTCAGTTTTATATTTATAATAACGTGAATATAATTGTACGTTTTGGAAATTTTAAATGTTGTTATTTTTCTCACATTCTGCTGTTTTTCTGCATGTTTTTAACTTCTTATTGAACTCAAAATGCTCTATAAATAAACAATTTTAAATTATTCTATTGTAACATCTGTTATATCGATTCAGTACAAATGTGTACAGTGTGTGTATGTGTGTACGTATCTCTGCAGCTATCTTGCTATCTATATATTTTTGCATTAACTGCACGTCTCACCTTGAGGATTAATAAGAATGTCAGGGAGAAGGATTAGAGTACCTGCACATTATCCTCTTTCTCCTCTTTTCTCTCTCGCTCTCCGTTATTGTGTCTCGCCCCCTCTTAGTCTGAAAAACGAGAGAATGATAGAGTCAGTAAGGCATTCATGCCAGACTGGCATAGCAGCAGATGCTTGCTGGCATTTAATTGAGTTGTTAATGCAGCACACAAAAGGAGAGGCCCCGATTCAATTTGGCTCTTTCCGTCTCAACCGACTGCCCTTTGTGTTTCATTAAGGGGACACAGGAACACCTGGTGGGGACCCGGGGAGCCATCGTCACCTTGCTCTTCAAGCAAGGTGATGGACTTCAACACTGGATGTGACAGTGATGGGTCTAGCTCCGAGCTACATCTCAAATCTTTTAACGCTTTACAAGCTGGGCTGTATGTATAGAGATCCTCAGGCAGGGGTGTCTTGGTCTGTCTGAGGTTTAGGATAAAGACAACTGTTATTGTGTGTCAGACTGAACATGAAGTGAATTTTAGATGTGATGCCGCTGCATATAAAGTCATGCAAGTGGATCCAAATTTGCTCTGGGCAGCACAAATTAAGCCTAGCTGGCTGTCAAAAGTCGGACTATTGGCTGTTTTGGGGGAATAAACACACGTAACACAAGTCGAAAAATGGTTAATTCACTCTGAAAGCACCTTAAGACCAAGCAGGTATCATCAACCGGTCAATTCTGTCACAAACTATATATGTTCTGATCTTAATCAGTGGCTTCAAGGATGTCCGTCTGTTAAAAAACTGCCAGCAACTCAAGGAGCTGCTGATCAACATAAAATAGTTTTTCATTATTTTTACTGTACTGGATCTCATCATGCATTGGGCGAGAGGTCGGCTACATTTTGGACAGTTGATGAACATATATTTTATTCCTGTTGGAATAATTTTGACAGTTATATTAAGTCTCAGTCCTTGTTTACCTGATCTCTGGGCTTTTATTTTTGTTCAGTATCTCCTTGTCTTCTGTAATTTCTGGTACCACATTTACTAATACTAAGTATTGCACAGATAAAGGTTATTATTGCTATTATTGTAATTGATTGGCAAGAGTGCAGGTAGCGAGAAGAGAGGGTGGGGAGCAGGTATGGAGGGGGGGCGAAGGAAAGGAGGGTTGTCGCCTCAGGCTGCGAGTGAAGTGATGCTGTAAGAAAGGTCTGTCCTGCCCATCCTCACCGCCTGGCCGGGAAACCAGCCACCCATGACGCATGAAAACCTGTCAGAGGGAGAACAGAGACACAGTGAGGTCACGGCGAAGGGGACGGGCGACCTTCTCGACGCCTGCTGATGTCTTTTTCATTAGTCGCCGAGGGGAGGGGTGACGGTAAGCTGGGGGGTTGCCGTTCTGGTCGACTGCCCCAGCGAATTGGCCTGAAATGCAAAGCAATCGAGGCTAATGTCAATGCCCACACAAATTAATGCAAGTGCCATAACGTTGTGAATGTTGCTATTAATGTGTAGGAGGTTCTGTGAGGAATTATCTAATCTCTTCATGCATTTTATGATCTATGTAAATGAACAAGGAGGTTGTAACTAAGAGGATGATTAAACTGTCAAGTGTTGGAGCTGAAATTAGCTTCCACACTGGAATTCTCAGTCTGACCGCAGACTTGTGCTGTTTTTCAGTTGTAATATGGCGCAGGTTAACATTTTATTGTGGCGTTTAAAGACAGGAAGTAGCTGTTTTGGCGTACAAACTGTGGGCCTGAAGAATGCTATTGTGTTTGTGTACTGTTTCAATCACAGCAAGACATATAACATCATTACATTTGCTCTTAACAGATTTAGTGGCCTCTTTAGTCAGCCTCTCCTTTATTGACATCTTTGTTTTTGAATGTAAGCCAATGATTATTCAGAGTCATTGGAGGCTAATCATTGACCTCAGACAAATCACCAATCAATGGAAGCATTTTAAGACTCATTAGAGTTTCATCCTCGCATTAGTTGCGACAGTTTGTTCTTGTCAATATTTTTGCATGTAATTACTCAAGACTGTGTTAATATTTACCAAAGACGTTTATGTTCACAGTGCCAATTTAAGGCAATTAGTCTGCTTTTTGTAAAAAGATAATAATTGGAGGAGAAAACAACAATGACAACAAACTAATGGATTTGTAACAGTCTCGCATATCTTAAATTGGTTATGTAACATTTGCCATTTCCTCCAACGTTTCTTTTAATTTGTATTCTTTTCCCTCTTTACAAAAAGTCTATACTTGACTTGTATCCGTCCCCAAAATGAAGCCAAATATCTATATTCAACTACACCTTGGGGGAATACCTTGGTTCTGGCTGCAGCTTTAACTACTTAACTGTTCATACAGCTTCACATGAATCACAGCCACACACAATGGTCTGCCGGCCCTCGTATAACTGAGGCCTTTTCCGCCCCGAAATATTGCAAGGGACTGGGGAAAGGCAGCGCTTCCAGAGAGGATGTGAACATGGGCCGTGGGCACATTGTTGGCCTTGAGTCTCACCACGCTAACAGTCTTCCAGGGCTTTTGGAGTAAAGGGGGGGCGGTAGTTGGTAGTCTACTTCTGTGGTTTCCTGTTCGCATGGCTTTTAGACCTACAAGACACCTGGGACCTGGCCACTGTGAAAGAATATTCAAGAGAGGCGAGTAAATCCCTTCTTGACGTCAGCAATGTGTTGGGTTCGCGTGACGTGTCGAGCTGAGAAATAAGCGAAAATGAATTGGCCACTTTTCCGACAGCATGACTCAGCGCCGTCTGTTTACAGAGGGAGATTCTGGGCCGCTCGCTTCCTTCTGAAAGACTACAAGGCCAAATAAATAGTACGCTCTGCCCTGCAACAGCAACAGCAATAATAAAACTGATTACAACTTTTATTTTATTGGCCCAAAAGTGAAATGTAAATCACTCAGTAGCATCTACAAGTTTCATTTTTATTGATATGAAATCTGGACAAGAGCACACACATCAAATAAAGCATGGAGAAGACAGAGAATTAATACTTAATTTGGGTTTTTGTTTGGAAACAAAGTTGGAAATGCTGGTGCATGAAGTCAATGTTTCAAACCAATACTGAGTTAGTAAGTTATAATTTCTTCAGACAGCAGACATAAGTAAAAATATTCTAAAAATATCAACATTAATCTTTTCCCTTTCATATCTCACCCATAAATAGTTGCCTTTCATGATTTCCAGATTAACTCTTACTAATGTAAGCATTGTATAAATCTTGGAACTACTGTCATCACCTCATGAAAGGAAGAGGTTTTCTTGCTCTGCATCCTTGTCATGTTTGCACATTGGCATGACCCCCTATTGTTGTACAGGGGCAGAAAGGAGCTCTTTGATGCGCTAAGTGATTTACAGACCTGGAGGACATAAACAAATGGTTCATTCAGGACTCTGGGCAGGAAGTGCCCTCCAACTTCAAACGGGTGCTCCGAAATAACAATAGCCCGAGGTCGATTTCTCTCCTGTCACATTATTTTCTGTCACTGAGCTCAGTGGCACAAACGGCAGCACTGGACTGGAATAAGAACAGCTATGTTTTTTTTCTTTTCTCTGTAATGTCTGTCATCGCCTATTATAAGCCGCCATGATTCACTCTAAAGGATCATTTGATATTTATTCTAAATAAAATGGACTTTTGACATTTTTAAATAGTTTTAAATAGCAAATAAGACTGTGCATGAATAGTAAAAATGTATTAGGATGATTATAGGATAGATAATGTGGAGGAAACATACTGTTTAAACAGTCAGTAGTTTGATGTCAGCTGATAGATGGTCGATACATTTTGAGGGCCTACAAAGTCACGCTCACATAAGATAAGATAAGATATTTGTATCAAACGATTTACTTTGTTGTTGGCAAAACAGAGCAAGAAAAGAAGGTTTGGAGAGAAAGGGATGATACAGGGTTTGAACCCATAACAGACAGACCCTTAATCACATGGTGATGCCAGGCTTACTTAATCATGATCAAATCCTCATTCTAACTGATATCTAACATTATCATGAACATCTGACAATCACATGTGTGATTTCTTCTGTTGTTATAATATCTATTAGTTCCCCTAAGCATCTAAAATTTGTTGCACTGAAAACTGGGCATAAACTCAGCAGGTCAGAGCTCCTTGAAGTAATAAAAAGTAATTAAAAAAGTACATTGTGAAACTTAGCATTGCATTATTGATTTTTCATGCAATTTGTACCAGAATAAAGGTTTTTTCCAGATTTATTATTTTCACAAAAATAACAAATTAGCCCTACTTATAGGCAGCAGCTGGAAATATATTACTTAAAACTCATAATCCACTCACACCAAACATATGACTTTTATCTGACATGAGATGTAAATAACTAAGAGTCTAAGACTTTATCACAAACATGTTATTGACTAATAAATACATAGATCTGTATGTTAGACTTTTCACAATGCAACAATGATCTAATATAATGCTATACGTGCTGGCATCAATTATTATTGTAGCAAATGTTTAATACTGTTTGTGTTGGGAAACTGTCTATTTTTACAAAAAAAACAAGCACACTCAAACTGTTAAACACACATGCATGCGCACACACACACTTTTTTATGTTAAGAAAATGTACTAACTCATTTACATTAATGGCAAAAACTGGCGATTACATCAAACACATTTGCCATTTATGCAATACCGAAGACTCTGCTTTATTTATTCTATTAAGACGTCACAATGAACACCCCTCACAATCCCAGGTGGGGGCTAAAACTCATAAATCTTCACATAACAGCATCATCAGCATCATGTATGTCTGTTTGATTTGGGGTCTACACCTCTCACACCAGCCCGTACCAATGAGGATGCTCAGAGGGGAGGGGGCTGGGAGGATGCCCTTTAAATCGGCATCCTGTTGTGTTACAAAGTGAGAAATAATCATTCATTAACCCCTCTGACCCGGCAGAGGAGGGGGGGGTTGGGTTTAGATCGAGCCCCTCATTGTCTCGCCCTCCCTGCAGCTGGGTCAAGCCTATTGACAATGCACATAATGATCTTAAATGGATTAAGTGGCCAAACACGACCCGGAGTTTCCTTTTCAATTATGAAGTGAATCAGTTTATAAAATGGAGCCCGGTGAGGATAGCAGAGACCAGAAGACCCCCAGGGATTACAGGAGGTGTGTGTGTGTGTGTGTGTGTGTGTGTGTTTGTGTGTGTTTGTGTGTGTGAGAGAGGGATGGTTGCAGCCTTCAGGACATACAGGGACTCACTTGGAAAGGTGTTTTATAATGGGAGAGGCTAGATGAGGGCTGAGAGGGAGTGTGGGTTAGCTGGTGTATGTGTCAGCGTGTGTGTGTGTGTGTGTGTGTGTGTGTGTGTGTGCCTGGGGGTCTCAGACATGTCATCTCTCAATAAGCTCCCTGAGGTACAGAGTTTATTGTCACAGTGAAGAGCCTGACAGACAAGTTAATCAATCTGGCAATTTGGTGTTGCACGTCTCCCTTGTTGCCGCCCTTCCCCATGCACGCACATATACACACACACACACACACACACACACACACACACAGACACACACACACGGGTGGGAAGGGGGGACTGCGTTTGTATTGCAATGTTCTAGCTTCAGTTGTTAAACAGCAGGTGGAAAATATCTTCCTGTTATCTTTTTCACAAAATGAGTTGAACACAACAAACATCTGCATGAAAAGTGAGAGAAACATGTCTCCACTGCCTGGGAGGATTAACACAAAGTACAGGAAGTAGTTTGACACTGAAACAGAGTGATGCAACTAATGCTCTGCTCAGACATTACACATGGGCAGATGTTTGAACTACTTCAAAAGTCCAAGTCTGTCCTCGAGTCGGTGCTCAAAGAGCAACATCGACGGTTTGACGGTGGCCGAGCGGTTGTTCAGATTAGAGCCGTCCATTCATTCAGGTTCCTGTGGGTGTAACTATGTTCCAACATGGGTGCAGAAAAATGATAATAAATACTGCAATGCTGCCACGTCATGCAAACAATTATTCAGTTTTTACGGGGTTTTTTTCAGCAACCTTTTCTGCATTAAAGCAATACCAAGAACTAAGGTTTAATTCTATTGCATCCAACATCTAGTTAAACAAATAAAGAGTTTAGAATATTAACTTAAAAAAAATCATTAAAAAAAAGTCAGAGATGCAAAAATCTGTGACAGTCAGTTTTTTTTTACACACTTTAGCTTTGAGTACACTTGATTGAGTATTTAGCCTTGAAGTTCATGACCTGATGAAGAAATCAATTCATCATTAATACTGAACAATAACACTATCATCCCCTGCACATCAAGCACAATTTATACAGAGGCTAAACAGAAAACAATACAGAAGTAGGTTTATCCTTCCAGTATTTCATATATCGAGATTATCTATATATTATCTATTTTATTAGCAGCACTTAGCTAGCATACTGTTCTCTACAGAAACATGTGACTCATCTGACGAGGCTACAATTCTTGGCTCTCCAAAGAACTCCATAAAATTCAGTCAATTCAATTCCTTAATACCCCTTAAGTGTGTGCTATCAAAACACTGTGCTTGGACCCTTTCTAGTTCTTAAACACATCTTTGTGTGTGTGTGTGTGTGTGTGTGTGTGTGTGTGTGTGTGTGTGTGTGTGCAATGTACGTCTGCACGCCTCTTTTGCTGCACGTTCAAGTGTTACATGATCTAAGTGGTTTTCGAAGCGCAGCACAGACTTGACCGCAGCACTGTGCTGTGTTGTGACAGCCTTGATTAATTTGATAATGATGACCTATTGTGGCAGTTTATGCTAAGGTAAGCACAGCTGTCTGCCCGGGTCAAGAGGAGTAGGAGGAGGTTGCGGTATAAGAGAGTTAACTTTGTTAATGGAGACACGGCCGAAGGGGAGACTCAGTCCAAGGACAGGGATCAATGAAAGAGTCTTTTAATGAAACGGACAGTAACCTTGAAAAGGATGTAGGTCATCACACCGGCAGTATAAGTGACTCCAGCCTGCCACTTTCTTTCCTTTTTCCCTTCTGTTTTTGTTTTTCTTTCTTCTTAATTTTTCTTTCTTTCTGTCTTTCTTTCTGTCTTTTTTTTCTGTATGTGCATACAGCTCACAAGCTTTGTAGATTTTCTATCCTTTGATTGTGTTTATGGCCTTTTAGTCTTCTTTTTTAAATCATTTTTGCTCTGTTACTTTGATGTTAATAAGAAAAATACCCCTCATAATATCTCTTTATATCTGGTACATCAGCACAACTGGAAGGTTGCTTCAATAAAAAAACACTACTTTCTGCATACAGCTCTTGAGCCCGAGTGGAAAGCTGCTATTTCCCGTCGAGCTTTAGACCGCGCTGTGAGAGTTTTGCTCTTCCTCACTTTCTTAACTGGGGAGAGACGAGACACCCGATAGCCGTCCAGGCCGGACAGTGAGTCATCCTTTTCCAGCGTCGACTGGAACTTGAACCTTTAATCCCGTGGATCTCAGAATCCGGAGAGTTGCAGATTCCTTATCATTTACATTAATCTCAGGAATTTGCACCATGCCATGAAGACACAGGCTCCACTTACTTAACTGACACAAAATAGGGCAACAGCTATGATGATACTTGACTGGTTTTAGCCACACAACCATATCATGCACTTGGTTGTAAATAATAATGTAATAAGATTGACAGGGGACGCAGATGTTTAACGCCAGCCTTGTCATTTATTTTCTACATATAATGAGCATCATACACAGTGGATTCTTTTCTTTAGTTGTTTAGTTATAGTTATGAAGAAAGACAAATTGCACATTTGCTGTACTTAAATCACAATTTCTATATTGACAAGTTCAGTTTGTCTCATTTTTTTAAGTTTATCACATTAAATCTGATATCAATCAGGTGACCACCTTTATGGACCATCAACAAGAGATTTACACTATCCTACTTTGATTCAAATGACAAAGCTTCTCAGTGTCGAGGTTTTTATTACTACTTCAGCAGTAAAGATCTGCAGCTCTCACCTTCAGCTAAAAGTTCAACCTCGTCTCTTTGCCAAGTCCTTTGAAGTGATCCCTTCAGAAAGAAAAACTCCAACACTTGTCCATAAACCATGCCAGGCCCTGTACCAATGCCCATATGTGAAATTAATACCTATTTCAAAACTAACCCCTTCAAACTGCCACCACTTACACTTACATACCCTAATCTGTCTCCTGAACTCTATAAGGCTCGTCATGAAAGAAATCGGCTATCAGGAAGACAAATTGTAAATAAATCTTTTGCCTGCATTTGTGGAAAAATCTGGATGAAAACGATGGCGAAGGAAATCCAATCTGTTCTTTGGAAACGCTGCATCAAGGTAATTCAAGACAACACAGCAGCTGTAAGGATGACATAGATCGTTTCGAAATACCTCTTTTTCCACCTCTCGATATCGGACCGCTGCGGCTGCCGAAGATTTCTTTACCAGGAACCAAAGAAAGCGGCGGCTTCTCCTATAGAGTTCTGTTCATTTGATCGCAACCATATTGAGTGCAGCAAAAGTTATTTTGTTGGATTTATCTTTGAGTTACTGCATCACTTCAGACTTTGATGTCTGGCTCATATCACTTCATAACACGGATCATCGTGACAGTTACAAAGCCGAACCCGGAAGCACAAGATGTGGAGAATCCCAGCGAGAGAAATACATGTATATTTTTATAAACTAATTCTGAGAATGTCTGTTGCATTGTGCATATAATGTTCCCGTTTTAAAACGACATTCAAACGTGCATGACAGTTAATCTGAAGTGTTAATTGCTGTATCAAGAGCACACACAAGTGGACTGTTTTATGACCTGATTACATGTTCCTCTCTGTGACTGAGCCAGGAATGTTAAGTCAGCTTCAGTTTGTGAAGGGAAAGAGGGTGGTCGCGAGGTTAAGGCTTCCCAGAATAGTTGAGCTTTGTAATCGGCATGCACCGGCTCCAGAATGTGGCGAGTATTTGCTAATGGTGACGATCCCTCCCTCCCAGCAGGTATGGCCTCTCGTTACGGACAACAAGGTCAAACATGGACGATTGTTGGGTCAGAAATGTTCGGTTGTTCAGACACCAACAACAGGCTGAGTGTTATTGTCATTGCTCATAAAAGAGAAGTTGGAGTCACATGTTTTATCAGAGAGTCTGACCCAGAGATGTAGACGACAATAATATGCAATACAATATCTCCACTCTGGGTTTAATATTGAAGGTCACAGAATACACGTCACCTTCCTTGATGGGAAGTCTACAGTTCGGGTTTTCTAGATTTCTCTGCGTTGATAAACTGCGACTGAATTTCTCCTCTCAGTTGTTGACTATGGGGTTACCATAAATCGACATGCTGCTGCCTCCACTCTGAGGCCGCTTGAACACTCACCACAGTATCTGTATGATAAAGCTTCCCCTGTAGGAGAAACGTAATAACCACTTGCTAAATTATATCTCATCCTTCCCTCCAGTGTTTGGCTGACGCTATAGAAGACCTGAAACTAGAACTGATCTAGGAAAAACAACCCTTCCAGTTCACTGAATAATCTGCAATTTAACCTGAAAATAATAACACATACCTCTCTGTAACTTCAAGATCACTCTCGGTAACCGCTCTCTGTCTGCCTATGGTTGCTTCCACTAAGCCTGTGCCTTGTTTTCTATCGGTTTTCTGTTTTATTAACTGACTCTGTCACTGTTTTATAACTGACAAAGATTGTATACTGTAAGTACAGTCTGGCCATCTGTGTTTGGCAGTAATCAACAGCAATACTGTTCAAATAAAGTAACTTTATCGTTAGTCTTACTCTCTTAGCCAGGCCTCTCCTGAAAAAGTGGTTTTGTCTCTGGTAAAACAAAACAAACATAAAAGAGTGCATGTTACGATAATCCAACTTCAATCAGAGCAGAAAAATGGGCATCATGACAGTCAAACTCTTGTTGGATGTTTTTATTTAGCTCCAGTGAGGGATGATTCTGTGGAAGCAACTCTAAATTTAGAAACACGCTTGGTCACAACGCAGGGACCAAATCACTAAACATTTATCATTTGATTTACAGTCTCATTTATCCTCAACCTCTGAGACCACAAATGGAGATTCCTAAATTATTCAAGGAACAGGGAACCTCCTCGCTTTCCGAAAGTCATTGATGGTCATTGAGAAAGCAGGTTAAACCCAAGATAGAGGGCCAACCTTAAATACAAAGCAGCAGGAGATGGAAGAGTTGGCTTTCAAAGGGAGATATATGGCCAGTACAAGACCGGGATCAGTTGCTTTGGGAACTTAAAACCTCGGATGACAGTGAGAGCCATTTATAATATTAAGATGAATAGGCTCATCCTGGCACCAGCCGGCGTGGTTGGGAGTTTGTCTCGTTTGATGCAAATGAGCCAGATCACTGTGTGTTTAGAGGCTATTTAAAGGCAAAACACTGGGTTAAAACAGTAGAACAAAATCTTCACAGTGCACTTTGCATCAGCAAAGCTCCAGAAACAAGAGTAAGCAAAGAAAATAATAAGCTGAGGAAGGTTTAAGTCTAGCTTTTTTGCTACGTCTTGGTAGTTATCCACCTTGTTGATTTTAGTTTACAGGCCTAATCCTTGACTATTGAAGAGGTATGACAGTGTCTGCCTCACCTCATTTCGGGAGTATCCCACTGTGGCAGGTAAAACCTCCCAAATCAATAGCACATATGGTCCACATTACAGTGGGAAAGGCCTCCAAAAAGCCTTTTTCTCCGAGAGTGGCTCACCTCGATGACAGACGCGTTCTGATTCCACATATGTTGAAATGTAGAAAGCGTTACATGGCCTCTTTGATACAGGATGATTTATAGGGCCTTGACACCAGTTGCAAATGTCTCTGGCGAGGGCACGGGGAGGCCTACACTGCAAGTGGATAGTGTCGATCAAATCACATTCGGGGCCACTACAAAATGGATTGCGTTTCCACTCAGAGGTTTTTTGACCTAATACTTCTGTACTCCTTGTTGGGTCATTGTCGTCAAATGTCAAGCTGATTCTTTTTTTGAAAATGAAAGAAATAAAGGCAGGATAAGGCTACACCCTCATGGATATTCAGTGCCTTCACACTGACAATGCCATCTGGAGGAAATAAGGAATTTTAATCGAACTTCTCTCAGTATTCTTGTTGTGCACAGATTTCATGCTCCAATTAGACAGGGGTTGAGGCAGATACAAGCAGGGAAAAAACAGCAGACAAAGCTCGATGAAATCTGCCCAGTATGCATCAAGGACCCTGCCAAAGTGCTCTGCATTACAAAATAAGGTTGGCCGGGGTCACTGTCTCGCAAGGTATAATTATATCGTAAAACTAAGCCTCTCGCTTCGACATAATGGTAGATAAACAGAGTCTGATTTGTGACACTTCTCAAGTTCGAATCCAGACTGATGCAGCTAACTCAATTAGCAAATGGGGGATCACCAGCCCCTTAATAGGGATTGGTGGGGATGAGCGAAGTTGTTCCCAAAAATTAATTGCCTATCACATTTCTTGTGGTCATCAAAGTACCCCAGGCTAATGGCACGGCTAAATCCATATTCAGCGAAGCGCTCATATTCCATTAGAAATGTCAGTCACTCGCTTGATAGAGTGGTGCAGTAATGTTTGCTGTTGACTCACGCCCTTCAAAAAGGCACTAGCATGCAAATGAGGTCTTTAGCTATGTCTCTGGGATGGAGTAATTTGGTTTAGAAGGCATATATAAATATTTGAATAACTCTTGGTCACTCACCTCCATACAAAGGTGTGTACAAGAGGGCAATTAATAATGTACAGTTAGACTTGACAAGCCACCAACCCCCAGAAGGACGTAAGTGACAGCATGCAAGCAGGGGCTTAATGTCATTTTGCATCTCCATTACGCCATGCTTTATTCAATAATACCTCAAACCTGTGTGACACTGACAATCAGCCGTATGCTATAGGCTAAATCAGTCATGATTTTATTTGAAATGTTGTTCAAACAGGTCAAATAGAGATTTTACAGAGGTTGAATATACTGCTAATGAACATCTTTAATAAAATATAAAACCACATTTGATGCAATGTGTAAATGTCTTATCAGCTGGAGGCTAAATGTAAATGTTGCTCCTTTTTTTTTTTTATTGTTCTAGGGAGACTGTGGACATCTGCAAGATCACGAAAATTGTTTTTGAAGATGAAACCTGCTGCTGGATGACGGGTAAAAGGTTTGATTTTCCCTCTGAGGTTTGTGTTGGGATTGCAATGTGATTGAATCATGAAGTAACATACGTGTGTGTTGAGGTCACAAAAGGGGGGGCTTCTACTTTCCTCATAACATAACAGAAGAAAGAACCCTAACTTTCCTGACTTAAAGGAACTGTATCAGACTGCACCATGTTTGGTTTCATTTGATCATTTATTATTGAACATGAGAATATTACAGTTAGTTAAAAACAACATTATTCTTTTAAATAACCATCCTCCTTACTCCTCCACTAAAATCATTATGCTTATTACATTGCAACTGCTGTTTAAGGCACAACTCAAGCCTGAAGAGATGAAGACAACTTTACCACGGGTCACGCGCAACTGGTCTCCGGCTGTGGGCGCAGTACACAGGTATGGTATGGCAAGCGTGTGATAGAAACATGAGCCCGAACTGTAAACGTGCCATGAAGGCTGAGGAATGTGAGACCGGGTGCTAGGCTGAGCTGGATTGAGTTTTCAGTCAGAGGGTGCTTTCACAGATCCTGTCAGGGTCCAGTTGATGAAATAAAATGACAAATGGCAGTTAAACACAGCTGAAATATAATGATTATTTGTCTTATCTATGTATTTTATTGTCCAACACCGGTTCCCCTTGATCTCAGAGGTCATGTTGTTTCACCTACTGGACTAACACTTAATATAATATACAGTTGCTGGAGTATAATTTGAAGAATTATCCATATTGGATATATTTTTGAGGACAGCTTTAGTGAAAATTATATTCTATATTATATATATAACAGAACTGTCAACTCAAGGAAAAGATCTGTATTTGAAATCACAAAAAAGATGGCAGAAGAAGAGGAAGAAGTATATTTAGCCCCTTTCAACTCACAATGGTCTGTATTAGTCTTTTCTTAGACCTCTAAACTGAACTGGCCTTTCGGATACAAGCACTTTAGCCAACCTCAGAATTGATGCCAACATCAAACAAGTGAAGGAAACAAAACCAAAGGCTGAAGCTGTGAACACAATGTAGTCTTCACACTGGCAGGTTGTTTGTTTACACGTGGCCTGAGATAATTAGCCCAGAAGTAATGACCGCTCTCTGATGACAGCCGCTGAAACCTGATCCCCCGGTGTGACATGCTCTCCCCGTCACTCTCCCCTGCCCAACAACTGCAGCGGGGTTATTTTTTGCTTCGGCTGCTAGCGGGGCTAGCCTGGCGCCAGCCCCTGGGACCTGGTGAGCTAGGGGGGCTGACAGGGCCAACTCTGCCATTCGCCCCTTAACCTCCCACACCCTGCCGGTGCCAAACGGCACCCGGAACCCAACAGTGAAAACACTGTCATAGCGTCGCCCATTGACGGAAAGGAATGACAGAAATATCTGAGCTTTGTGCGGATTCCCTTCAGTCGTATTTTCACTCTTGGATGTTGATTTAACATATGTCTGCCTTTGTATTATTTAAGGTTTTCCCTCATAATTTACCTTAATTTTGTCCTCCTCAGTGCTGCAAAGTATTGATGTAGTAATGTTGACCTTGTCCTAATAGTCCTTTGTTTGTGCATCTTAATCAATCAAAAGTATTGATTAGCTTTTTTTTTACATTTCTGTTGAAATTGTCTCCAGAAAGATGAAATATGCGATTTTCTACAAGATTGCAGTTCTTGTAGTGTTTTACATGTTCCTGTGGCATCTAACATTTTTTTCTTTGGTTCATTGTTTAAATGTGTCAAGAGGCAAGAGGCCAAAATAAGAAGACAAAACAACTAGTTACAGACAAACAACAACAGTCAGATAAGATAAAATATGCCACGAAATAAGAATTCAACGGAAATGCGATAAAATCATTTAGAATACAATCATGTATAAGATGTCATCCTAAAAAACAACCTTAATGGCACATACAATAATACAAGAGTACAACCATATAACTAAGACCAATCCAAAACAATAACTTAATGAGACTAACACATCAAGGTTCTAAAATATATCAAATTCTGCAACAATGATTTGAATTCAAGGAAACTACAGAAGTTTCCAGGCTGAGGTAATATATTCAACCAGGACAGGTGAGACCTAACAAATACGATAAACATTTCTCATCAGCAGAGAGTGTTTGACTTCAGCTTCTTGGGATGACTTGGACTCTCCTACGACGGCTTTGACTACTTCGTTTCAATGACAAAGCAATATGAAAGCTCTCACTGGTACTCGAATTATCTATCACGTTCCAGAGGGCAAAGGCCGCCCACTGGGACACAGCTTAACGAAGGCCACGTGACTTGATCTTCCTCAAATCTAAAGTAAACAGACACAACATGGCAGCCATGCCACCCTAGTGCACTGCAGCTTTAGAGGGAAAACAATGACTTTCCCTGAGCAGCTATCAAAGCTTTGCTGCCCGCCAAGTGCAAAGGCCTCACAATCCGCTGTACTTGTAGAGGGTGAGGAACCTGGCCAGCTCCCAGTCACTGTCTGGGTCAACAACAGAGGGACACATTTCAGGATCCTGCAATTTCGTCTGTCCTTTTCAAGACCTTTTACTGCTCAGAGCAAAGCTTCTAAACACATTTGAAACTTTGTTTGAAACTTGCACCGTAATCTAAATTTGGAAGCCATTACGCGAGGAGTTTAGATGACTCAAACTACAAGGAATGGCATTGCTCAAGCAGCTAAAAGACAGCATGCCACGGACATGCATCTTTCTTTTGAAGATGATCCCACGTCTCTGGTTGTCAGTTGTGTTTTGGTTCCCTGAAAATATGAATAAGAAGGAGGACACAGATACTACAAGACATTTGAATCATGTTTCTGGGGCTGAAACAAGAAACTGTACGTACTGTAGGTGTATTTCAGGATTGTTTATTGAGCTTGTCATAGTGTTGTGTATTTTGAGACATGGACAAGTGTGATCCGTCCATATCTCTTCTTTTTTTTTTTGCTTTCAGGAAAGATTGATTCGAATCTTGTCATCAGATGGAGATTTTGCAGTGACAGCTTATTTGTAGCCGTGTTCTTTTAGGTTTGGGTGCATGGTGACTGTCTTTAAAATGTCTCATTGATTTATCATTAAGTAGTTGGTCATGTGAATGATGTCAGAGGTTTAAATATATAACCTATATTATATATAGCTACAATATGACAACAAACAATTTATCCTCAGTGATTTATTTGATATAAATCTCGTGAGCTTGATCACTCCGAGTCATAATCTACAGTAGAAGCTGACATGAGGGCAGTGATGTCCAACATGTATCTCTTTTCCTCTCAAAGGTTTAGAGGTTACATCCTTGCTCCTGAAAGGCAGACACTAACATTTAAAAGGCCTGAAGGACTGAGGGGTTGCCACTTGTGACCTCCAAATGGTATTCATTCCTTGTCGGTCTTGTGTGTGAAACATTTCTGTTGACACCCTGCAATGCGGTGTTGATGAGTTAATCTAGCAGCTGAGTGTGTCCTTTAACTACACCCAACCCCCCGTAGATTTTCAGAAGAAAAACACCCCTTATCTCCACGGGAGAGGGGGAAAATAGGGGCCCCGGTGGCCGTAAATTCACAGGATATCAGTGTAAGAACGACAAAACGTGGCACTTCTTTGTGTACAGAATGCCCTCCACAACCTCGCTCAAGAGTTGAAGTGGTCCCTGGGTTTAATCGGGTATCCAGTTTAACTGAGGACTTTGGGAGCGTGGAGTATTTTGTATCTTGTGTTGGAGGGGTCATTAAAAGAAGAATGCATTCCTCCTCTGGTTGGGCATGACTGCAAAGACAAGTGAAGGGCATCACAAAAATGTCATGCTTCCTCCTCACACTTAGATCTCATAGAAGAGTTTAGACTAGGTTTTCTGGAATTTGTAACTGGTATTGCCCCGTCACTCTTGAACCCCAGCCCCTCACCCTGCAAGTCCCAGTGGAGGCAACAGGACGGGGCAGCATTGCTGGTGGATATTACTTTAACCATCCTGGATGGGGTCCAGGGTTGTCTGAGATCAGGACAACAAAAATAGGCTTAGAGTATGCTCAGCCCTGAGTATGAAATCCACACTAAGGCTCGCTGCCTTATTGTATGTGTGGGCCGCTCTGCGGATATCACTTACTTCTCAGAACCGTCTTGTAACCTGGGCTTATTAGACAGCCTTAATAAGGACATCTGACAGCTGAGGCGAGTTCTTTTCTAACCATACTGATGTAGGTTTTAACATAGTGATGAGGTGGCTGCTTTGACATCATAGATTATTGAAAATGTTTCCATCAGCAGAAGTGTTGTTGCCAGAGTAGGTTTTGTAGAATTACTCCTTGGTCAAAATAAACATGTAACAACATAATAACATAGCACAACTTTTTAAACAGATTCTAACACCAACACACCAGGAATATTTGTTGCATCACTGGTCAGATTTGTTTGGGCATCGACCTGCAACATTGCTAATACCTTTTGCCCGTGACAATGTGGGGATTTAAACATATTCTACTTTTGCATGTGAAAAGTCAGATGAAACAAATGTCAGAGCTGCATGAGAAAATTTTACTCATATGTAGAATACAGTAAAAGTTTGATCCAGTGACTGCATGCGAGTCGGTTTTTCACTGTGGGAAAGTCCTGCTCATCCTCAGCAGGGGTCCTGCTTAGAAGGGCGGGGGAGTTTGCATGCGAGCTAGATCTGAAGGTGGTAATGACCAGTGTATTCTTTCACACTGACAGCTCCTCTGACATCTTGGAATTTATCTCTTGCAGCACATTTTCACGGGCTTAAGACAGCACCCTGGTTGCCTCACGGGTATATCTCACTTACTGTATGGGCAGAAACAGCTGTAAATGGAGACCCGGGCGGGAGAGGAACAGGCATTAGTTTATGCTTTGACACATTACAGCTACAAGAATATGCATCCTCTTCCAGAGGTCTTCTGGAAGTGCCATCATTTTTCTTTACAAGGAAATTGATTTGTTTATGTCGTGCCACAGTTGCAGTAAACTCCTGAAGCCTGCTGGGTTTCTTACTGACAGTTTGACACCTCTGAGGCAAAGGTGAACGGCAAGTGTGGCGCTATCATCAGCCTTAGCTTATTAGCCTGCTGCTTTGACACTATAGATCCTGAAGGCTGATTATGAGAGATGAGTAATGTGAGCCAAAATAAATCAATCCAGCTTTGTCATCATAAACTCAGCATGATGTCTTGAAATGCAAATTACGTGATCCATGAAAAATGAAAGTAATACACAAATGCAGAAGAAACAGATTTGTTGTACAGATTTTAAAATGGTGGATGATCTCTGCTTATAATTCACATAGCTCAATGACGACTCAAATGTAAAATAATTTTATTAAAACCTTTTAACATGTTAACGTGTAAGTTTTCAGACATACTGCTCTTTGTTGGCACGCAGTAAAGCACTCATTAATCTTCTTGTTTCTGTGTACTTCAGGTGCCCCTGGAATAATGGCCAAATGCCAAAAAGTAAAGACCATTTATTTCTGCTGCAGCCCAGTTGTTCGTCTTTGACACACAGACACTCAAGCCACAACTTGAGCCCATTTGTTATCTGTTGCCTCGGCACAAGTTATTTAGCCTGTCAGCACAATGATAAACTCTCCCCTGCCATGGGTGTCACTTCGACAGCTAGCTCTCGCGTTAGCCAATAAACCTATAAGGTGGACAGGAATGAGGAGTTTCAGCTCCAAAATAAGACATCAACCCCTTTGAAAAGTGACAGCTGCTCTCACAGAATGATCAATAACAACAAAATGAAAACAAATGATGGAACTTTTTCAAGTCTACAAGGTAACCTAACAGTTTTAATAGACTGGATCTGCTATAATTGAAAAAGAAACTGAAGAGCTCAACATCTTGGAGCAGACCAAATATTTCTATAAATTCTTTGGATTACAGCTGAATTGCTGTGAGCTGTATTGAAGTTCTGGGTATTGTACACAGAAAAGACTTTGTGCCTGGTACTGCCATTAATCACAGTTAACTTGACATTATAGGACTTCTTTATTGGAGGTTAGATTTGGACGTGGGGTCGGGGCAAGGTCAAGTCGAGGTTCATTTCTGTGGATTTGTTGCAGCTCTTCCAAACCTTCTCTGAAATCCTCTCTATTAAAACAGACCCATCACTTACTTTTCCTCCCACAGCAGCTGATATCTGATTGAGGTTTTCTTCAATAAAACAAAACGCAGCTTCTGCCTTCCCGTGCTAATTCTGTAAATTTCTTAACTATAAGGTAACGACTATTTTGTGCTGCTTAAACAAGTCTAATGTCAAATTTCAGCAGTATTTCTTTGCAAAAAAGGGATTAACTAACTTAACTAACAGCAGGTTATTGTTCCTGTTACAAACCGACACACTCAAAAAAAACTGCTTTGTACTTTGACCAATTAGAACTTTATTAATGGAAAATTATCTCCATATAAGTGAATTATCTCAGTTTGTTTTACAGAGTAAACGTGCATGTGTAGCTTGTAAGAGCTTGGATGAGCCTTGAAATGTTAAAACAATAGTAAATGTTAAGCAGACTTGTGCGTTTACTTTCCTGAATGCAACCTTAGTTCCAAAATCCCTAATCACATGACCACAATGAGGTCGTCAATGTCTTCGTCGCACCTCCCCATAAAACCATAATGGGATGTTTTGACACTGGTCAGTTGTTTGGAATTCCCTCTCTTTCATTGCCCTGCCTTGACGAGGTGATTTTTGGGATCCAGGCGCCATGTTATTAGCCCAGAGGAGTAAGTGGTGCGTTACTCTTCATGCTAGCTGAGTGTGGAAATTGCCACCTCTGATTGATTAGCTTCCTGTCACCAAGAGGTTATGAATGAACTGGCCCTTCTTCAAGCTACTCTTGAGACCCTCACATGCAAGAGGCTTAAGAAACTCCGACGTTCCGGCTGAGCTTTGTACGGTTTCTCACAGTGGGAATCTGTAGGGGACTGGCAGGACAGGAAGTGATAGAAAGAACAGGTATCCTGAGGACTCCACTGGTTGAGGAACAAAATATTACCTCCTGAGATAAAATCTAGAACATAACATAACCCTACATGTCATACCTTGTCTGTTTCCTCTGAGCCTGATTGGAAGGGACATTTTTAATTTGTATTAAAAAGGGGGAGATGTGTATAAAATTGGTATAAAAATATGTGAAGTTTTTAACCTATAGTTAAAGGACATAAATCCATAGGGTTTTCAAAATTATTATCAGGTTATACGAAAACTACAAATCTGTGGTAGTGCAAGTGAACTAAAACATGGCACAAATGCATTTTGCTTATTAAATACTGCCAAAATGTGAAAATATATCAATTCTGCAACTACAGAATTTCCTATACATATTATATATAGTGCCATTGTTTAAGACAGTGACACAGAAAATGTCTGTCTTTAACGATGGATACTGTTTTTCTTTATTTCACGTGAGAATTTGAAGTTTTGATTCCAGTAAAATTAGTAACATGGCATTTGCAGCTCTCCCCTCTCAACCTTTGTTATATGATGCTAGAAAAACCAACATTTATTGATTTGAAACTTCCCTGCATCATTTTAAAACAATAAGCCAGTAGTTAAGAAATTACATGTGGTGGGAAAGAGGTTCCCTAATAAACTTCGAGGAATGGCTCATGGCACTGCCAAGTTCAGCTGTTGCTTTACTTTAAAAATGTACAGAATGCCCTCAGTGTTCCTTCAGGCACTTTGAATAAAAGTGTCCATCAGATGGCTGAGACTCTGAGGAATGGTTAAGCTACACATGTGGAAAAGAGTTGGACTGTGCTGTCTGTACTTGGCAAGATGTCACAGTCCTGCTCTGTACATTTGTTGTGACCCCAATTTTGGCTGCTGCTTTCCTTTCCATGCATCCTCTGCTGCTGCTGCTGCTGCCTCTCTCTCCAGCTGGCAGCCGGCCTGGGACAGACACCAAGCTGAGGTCTGACCCCTGCTGACAGAAATGAGTTTTGTATTTAAGACCTGTTGCTGGGGTATTGCATTTAACATTAGCGTCTGGTCTAACTCCAGCCAGTTAGATACAGTTTGCCTGATCCGGCATGAAGTGCTAAATTGGTTATTGCTTTAAAAAATGTTGCCACGAGGTGGGGGATTAAAAAAAATCACTGAGCTGTTGCAAACACATCGCAACTGTGAGCATGTGTGTGAGTGTGGGCTAAGTTTGTCACCTTGTGCACATGGGTACCCAAGCTTATATTCATGTATGTGAGGAGGAGAGGAGGGGAGGAAACAAGGGGGAGGTGGGAGGAAAGAGGACAGAGGAAAGGAGACTACAGAAGAAGAGACAGCCCATCCACAAGCTGAGCATCACACCTCCTTTTTGCTCTACATGGTCCAGTGTCGGTGTCACACCCTGACAGTAATAAAAGTATTAATGGGTATAAAGTAACAAACATGAAATGGGACCACAAAGGGCTGATAGTGAGCTGACTGACTCACATTTTTGCTCCACTTCTACATTCATAACTCAAATGATTTGGTGTGTGTGTGCATGCCAAGTGTTGAATATCATTTGGCTTTTTACGCCCCGTCTCAGCCAAACACAGCAAGCCTTGTTATTAATCGTAAGAGCTCAGGCTACTAACATTCAGCTAAACTATGATTCACAGACCAGTGTTTGGAACAGAAGTTCTCCAGATTCACACTGTGACGGGGCTAAAGTTAAATAACTCAACCCATCTTAATAAAGTATCAAAATTCACATTTGTAATGAATATCTAATGGAGGTGGAGTGAGATAGCTCCTCACTTGAAACCACAAAACTGGCAGGTCTGCACAATTTGGGCGTCCTTTTAAGTGCAGATAACGGGTTGTTGTACGAATGAGCTCTATAAGGTGCTTCAGTGCAAAAACTTATTTCGCTCATACAGCAAGGTGGCAATTTGGATGAACAATGAGCTTATCATCTATGTATGTCTAATATTCACTCTTGTTATAGCTCTGTCTTGGTCTCCACCAGCTCCTGAGAAAAATGCCTTGTTCCTCAGCTTCCTAGATGAATTTCTTCACAGGCTTGCTGCTAAGTTTTAGCTGTTTAGCGTACACTTGTCTGAGTGTGTTTACTGGAAACAGCTGCTAACACATTAATCTTAAATTCTCCAATACTTTGGTTTATGGCCAAATACTTGCAAAACTAATGACATTCTCATCAGCTTCCGTTGTACTTTGCATTTAGTGCTAATTAGCAAATATTAACATGCTAACACGCTGACCTAACATGGTGAACATGGTAAACATTATGCCTGCTTAGCATTAGTATGTTAGCATCGATATTGTGAGCATGTTAGCATGGTGACATCAGCATTTAGCCTCAGTACAACCTCACAGGACCACTGGCAAAGCTGTAGACTCTCAGTCTTGTTCTTGGCTGATGAATGCAACTGGACTCAATCATATTGTGTATGTGCAGTGTTTCTTACTGGGTTCTGCTCCACATGCGACCCTTTCAAAATACATGGAGTTATTTAAGTCATTGCTATTATAACTAGTATTATGAGCACTCATAGCTATGAGGTCCAGATGTTGAAAACTGCATCTTCAACAGTTCAACTACCATTAAATTGGTAAAAATACATGTGCTGAAAACTAACGTTAAACCATCAAAGAGTATTTAAAAGGGGATTATTTATGAGGAAGATTCAGGTCAATATTTGCATTAGTTCCGGCTCAGGGATAATATTTCTGTTTTGCACCTGTGCACCTGAAAGAATGAAAGTATGTCACACATGTCTGTACAAATAGACATGAGCAGTAGTTGAAGAATGATTTGTCCTTTCAAGCCTTGCCAGTATGCACTATTAAATACTTGTCCTTTGGATCTGTCTGAAACCATGACATGAATTACAACCATGTACACTACAACTACACAATAAGCTTAGCAGAAAGCTCAGTCACATTTCACCATGTAGCACTACTATGTTGTTCTGCATGGTGGAGTCAATTACACAGTCATAATATGAATATTTCTGTCCTGTTTTGTTACCTTTAAGAATTTGTCCATTTTTCATTTCATGATCACAATGCAGCCGAGCATAATGTCATTTACTACATAATATTTAAAATTGATTATTTTCCTCAATGTGCAGATGAATACTTTGTCAGTCTGACTTTCACTCAAACTTGTCTCAGCAGGAGTGGCAAAGGCCCATTATGGTGACATGTGTCCGTACATTTCATCAGTGTACAGTAAGTTTTAAGTTTTGAATATTTCATTTTTTTTAATTGCACTCCTGTGGTCTCAGCTTTCAAGAACAGCTGCTGATTCCTGCTACACAGTCACTCTCATGTGGGTTCTGTTCTCTGATTTCTCAGGACAGATCTTCTCATCATATTTGTGAAAATACTAATAACATGTCAAAACATTCAAGCTCAGCGTGTATGTGGGCCGAAAGTGTTGAGGCTAATTTTGTAACAGGGTGGCTCAGTTAGGGTTTGATCCAAAGCCATCTGGTGACAGCTTTCAGCAGAGGTTGGCATAGGTCCACAACCTTACTTCCATCGCACCGGTAATGCTTACTGTCTATTTATACAGTGCGAGCAAATGGCCGTAGCAGGTTTTGTAGCATGGCATTAACAAGCAGAGATGCCTGAACAAAGGAACCGATGCATATGAAGTGTTATGTGTGGAGGGGAAAGGCAGCTTAGGGGGATGTTTGAGATGACTTCCTCATTGTTGAAAAGCATCCACTTCCTCACATTGGAGCAGCGGATGGTTTTCAAAGGTGGGGTTGCTCGTGTTCTTCATTTACCCCGGGGGAGTGGGCACAACCGGGTCAGTCTGGGAGAGACGCCATACCCCCCCACCACCTTACCATACTTCACCCCATTGCTGGCCCTCCTGGGGTTTGAACACAAGCCGGACCACCTTCGATCTTCGTCACGCATTGTTCACCACTGTATTGCGACAGACCCAGTTTTACCAGGGCAGCACTGGGACATCTGGTCTTACAGCGGCTGCCACCTGTTTCTGAGGAGCGATCGTTCACAAAACGGGGATCCATGATATGCCCATTTGTCAGCTGCATTAGTTGCAGCGCGTCATGTGATGTGACAGACTAAGCTCTGTACTCAGTACTATCTCAAATTTCCCATTTAAGATGAACAGAAAGAGTGGGCGAGGGGAGAGTACACACAAAGGGTCTGGTATGGGAACATAACAGCGTCTCTGTACAGTTTTTAATTGGAATGCTGCAAATGTGAGATCTGATCATACCAAGTGAGTTCAACTTTAACTTTCCTGAAAGAAGGGAGAGTGAAGGGTGTTTACTTCCTCTACGGTGGAATCAGGATCAGAAAGAACAGCGCCAATATAACTGGTGCAGACCCACAGTCTTGCTCAAGGACACCTGCTGTCATGGAGCCTTGAACTCTGGTCTGTTTGAAAGACTGTCTGCTGACTCATTGTGCCACCCTGCTGCCCTTTGAAGTCGGTCAGTGGATAAAATCTTCGCTAACAGCCATAATATTTACCTTATTAAAACTGAAAAAACAAAGTGCATTGATTTTTACAGTGTTTATAATACCAATAATTGAGCCAAAATGTAACTAGAAGTTAAAATACTTTCTTGTCATCGTGCTGAGAGTTCACCATTTCTGAGATAAGGAAATAAAGTCCTCCTTCATTCTTCTGGCAGGACAATTCATAATTTATAATTCATAAATTACTTCAAAAAGAGACATAACATGACATGTTCAACAGCACTGAAGACAATTTATAGATCAAACCTACTCTGTGTTATTAATAGACTTAAAAATACAAGGATTATATATAGATCACTTAGCAAAAGTCGTGGCCATTTGCCCATTGCCTCTAGAATCTGTGTCCAGATGTGCTCCTTAAAAGCAGCAGTGGTGCTAATAAGGTGCCAAGAGAAACAGGAGGACAGCACATGAACAAAATACTGCGTCTCAAAAAAGAAGGGAGAGGAAGACAGAGATGGAGGAGGGCTGAGACTTGGGCCACATTTACATTAAATCAGGAGAAGCAAAACAGTGAGATAATGCCTCAGTGTTTTTAACTGGCACTTGGAAGTTGGAAGCTGACATACTCACATTCATTCGCAGGTGAAGTTTAAAGTCCTCAAAAAATAAACTGCAAGAGACATAACTCATAAACCTATGTGTGCTTCTTTTAATTGTTTTAATTTAAATACCACAAGGAGGCAGACTAGACTCTTTTAGTCTTTATTGGTGGCTCCTAAATGTCCATCTTAATGAACTGAAATGAACACAGAGCTGTGTGATGCACCAGAGGACCCCCGGGCCCAGCCCCTCGAGATGGACTGCCGTTGTTCAGGTAAGACCTGCACCCTGTCTTTGGCGTCGGCAACCAATTGCACTCAGTATATGTTGCAGCCTGTTAGTAGCTGATATAACCACAAAGCTCAGTCTTACTGTAATAAATTCAGCTAGAAGTGACAACAAATAATTTTAGGACTACCTGTGCCTCAATAGTTGCATTTACAAGAAAATGCGCATCTTTTTTTGTGTTTTGTTCAACTGTTGATTTGATGTTTCTGCAGTCAACAGAACTAAATGTAAACAAATGTTGACACTAACAAGAGATGCTGATACCTGTGGCCCGTCATTAAAGAGTAACTTACTCCAGTGTTTTACAGCTTTTCTTTTAATGTTTCAAGTCTGTTGCACCTCTAACTACACCCAACAGTGATGTCACAGTGTACCGATCTCACCCTGGAGTGCAATTCTACATCACTGCAGCGAGGTGAAAAGTTAAACCACTGGAGGTCAGTACGAGAATTTCGGCTGGTGTTAAGTAACTTATATTGAGTCAACGAAACAATACAATACTTCAAATCAGACAAAGTTTTATTCTCACATATACAGTCATACACAGTACAACGTATAGTGAATGTATGTTAATTTGTTATGTCCCAAACTTAATGTTAGATGTCAGGATTAACATTTCAGTGTAACAGAAGTATAACTGTCTGCAAATTTGTGTGTGTGTGTGAGACTTAGCATTAAAATTCAGTGTGTGTGCATATGGGAATGTGTGCCTGTGTGTTTGTATGTGTGTCACTGGCAAGAGTGAGTGTGAGGAGAGTTGGGGGGGGGGGCACATCCAACTTCCTCTCTGTAAGTAAAAGGCACACTCTGAGGTAGAGCGACTGACTGAGTGGGTGTTTCACATCAGGGGGTAAAAACAACCGAGAGCAAGAGTTTCTTCACACCCGCCTTGTTAATTATCTTCCCAATGGTGCTCGGAAAGTTTTCGCCTCACCTCGCTCAGCGGGGAGGAGGAGGGGAAATGTCTTTCAGCTTCGTAGGAAGGACTGAACCAGAGAAGTTACTGCAGATCAGTCTCGTGCCAACTCTTGCGTAATAAATTATATTATTAAAAACTTTTTTTTATAGTAATCAATGTGGCACCTGCAAACGCATCAGTGAATATGTGATCTTTTTTTTTTTTAGAGTAACAAAGAAAGTAATCAAGTTATATTACACGTTATAACATTTCTTGCAGGGTGAAAACAAAATCTTTCAATCTCACAAATATAAAACATATAACCCTGTTTGTAGTTTTGGTTGATGGAGGACTTTGAAGCCGCATATTGAGCTTTATAAAGTACATGATTTAGTTTAATGCTGTGCAATAAATTCTTTAGTTGAAGTTGCCATCCAGAAATTCAAGGCCAAACCAAATTCAGGTCTAGCTGTCTTCTTTTACCAATAACCCGACTGAACTCCTCTCAGACAAAAGTACAGCATGTATTTTAAGTTTGGTCCAGTTTTCCTCACTGTCCCCCCTTCACCAAATGGGCCTTGTGAAAGTCTCTGGAGTGTCCCAACATGTCTTCGACTGCTCCTGATCCCCTTCCCCTTGACTCTCCTCATTGTTTTTGGCACAGCAGCTGCTCTGAGATTTAGATATCATCATTCAGGCAGGCAGATAGGACATCAAGACATTTCCTCCAGGGAGTCTGGAGAGCACGGAGACGCAGAATGTGAGATGTGTTTGTCGGACACAATTTGATAAAGAGTCTGTGTGTAAGTGACAGCAAAATGCCTCCCAAGTGAATCCTTGTGCTGCGCTCGCTGGCTCCCCAGACTCTGGAATACAGTTTGGGAGCCCAATATGAGACAAATTAAACATTATCTTGAGCAAATACAAAATGCCACAATGCCTATTGTAACTTTAGAATAATATATAACAAAACAAAACAAAGAAAGATAATTTGTCCATGGGAATCTTAAGCAATACAGTTTTAAAGTTGTGTTTATACTAGAGAGAGAACATGTGTGCTAGATGACTGTGTGTGCACATGCATGAGGCTGCAATTACACATGCATGTGTATGAATATTAGTTTGAGGCAATTAAGGCAGCTGCAGTGCTCATGCAAAGTTCAATCAAATACAATTCCATTTTTTAGTTTTTCTTTAACACCGCAGCTATATTGGATCATCTGTCCTTTTAAATCGGACAGCTCACATTCATTTTTCTGCACGTTCACTATTGATCAAAGGCCTGTCTGTAACTTTATCGCATCTCTGCTTATTGCATTTCTTCATTTCATTTCTTTGCGTGACAACGTTTGGCTCAATGTACAGAGGGACTGTTTCATGGAAGGACTCATCAGATGGGGATCCAAATCAATTTGTCAGGTCATGTTTGACCGACTGATTACTGGCGGTTCGATTAAAAAGCGCAGTGGGCTCAGGTGACTGACAAGGCAGCTGAAGCCATTATGCAGAGATTTGGGATCGCATCCCAGCGTTGCGTGGCCATTCCCATCCTGAGGCCTCCTAAAGTCATCCATCATGGGGAATTTCATTTTGCTCCTTAATGTGGGCTACGTGTTGTTTTGGAAGCCGCAGAAATGATCCGAATTTGGCCAGATTGGACCGTGGACCGAGCGTGCTCAGTCATTGTTATCATCAACAATTATTGTCTTTCATTGATTTGGCAGGAAGAGAGTGACTGGCCATGTTTAAAATGGAGGCGTGTTCCTCAGAACGGTGCCAACACTGGGCAAGATCAAATACTCAAGCCTGTTTCCTTTGCCAAGGACGGCAATTAAAGCACATTCCGCTCCAGACTAGATCCTGGTTTTAAATGTCTCCAATATTTCCTTTTAAACAATTGTGGAAACAGTTTGGATTATTAACATGTGTGTCCACTCAGTCCAGCTCACAGAAGAAAAAGGATTGTTCGGCTTTGATGAGTGCTCTAATAAATTATCATATTTGTCAAGATATACATTCCTTTGAAAACTAGCATTTTGTTCCATTTTCATTCAAAAAACATTTGAAACTCAGTATTGCAGTCCAGACTTTATACAAAAACCAAACCAAATTATACATTATGCTCATTGTAGTTCAGCTTTTCAGTATTTTGAGATTTTTTTGCTAAAAGCTTCATACATCGCTGGCTTATTCTTCACCCTGATGTTACTTAAAGTCCACCAGCGCAGTGGTGCCGTATACATCGCTGTGAGGGAACAGGGTCCCCTGCCTGAGATTATCTTCTCTGTGGAACATTACCAGGAAACCCCCAGGATTTATAATTGCTCAAATGATTAATTGCACTCACTGATGATCAAAAACAGATCTGTTCATTTCCAATGGACCATCTCATTGGGCTTGACGGTAATGGTTGCCATGCATGGAGACTGCCTCTGTCAACACCTTCTAGAAAACTCTGTGAGTGTGAGTGTGTATGATATCTGAAGTCAGAACTACACAATCTGAATGAGCTAGAAACAGCAGAATAGTCAGAACAAGTGGGACTTGAGTACATTTCAGAGCTGCATTATTTGTTAAAACAATGATGAGAAATGTAACTTACATTTGGACATATGCAGTGGTTTATATATATTCTTTCTGTTCTTATTAGATTTTTAACAGATTTCATAAAACATATAAGTGACAGTTCCTCTACCACAAAAGGACTGATTGAACGTATCATAAATTTGTATTTGTATGTAATTTTGATTAAGTTTGTTATAAGAAAACATGTGTTTTCTATGCAAGTGCAGGTTAGGCAAATAAAACAACTCTGTTTCAGGCTATGGGGAAAGATTTTTTATGGTTTAGTAGGAAAATAAAACTTTTACACCGATGACATGAGTTGGGATCAGAGCCCAGGTCGTCCAAGCTCAAGCTGGTTGAAAGTATTTCTCACTTGTTTTTAGAAGAAACCAAAATCATTTTGGTAAATTTTCTTAACTATTTCTTTTGTTTTGTTGTCCCTCTTTTGTTGTGCCTTATTCCATGCTGAGATGGCCTCGTCTCCTCATTTATTTTTCATAATTCTTTTTATGATTTATTATCATGACATTTAACATTCAGTGGCAAAAAAGTGTGGCTTCTTTCACTTTGGCATCTGATCACTACATTTACATTAACGTTCACGATCACTTTAGTGTTAAAATGCGGTCGTTATGACTTTATAGGTTTCCTTGCACTTCAGCTTTACTTTATGGCTTTAAGAGGCGTTTATTAAGATGACAAATGGATCATGGCCACAACCAGCTGTAATTATCACCATTACTATGTTTACATTTCTAGCAGCATTCTGGGCTTCTCCTCAGATCTTCGTCACAGGCCCTTAAGTATTTGATACCCAACATCATGCTGTGTTTATGATACCGCCAAAGCCTTTATTACTGTCTCGGCTATCATAACAGTTGGGGGACTTGCTGGGGGCAGAAAATGGCAGGCAGGCCTTTTAGATGGGAGCACATATGCGTGGTGATAGATGTAATCCTTCTCTCCCCCTCTTGCCCTCTGTTTGCTATCCCCCCGCACAGCCCTTAATAGCGACGGATCCCCCTTCAAGGCTGCGAACCCACGCAGCGCTCCAGTCTGCCTTCATGCTTGTTGACTTCAGAAGGTTCTGATGTCATAATGAAGGGGGCTGGTGCTTTGATATGGCTCCTCTGGAATTTCATGCTCCCTGTGTTTCGAACGGACTAAGATGCTCAGCTGGCAGGTACAGTAGAAATTGGAGTTTTATTGCCTCTGCCCGGGAGGATTACCAGCCACCCCAGGGGCAGAGATGGGGCAGCCGAGGCGGCGGCATCAGACCCTTTCACTCCCTTGAACCTTCGAGCCACATTTCTCACGCCATCTAATCTGAATGCACGGCTCAAATCCTGCTAATCTCTTCCAAATACAAAGGGATCCAGGGTGGTATACCATTTACTCCTCCAGCAGCCCCTTCAAAGAGTTAATTGATTCATTGTGCCGAAGGGTGAAGAAATATTCTGGAATTGAAAAACAGTTCACTATTTGCTTCATTTATAATACATATCAAAAGTTGCATTACTTGTGTTTCTCTAGGCAAAGAAATATTACTCTCTGATTAGAAAATATATCCTTCTGTTGGTAAAACCACGGCCTCTGTATAGCAGAAGTAAAATCAAAGACATGCATTTTACTAAATGCAATAGCAGGCCGGTGCGCAATGGCAGATATGGTATCTGCTCTTGCCAGAAACCATTTGCAAGATGTTGAGGCTTTAGAGAAACAGAGTGAAGCAGAGAGAGGATGAATATGTAGTTGTTTTTAGTAGGGAGACACATGTTCAGTGTCTGTCTCTCAGCATAGATCTTTATTACATCAAACGGGCTGTTCGATGTCAGAACAATAGCAGGAACAAAGCCTAAGTTATTTCCTCCGATACCTTTAATGATGTAATGTATTTTACCATCAGCTAGTGGGGAGTAGCAATCAGTCGGGATATATGGCATTCCTACATGATTCCTGGAGCAAATCGTCAGCGCACAGCCGTACTTGACAGGGGTACAAATTTATCATTTGCTTTACGATATCCCCCAAATCAGTTCAGAATGTCTTTAAAGGAGGCCGCAGGGAAGCAGTGCAAAGACACATGTGAGTCGTCTGTTCACCAGCGAGCTCCCCGCGGAACATAAATTCTGGGCTTCTACCGCGGGACGGGCCTGAAGTGGGAGAGGACATACTTTACTAATAAAGAGTAGTTTTCCAGCTTTGCTAATGCCTCAAAGAGCAAAGGCCGACTTTTGTTACAGTAAAAACGTAAAAGTAATAATAATTTTCAAAAGAGTATTACCTTTTTGTATTCTCCTTTGATTTAACAAAGTGGTGATTCAACCTACATTTAGTATAAAGGCTCTTTTGTTTGCTGTTTCACATATTCAGTGTCTGTTGAGTCTTTCCAGGGAAAAATCATCTCATGCACAGGAAGTCAAGCAGTATACTTTCTGGCAGCATGAACAGCCGTTTGTTTGGAATAAATTGCAGATGAACTGGCTACTTAGAATGAGCAGTGGTTGCCACAGTGGCTGAAAGAAAAAAATAAAGAATACAATAAAATGAGACTTGTACTGTTGATAATTAACACAGATGGGTGGGAAAAGGTCACGAAGGGACATACGCTTGTAGAACACCCATTGTATTTCAATACTTGTTTGTGAACAATCATGGTAATAAGATCAACAATGCAGTCAACCACTTGGGAATCTGATCCAAATGTCTTTTTAATCCCTCTTTTATTAAACAACAAATCGGCACTGCATAATGCTTATTTACCTCCTGCAGAAAGCCACAAGCGCAGCTGACAAGGGACATTTGCATGTTTACAAAGACATTTTTTGAGGGAAAATGACAATATAGCTAAATGCATTTCTCATCTTCAAGGCAATAACAAGATTATGTGATGGATAGGCCTCTTGGGAAACCATTTCTATGCAGGCCATTACAGATTGTCTCTTCCCCACACGCTGCTCAAACAACACAGTGTAAGATGACAATTTCATTAGCTAAGATGAGAGGCGGATTGTAGAAATTACAGGACTTTATTACACTTTTCAGCCTGAAAGATCCATTATGTAGTGTTTGAAAAGCTTTGGCAGATGTATCAAGAACTGGAAGACTTCAGGAGAGAGAAAAGACAACAATGTCTTTCTTAAACTGAACATATCAAAGGGGTTGCATATAATGTAACGAGATGTTTCAGGCTTGGAAATGTCCAGTCAAGCGTGAATGTCGTGACACCAATCCTTTTTGTTTTAAATGGCTCTCGAAGCACTGTCAAACCTCTGCTATGTAATATTATAAAATAATAGTTTTTTTCAATTTTAATTTTAAAGAATTCAAACAAAGCATATGTACATAAATTAAATTGTAGTGTGCATATTTTGCCTGTCTGTGAGCTAGTGTATGTATGTATGTTTCTTCTCAGTAACACGTGATGACGGAGACATTTCACATATGATTACAATTTATGACTGCATTTTTGAATGGTTTCTATTAATCTGTTATATCCACGTCTTTCTTTTCCAGAGGATTACTGCACTGTTTGATCTGCATGGCAAAGGAAGAGCTAAGTAATTGACGAAAGCTTGATTGGAGTGATAACCAGCTTTGGCAGCCTGAAGAATCAACGTATCCTGCAGCATCCTGCAGCAGTGATGAGCTTCTAAGAGAAGACTATCCTGACCTTGAAAGTGAAGAAGGATCTAATGAGCAAAAATAAAAACAGATCCTCAGCAGATGCTCTGCTAGGAAGGCACACAACCACAGCTATTTTTAATTTATCATTTTTTTCCTTTTTTCCCACTAATACCAGGAAATGTGTATTTCACTTAGCTGTCATCAAGCATGGAGCTGTTGATAGGGGATTTGCTTTGTGTTCAAGCTGCGTGTTTATTCAGACTCCAGCAACTCTGGAAAGGTTTGTTGTCTCATGCAACCCCATCATTGGGTCAAAGTATTTGAAAAACAATCATATGTTGATGTGGCTATCTGCTTAGCATCTGAAACGTTGACGTCCAAAATGAAGGGTTTTGGTTGTGGTGTAATTCATCTGACCTTTTTGCGGGGAGTGGACAAAAAATGTCTTGAAACCAGTTGCCTGAAACCAATAGCCTCTAATCAGTGAGAGCAATGCATCGAAAGTGCTAAAGAAACACATGAAACCTGCAGTTTGGTGAGGAGGGAAAGATGGAAAAAGAGTTACCTCGGCTTTGAATATGAGACGAGAAAATCAATTACAAAGTGGATTAAACAGATTTCTCTAAATATACCGTAGTTGTGATAACGTTGCACAGTTGAACACTAGGAAAAGTGTGACGTACCTCTGAAGGGTTTGTTAAGACAGTGAAGCCTTCGTACGTTTCAAACAGATGCTCATGCTCCAGTCAAATATTGGAATGCAAAATGAATACACATCCTTGGAAATATGAAATTGTAGGGAAACTACTAAGGTTTGCCGCAGCAACTTGATTCCTTTAATACATTTTATTGTGCCAATGTGTTTCTGAGGACTATTTCCTTCTGCAGGGCCGACAAAACAGGACTGAACCAAAGTCGTGTGTGTGGAGAGAAAAACAGTCCCACTTTCAGGCAGTGCATAAATACACTATATCCTGGGTATGTAAACCCTTATCAAGGAAGAAGACTAAACTTAATTTCAGGATCAATTAATGATGAAACGCCCATGAAATCAGTTTGAAAGGTTTTTTCATTATACTTTTTTATATGAACTTTGATTCTCGTTTTCTACAGTCAATACTAGACTCTGTTGGATGCCTCCATCAAATAAAAACAATGTGATGAATGCTAGAAGATGCATGTCTTTATTTGTGACCAAACAGTTGATATATAAGAATATAGAGAGGGAAAAAACGATCGATCAGCCAGAACACATAACTGGCTCCTGCAAAGCCTTTTGCGTCTGATTGATCCCCGGCCAAATATGAAGTTCCTGATTGTGAAGCACAGGAACAACTGGAATTCATTAACATAGTGGAGAGCGAACCGTCCCTGAAAAGATAAATGAACAAGAGAGTGCTTTGCTTGGGACGAAGTGAGGTTTGAGCATGAGATGTGTCTTTCAGCACGGGATCTGGCTCGTTGCTGGGACACCTTGTTGGGAGTGCTCTCCATCGGACGGATGCTGCCGCTGGAAGCTCAAGAAACAACGAGCAGCAGACCAAGTGATGACGGAGTGTTTGTCTTTGATCTGCTGATACAAGTTTGGGTCAATCATTCGTCTGTAAATTCGGCAAATTACGTTTAATTTAAAACCAATGCAAATGACTGAAACCACTGGACAGCCACAATGTTGACATTGGACGATTATGCAAAAAACCCGTCGTTGAGCAGTCAGTGCCATTTTTTATTTTCTTATTCATAATACAATTGCAAAATGCTTTACTCATCAAAGTTCAACTGTTTACAACCACAACCAGGAGAACAAAGCAATGTGAGGATGACTGACAGCATGACAAGTCACTATTCCCCTCTTTCGTTACCTTTGAAGAGAAAAAAATGAGTCGCATCGAGTCCGTTTTGTTTATTCTCTGCTCTTGTATCTGTGAGGTGTCTTTTTTTTGCTTTTATTGCCACATTAATATTTCCAGTGTTGATTGCATTCTGATGGCACGCAGACCGCACCCCAGTTCACCTGAAACTGAGTACCTTGTACAGGTGCACTTTCTTGGTCTACACCAGGTTGGACAAATTCACAACATAAAAACCACATTTTTAGGTGGAGTACACCCAGAATCTGACTTAACTGCCAGTTTGCAGGCTTCCAAAACAAAGGGCTGGAAAGCATCCTAAAAGTTAGGAATGAAGGCTTGTTGCTGGAGGGCTCAAAGTTGGAAACTAAAGCTGGGATGATCTTGGCAGGTGTAAGTGGACGGCACCCTCCCTTTCTTTGTCAGCTTCTGTTCAGAGGCCCTTGAGCAATGGTGGTTAACCTCTATCTGGGAAGGACTGGGAAGAACAGTACAGCTCCCAGAGGTTACAGTATGGAAGTGGAGAAGTGCATTCCTTAAAAACTACGTACATCTTCTGCAAATTCTTTCCTGCATAAATAAACGTTAAATAAATGTCTATGTGGGAAAATTTCAGTACAGTAACAAGCAGAGGAACTTTGCTGATTCAACAATAATCCAGACATGCCTGGAGTGTGGACATGCCTGAGAGAGGTTAAGTGGCCCTTTAGTCTGTGTCGTTTAAAAAGGCTTTAATGGCAAGCCCACAATAACAACAGTAACGCTGTCACAGACACTCACCTCTTTTATAGTGCTCGCCTCGGCCCCTAGAAGGATTGATGCATCGCCATAGCAACATTGACCCTTAAAGTCTCATTGCAACCTGAGCCAGGACCAGATTTATCGGTGTTTTCAGCTTGTTACAGCAGATTTATCTTCACAATAAAAAAGAACAACAATCTGCAGAAATCATTAAGGGGAGTCTGTTGGAAACTCTGGGTTAGAGGCGAAGGTGCGCCAGAAGCAGCTGAAAAATAATGTTGATATGATAAAGTACAAACACTTTGAAGTTAAGTAAAAAACCCTCTTGAAAAGCACTTTTGCTTGTGTCTCTGAGTGACTGAATATCCTGCGTAGTATTACCGTTTGCACAGAGGAATAGGCCCAAGGGGAAACAAAGTTTGGTCCAAATGAATGACGTAAACCTCTGATTATGAAAAACTTTTTTTCCTGTTGCAGTGTTTGCATGCTTCTTTTCCTACATCATGACCCTCTGTGTGGGTTATAGGACAGAACTGTTTACAGGTGCCTCTCTTAAATCTTTGGCTGTATCAAATTGATTTTAAATTCTAGGAAGAGCAATTTATAATTTATGCTTCATTTTTAGGGGATTAACGTCCACATTTTCTTTCCCTGAATCACTCTTGCATGTCTTTTATATGTGATGAGGCAAAGATATTCACAACCCCAAGATGTCCTCTGGCACCTCGTGATGTTACTCAAGACTTCTCCAAGAATTTGGATAGAAGGAATGGTTAGTCAGCGTTTAAGTCATTAGCATAGCACAATGATGAAGACGGATGATACAAGGACAGTGGTGACGAGGAGCTGGAAGGGCAGAAAACAGTCAGGAGCAGGACTGGCGGTGATGGCTGGTATTTTAAGCAGGACATCTTCTTTCCTTCCTGCCGACGTGAGTGATCCTCTTCCATTTGCTACGGTAGGAAGCTGCGTGACCCTGCAGGGGCAGTCCGGCTGACTGGCCCTTCTCCAGGGCAGCCAGCAGTGCATCCCTTAAGCAGGCTTGACCGACCTGCAGTCACACACTCTGCGGTCAAGACCTGGGCAGGGGGATTTGAAATGTGACAGCATAATCAATTTTCATGATTCATGATCACCCCGAAAGGAGGGCGCGCTGAGCGACTGGGCAGCTGAAAGAGGAGAGCAGAAGGGGAATGCTGACAACAGCAGTCCACAGCCATGTATAGCAGTGGAGACTCTCTGCTTCTGGCTGTGCTACTCCTGTTTGTTAGATCTTCCAGAATACATAACAATAATGTGAGACTTTATTGATCCCGATGGGAAAATTCTCTTTTCACTGAATGTTCTCCAGAGAAAAGTCAGAGCTCAGGGTCGGCAGCAGTACAGAGAAACACCCTGGAGCTAACAGCGATTCAGATCCAGACTCACGAACATTGCGATGCGAGAAACCATCTGCACTTTTTTGTGTTGCTTGAGCTACAGAGGTTTTGCATTAAATACAAATCAACAACTGCAGTCAGTGCCACAAGAAGATTTTTATGACTGCAAATAGCAAGTTCATCGCCAAGTACAAATTGCACACTTCAACTTGAAGACTAAGAAAGAAAAAATACTTGTTTGCATCTCTGGTGTTACAGTTACGATGCCTGTGATTTGAGAAGGCAACATCGCCTCTACGCTGAAGACTCATGTTTTTTATCTTAGTCTGTTTGTTTTTCACCCACTTTTGTGTACTGCATGTACTACATTGTTTTTAACATGGTGCTTCTGCTTCCATCCCTGTGTGCAGTATTGAAAACACGCAAGTTTGAGGAGTATTTTGAGTTAATTTTGCATTATAACCTGATTTGACTAACAGATTTGTCATATTTTTCTGTACGACAATACATAATCACACAATAATTGTATTAACAGTTCCCTTTACTTACTTTCATAGTGGAGTAGTGGATGAATGAGTAAAATAGAGGTTTGTCTGCTCTAATGGGGCTGAAACTAACGATGAAATTAAAAGATTTATAAAAGAAAATATATTGCTTTTGTAAAGCAACAAAAGTGTGCAGTTGGAAAGATTCTGTAATGCTGAAAATGCTCACTGTGTGTAAAAAAAAATGAGCCCAGCCAGGCTTGGCATTCAGTCAAATCAGACCAGGTTTTTATTCCATGTGTGGTATAGAGCCAGACATCTGAGTAAAGGACATATTTGCCATGAACCGTGTTATCCTTGTAAAACCCTGGGTTTATGTTTTTTGCCTTGGGAAACTGTTAGATTTCTGTCAGAAGAACTGAATTCTGGAAGGAGGGAGGAAAAGTCTGCTAAATCCTGATCCATCAATCCATCAAATCTCATGAACAGGGAAAGCTTGAGATTTACAAATACTGCTCATTCATTTTTCTTGACATTTTAATTGCAAAACCATTTCATTAATTTCTCACAGTCTTTTCAAAGCAAACATGTCATCAAAGTTAATCCAAGATATTCATTTCAGAAATGGTGATTATGTCATCAAATGTGGCAGATTTTCAGCGTTGTGTTGTTCTCAATCCACCCTGTACAGTTCACTGATAACTCAAGGCCAACACCCGTTCACGTCTGCAGCGTCTGTGAATGACTCTAACAGCTGAAAAGCTGTGCAGATGTGAGACTTTGTCGCTGTGGATACTGTCACAGACTCGTAAACGCCATCTTGAGACTGAGAAATTGAATCTATAGTCGCTCCCTTTGCATTCTCGACGGGGGTTCATCCCTTGACCTCCCCGACCCCAACAAATACTTCAGATATCAATACTGACTGGGCTGAAAATATAATGATGTCCTCCTCATAACATCATAGCTTACAAAGCGTAATTTTATTTTATCCCTCGTTATCTGACTTGCTTTTTATAGTGAAAAACAGTTTTTTTATATTTTGATGTCCATTTACATGTTAAGGTACTCATCTTGCTGTGGCCGTTGGTCTGTTGACATAATTGTAAACGTTTTAAAATTGAAAAGGAAAATAATTCCTTACTTCATGCTTTAAAAGCCAAAGAAAAAGCCACTATTGCTGAAATCCATAACAACAGTGATTTCTCACCTTATTTGACTCATTAAAAAAAATTGTTTAGTAAAACAACATTTCTCACAGGCAGAAATATTTCCTTTAACTTATTAAGTCCTATTCATTGATTAAACCCTCAGTCAGAGTGGAGCAAGAGAACCACAGACAGCGACTTACTGATTTATTAGGTACACCTTTACAGTCTAATGAAATCCAGTACAACAGTCCTGCAGTAGATCCTGACTCAGTTTTTTAACACTGGGTCAGAGTTTTTCCTAATTCACCTGTTGACTGAGAGGTGTTTTTAATGGTTTGTCCAAATTTATATGACGGGGGCAGAAACTCGAAAACTCTTATAATGTATGTTAACACCACTCAACTATAATGCAGTCCTATACAACAACATCAGGAGCTTTTACACATTCTACATTTAAATGTAGTTTATGTAGATATACTATAATGTATATATATATATATATATATATATATACAACTGTTAAGTTGTTTAGGTCAGCTATTAGCTGATTTTCAAGTAGCCGTATTAGCCTGTAGCATAAGCCAGTTACCTTGTTAGCTATCCTGCTACACCTGCCAGCCATGGGTCAATATTTTCTATAAGTAAAAACAAAGTAAATCTTCACCTATTTACACGTTTTAAGAAACAAAAATAAATAAATAATTAATAAAAATGTGTTTTAATTATATTCCTTCTTTGACATTCAAATAAGCCAGTTACAGGAGCTATTCTTACAGCTTGTGTTTGAGTATTTATGAATACAGTTTGACACAGTATTTACTTACATTACAACTAAATACCTAAAAGAGTCAAAAAGTAAAAACAAAGTCGTAAATAAGAGGCTGGTTAGTCAGCTCCGTCTCGCGTCAAGCTCCCTCCTCGTTTGTTTGTGCAGCGCTCAAGGTCATGGTCTCTGGCCCATTAGCAGAACAGGGCTGCCCTATGTGCTATACATGGAAAGGGTTGATGGTGGTGTGTGTGTGTGGGGGGGGAGGGGGGGGGCACAACTCAAGAGTTGATATGTCTGTCTCTCAAAGGCCAGCAGGAGATTGGCCTCTCCTGCCCAGACGGCCGCTGACCCCTGTGGAGACAGTCCCGCTTCAAGTTGCTGCCGGGTCCCTTTGAAAACACCTCGGCCCTGCTTGAGTGATTGGCCATATGGGCGACAGTGCCATCCAGGAGACCCCCGCTGTGTTAGGCATGGGGTGTGGGAGGCATGAGTGGGAAGCATGGCAACCTCCCCCAACTCCCATATTTCAGTCATCTTGTTTCTAGTATCTCCTAGCATGTCCTAACACAACTACATGCTGTAATTTACAGTATACTAAGACGGGACTTCCCCTTCACATTACACACATTCAATACTCTTCTGCACATGTAAACATAGTGCCGAACATGCATCCTGCCGCTCATTTCTTTGTTTCCTGATTATCAAATTAAACAATAATGTTTTTGTTTTCATAAACATTATTAGACATGCTTAATGAACACAATAAAGACTGCTCAATGGCTGCACACATATATATGTTATGTTTTCTTTACTTCAAACAGAGGTTGTTTTAACGATACTTACAGCACGCTAGCAATTACATTTGTGACAGTTTTGAAACGAAATTGAGCTCACTGAAATGTACAGCATTATAATTCACAGCCATGCGCATAATTTTTTAACAAACTCAAAGATTGAGCCTGCAATTAATTAACAAAGAAAATAAGAAGACTCATCCGGTTTTTCAGAGATCGTGAAATGCCTCATTGTCTTACAGTGAACACAGCCAGACATCTAGAGTAAAAACTGGAGACAGATGGAATAGGCAAGATGAACAGCGTACACATAACATACATAACATAAATACACACAG
The DNA here is from genome assembly GCF_043641665.1 of Enoplosus armatus. Lineage (NCBI taxonomy): Eukaryota > Metazoa > Chordata > Actinopteri > Centrarchiformes > Enoplosidae > Enoplosus > Enoplosus armatus. The sequence continues at coordinate 21,188,976 of NC_092189.1, read as the reverse complement.
CACGCATCCTTTATGTGACACAATTTCCTGTTTCATCTGCTACACATTATCATATATGGTTATGCAAGAAGACATTTTCTTTTTCATGTGACTGAGCAACATAACTTTGGCAGAGGGTGTCCTTGTCTGTCTCAGTTCATTTTGAAATTCCTTTTACACAATCAAACACTTCCTTCTTTTGGCTAAATGGATGATGACTCTGAAACATTTCCACCCGTTCCAAAGAAGTTCAGCCTGTCCAAACATTTCTGCTCATTAAAATGGGGGAGAAAAGAAGAGGCTGACTCATCATCAGCTCTGTCCAACAAGTGGACACAACAGATGTGCATTTTTTATGCTATTTATGTATAACAGCAGCACAAATCTGCTTAATCATCCAGTTAAAAATGTTTGCAGCAAGTATGAGTTGAGCACAGGTGAATCTGTTCAAAATAAAACACTTTTGAATGAATCTTTTGGCCATTTTTCAATAATATTATGCAACACTGAAAACATTTAACATTGTTGCTTAATCTGGTCAACAGATAATAATAATAGCAAATAATGCTGAATTAAACAATGCTGTCGAGCAACGGAGCAACAGTACAAATAATCTGCTGGTACCACAGGGGGCTGTGGAGTTTTCCATGCGGTTCACACCACAGGTTTATGCTCTTCAAACATCAAAACCCCACACCTGCAGCACATCAAGCTGCATATCTATACAAATTGAAGCATCATGACTTTTAAAATATAAAACTCCAGGCGGGCCAAAGGCCTTAAGTTATCAATAACAGCTGAAGAATGAAATATGTTAGCCTTACTTAAGTGGGCTTTTTATTGATTTATTTAGACCTGATAACAAGAGTCATAAAGCCATTTTGAGGCACCCCCCCCCCACCCCTCACCTTCTCGCCGCCCTGCCACCCTTCCTGCGCTGTCAGACCTTAGCTTTGAAACACTTACTGCTGCTGCTTCTGCTCGAGCAGCAGTGGAAACGTTTTGCCAGAGTTGTAAATCTCCTTGCCAGATATTTTCTTTGATTTCTTTTTTTCTCCTCTTCCTCCTCCCTCTCCGTTATACATCACCCCGTTTCTTTTGCGCATGACTTTGCGAAGTCTCAAAGACTTAATTTGGCAGTATTGGGGATTAAAATGTGCAAAAGTCATTTCACGTTTACGGATACAAATTTGCTCACATTTTGTTTCAGTTAAATGTTGCGGCCGAGCACTTGTCTCAATGAAAGACGGGGGAATCCCTTTGGAATTTGCCGTTTCCAGTCCATATGCTTTGTTTCACATGGCTTTGCTTTTTTTATTAATTTACCAGGCCATCTGGTCTTGGCCTGAGTCACTCCCAGGTCACAGTACTTTCACTTAACATCAACAGAAAGGGATTTTTTTTTCTTTCTACTTGAGGCGTGGAGTGCAGGGAACATTTCAAAATATGAAATGGTGTGATAACAGATATGTGTAAGCTAATAATCCCATGTGTTATCACATCTCCAACTGGGATAAGCCTTATTTTCAGTCTTTTAAATGATACAGGAATACATTTCTATCTCCCAGTTATGAATCTAAATATGTGTTAACAAGTGTAACACACTCTTCAGCCATTAGAAGACTAAAATATTAGATATAAGCCCTGAAATAGAAATTAGAATACTTGCTACTTTACCCTCTCTATTCTGTCTTATACTAGTAAAAATACATACACCCTCCACCACAGCTGCAGACTTACTGCATCATGCTAACCACCATATTATATTGTTGCTATCAGCTTTGGCTCTCGCTCTGTGCTATGAATGATTCTGACACTGTTTATTAGGACGAAAGTGCTCTGGGAGAGAGAAAGAGGTACACTGGGCCCCAGGATCTCATGCAACCCTTGTTTGCTCGGCCAGCTGCACCCCTACGAAGGCAACAGTAACATGAAACACTTAACAGCAGATTGACAAAGGTCATAAACGAAGTCAAGGTGTTAAACAGGTGCGGGGGGAAAAGAAGAGAGTGGGAGGAATAAAACTGAGCGAAGGGAGGCACTGAGAAAAAAGAAGGGATGAAGAGACGTTTCACCGGACAAACTTCGACCTCTCACTCCTATCTGGACGGTGTTGTAATAAATTGCAGGTCGTTAAGGTTCTGGACACCTCTTGGCACCCACTTCAAAAGAAGTCCGAGGTTCTGCCTGTTAGCTTTAGATTTGGCATGGAGGACGGGCAGGGCGTGATCCAGTTGCTGCTCCGTGCCTCCACATCTGGCTGGCAGCACCTTGGCTGAAATTGAGACTTTGTGTCTCCTTAAGTTTTCGGGTGACATCTTTATGAACGCTGCTGTTACCCATTGCAGCACCCACCGGTGTTCTGGCCATATATCCCGCTATAAACCCCACAGCACACACACCCTTGACTGTCCCCCTCTCACCTCTGGTTCCCAACTCCAGAGGTCCAGCGATGGTGAAACCTTAATGCGAAACATTTGGAGTGTCTTCCGATTCCAGGTCTCTGTGAAAGGTGCTGCTAAGTGGAACCTTGCAAACTTGCTCGGTATCCATCTTGAGAGAGTTGAGAGCAGAGGAACGAGCCTGCACACCTTGTCTACATTACTACAATAAAAGCCTTTTATGTTGCTCTCCTATCGATGAATCTATCTTGCCTACACTGATTTATTTGTTGGCCTGGATGTGCCCCCCAAAGCCTCCAACCTCCAAAGTTCTGCCTTTCTTGTACAAGTCAAAAGGAGAATAAAATAAGAGAATGGTGTGCACTTTTTCTTTTTAAGCTCTGACCTGCACAGCCACCTCCACTGTCACCATCTTTCCACAGCGGCCCTGGCATGGAAACAGTGCTTATTGTAGGCTCTGAACAGGTGCAGAGTGGAGACCGTGAGTCAGAGAAGGTACATAAATTACATGGCAGACCAAATCACACAGCACTGTTGCTGTGTTAATCTGTCAAGAGCTTTGAAGGCCAGGACAAGTGAATTCACCATGGGAAGAAAAAAAAAAATGTCCTCCTGAACTGAACTGCCACCATCAAAGGTTATAACTCCAACTGTGCTGCAAAGCTCTGACTGTTCATGAGCTCAGAGTCCTTTGGCTGTTTAATGGAGCGTGCTCAAAATGTGATGTTGCATTATCAGTTTAAGGCATTGGCAAAAACTAGTGATGATCAAATACCCTGGTGTGTAATTAAATGTGTGCTTTTCTTCTGGCGAAATCAAACCCCAACCCTGTTAGGTGTTATTGTCATTCTCTAACCTCTGAACAACAAAGGATTAGATCACATTTTTCAAAGGTCCTAATCAGCTAGTCTTTATGTTGCCCTTGAGCAAGGCACTAAATCCCCAATTAATATAATAGAGCTGCTTTTCGTCCAACAGTACAGTACAATTGAGTGGTTGCACTGGGCAGCCCTCAACTGAAAGTGTGGCGCTCTCTGTGGAAGTGGGTGCATGCTCAGCAAATTATCACTGGATTTTTTAAGTGATACAACAGCTGTTATGTTGTTACAGTACATGCAACATAACAAATATCCAGTAAAAACACTCTATCACACTATCAGCCATCTTTACTCTATAGAATGATGTAGATGCAGAACATTATGTAAAATATCTCCACTGCAAAAGACTGTCCTGAAATATAAAGAGGAAATTATATGTGACTAAGTCTGGTCAACACAAAACAACAACATTGAGGTTGCAATGATCCTTCAATCAAAACCACGTGACTGAAACTTTCCTCTTTTTTTGTTCAAGTAAAATTATACATGGTCATTTATGGTCTCAGTACCTCTGGGATTTCGAAACCTCTGCTATTCTTTTTGTGAAATTTCAGAAAGAGTAATGAAATTGAAAGACAAGGCATTCATTAGTTTACAACTATATTTGACTGAGTGTGTAAGTTCATATTTTTACTTTAACTGCGTTTTTGTTCACTGGAGAGTAGCTATGTGTGCAACGCGCTGATATTACTGCACATGCTCACACAAATTGAAAATACGCTTGAAACCGGTGGATGTAAATGCACCTGTCTGAGTATTTTCAACTTTTCGTAACCTTGCCAGGCAACCAACAGAGACACTGCACAGATACTCGAGGATGGATAAACTGTTATATGTCATGAGGTTACATCATGTAACTCCTTAAATAACAACTCAAACAAGTCTGTTTCCCCCTGCCTTTATGCTAAGCTAATCGACTCCTGGTTCCTGCTCAATACTGGACCTTTTCATACCTCATGAAAGTGAGATCAACCTTCTAACCTCACTCTCAGAAAGACAGCGAATAAGCATATTTCCCAAAATGTCCAACTATTCCTATTCCTATAAGTTATGCTAGTTATGCAATTCAACTGAGATAGTGATAGTTAGCGAACCAATGCTATTTTTTTTTTCATTTAGCTTGATAGCTAAGCACAAATGAATTAATGTGCCAGTATGTAATTAATTCCTTATAAAAGACACCATAGAACCTGTTCATATTGGAAATGTGGCTATTGTTGCCTTGGGGATGGATGTCCAACATGGCTGCCAGTATATGTTTTGCCATTTGAAAGCCTTCTGCAGAACTTCCATCTATCTGTGGTCCCAACAACAGACAGGAAGTGCCAGTAACATTAGGGGGTGGGTTTTTCTTGGCTGTGTGTGTGTCAGGACAACTGGGGGGGAGGTGACGTGTGACAGACAGGTTCATTGTGGAGCTACAGGAGCCGGGCCTAGCCGGGCCTAGCCGGGCTCCCGGTGGCGTCCCTCACGGCACCGTCCACGAGGCCTGTCACTGTGAGACAATGGACTCGGGCCCCGGCACAAGTCTGATCTCCTTCCAGCGATCCGTGCGAGTCCTTGGGGCGTGGTGCCATCGCCGGGGGCACGGAGCATCTGACAGGCAAACACTCACAGTCGTGTTGATCGTCGTGTGGAAAGCTGCACACATGCAGGCACACAGAGAAATGCATGTCACATATACAGACGCGCATACAAACACCCACATTTTGTAGTTTTTCAAAGAGCCAAGAGGCAAAAACAGAGAGAATGTTTGTGGAGAGAAAAAAACAGAGACTAAATGCAGTGGGGCAGCTGGGGGGCATTCCCTTTAGTTTTGACAGGAGAAATAAATCATCACAATTATGGGCCGGCCCAAGTAAATGGGGACAGGTCACCCTTATCATTCCCAAGTTCAAAGTGTTTCCTGCTCATCCGAGCCAGCCGGGCCTTGTTGCCAGCAGACCCATGGCCAATGAGATCTAAATGTGCCCTGGATGCTTGTGAAACGCTTGGCACAAGCCGAGAGCTCATTCTTCACTTTGCAGCAGGCATTTTCATGTCGACTAGACGGCAGCAATGTCGAGGCAAAGCAACAATACGAGCGTTTAGATGATATTTGGGATGCTTCATAGCTGCTGCCAGCATCATTTGGACAAATCTATTTAATACAAGTACTAAAAACATCCTGCTGCACTACGCTGGATGACAAAGCTCGCTCTGGTAATTCACAGTTAAATTCAGTAGTCTTTTGAAAATGTAGCAGTTTGTGTGTATGTGGATGCACTTGTGTATTTGAAATAGAAAGTGAAAGAGAGGGATAGGGTGAGGAGAAGGTCTTTTTGAGTATGTGTGAATGTGGGTGGTGAGCTGGTGCCTTGCCAGTCCCTGTAACTTCTCCAGCGGTCAACACAGACTGAAATTTAAACAGACGACATTCTGCTTTTTCTTTTGATTCCTCAGTGCCAGACTGTGTGTGTGTGTGTGTGTGTGTGTGTGTGTGTGTGCGTGTAACCTCAGAAACACCACTAACGCGCAGCCACCTCTTTAATCCTTTGTTTCTTCAACTCTTTCTGTCTTTCTTTCACCACCACCATCTGACTATTTTGCTTTTATCCCTTTTCATTCTTGTTTTTCCGCCTTTTTTTCTCTCTTGTGGGTGCGAGTAGGGGAGCGCAGGACAGGGGGAAATTGGTGTAATGAATTTAGGGCGCTCATGCTTGCTGAGGCGAGCCTCCCTTGGCTGCTCGTAGCCATTAATCTTCCGCACTCTGTCAGAGCAAAATGTGCCCACAATAGGCAAAGGGGGAGCTCAAATTGACTACCAATTACGCGCCTGTGAATAAAGGATATGGAGAGAGGAGGGAGGGCACAATATGGTTCAGCAGTAACGTTTATTTTAACCCTGCGAGCGTCGCAGGAGCGTTAAGGCCTGGAGATAGTGTCTGTGTGTGGAGGTGTGAGTGTGTGTCTGCTCAAGGGTGAAGACTCTTTCTGAGGATCTCGTTTATCTGAGGATGTAGTGGTTCACGCCACCATGGGGTAAAATGGGTGGCAAAGGCTTTTTTTTTGTTGCGATTCTTGGTAATCACGCCACATATAACACTGTACTTTTAAAGGGGATTGGCCCATAGATTACATGTTTGTTTTAGGCCTTTTATTGCACTGAGTAGAGATCCTGATATCTATCTATCTATGATAGATCATCACTCAGAAGAAAAAATAAGTCAGGGTGAAATGTTTTTAATGAAGATTGGCATTTCAGCAAAAACAACGTAAAAAAGGCTGATTGAGCTTTTAGTCTTTTATGAAAAAAATAAAAAAATATAATGCATATGCTTTCATTTATACACATAATATTAATTGTGGAAAGTAACTAAATACTTTTACTGCAGTCAGGTACTTTATACTGCTACACTGCTACATTTTAGAGGGAAATGTACTTTTTACTTTTGTCCTTGCGTTTACTTGACAACTGCCGGGTATAGTTACTAGCTATTTTGCAGATTAGGATTGTATATACAAAACATATGATCATTTAATGAAATATTGCATTTTTATGGATTAAAACTACTAAAGGCGCCGAAACAATCAGTTACTCATTTAGTAAATCAACAGAAAACCATTTTGAGAATCGCTAAATCATTTACACTGTTTATCAAACAAAAATACAAAACATTTCTTGCTGCAGCTTCTTAAGCATGAGGTTTTGCTGCTTTTGTCTTTTTTTTATCATTGTTAATTTAATACCTTCAGGTTTTATACTATTGGTCAAACAAAATTAAGCATTTTAGAGATGTCTCCTTTTTACATTTTTAAAGACTGAACAATTCATTACCTAGCAAAAGAAAATAACCATATATTCATTGATAATGAAAACAATCAAATGAAAAGAGCCCTCTACATATTGAGTACTTTTACTCTTGACACTTAAAGCCCCTCTATGTAGGATTTTAAAAAATCTGACTTTGGCGACTCCTAGTGCTGCTGTTAAGAAAGACACTGTGTCACACACAGAAAGACATGCCAACTGGTACAGAATCACCACTTTTCAGTCAAACACCTGAATGCTTCTGCAATACAATACAGTATAAATGTGCATCACCACACCTTAACAAAGCTTGATGAGCGCTCTTCTCATTGTTTTACAGTACCTGTGTGCATCATTTAGCATAGTTTACACTTATTACTTAGCTTTTTGTTCACTAGTGACATTGTGTTTATATATAAACATGCCATTTGTACAGAGGCTAAGAAAATGTTTTTACAGTGCTGAAGTCTTGCTTAACACCTTTGGAACAATGGGTGTAGGCTTTAAAGACACCTATAATAACATTGCATCAAGCTGAGCCAAGACACTGTAATGTGGGCATACTTGTTCAGGGGAATTCAATTGTTAGTATGATTGCAGCCCTGATGGTTGTGATTATTTAAGGGCCATGTTTATTGTATTACCCACAAGAACATGACAAGAACTAATAAGTTCCTTAATCGTATCTGATTTCATTCAAGCCTAATTTTGCTATCAGAGACACGGGCCAGTTTGCTTGGAAACCAACTCCCTCTTAATAAGACCATTACACGAAGGGTGTGCTCAACATGTGGCTGGAAAAAAAGAACTCGACTGAACACTGGAAGATAAATCAAATGCTTTAATGAAGTTTGACTTTCGAGATTAGGGAATTTAGGCCCGAGTCGCTCTGAAGTTATGCACAGTTTATAATTCCAAGAAAAACTTTCACAGCTAAAATAATACATTTCAAAGCTGCTTCAGTCTGCTCTGTTATTTGAATTTCAACATGACACGTTGTCGACTTAAGAAATGGCTGGAATGAAGCTCAGAGTCGGTGAGGCATGTTTGGAATGTGCTCTTTTCTGTGCATATATTGTGCAAGAAGGTTGTTTTATAATCTGTAGATCCAGAGGGGACTCCTGAGTTATGTATTGTCTGCCCGTAATGAAACATATGTTTAGATTTTTTTTTTCTTTTGTTAGAGAAGCACTGACAGTAAATTGGAGCTGAGTTTTGCAAATGAAAACAGCAAAATTTGGCTTCTGTTAGATGAAAACAATACTGATGATATACAGATGTAAGATGCATGTATATATGACAAACACGGGGTAGGTATCATGGGATAAAGTTTTGTTGTTTTCCATATTCCACAACACTGGTGATCCTCAAAATCCCTTTTCTCTTCAGTACCTCTCACTTTTCCATTAACTTGTCACACAGTTTGAACAGTACTACGATGTCTTCTTCTTTGGATTTTCTGTTAATGTAATTTGAGCGTCCGTACATGGCGCTGTTTCTTTTATCCGCTCATCCATGCTGACTATCACTGCTTCTTCTACTGCTTTCTCAAAGAACACCAAAAACATAAAATTCTTAAAAGTCCTACCAAACACCAAGTGACAGCTAGTTTTAAGAAGAGGAAGAAGAATTACTTTATTAGTCTCTCTTGGGGGAAATTCAGATTTTTAAAGACTTCATGAACTGGACGTAGGTTGAATCAGTGTCTTGTCGATCTGCAGTGGAGAGTAGCAACATTTCTTTAAGTTTGAACACTCTTGGCAGACCAACTCTTGGACTCACAGACTTGAGTACATGTCTCTGCAGGCACATGGCAGGCAGCCTGTGTCCCGGGCCTATTGGGGGGGCAGATGGACGATGTTGTTCTGGGTGAGTTGAAAGAGGCGTGAAGGAGGCACAGTCAGCCAACTGCTCAGGGTCATGTAAGGGTTGTGCTCTCCGCTTGAAAGAGAGAGAGGCCTGGCGACTTAAGACATCAACAACAGATCTTAACACCCCCCCCCCCACCCCCACATCACACACACACACAAACACACACACTCGCACATGCACAGTCACTAACACAAACATTATTAACAAAAAAAACACACTGATTGACAAGACAAGTCGAGTGTAACTGAGAAAATGTCCTTGTTGTGTGACTGTTTTTCTTTCTACTATGTTTATCTGTTTAGCACAGCAGAGAGATCACCTGTCAGTCAAACTATGTGTCACCATTCCCCTCGGATTATATGTCAAAGGCACAAAGTGTATGATTTTGATGCCAAATGACCATAACATATAATACAAGAGGATTATAATCAGTACCCGTGAAGGAGGAGATGGAAGATTTTTGGGCATGTGTTGATTTGTATGTTTTGGAATAAAACAATTTTAGTCTGTTTCCCAAAAGTCCGAGCCCAGTGGACTTTATAGACACTCCTACTTCCACTTTTGCCAACTAATCCAATTTTCAACCGCTCAGTAATAGAGGACAGTGCATAACAATGACCTCCCTCTGAAACTCATCCATTAATGCTGACTCAATCAATTCACTTTACATTTTTAACGCCACCTGCAACACATTCACTCTCTTACACACCTGGCAGATACCCACTGAGACCACGACCTTCCACTTTCGGCTATTTTACTACCAAACTGCTCAAATGTACAACTCATAACCTTTCAGACTGATATTGTAAACCTGCACTCCTGCAGTCTGGATGGGGAACACAATACGACGGCTGCTGGGTGAAAGTCTCACCGCTATGTCGCTACGCCCTCTCACACTGATGGAGGGAGAGGGAGACATCAATCTTTCACTAATTCCTTCAAGTGTGAAAGGGTCCTTGCGGTGTCAGCCAAAGGGGGGAAGATGGTCCTGGCCAGAGGTATTGAATGAAGGGAGGGCAAAGAGGAGGATGGGAGGAGAAGGGCCTCCCCACCACAGAGACCCTTCCTTCTGGGTCCCCCACCTCAACCCTGCGGCTGACACCCCCGGACGGCCGACCAGATGGCGGCAGCATTAGCCCAACAAAGGCTATCTAATTAGGGGTACAATAGAGAGAAAGGCGGGGTGGCGGCGTCCTGATGGACGGCACGCAAGACGGAGAACAGCCAGGCGGGCCGCCTGAGACCAAAGCAAGTCAATAGCGTACCTACAACCCCCATCCCTACACACACACACACCCTTAACACACACTCGCTTACGCCCCCCCTGGCAGTAATATAGGGGGCTATGACTTTATTACCCCTCATTAACACAAATTAGACCACTTGAGCCTCCCTGAATGGCGATGACAAATTGAATTAAGTGTTTGGAAACAAGTCAATCCCCACCCCTGGCCAGGCTGCGACCATATTGCATTAACATTCACTGAAGGGTGTGTGTGTGTGTGTGTGTGTGTGTGTGAGTGAGGCTGTAAAAAAACAGGGCTATTATTTAGAGGTAGGTGGAGTTTTTAGAGGCTGTGAATGGTTAAATGCCTTTGGAAATGATATGGATCCTCCTGGCTGTGGTGAGTTAACTCTGGCAAGTTAAGAAAGGAATAAAACAGAAGGGAACAGTTGGTTTGGACTGAAGACTCAGTCGGTGAGGACTTCACATCCAACAAAGTTTCTCAGCTTTAGAAACAAAAACCTGAATACTAATGTGGACTATGACGTGAAATATGTTCATATATTTTATATAAAAGTTCACTGCATCTGGTGGAATTTCTCTGTGCGCTATTATGCTTTGGTCTATTTTCATTTCACGTGGCTGAATCTGCACTGAAAGGAAGTCTCTTGAATATGCTTTTCCAGAAGTATCAGATTCGCCGCTGATACCCACATTTCATTTCAGAGCGTAAATAAGAAGAAAATTCTGATAAAAGATAAAACGTCACGTGGGAAAGTGTGTAAACAGTAAACTTAACTTTAACAAATCTTATCTCACTGGAGTTGGAGTTTATAATTTATTTGTTTTATGTAGAAGATATTAGTTATCTTTTGTTTATATTGAAATAAACAGTAATGCAAAATGTAAAATCCACAGTGCGTAATGTTACCTTGAAAACATGACCAGCAAACCCAACCACCGCTCACTGATGATCTTGGGGTGATATTGGGGTTTATTATAGTTATAGCTTGCAGAGAGTTACTGCTTGCTCTCAGGCTAATTGCAAGGTGTAAAATCTGCTGCTGTTGATTAACACTTCAAAGTGTTGTAGTTCAGTCTGATGAAAAAAAAATATCTTCACTTTTGAAATGTTTATATTCAGTCAAAGGAAGATAATATTGAAGATGTTCTTTACTTTTTACAGGTCGACTAGAATAAATTAGTTAAACTGTGTGCAATTATTATTGTTTCTAGAAAGCAACGACAGTTCTACTGATTTGAGCCCCTCAATATTCATTATGTAGCAGCGATGGCTGTTGATGACTGAATGTACGTGTGATGTTTTATAATCACAGAAAATATAACACATCTGCAGTCGATCCACTGTGATGCTCTCTTCTCCACTCATCAACCTTTTCCTGAACACTGTTGTCACTGTTGTTGACTTAAAGCTTCTTCTTAAAGGTTGTAGAAGTCTGACACCTTGTGGCAGCTAGTGGCATTACAGTTTTACTGTGATTCCTCACACAAAAGAGCAAAAGCAAACTGAAGAATAAGGTAATCGAAGTAAGAAGAATTATGGTGATGAGTTATTAATTACTGCACTTTAGTTGCATCTGTTTCTGTGCTTTAGATGTTTGGAAGCTGTTGGAAAATATTTCGAGTTCAACAGCAGTTTGAGTATTAAGTTTGAGTACAACAGACAAATCAAAATGTTCCTTTGCCAGTGGAATAATTAACTATCATTGTTTAAGTACATTCAGTAGCTTAATGGGAATAGTAACAAGATATTCAGTAAATTACTATTTGCTTTGTGTTTGCTTTGTGACATGTTTTTCAACGCAAGTACCAAACACACACACACACACACACACACACACACATCAGTAACGCTGCTTTCAAATGTTAGAGTTTGGCCGGGAAACAAAAGAAAGTCTGATTTCCTTCCTCATGTATGTTTCAGACAGCTGTTTTATTTCAAACAATCACTGACGGAGGTTTTAATTAACAGCCTCTCAGAGTGCAATCAGACATTATCCAGTACACATGTTTTTAACGATACTTATCAACTGAGCATGCTCAGCTGCAACATTCAAACAGTTTCAAGCAGTCACACCTGCAGCGTCTTGGGACTTCAGTTTGATGAAGGAGATGGAAAGTGTCATGTTGTTTATTCTCATCTGTCCACATTGTTTCAGTGAATCCTGGGATTTGCACCAGCAACTTTCTGTCTAATCATAGACTGTCTCACAATGATCATCGTGAGTCCAAAACTAGAGACAATGGCATCTGTCTCTCAACCCATCAAATAAGGATTTCTGATCTCATCTCACTAACACTGAATAAGAGACTGAATCAGGATGATTTCCCAGGGTGCCGAGCCTTATATTACACCTAAAGCCACGTCCAGGGTACTCGTAGATGCTTGATTACAAGGAAGAACAAAGAAAGTACAACAAAAATAGAAGAAAGCTCGGGAAATGCAATTCTCAGAGAGGTTCTCGCTCTTTAGATGGGAAAATAGTCATTACAACAAAAAGAACAAGAAGTTGGAAGAGTTTGTAGACATGTAAAATGTGATGAAAATCCAATGATATGATATTTTATTGGTCCAATAAAAAAGTCCAAAAAATAATGAATGAGTCCAGTATTCATGGAGTCAGACCGCTGCAGTAAAGTCAAACTCAAATGAATCTCCTCTTCACTGAAGAATCATTTGTCAATTGTCAACAAAAAGGAAGGAAGTCTCAAGAAGATACATTTCCTTTATCTTTAGTGTTAACAATCAAACACCAGATGGTGCCAGAGGTTAAAAATACGCCTTGACTCCCCCTAAAATACAAATCACAGCTCCCCAGTGCCCCCCTACTCAGCACACACATACACACATAAATGTGGATTTTATGAATCACTGTCCTTTGAAATGAACTTCCGGCTGTTTGCTTTGACGCATGTTTCTATAACCTCGACTGTAAACGTTTGCATTGTGGTGATTGAATGTTTTATCTAATACAACACACATGTCCACAAAATTAGTCATTTTTAAGTGACTTGTAGAAACATCACACTGTAACACCTTTGTTTTTGCTCATGAAGACATTTGAGAAAACACCACATCATAATGCTATAAACCAGGGTTTAACAGTGAAAGATATTCAAAGGAAAGCTCTTGCTGTGTGCACAGAGAGGCCATTAAGGTCTTTTGAGCGAGATATTAGAGGAAGTCAGGAACAAATAAAATGAAAATATACTGTAGCAGATGGGAAATGTTAGCCGTGGTTGTGCCAGATGGGAAATGCTGCATGTTAATTATGAATAAAAAGCACAATTTAGACTAAAATATATTAGGGCAGATGGCTGATTGTGAACGGCTATTATTCCTGACCAGAACGCCTCTGTGGTTAAAACCAAATGAAGTGAAAAGAGGAATGTTGCTACAATTTGTGATTGTTTTCTGTAGCCGGATAGTAGGATAGAGAGTGCATGGCGTTAATAGTGCCACGGTTTGACTGTTTCTCACAGGGGAACTATTCAACACATGAGAAATCTTTTTGCATGGCAGTGTAACTACGTTTTACTTCACACTCTAAAATGCAAACTAATTCTGTTTTGGACACACGACACAATGAAAGTCATGGGGGTGAAATATGTTCCTAACCCTCATCCGGATAAAACGATTAAGTCTTAGAGGTAACTCCACATGTAGCACAAACTAGAACTTCAATTTTGCTTCTTGCAAAATACAAAGATTTTGATGAGTGATCTTCATTTAAAGTATTATAAAGTTAAAGTATCTCATCCCAGCATGGTTCCTATACATAGCAGCCAACCTATCTACCTGCTGTTAAATCTCTGTTATTTTAATTATGTTTACACATAATGTCCACAGTCAACAGGCCAAAATAGGTACAGCAAACTCCCTATAGCACAAAACAACCAAATATTCATATTACAGAAACTGTCTAAGTGAATGTTCTTGGTTCAGTCCTCTGCTGTGAAATCTCTGGAATGTGAATAACTTTCCCTCGTCTGAAGAAAAATGATCCATATCACGAGATGTGAACAGAATTTTGATGTGAAGGCTTCACTTCAACCATCTCTCAGCTGCACCCTGATCGATGTGACCATCACTACTCATCTACATTATAGAAATTGAGCTTTGACAGCTAAAACTCTCCAAATCAGGCGAAGAATTCACTGAGGCGTTTGTATTGACCGAAACTTTCAACAGGGAAAAGTGTGTACTTACTGACATACAGAATATAATATTAACAGCTAATATCAATCTGGTTACTGGACTTGTACTGTTTCAAAATCAGTAATTCTACTTTCTTTTAAAATAGATGTTGCACCGCAGGCTCGTCAGAAAAATTTAGAAGGGCGAGAATTACAGAATAGGATAAAATCTTCTGCTGTTGTGGAAAAATTAGGATGGTTTTCCAGTTAACTTTGCTTTGAACCTGTTTTCTCACTGCATATCAGTAAAATACATTCACATTTTTACTTAAAGTCATATGTTTAGGATTTTTATATCACAGTGTCTTTAAATACAGATGTTCCTCATTGTATCAGGTCTGTGTGTCTTGTACTACTTTGAACATCCATCTGAAGGTGCAGTTGCATTAAATTCCTGTTTCCAGGAGGCGGAAGATGAAGATGAAGTACCTCTTCCAGCCTTTGGGTTGTGCTGTTGCACCATCTTCCTGCACTCCGGTCCAAGTTGCAGAGGTCTTGTTTGCCTGCAGACTGGCCCGGTATCCACCTGGAAGTGGTACAAAAGCACAGTTGTGCAGGAAGCTTTTGCAATTTCCTCCCTCTTGCGTCACAAACGCATTACTGTGCCTCTCACCCAAACCACAACCACATGGGACCCGGTGCAGCACTGGAATTTTCCCACTGACAAAAACACATTAACTGTGCAGAGCTACAAACTGACTGGATCGTTGGGCCTTAGCTGCTGCTGTGACTCCTTCAAAGAATGAGCCTCTTCTTAGCAGCACCTGTCGTGTGTTTATAGGAACAAATGAAGTACAGTGTCTAAATCTGACCCTCTACTTTATTACTTGTATCAAATTTAAATATCCATTGAGTATTTTTTTTATTTCCAGAGACAAACCTGACTTGTTCTTGATGTTTGTGTTGTACCTGCTTTCATTTGTGTGTCTTTCATGTCTCAGCTCTACCGTATGATGCTTACCAAAACTTATCTTTGGCTTCATGCATCATGATACTTTGGTAGTGCTGGCATATTAAATAGCTCTACTATACTGCTATACTACTTCCAAGCATTAGAGAGACACTATTTATGTCATTTAACCTCTAAGACCCAAGCTCTATCTTAATTTCTCTTTGCTATTTGGGCTTATTGGGACCTGATAAGTATAAAAACTAAGAATCATCTGTTGACATGATGTAGTTCCGCATACGGGGACAATTTTGAATTTCCATATAAGCAGAATTAAGTATTACGGTATAACCCAAAATGTGATGTCCACGCATGTGGATGCCATGTCTTAGGAGGTTAAATAAATCAGCCATTATTGCAGAAAAGCGTTCAGTTAACAGTTTGGTCAAACCACGAGCCGAGCTGCTATTGATTTCTTCCACCTACAGAGAAATAAATCTTACGGCAGCATTTTCAACAGTTTCGCCGAGACACAATCTCAAGCGAGTGGAAAAGACCACCCTCTGGCAGTTTTAATCCACTGCATTATTTAATAAGAGAAGATAGAAAACAGATCAATTTACCACTTGAACGGTGATCAATGTAGCAACACGATCACAAAAAAAAACCCCAACAACCTTGGGTCATTTTTAATGAACATTTTGTTGACAGTGTTGAGAATTAAGTAGATATGAATGAAAACAAATTGTGGTGCATAAAAGAGTCAGTATGTGAAATTAAATGTGCTGGTGTTGAGTACTTTTCTGTGATTTACAACCATCTGAAACTGTTTCATAAACCGTCACAGGTGTTTTCAGTTGTTCTGGCGGATTAGACTGTGCTCAGGTTAATGTTTGCTTGAGTTATTCTGGGAAGTAACCAACCTCGATATACTCAAGAGGACCATAACATTGTGTCTTTCTCCCAATTCTATAGTAGTTTAGTAGTACAGTAGTAGTATACACAATGATTTCATGGTGTGCTTTCAAACTAGATACTAATGTATACAGTATACTAATCGTCAGAAAGAGCAAAATATGTACTGTTTTCTGTAGATTTTTCTATACCTGTAACATTTTTGCAGATGTCAGTTGCTCCTATATTTCCTTTATGCGTTACATTTTCAGACAACGGCAGCACATTGAAAAACTAAGTGTGTTTTAGTTTGGATAGAGATATATTTAAGTATACTTCATTTTGTCACTTCCCCAGTTTGTAGTATGGAATTGGGATACAACTTCTGTCTTTACAGCATACAATAATAATTTAAATTACAAAAAAAACAATGTACTTACATCAATTTTACTAACACTAACTAATACAAGGAGTGTATGAAACACAATTTGTTCTACCACCAAACACAATTTGTTTTTCAGCTTTGGGCAGCGTTCATCTCGGCACACTCAAAGCTCTGTACTGACTGACGGACTAAGAATACTTCATTTTTTCCACTTTTCCAGCGTGAACACACTAAATAAAATGAAACAAAATCTGTTTCCAATTAGTGTGCAGTTTATCAGGGCACAGTTTATCTCCCCTAAACAGGAAAACAAAACTAACAAGTGAGTTTAGATGTCAATGAAGCGTGGTCTGTTTATGTCCACACAGTGCTGACTTCAGACTTCTTTGTTGCTTCTCTTTATAGTATATAAATGGTTTATAGTCATCGAGACAAATATCAGTTTACACATACTTTAACAGTGAAAGTTTAATAAACATATCTGGTGCTAACATCTCTGTTTTTCTTCACTCCATAATGTGTCTAGTTCCCCATCCAGAAATGGATGATAGAGTTAAAGCATCGAACTGAAGTTGAACTCACACCTTGTGCTCAGTTTATATACAGAAGTAGTCCATCTCTTACACCTGGACCCTTTTTCCAACACTGCAACAAAATGTCCAAATCAGTCCTTTAATCATGTCTTTATTGTCAGTCTCTAAATTATATTTACATGCAGATCAAATTCTTTCAATATTTGTCGCAGATAAATGGATTCAAATCACCACTAGGGCATAATGTACGGGCCAAAGATGATATCCCCTTTACCTCGCTTTTGGAATGACTTTCATGCTTGGCTGCCGTCCAATTTTATCTCCAGGAGTTGCTAGGCGACAGGAACATCCTCATTGCAAGTGTATTCTGGGAAATGATGGGACCAATAAATTAATTCTCCAGATCTGTAACGTATTATCTGCTTTAAACATTGTTATCACAGGGGTCAATGAAACAGCAGCATGCTATGAAAATGGACCGTTTTATTTGTGGCTGCTGTACGTGAGACAGTACACAGTAATAATGTAGTGGGGTGGGCTGACAGTATGAGAGAGGTGACGGTGTTTCTTAAATCTTACATTGACATCTAACTGATCTGAGGTCAGTGAAACACAGCCATCAATTTAAGACTGAAAAGTTCATCTACTGTAACTGCAGAAGTTTAAACAGGGAATATTCCATGTAGCAGCCATGATGTGGTGCTGTGTGAATTAATGAATCCTCTAAGTCAATTTAAC
Source organism: Enoplosus armatus (assembly GCF_043641665.1). NCBI lineage: Eukaryota > Metazoa > Chordata > Actinopteri > Centrarchiformes > Enoplosidae > Enoplosus > Enoplosus armatus. The sequence continues at coordinate 21,171,173 of NC_092189.1, read as the reverse complement.
AGCAAATACTAACTGCTGCTGCAGAGCATTAGCTTAGTCTTTATCACCTGCCAGAGGGAGTCCTGTTGCCTGATTCTTGGTGATAACGACTCAACACCTGACTGATAACGCCACCCTTTAATTAAAACATTTTTTTCTCATTAATCTCCACTTCTTATTAAAAGAAAAACTCACTGGAGGTTCCCATCAAGCTCTGCAGAGCTCCAGTGCAGATTGTAGATTGTATAACAACCTGCAAACGTATCATTATATCATGCCTGAAAAAGTAATACCATCTTTACCGTCATTATATCAGTTGCCATAGAGCCTGAGTCCCTGTGTGCATGTGGGTCATTGGAAGCAACTGCAGCATATTTACATCTGAATCTTGGTCTATATAATATTATACTGAGATGGTTGAGTGGTAATGTCCAGCATGGCACTCCAATGTGATCGAGGTGATGAATCGCACCAAAGTTTTCCAAAGATTTAATATGTATTCTTTATTTTCTGAGGTGTTTTGTAGCTGTTTCACCATCGTGCAAAGTTTAGAGTTTGTCTCTAAACCTCTCTTTCTTGCATGATAAATCTCACCAAAGCAAAAAAAACAGGAAATTATAAAGCAGTATTCTTTTCTAAACTGTGTCTGGTATCTACCAAAAACGTCTTGTTGTGATCAGCTAGGTTATTGACAAGGTAAGGCTCTCGCCAGGATTGTATCTCCTGTTTTGTTAAGCAGCCTTGATTATCTCTGCTGATAGAGAGCTTCGCGAGACGTAGCCATACGTAACACTGGCAGAAGATGAATGGCGACAGTTGCACACAGAAACACTGCTCCTCTGTTGCAGTTGAGGAGTTTAGAGTGAAGTGAACGAGTGGCGACAAAGAGCATCTTTTACATAAGGATGCTATAAGCAAATATAATAAATCATTCCATCTTTCGTGTTGAGTCCTTTCAGCTGGATGCATCACCACAGTCTGCAGAAAGCTGTTATCCACATAAGATGCCATTGTTTGGAAGACGACGTCTGGAAGAAAATGAATTCCTGAAACTATTTATAAAAACCAAGCAGCACAGATATAAGCAGAAAACATGTCCCCTGCAGTCTTGTTTTATTTTGATGGACTGTCTAAGAATATGGCAATAATAGTGGATAAGCTGTGAATGCCCAGAGCCAAGCCGTGACTGAAGCCACACAGTCGAGTATTTGTTTGTTAATACTCACTGAACAAATGTTGAGATTATTTGATGCTGCTTTTGCTGTGCAGATCGTCGACAGATACGCACCAGCGGCTTGGAGGATTATTTCAACTGACAGTACATCTGCAGCAGTGCAACAACCACTGAGAAATAAGCTGATCATGCTGTGAAGGAAACTTAATAACCTGTCTGCCTCACTTAAACAGCAGCGAGTTTTGGTTTCAAATAAATCCTTTGTGAAATTTCAATTACAGCATCAAAGCTGTAATCTGCCCTCAGAGGGACAGAGTTGTTATCGCAGAGCCCGGCGAATGGTCAGCGCTGCGATGTTGACAGAGAGTTCGATAACACCATACTCGTCATTATGATTCCTTCCACTTGAGTGCCTTTGAATAACACTGGATATAGGAAGTGTCACAAAACAGGTATGAATGTTTTTGTAATACCTTGTATCACCACAGGGGGTGGTAATGTGTTGAAAATGCATCTGTGCCAAAACTTTTTTATGTTTTTTTTTCTTTCAATTTTAAAATCAAACCTGCACCCAATCACCAATAAGTCATCCAATGTGAAGGCTAAAGATGGTATCCTCTTCACCTCGCTCTATGGAATGACTTTCATGCTCAGCTGCTGGCCAATTTTTACTCCAGGAGTTGCTAGGCGACAGGGGCATCCTCATTACAAGTGTATTCTGGGAAATGATGGGAGCCATAAATGAATTCTGCAGATCTGTAACTTATTATTAGCCCTCCACTCTGTTGTCATGTGGGTCAATGAAAGAGAAGGATGCTATGCAAATGGGTCATTAGGTCACAGCAGAGACACTTCAGTGTTTGCTTTGTCCTGCCTGGAGAACCACACAGATTAGGTTTGAGTGTTGCAGCTCCATTACGCCATGTAAAGAGGATTTGTGAACTGTTTTTCAGTCAGCTTCATTAGAAAGAAACTAATTCAAGAATGTTTTAAAACATATATATTTCTGCAGCCAACAGAGAGGCTATTATTATTGCAACAATGAAGAAGGCTGTACATCATTATTGCAGGTGTTTTCTGGGAATGGATGGGACCAACAAATGAATTGTCCAGATGTGTAAATTATTATTTGCCCTCAACATTATTATATTGATCGAGGGACACTTTTGGAATGGCCTATTGTTTGATTTAGTCATTTTAGGATGCAGGACGCATACAGCAAACACAGAGACATTTCATAGTATGAGAAATTACCCTTGAATCTAAAATTTTACACCAGGTCAATACTAAAAAGTCATCTTGTAATCTACCACTGATTGAGACTCGATTGAGTGATTGACCCTAACCCTAACCCTTGTGGGGGGTGGCCCGGCTAACTTGAATAAATAGAAATTGTGATTCGATGATACAATATTTGTGTTTAAGAGGAAAATAATCACACACTTGGTATTCAAAATTGCTTTGATACTGATAGTCTATTGTGACAAAAACCTTCCAACCATGCTGTCAAGTGCTGCAATTGAGAGTGTGTGAAAACTACTTATAACTACTGATAAGTGGTTGAAATTATTTTAGCCCAAATGATTAACAGATGATAGTACAAATGCAAACTTATGTGAACTTGCTGAAAAAAAGACAAGATAACTTTATCTAGAATGGATTCACAGGTGCAGCCATTGATCAACCACAGCCACTGTGTTTTCTCTGCAGTGAAATATTATCGAGCAAAACCCGGAAGATCTCCCATCTATCAAAAGGGTGCGATGAAGGAGTACCTGAGTCCGTCTGACTGGGCTGTAGTGGTACATCGAACACAAAGGTTTAGAACCGCTGATCTGCTGTAAAGTAACTACAGCGCTTTAAACAGGAAACGTTCTATATGGCCGTCATGATGCTGTGACCAGTGTGAATTAATGAATCCTCTAAATCACATTAACAGCAAAGACCAACTAATGCCGCAGAGCATTAGCTGAATCTTAATCACCTGCCAGAGGGGATCCTGTTGCCTCATCCTTGGTGATAACCGCTCCGAGTCAACACCTGACCGATAACGCTGCCCTTTAATTAAAACATTTTCTTCACTCATCTTCACATTTTTGTAATAAAACATAAAGTAGACGGCAGATCTTTGCTGCTTCACATCTCGTCTCCAAACAAACCTGCCCCACATTGCTCTGCCCGTCAAGCTCTGTAGAGAGATTTGTTGTGCACACAAATTGTATATTGCATGAAAAACCAGCCAGCTAAGACATATTATATGATCATGAAAGATACATATCTCATAAATGGTGCAACTAAATAGATTATATGAGCCCTGTCTGCAGAGCGGCTAATGGAGGCTGTGGTGTAGAGGGAATAAGACCTGTTAGCTGACTGCGTTTGTATGAAATGCTAGCCCGCCAGGCTTTTTCACCACTGTTCTCACAGAGATAAATCCCTGTTGCACTTAGTAGTCATCCATTTTTAATGACGCAGCCTCAGCTGGAGAGATGCATGAAGACAGAAAAGGAGGGAGGGAGGAACAGCCAAGGTGTGGATGACACCAGCCTGACGCCTCAGGCTAATGTATGTACAGTCTTCTTGATGTGTTTTTGTACTGTATGCTCAGCATCAGCAGCAATTATGAATGTCTGGGGTTGTTTTGCTGGTGAGTCGATCCGCAGACAGTAAAGCCATTCATGAACTCATCATGGTTTTACTCTATTTATTGTTCCCTCATTGATGGGACATTTGTAAGAAACCAAACTGCTGCAGTAAGTCATAAACAGCTGCACGACTGTGTACAGCTCTGACTTTTTCCAAAAAACAAGAAGCAGCAGCAAAGCTTCCTGCCTGTTCTGAGCCCCTTAATATGTCTGCAGCAGCCATTCCACAGATGGCAGGCGGAGAAGGCCGGGAGGGCCAGCTATTCAATCCACTTCAGTGCAAACATGATCCGTTTGAATGGCAAGGCATAAGCCAAGACATTCTTGTGTGGGCAGACCTCCCCAAACAACCACGAACAACCGCGGCACTGTGTTTGTCCTTCAGAGACAAATAAAATAATTTAAGATACGAGAGCAGCAGATCAGTTTGAGTTTGTCCAAAAGCAAAGGTTAAAGGGAGGTTTTTCTCTGGTAAATGTGTTGTTGTATGCATGAGGGCTCAACACTGACACGATCCACAGTCTGTAAGGGCTGTCAGTTAGTAGGCCAATTAGGGCAAGCAGGGCCATTCCAGTAAATGTGTTTTTAGTTGACTTTCCTGCCTGATTTAATCAGTCCATCTGCAAATCAGTCAGTAAAACAGTAACTTTAGACTCTTACACAACTCTTTTGTTTAAAAATTGGTTTATAGACCCAATCAGTCAGATGTTGAGTAAACCAGCTGAAGAACATGACCACATAGCTCCAAATATTTGATAAGTTTTTATTTCTCTAGTGGATTCATATGTTGTTATTCTGCACAGCAGCATACAGGAAATTGTGGTAAAATATAAATAACAAAGTTCAACAGTGTTTCTTTTTCTATTATTCATTTAATCAAAAAACCTCTGTTAAAAGTGGCAACTTTTTGTCAGCCTTTTTCAATATCCACTCTCTCTTCACACTCGCAAGAATGTAACATTGAACAACTAAACTTTAAAAAGTGTGGGCAGAATCATTATTTACAGACAATCACCTTTTGGTGAGCAATGCTTATAGCTTCTTGGAAATTCACTTCCATAATGTTAAATGCAACAAAATGAAAATACAATTATGTTATACAAAGATCAAAAATACTATCAAAACCCTTATTATAAATGGCAGCACTATATCAATAAACTGCTGTTGACATTTTACATGTAAGTACAAAATCCTGTTGAGGTAGCGCCCTCTGAAGTCACTTGTAATGTTAAAATACTGAATAAACATCACTTTATATACAATACAGCAAATCTCTCTTCTTTCTTCAATGCAATTGTATTCCTTTGGTAAACAAAACTGTCAGAAATGTGCAGTCCTGCAAGTGACACTTTCAATCATACATTCACAACATTTTTGCATCTTTTTTTTTTTTTTTTGGATTCTTCAGAAAAGAAATAATGGGATAACATGTTGTTGTTTACTAACATTCATTTGCCTCTTTTCACCCTCAGAGCACTCGGAGTGAGAGGTGAATGGGGCTCACTCCACTTGGTATCACAGAGCAGACCTGCCCATGAGACTCACTGGTGAAATCATCGTCAGGGCAAACCAAAACAACAGAACACCTCGGGGGGAGAGAGAGAGACCTGACAGAGAAAAGAAATCCAGTGTGTCGCCCTTATTTGGGAATGTAAACATATAAAATGTAGGTTAGTATCTCTCATTTCTGACCGCTTGTAAAGTCAGACAACGTTCTCATCACATCGGATTGGAAAAGAAGTTTGGCTTGGCAACAATTGATTATAATGTTCCCCCAGAGAACATGAGCTCTAAACAGAGGCCACATTGTCTTGTATTTTTTTCTTCCTGCCTCGCAGATTGAACTTTTAGAGCAAGTTGGAAAATATGTTGTGGAGTTTTTAGGCAGGCAGATGGGATCAAAGAGTTCCTCCTCCAGTCAGACGCACACAAGTACTCATTAATGACACATTCTTGAGCTTCTTTAATGGCAAACATAACTTTGGTTTTCTAAGACGAGAAAGAAAATCGCAGCGAGCTTAGCTCACAGTTCAAAAATACTTGGTAGAAATATGACATTCATCCCCTTTGCCAATGTCAGTGTGTTTCCCTACATGACCAAAATACTTTTTCTTTAAATTTATTCACACTTTGTGATTATTGATACATGTATTTATATGCACACGCTCAAATGACTACAAACTAGCAAGAAAAATAAATCCAATGTATAAAGCATAAAATTATTCTATGTGGATAAAAGAACTATAAAAATATAAGAGATCTTAGAGAGAGAGAAAAAAAGATAAAATCAATATGTTTATGAAACTGGGATAAAGGCTAGAGCCGAAATCAAAACAGTCATCTGGAAATTGTTCAGTGCAATTCAATTTACTTTATAGTCATGTCTGTTTAGAATATTTTCATCCTCTTACCACCCACAGCCCTCCCTCCCTTTAATGGTCGCTGGGATGGCTGGTCTTTTGACAGTGGACAGTATTTTATCGTATGAGCATTGTCCCCGTTGGCACTGCAAAGGGGGCAGGTATAAGCCCTCAGAATCGGGCACACAACCCTGCCGTCCGGGGTCTTCAGGACGTGAGAGCCGTACACCTCCTCGGGCGCTCCGTTATTTCGGCAGAAGACGCAGATTTTGGGCTCCTGCTTGCTCCTGGAAGCGGGTTTGCGCATCTTCCTCTCCATGCCGAACAGGTCGAACCCAGAGAAGCTCCCACCAAAGCCCACCTCTCGCTCCGGCTGGACGCCGAGCTGGTTCTGGAAGGGGCTCAGTATCGAGAAACGCTCCTTCAAGTCCAGGATGGAGGCCGGCGGAGGGCTCCCGGACGGGCAACAGCAGTCCATGTGCCCGCTCTCTCCAACGCCGCCCGTGATTACGCACGGACACGCTGGGGAATCGTCCAAGCCCAGGGTCGCTTTCAGGGACTCGGTGATGGAGTTGGGGTTCTGGGGCATGCTGAGCTTATTATTCTTCGTAACCAACGTCGTCAGCCCGAGATAGTCGTTCCAGAAATTAAAAGTATAGTCATATGGGCTGCGCGCATTCAAATAGTTGTGATTGAGAAAATCCATGGCCACTTCTGGTCGTTTGCTTGCGATCAAAAGGTGAAACAACCAGTGTAATCCGTAAAGTCTTTGTAGCCGGAGTTCGTCTCCAGGAATGGTTCATGCACAGCGATGTGGTCTCCAGTGTTCCTGTTATGTTTGAGCGTCCTGCAAACAGGCTTTCTGGTTATAAGGACCAGGAGGGCGGGGCGCTCTCCCTTCAAAACCACATTTCTGATCAGGTTGAAAGCAGGCTCCCTTTCTCAAAGCCACATTTAGACAGACGTGTTTTCTTGCGCGATGGCGCTTTGTCGACATCCATCATCATTCTGGCTTTTAGGGATTTGGGCATTTTCATGGATACAAAGTAGTTAATAGTCCATGATTTGGGCAAGTGTGTAGGCTAGACAAATCATAACGCCTAACTGTGGTTAATTACATTATTTCAGCGCGACTGACAATCAATTAAAGGAGGATAGCGTGGCTCTTTGTTCCCACTTGGTAGTAAAACATTACATTATTCCGCACGTTTCGTGAATCAATATGGTTAATCAGTGTGCGTGAATACCATCAACGCCAACTCGGGCGTTCACACACACCTTAACCCCTCGCGTGCCGGGAGCAGAGGCCCTTTGTTCCATGCAGCAGCCATCATCTCAGTGTCCTGGGAGAAATAATCTGTGCTGATGCATCCCATTATGTTAAAATTGAATCAATATGAGACAAACCTATTAACCAAACCCTCATGTTTCCGTGTTTCCTCATGCTGAAGAAGTTTATGGCTCCATTTATTGGACATACTAATCTGCACAGGGTGATTTTCATTTCAAATAACCAACTTAGATTATAATGCGCAGTTAATTATAATGTGGTTTCTTTACAACAGCACCAGCTGAAAAGAGTTTATTACAGGGAAATGGTATTGCCCTATACACAGGTAGGCATACTTGAAAATGTAGATCTACTATCTGTGTTTGCTGTTGAAAAGTTTGATTTGTATGTAGAAAATAGCATCTGCAGAAATCAAATAATCTGTTTCGAATCAAAGGTCTGTTTACGTCCAGAACTGTAAAGTTTATAGAAGTAAACAAACTTTTAATGACACCTCAGCATGTATTAAAGTCATGTTTAGCCAGACAAAACACCACATCAGTCCACCAGCCATGATGTAAACACAACACGCGGAACAGTTTTTCAACAGGGGGCAGCATAGTGCAATTACAGGTCAGTTCATTTATATCAACCCCCCTCCCTCCTTGAATGAATGAGCGTGCCAAACAAAACCTACAGTAATGATGGCCACTGGCTGGAAGATGAAAGTCACCGATGATGTTCCACGAGCCAGATGTCATTAGTATATCATGATTCCACCGAGGCAACAGTGGTCATTTGGAGAGAGGAGCACACAACCAAACTGCACACATTTGGTCAATGAAATAAGGACTCATAATGTACAATATACTTCTGAGTGAAGGTCTAATGCGGAATCTGCACGACTAATGTGAAGATACATAACAAAACAACACATTATGGCATATGAGTAGGGCCATTTGGTGTTGTAAAAAGTCTCAGTTCACCCAAATTACAAAAGAATATACCTGCTCACTTACCTCTGGTGGTAACTAACCATTTTGTCTGTGGCACATTATAACAGTGGCAGGTGGCAAGTGTCCCCATTAATCTGGTTAATCCACAGAACGCAGTTATCAAAGGGACCATTTCTTTGGTAGAAAGTAGTTCCCAAGAAAACTGTTTAGAGTTGGATTATCCAGAGTAAATATAAACTGGAAGTTGCTGATGAAGTTCTTTTTAAATGCTTTGAACAATTTGTCATCTGACCACAATAAACACAACAAAGCAAAATGAAAAGAAAAGAAAGAAGGAACCTCAGTACCCAAACAATTTCCTTTCCAATCCTGAAGGAGATAAACAGGCTATATTAATAAAATAGGTCAGTCCAATTGAGAGCCAGACTACCAGGGCCAACCTGGACGTCTTTGTTTCCTGATTATTGCTTGTTTTCATGTCAATCTGACAGCCACTATTAAATAAGATGAAGTAAAATAGTAAATTAAAGCTCTCACTATCACATTATATCCCAAAATAAGTGGTGGGTGGTGATGCAGGAATCATCACAATCATACTGATGTAGTTCCAAACTCTAATATCTGATCTTTTCTCAGTATTGTATGAAAGGCTATGAAATGGAGTCATGTTAGGCAGCCTGGTCCTTTCCCAAAGCTTTGATTCATTCAACCATTTAGGTTATGATCTTGTCGGTGTTTGCTTTTCTACATTGTAAACAAACATACCTATTGGGGTTGCAAGAGTTTGTAAAGTTTCTCAGACACATTAAAAAAAAATAATACTGTAGGTTACTTTGACAAAATGGACCGTGTTGCCTTTAGCTATAGCTTTACTTGAAAGCACCGGGTTGTGGCTTGAGGTATGAAATCAGTTCCTCATCTGAAACATCAACAACAACATAAAAATAACCTTTCATCCAAGTGCCATGGACCTCTAATACGGCTGCTAGAGGGTGTTTTTCAGCACCCAAAATCTCCTTCATACAAGGAGTGTTACCAACGTCTATTCTTGTTATTGGCACAAATCTGGAAAGCTTATTGCGTGTAGAGGGATATATACAATCTGCTGCTCTTGCACCACTTGTTTTCATTATAAAGGACCTGTTGGGAGTCTTTAAAATGTACAATATATATCTCTACAATAATCCTGGCTCACCATCAGTAACAGAAGTGATCCAGATTGTGATTCTTGTGGTAAAGATCCAGAGGGAATATGAGGCAGTCGTCCTAAACAGTCTCTCTGATGAAGTGGGCAGCTCAGGAATGTGGAAGCGGCCCTCTTGAAACAACGATAACACGAGTGACTGGTGTTCTAATTAAAACTTCCAGGGGGAGGCTGCAAGAACTCACTGACTTGGAAGGCTCACATCTATTTTTAAGGGATCTAATAAGAATGCACTACCTTAGGAGACAGAGTGATAAAAGCGGAACAAAAGCACGGTTCGGTGAACTCCGACGTTTTAGAGGCCATTTCTCTTTGTTCTGTGTGTTCAGCAAGTTAGTTTGAAATAGTATTGACTGCTCATTGGATTTTCACTCCGGAGCCCCCATTCAGCTGGTGCGAAATATGAATTTTATGATGAAGCATTAATAATGTATGTAATCGCCAATTCTTTTTTTGCAAGCCAGGGCAGATTGTGTGAGCAGATTCCTGTGTTGCTGCAGTGTAACTGAAATATTCATGGCTATATTATTCCTTAATTTTGTTGTGACTAAGAGGGATTAATACTCATCCATTAACTAAAGCTAATTCTGCGGCCGCCTCGAGGTTGCATGAGTATATTGGACAAGGAAGTGAGATTAGCAGTGGAATGATGCATAACAGCAGCGGGGTGGCTATGGCTGTAAATCGATTTAGGAATCACACTGACTAAGTGATTGTTGTGTAAGTGTTTTTTCTTTTACTTGACAGCGAGAAAAACACAGATCATCAGGAAAAGTGGTGGCTGGCGGAGGAAGACACTTTGTTTTTAATGACCAAATCATATTTCCTGCATGGGCTCATTAGCAATATGAGCCTTACATCTAAATTTTTAGATGTATTATGCAATGCAAATCAGCTCAGACGTGCCTTTTGCTGAAGTTAGGGGTATGATAATGTGTGATTTAAACCATCTCGCGGAGCTAATCTGCTTCATGCATTAATATTAGAATCATCAACACATTCTGTGCTATGATCCAGGCCTTGTATTTTGGCAAACAGAACAAGATTTGGGGTGAAAAGTCTGCTCAATTCATATTTGACACGATAAATGAATGATTGATGGTATTGTGGAATGCATGAAGAAATCTGATCTTTTTTTTTTTCACCCTTATTGCATCTGCTCATACGGCTAGTAATAATTTAAATGCATCATTTGGGCATGTTTTGAATCATTAGCATCAGATAAGGTGTCTGTAACCTCTTAGGCTAAATCAGAGAACATATTTTTCTGTGAAATACCAGAATGTTTACTATGGCTGTCTGGTTATCCTTTGTTCTCTGCTTATTTCACGAGGCAAGTTTCAGCAGTGGCCTTGGAGAAGCGAATGCATTGGGAAGGATTACACAAAGCGCACACACACACACACACACACAGGGAAGCTTTCTGCATATTCCTACACTGCTGCTACAGGCAGCTGCCACGGATAAATCATTACAATGCCTTGCTCAAAGATACTTTAGAAGTGGATATTCCCTCCAACTCTATTTAAGCTCATAATCCGGGCCTCGGCACCACCAAAAGGCCTCAGTAATACCCTTTTCAAATAACAACCACCCCCTCCACCTCCATGTTTACAGAGCGACATATTGATCACCAAAACAATACATAATGGGTTTGCAGGGATTGCTGAAAAATCCATTTTGCCATATCGATTGCTGTAATGAAGATGAATGCTGAATCACTCCGTATGAAAATGGCTTATGTACATTTTTCATACCATTTTTCTTTTTGTCACACTAGAAAGACTGCTCTTTCTTTTCGAGACTCAGACCCAAAGATTACCATGTGTTTTCATTCACAGCCATTAGAGCTCTGTTTGTGATTATGCAAATGAGAAAACATGCAGGAAATTTAATCAGAGCGCAAATTTGATTTCACGTGAAAGATTGCTCGAGGGCGGGGGTTTGATCGCATAGTATTGAGCAACCAAATGATGTTCAATATTTGTTTTCGCAGTGGGCTTCCACTCGGACACGCCACACCTTTATAGGCTTAAGGTTTTCCTTGGTTTGGAGGCTTGAAGTTAACAGCGCTGCATAAGGTTTGATTATCCTTTGTTCTCCCCAGAGATGCTGAATAGAAACTGCAGTTAATGGGAAGCATTTCCATATCAGCAGCAAAGCACAGCAGCTTGTGTTTATGCATTTTATTATTGTTGCGTCCCCTGAACCAAATATCTAAGTGCTCAGTTTTCTTTTGTTCCCCAGTTGAACAGCAAGAAAATGGGCTCTTTGTAATTGCACATAAACTCAGAGGATGGCATTGTGCTGTTGTGTGTGCCACTGTAGATAACTGGTGATTAAACTGAATGTTACTCCAGAAGCATGACAGAATTGAAACTAATAAAGCATGTCAGTCAATAAGGGAGGAGGGTCTGTTTATCAAGCTCAGAGATGTAGAACAAACAAATGTCATTCGGCTTTTGAAAGAGACCGACTCGGTTTAGTCGTCCTGTGACCAGAAATCTAATGACGGGAAGGTTGTTGTATGTCATTCAGAACAGTCTCTGGGAACAAGTGCTGCCAGTGTAGAGCTCTAAAGCCTTGACAATTTTGTCGTTACACCCCCTTACAACGTGACCTTGTTGCATCAGTCCACATGCACAGCTAGGCAGAGGCAAATTAGGCTACAGGATTGGCTTCAGAACTGCAGGAATATATATATTTCTGAATCAGTACAAGCAAAGTACCTCCGGAGCAAATTTGTGCAAGTTTCCCCAGGAGATCTGAAGTTAATTTCACAACTTTTTAGCAAATACCAGAAGCGGAGTGCCTTTCAGTGTGCATAGGGCACTTAAAAATGCAGGTTTATGGGGCATATGGTCTCAGGTGTACCAAGCCTTAAGGAATAGTTCACCCCAAAATGTAGTCAGTTATGATCCCCCACACCCCCTAAATTCAAGTCACGTCCCATTTGCAACGAAAATCATGTGTCCTCCTTTTAGCTCTGTCTTCTTCCAAAAATGAAGACCAAATTTTCTCTTTTTTTGGGGGGGTGGGGGGCAATTTTACACATCTATGTGTTTACTTCATCCATACATATACTGTCTTCTGAAGAAAGACTAAATAAACCCAATAATATCAGGGTTTTCCCAAATCAGGCTTGAGGCTTGAACATTTTTATGAAACAAAATCTGTATTTTGGGGGATCTTGACCCATACTTGGACTGAAGTCAGGATCTCTCAGCTGCTTTCATTTTGAACATTATCAGTTTCTTATGAGTCCATAACTTTATAAACGTTGATTACTAAACCACTGGAGCAGCCCTTCAAGTAGTGCCAGTGTTTTGAACTCATGGGGAGGCTAAATTCCCCAAACTTTCTGTATGAAGAATCTGCACATGCTACTGTAGTGATGGATCTTTGGGCAGAACGTTAATATCTGCATGATAGAGACAGTGATAAATAAACTGTCTAAACATCTGCTTAAAGCCTTTATGTTAGACTACTACACATTCACGAGTTGAAGTTTATTTCACTGCACTCACAACTTTATGAAATTACTGACATGACAATTCCAGTTAAATTAACCAATTTGATGCAAATTTGGCCCACAGCCAAACATGACAGGGCTCTGAGCTGAGTCAGCACTGACCCCAGAGACATTAAAAACACCACTACATGTTACAATTGTGATGCCGTGATCTTAAATTAGGAATCAGGATTAAGACAAGTTTGTCCAGAGTAATTACAAGTTGTCCTCGACTTCTACAGGTAGGTTGCGGGTACGATCATGTCGCCATACATGCAGTCTTCCTCCAAAGCAAGATTGTACTTGCTGCCACTTCCTCCTTTGTAGGCGCTTGTCACAATCCTGAGCCAGCCTTTCTCACCCTGGAAGAAAAATCTCAAGGTCACTGATCATAAATCAAGTGCACCCACTGCATTTCAGTCTAACGTCCAATTTTTAAATGCCAAGTTTAAAAGCCACTGAACCATGCAAGAACCAAGGCTATTAAGTTACAATGTGATGACTCACCCATGGCTCTCCCCAGGAGTTACGCACAATCCAGTATTCAGTGCCATTTTCTACTAGCCAGCCCACTACTGACACAATGTGGTTGATGGCAGGAGTCTCAACATACTCCGAGTACAGACCCCCCGTGTACTCATCAAGTTTCTCTGTGGCCATGATTCCACAGCTGAGGGGAGAAGGATTCAATTGGCATGAATTGAGAACAGAAAAGTGATTTGCAATTTATGGCCATTGCTGGTAGAACATTTGAAGTGATTATCCATCCTCAAAACTTGATAGTGTATGGACATTTTTAAAGATGGATTTCAAATGCAGCATTCATACACAACTCCCTGCAAAACTATTAAAGAAAAGTTAAAAACTTTGAAAACCTGATTGGCCCTCCAGCGTAGATTTCTGCCATCATATTATCCCGTCCACTAATGGCTCCAAAGTCACCTACTGTCCATAAAGTGTAGTTCTGCAGAGTGTTGCACTTCCCAAAAGTTGTGCAAGTCCCACATGCATTGAATGGGTTACATTCTGAGAGGGAGTGTAAGAAAAAAATATATATTACAAAAGGCTCACGAATGACAACTGAAAGAAACGTGCACACTACTGCTGAATTCTTACTCTGGTCAATTGCCTGGTAGTTGTTGCAGGTCTCGTCAGGGATGCCATGTTTGTGGGCATACTCCCACACCCCTCCATGGTCCCCTCCGTGACAGGTGCCCGACTCAGAGCAGTCGATCACATGTTGGACGGACAGATAAGCAGATGGCCACACTCCTTTCCGCTTGATGTTGATACGATCTACACAACGCAGACAAAAAAGGAAGTTGCCCACACGTGCATTATTAGTTTTGGAAAAGCTCAGCTCAAGTGATTTGAGATCACAGAGGATCCCATCTGTTATTTTGTCAGGAGATTTAATTTGCATACTGTTCTTGAGAAAATAGTCAAAGCCATGTCCAAATGGTCGCTCTTCAAATTCAGATAAAAGTAAACACATGATAGAGATGGTGAACGAGAACTACGGGCTCACTGTGCAAACACCTTAAGACCACAGCGAGGTCAAGTCTAGGCATGTGGAGAGCCAAATTTACAATATCCATACCCATCTAAAAAAATTACTTTAACAAATTTAAGTAAACATTTTTGGGTTGCCCAAATTACAAAATTCTTATCCCTAGAAAACTATTTGGGAAATTTACTTTTTGCCTACACACAACTCATCTGTTTATTAAAAAGCAAATAAGAGTATTTCTCAAGTGTCCAACTATTCCTTCAACATGCTTATTTTGGTTTGAAGGTTTCCATCTGAAATTTGAATGAGGGTGAATGGAATGCATCTGTGGTGCTTACAAGTGTACAAGTGGTCTTTAAAGAATTAATAAAAAAGTGTCTTTTCCAGAAACTAACCTAGATATTCCAGATACCTCATGTGAGCAGTTTTATCTGGAAGTACTTTATACTTAAATAGTACGTAAAAGTGTTGATGGCATGTTCTGTGGATTATCCAGAGTAACAGAAAAGACATTTCTGATACATGGCTGTAGAAGTTTTAAATTCCTTTAAAACTAAACTTGCTGTGCCAATAAATGCCACTAGAGGTAGGTCATAAAATGTCTGCAATTTGACTCCAACAAATCTTTAACAAGCTGGAACAGAGGAAGAATCCAACCTGCCATTGCACTGGTGCTGCCATGAGCCCAACAGGAGCCGCAGTGCTGAGGGATGTGCTGGTTACGAGTTGTACTGGCGTAGTTGATGCCGTTGACGTTCCTCCAGTCCCAGGACTTTGGCAGCTTAGCAAGGTTCATTAGTTCATGAGGACGAGCTGCAGTTCTGAGAGAGACAGAAGACTTAAGTTCTGAGGCAGCAGGTCTACAGTGACCCCGCCTCCCGTCAGTCATAAACCTCATGAAGGTTACTGTGGTAAGGCCAAAATCACAGCCAGGTAAGAGCACTGCACTCATTACAAAATCACTGAGGATTCAGTCAAGTATGTATGTTTCAACCGAGTCTAAAATGTATCCCAGTTTACTAAATGGCATGAAAGTCAAACATGACAAAGTCGCTTAATGCCATTGGTGACCAAGGCCTCCGGCAAACCTCAGATTGAGAACCAAATGAAGCAGAAAACTTGATATGTAAACTTTACTCATTGTCTTGACTTCGGGGATTAACTGTGCAAAGTGGAGCTTCCTCTGTGTAGAAGCCCCAGAATCTTCACTGGCAAGATTTAACCTCAAACTCATTTAACTCGAGTGCAGTCGAGGACAAAAACAGCCTTAAGAACCAAATTTCAGAGAAGTGGGTTAAATATAATTTGGAAACATCTTAAAAGTCAGTTTACAGCATCATAGGGAGGATTTATCCTCATCAGAACCAGAATCTAAGACATTATAGGTTAAAAGTTATCCAAAGTACATAATTGCAATATGACCCATCAGTTTAACTACCTGCCTTGTGAGACATAGAATAGGAGAATAGGAGACAAAGACAGCTACAATAAAGAGCCAAAAACTGAAACTCATCAGGGAACTCACGTCACCCCAAAAGTGGGTTTCCTGAACACCGGCTGGTAACAACTTGGCTTCTCGCCAAAAAAGTGTCTCGCTGAAACCGCAAGCGTCATGAGCATAAAAATAAAAATGACAAATCGAGCCATGTTGACACACAGAGCATCAAACAACAAGCTACAAACCACTTTGGCTTGGCATAAATATCCCAGTGGACACCTGGGAGCAAACCTGCGGCGTGTCATCAAGCTAATCAAGCTTTATTGATCTCACCTGGGAGTTAGAGCAGGTCACAGAGAAAGAGTCGTTCTCTCAGGCTCAGATTAGCTGGAAAACACATGTTGGCTGATTACTACGCGGCTGTTGCAAACAAACTTACCTTGCAATACTTTATGCTGAGAGACAAGTAATGACTTAAAGCTTTATGATTTAATGTTTTAAACTGAGAAATAAATTAATTTGAAATATAGTGTTATTCAGGAATAGGCTCTTTAATCTCTTGGATGACTTAATCTCTTGATGTAATTTTAATTGTAAAAAAGGCAAGAGAGTGGGCACACAACGTCACCTTTGTGCAACTGGTACTACACAAAGCCAGGTGCATTACTGACAGTCAGAACTATTCCTAAGAAGACTGGTTTGAGGCAATGGCTTAAACTGCATCTAATAAAAAACAAAAGGTTTTTGTTTTTAAATTAAAAAAGCTTTTTAAATAAAATCAAGCGTATTTTGTTTCTGCCTCTAGGTCATTTTTGTCATGATTACTTCTATATATTTTACACCTTTGTGTATTTATGAACTACATATCTTCTCTTGTATTTTTAATGGCTGCTGCAAAGTGAGTTTCCCCGGAAAAGTCAAGTGAGTCAAAGTGAGCACATTTTGGCCACAGGTCATTTTTAAGAAAAGTGGATTTTGAATGCATCTCAGCATTCTCATTTTGATTAGCAGCATAACAGTATAACAGATTGATCTCATCACATATTTTGGAGTAGCTGTGATTGGAAGTTGATATACGTTACCATCTTAAATCTTTAGCAGCAGAAGTCGGAGAACATAAACACATAAATGCAGTTTTTGGTTTAGAATTTAAGTCTATTAATTCAAAAAGCATCTTCTCAAAAGCTGTTTTTCAAGTTATATTGATGCATTCATCCTTGACAGAAGCTCATCATTATGTTGCCTCATTCCCACATGTCACTTTGTCTTTTTGTTTATGCTCTTACAGCCTCGGTGATAACAAAGACTTCATCCGGCTTCACTGTGAGACCGCAAACAGAGCATGATGCTAATTGACTGCCTGCCATCCTCTCCCATCTGCAGGAATAGAAAGTCATATTTAATGCGTTGATTAAAATCTAATCCCTCCATGTGAGTCGGAGATGAAAGTAATTTTCATGTAATGGAGACTATTAATATTTAGATATAGAAAGGAAACCAGATCCCAGATTTGCAATCAGCTGGAGGATGGTAAATGATATTTCAGGCAGCCAGTGAGCTGGAAACCAAAGCCCGCAATACAAATAAGTTTTCTTTTCTAATTAACATTTTCATTTCTTCTCACATATAAATTTATGTTTTTCATATTTCTCTTCCTTTCTATGTCTTTTTTGAAAAAGTCATAATGACCCTCTCAGTTATCATGACCTCTCAGGTTATTCACCATTTAGCGGGCAGGCTGATACTCAAAAAATAACCTCACTAATGGAGGAGCAAATCCCTGCAGCCAGGTTCAACATCTGGTGGAAAGACTGAAACCAGAAGAGTCTGCAGGCTGTTATAGATTAATACACATGGATTTGGAATAAGGCAAACTGATGAACAGTGGTTTAAAAATGAAGAAGAGTTTAGAAGATATTGACAGTTTTGGGTGTTTAATGACGTGATCACCCTGTTGATGCAACTGGTGTTCATTAGCTGTTGTTGTAGCTACCTCTACCTGCCACTGACGGTGGTTTTAGAGGAAAGCTTCAAACTGCAGATATGCTGTCTTTTGAAGTAACTCTACTCTTAAAGGAGAATTTAATGATAGAAAGACCACATCCATTTGGCCATGTAGTGCATCTTTCCTTTGATGAGTAACACACAAGTGTTTATGTCACTTTTGACTCCTTCAGTTGATTTTCATGTATTAAATTTGAGTTGAGGGTTTGCTTCCTCCTCTATGAAATAAAGAAGGCTGAGTGAATATGTGTGGCCAGAAGACTGAAACAAGACTGCTTCTGAAAATCTAACTTTGATATTGAATCCACACAGTTTTTATTTGCCAACAGAAACTGTGTGAAATACATCTAAATATGGCTGAGAAGTTATCTGTAAATATGCTTCAAAGTCGATGGAAAAATATCAGCAACTTGAGTTACATGGTTGAGTTGCTTTTTCAGTGCTAGAGTGTAAATGACCTTAGAAACCCTCCACATGTTGCAGATGGTGTTTTTATTCTGCTGTTTCTTGTGATTGGCTCGCTTGACTTGACTCAGGAAGTGACCCACATGTGTACACGTAAAAAAAAACACGTCAGATCCAAATCAATCGATGACTCATTCACTGACATGATGGCTTGTTTGGGGGGTATCAGTGTGATATCGCCATGATTAGCATCGTTAGCTGCCTTCGTGAGCGTGTCCCCCTTCCTCATTAACGTCAACAGCATCATTAGGGCCCTCGCAAGTCCGGTGATTGATTTGTGTATGTGAGAGCGTGTTGTGTGTGTTACGTGTGGGCCCATGAACGCTCAACAGTTAATAAGTAAGTCTGTGGTAGATAATACCCGTGTTCACTGATCCATGTGAAACTTAGAGGTCAGTTGAGTTTCTCTGGCATTTCCTCAGGATGATACCTCGCCTCCACATGTTCTCCACTCACCTGTCAACTGTCATGAAGGAGCGAACGTCAGATAGCTGGACAGTTTATTCGATAAGGAGCAGCCAAAGGCAGGTTTATACAGGCAGCTCAAATCAATTTATTTTTCATAGGCCATATTGATAGAGAAGAGAAACAAGTACGACTCAGTGTTTAAGGTCAGATTTGAAGACAGAATGAAACATGTCTATTTACCCGTGTTTCCATATCATAAAATATACTTATTTAATCATTGTTCCCAAAATGCTTGTTTTCAGTGGTTTTCTCATAGTATAGGTTTAGACACTAATAAATATTTCAACCAATAATCCTGCCATATTTCAAATAATCCATCCCTTTACTCAGTCACATTGTATAAGCAGCCCAGTATCCTATAAACACATCCATATAGGCCAATGCAAGAGATATTGAGGTGAAATACTGTAGTCTGTTATCATGATGGCAGGTCAGTTTTCACTAGTGAATCTTCAAAATGTTCTTTTTCTTTGACTCTGTGGCTGCATCCCAGTGGCTATAATTTATTCACATGGTTTTTGGTATTCTTTTTAAATTCCCTTGTTGTGTTTGGTCCATTTTTTAACTGGAAATATCATATCATCATAAGACATAAACAAGACAGCATTAAAATGTCCTTGTGTGAATCAGTACAACATGGAGGAAAGCTAGTTAGATATAAATGTGCCTCTTTACCGGCAGATATAAGCCAACTTCTGCACGACTACAAGGCCATCATGAAACAGAATAAGCAGCATTGAGTGAACCTCCATGTCATGTAAATCTATTATCTAACTATTTCTACAATACTACTTATTTCACAGGTTTGGGATATTTTCAAGCTGCAAAACTTTCATTACAAATCTGTTTCATCAGTTGATGAACTGCAGCACTTACCGGTGGGTCACCAGGCTGGGCCGCACAAAGCCGAAGTGACTGAGAGAAAATGTGAGGAGTACACTGCAAAATGTGTGCAAGGTTGCGACTGGTTACATCATTGTATTATTCAAGTAAAAAACAAGCATTTAATCCAAGTTAATTTCACTTGCGGCTGTGAATTTTTAACCTACTTCAAGGTGACATTGTCTTAAAAAAGACATACATTATAATTGAATTGAAAAATATTCTTGAACCCGTCTGATTAATTTAGAAACAAGGGACTTGATTTCATTATGTTGCACAATGTGTCATACTTGGCTTTTTCTTAACTGATGGTATTTGCAGTAATTGTTATATTTCATGTTTTGGGTTGTATTTGTTTTACTGTGAAGCGCTTTGTAACTTTGTTTTGAAAGGTGCTATATAAATAAAGTCATTATTATCATTTGTTCTACAATAAAGAAAGATTTTAAGGCCCTGCATTAGATTAAATTACTTATTTGTAGTGTGGACCTCTTGTCGTCTCAAAAGCGGCCACATTTTCCAGTTGAGAAGATTTCAAAGGCTCTGTACCGAGCTCCTGCCTCTCCAGTGGAACCACCTGTCCACCCCGACCAAATCCCTCAGCCTCAAAGTTCACCGTCGGGGGTTTCGTCACCCAGCAAGCCATTTCACATTCGATTGGCTCAACCGATGCTAACAAAGCAGCAGCGATGACAGACTTGTTAAGCGCATTTCAGTCATCGCAGTCATAAATGGATTTTAATGGAGAGAGAATTAGAATATGGTCAGAGGACTTAAACCTGAGGAATGGGGGCTCAGAAGAATCCCAGTGATCGTTACCAGTCATGTCATAAAGCCGATAATGTTAACGGCCCCTGTGGTTCATGAGAAGTGAGGGGGATAAGAAAGGTTAAGCAGATAGGAAGGCTGAAGGTACTGACGTTAAATCAAATGCAACCAACTGTCAGACAGAAATAATTCATATAAAATGGACACTAAAAATCTGGAGCCAGGATATCATCTTTATTTAATATTATGAACCAAATAATACCAGTCTTCATTAAATTACTGCTTCACTTTACACCGGCAAACAACCTGTGAATCATAGCATCATCTACAATACTTTATCCTTGAGAAAAGCTTTATTTGTTTACTGGACCCAAGTTTGAATATTTTACATCATTACTTCCTGTCGGGAAGTTTTCAGTCATGATTAGTTGTTTGTTGTTGTTGTTTTTGAGCAGGATATTTATACATAAAAGTACTTTACAAATTTAAATGAAATTTGATGAAGGCACAGGTCATGAGTGATGAGTAGCGCAGTTTGATCATGAGGTGTATATGCATTCTTTTGTTCAAGGCAAATCTCTCAGCATGGCTTCAAACAGGCTTACAAATGTTCTGCCATAGTGTTTTCAGCTTTTTCTTCACTCCTCCAACACGTCTTATGTAAATCTTTACCAAAGACACATAAAATATTTGGATGAATTCAGATGTGCTGCACGTTTTCTTTTTAGGATTGGTTGCCAAATCTTTGCAGTCATTACCGACTCACTGGAATTTTGCATAATTCATCGTTGTATGTTACCATTTAAATCCCCATGATTGTCTCTCACTATATGTATTTTGATCCACGTCCGAATCTAGATACAGTTAAAACCTTCCTAATCATTTTCTGTTATCAAAATAACATATTTAGACCGTTGTGCATGCCTTGGTGGAGGTCTGTCTGAGAGCTGTATGTACCTAATTAAATGGTTATAAAATGCAGACAAGTGTCTTGGAAAGAAATTATATTTCCTCTAGAAGCAATAATTGTTGACATTCTTAGGTCTTTTAACTCTTGCTCTAGTGTTTCTGCTTCCAGAGAGAACTTATCCATCAGTCAGAGCAGCTCTGTGACGTCTTCCTGGTGATTTTCTCTTAATAATGTTTGAGAATCTGTCGGCGGTGCTCTTTTTGGTTCGTATCTCCCTCGTTGTTGTTCTGTTTATTAGTCGCTCAGCAGCACCTCAGGGCTCGCTGTGTTTATTGATGGGCTGATTGGTTTGTTTACATTTAAACACTTTTTTTCCCCATGCGCGCTGCTCAGGGAAATCACAGTATGCACTGTTCAGTTGTATAGAACCCCGCAGAAGGGAAATACAATGTGCACTCATGCACCAGGTGGAGATGTCAAAATCAATATAGTTTCATTCTCTCCAATCATTCACCCCCTGCCCCCATCTTTTCCGCTCCAGCACCTAAAAGAAGTGCTAGCAAGAAATATAAAATGTATTTTTCCAGGGAAATATGTAGAAAGTGGTTAGAATCTAAAGGCTCTTATGAACTGGGCACAGGATGACTCACCATCATGTTGTATTAGTGACACAGAGCAGAAAGGTTTTTTTTTACACACTGCAGCTACATTGTCTTTCCTTGAGTGTCGTCTGTCAGATGCTACTAAAGCCGGTAGACCAGGCCCTCCTCTGGAACATTTACTGTTTATTTGGCTGTGCAGTCCTGCAGAACTGAGCCCTGTTGGGAACAAAAGGTCACCCGACACATGTGAAGCCTGTGTTTTGTGTATTTCAGCTCTAGCATGTCCACCTCTCTGTGGTTTTATCCCCCAGCACTCTCTTTTTTAAGGCCCTTGGAGACTGAAAAAACATCCCTGAAGCACAAACCGTGGATGTCATGAGTTTGTTTAGCATGCCTTTCTATAGGCTTACCTTACCGTGAATTCCCTCTCTCGTCGTTTGGCTGGTATTTTACTTGTTGTGCTACTAGTTCCCCCCTTCTGTGATGTAATTTTTGTTAAACAAGTCTTTCAAAGTCAAGAAAAAGAATCTGAAAACGGTGGGGTATGCCTGAACAGTTGATTCCCTCTAATCCCTTGACTGAACTGCCCCTTCCTTTGGAGTCAATGTATAGTTGTGCATGCACAGATTCTGCACCGTAAGGTCACTTTTGTTTGGCTGGCTGGATCACCACCACAGAGGACTAATCCTGCAGAATTAGTCCATTCAGCGACCACCTCTTGACCAGGAGGCATTGGCCATTAAAATGGTTACAAAAGGAATGCCTGAGTCCTTTACAAAGGATTTTTTTTCTCCATAAGGTAAAGGTAACCCACAGAGTGAGTTACAGTTCCTTCAACTCACTTTGAAGCCCCATGTGGCAGATCTCATTCTGCACATTGATTGTGCTTATTAAACATTTAGAGAGCCTAATTGGAGCATGTGCAGGCTACATCCGCTGTACTGTGGTAATGAGTTTTTTTCCCAAAATGGTGCAGCTGAACAAGCTTTGATTTTATTTTGTAAATCAGAGTTATCAATGGCGAGTGGCAAGATTACTTTGTGTGTTCAAGAACAGTGAAACTACAAAACGTGTCTTTGACAGTTTTAAACACATTTAACACATAAGGGGCATGTCTGTATTCAGCACAGGGAAATACAAAACCCAAGGTCCTCTGGCACCAGGACAGATCCTTTCTTTCTTTTCCATGATACATGTTATCAAGATGCCACATTAGATTACTCCTCTTTTTCAAATTGAGACCCAATTCAAGCAAGAGCTATCTCCCCCTGTTGAGTGGTCTTGACAGAAGCAATTTCCTAGTTCTAATCGAAAGATTTCTTCATTGGTACAATCTACTAAATACCAGACCAGGCGCACAGCGGCACCAGATGTGTCCCAGCGTACCCACAAATGCTTATTTGTGTTTGGAGACTTGCAAAGAAGCATGGAGAATATGTGCTGAATTTTAATTCTAAGTTAATGAATGTGTGGATGCGTTCATGTTGAAAATTATTTTGTTCCTTCATGCTGGATTACCTTTACTGCAAAATGACTTTCATAAAAGACAGACATCTCCTTTTTATGAAATGAAAGTTGACGCTGTGTGTCCCACATCCATACTACACACCAATGTGATGAGATATTTACTTAACATATAATTTCGGTAGTTAGTACAAGACATTCATGTTCTGGACTGTTTAGTACTACATTGAGGCAAGATGCATCAATCAAGCTCACTCAAGAACGATGGACAAATTTACAATCTCGGTTTTTCAGAAATAGCTGCAGTGACTGAGTTGTTATCTGAGCTGTCTGACATCAGACATTTTCAACTTTTTGTCCCCAGTTCGTGTCCAGCTGGTGGACATTTGTGGTGTGCCTGTCCCCCATTGCACATGTTGTCATCTCAAGTATTGAATAGAAGTGAA
Organism: Enoplosus armatus; assembly: GCF_043641665.1. Taxonomy (NCBI): domain Eukaryota; kingdom Metazoa; phylum Chordata; class Actinopteri; order Centrarchiformes; family Enoplosidae; genus Enoplosus; species Enoplosus armatus. The sequence continues at coordinate 21,147,117 of NC_092189.1, read as the reverse complement.
TAAAAATGCCAAAAAAAGTAAAATAGTAAAGAAGGAATGAGTGTTTTCTGATCTGGTGTCTCTTTTGGCAGGATGACATTGTTTGCCAGTGCCCTCCAAAATAATTATGACCATATAACAGTGAGTCATATACTTGCATGTGCGACCGCTTTGGTTAAGGTTTAATTTGGGATAGACACACACACTGCTTGGTTAGGGTTAGGAAAAGGTTTGTTAAAATAACTAATTAGTTCAGGTGACAGAATCTTCAGAACCAACCCATCCACCCCAACCTCCTCCCTACGCTGACTTTGACCCTCAATAACAATCTCATGCTACTTCCACCTTTGCTCCGGACAGACAAGACTCATAATTCACACGACCCCCAGAGGTCCTTGTCAGGTAAGTATAAACATATGGCGTTGAGAGCCCATTAACACCATACTTACAAATCAAGCAATTTAGGTCTGCATGAAGGCATTTTTAAGTGTATGGCTCTAGAAATTATTAAAAAGTGACATTTGATTTTATTTTCAGATTGCAGAGATGTATTTGACTGTTGATCTTGAAATATTGCATATAAATGACCATTTTGTGAATGACATACTCTGCTGTGAATATAGTGAAGCGCCGTTCGCTTAATGAAGCATTCAACTATCTGCATCCCTACTTTACATTGTGGTAACGGAGTGTTGCAGTCTGTTTAGTCCATCTGTTGTTTCTGCTTGGAAAGAAAGGCAGGTGGTCAGCTGCTAATGTGCCCCAGCTTTGGACCGCCATTCATCTCGGCCCACTCGTTCTCCACACGGTGATCAAAAGCAACTTGGCTGCTAAATATACAAGCTCATACATATGCATGACACGGCAAAACAGTCTCCGCTGACGCCCATTAGTTGTACAGTCACACTGAAGAGGCCTATTTGGAGAATTTGCATGCAGACATTAGCAGATTAATCACGAGTGACAGTCGAGGGAAAGCTGTGGTCAGAAACCACACGGGAGCCAAGATGGACTCTGACCTACATGTACCTGGCAGATATCTGGCCTGGTTACTTTATGAGATTCAAATGATTAAAATAACCCAGTTTCCTTCTGGCTGTGTGACGTGAACAAAGATCTATTCTCAAAAATAGCAAATTACATTTTAAGATAGTGAAGTGTGAAGAAGACTCAAGAAGGTATCACTTTGGGTCTCTATGTTTTGAGGTCGTCTATCTCTGCAGGCAGTAAGTTACAGATATAAATATTTTACGTGTTACAAGAAGGTTTTTCTTTCCAAAATGCTTCATTCATACTGAAAACTTCACTGCAGTCAGTAAGACATGTAAAAAGGAAGAAAACTTGTAATTGATTCTATACTTCAGTGCAGAAACTAAAAGCTCAAAGGCTGCATTGGCCGTCATATATGTGTTATTTCAAGTGCAATTCACTGTTGAGCCACTATCATCGAGTGAGACTGTGACCTGATTTTCATTCATTAAACATCAGAAAAATATGAACTGAAGTTTCTGCTGTTTTATGCTAATATTTTAAGGAAAATAAATAGTCTCCAGTTTTTTTTTAGTGTACTGGCAGAGATGGAAGTATTTTCAATAATAATGATGACAATAAGAATAACTTGAACATTTATCCAGGTAACATGACTAACCTTTATGTTTTTCTCTGCCAAGGCCATACTTTCTCTGTTAATAGCAAGAGCTGTAGGCTTCATAACATTCTTTGTTCGCTATTTTCTTTTATCTCTTCCCGTTGCACTGAGCATCAGGCTAATGGTATTTGGTCATCAAGCTAATGTTACATGTCCCATTCAGGATCATTTCTGCTTCCAAGAAATGTCTTCATGACTGATATTTCATTTCTCTGCTAATCGCTGCAAGAAATACTGTCTTCACCTGGTTCCACTCTCATTACACAAAAACATCTAAATGTCACAGGGGGAAAAACCTTAAATACTGAACTGTAATGGGGATTTGTTTGTTTTTTTGTGTATGTTTTTTACAGAGGTTTAGAAATAAATGTACAGAAGAGTGCGCACAAGACAAGTACAAGTACTCTTTGTAGCCACATAAACACGGTGGTCTTATAGATTGTGCGTGCCGCTCTGTGAGCAGCACATGCTACATCATTCATATCTATGGCTGTCATGGCAAATAATTTATCAGTGCCTATTTACAGTACAGATGGACTCTGGCTTCGGCGTCCAATTTACCTGTTGCTGTGAGGGTCCCCAAGTGAGCGAGGCTAAAATTAGAAACAGCATATCACCCAGCACCACGGGTATCAATCACACATCTGTCACGGAGAGAGGCAGAGGGGGAAACAGAGGGAGAGAGTGAGGGTGACTGAGCGATGAGGACTGTGCAGCTCCACTTAATGTCGAGCCCTGAGGCCAGATACCGGATACTGGAACTGCTTTGTATAAGGTTGTACCTCCAGAACTGCTAGAGTACACGGCACGTCTGTATCAAGATTTTAATTTTAAGTTTCATTAAAAATTTCATACTGGCCTGTCATTGTTCGCTGATAAGTGTAGATTGGATCCATGGTTGTCCTTCACAAGAATTAATTTTGCTTCAATATTTCCACGCTGGCATGTAAGAATATATCTAACTATTATCAGCATCCTGGATTTTAGTGAATAGTTTTAACCCCTTATTACACCATTTTCCATTCTTTTCCCCTTTAGGTGGCATTGAGGTGGTTAAAAGCATCTTAATACACACAGTTTTACATCGTGTTTCATCTCTTTATTTAATCTATATGATGTTTAAGCTAAGTGATATAGTCAAAGTCAAGACTCCCTGTTTTATATGGCTGCATAATTCCATCAAATGGAAATATTCTAGATATTATGGATGTCTTTTTGCATAATTTCTCTATAGGTCCGCCTGACATATTTGGTGTCTTTGGAAACTTTGGGATCTCCACGAAAGAGATCTCAGGTCAGTGAGGTCTAACGTGCTCTGTGACGGTTCAGCTGCTGTGTCAAAAGGTTTTCGTGACAAGGCTAAATAATGGGGACAGCACTGATTTCCTGTAAAGGAGCATTCAGGTTAAGCGTGAAGCAAATTTGATGGCAGGAAGTCTTTGGCAGGGTTTATTCGTCTCAGACAGCCGATGTATAGTGCCAGAGACACCGCCACAAGTGTGAAAGGATAGGTGTGTTTTGTTTGGTCTAAAACATTACATGGTGAGGCTTTTCTAATTTGTTCTTTCATGCTGTCACTAATCAGGCTGGTCAGTTTGTATGGTAACACTGGGTGTGGTCCCTTTAAGAGGCTTTTGGGCCTTGTGAACAGGAAGAGGACAGAAATGTTTGAGGAGAAGACAAAGCGAGGAGGAGGAGGCTGTCAATAGGGTTTAGCTGCCTGTCAGTGAGATTTACAGTATATACATATAAAAGCTCCTTTTTGTGGGTGTTTGATAAGTTGAGAACCACAACTATGGACTGATCGCTGTGCCCAGACCCGGTTCAAGTCATCTCTTTCTTCACCGGTGAGATTGACTCTTGGATTTTTCTTGAGTTATATTTTTGCATTGTGAAGGGGAATCCCGTAATGTGGTTTTCCTGATTCGACTTTGGACCGCTCTGTTTGGAATATATGAAGATCACTCTCTTTGTTTTGTTTGTTTTTCTCTGTGGACATTTAAGAGGACACCTAAGTATTGATGTACTGTTTTTAGTTTGAACTGGTGCTGACGTAATAATATGATGTATTCTATCCCGTGGTTAAACAGCTTTTGCTAAATATACTAGCTGATTGTTATGTGCTGACTTTGCAAATGTTAGCTGTAGCTAGCTAGCAAGTTGCCTTGTGTGTGTGTGTGGAGTGTGACAGCTCAAATCTTTCTGCGACTCATGTAGACACGTGTTCACATATTTCTGTGTGCTTTACTTTCAATTTCACTTTGCATTGTGCCTGAACACATCTTAAGATTTGTGGCATGAAAGGGGACAATTTAAAGATATTAAAACTGACACAAACTATAAAGATGGGTAATCAGTGGCCTTAGTCTGTAAACATCTGCACTGGTGGCAGCTAACAACATTTCCACAACACTGACTGTATCTCCAGTGCTCCAAATTCAACTGTATTCAACTGACCTGTTCATGTCACAAATGCCAACATAGATAGAACATACTGGTGAAGATATGGCAACACAGGGTAGCTGTAAGACACTGGTAGGCCTGTTATTTGTAGAAGTCCCTTCATGTGCATAGAAGTACAGAAGCACAAGCACACAGACTTCTAGGCTGAGAAGTCAAAGATGTGTCGGCTCAGTCAAACAAAAGGCCTTTATTTCCCCTGTGGTATTTGAACCACACAGGCATAAACACTGGAAAATGCATACTAGACAAGTAAAAACACGTGAAAAAATATTCAAAAACGAAGTTGTTTTGGGTTGAATTTCCCCTGGAAAAGAGGAATTTCATTTCAGCTTGCCTGGAGTTAGTGATTAGGAAAAAGCACTGACAATGTATGAAATGCAGGTGTGTTTCTTTGACACAAGTAATCCTGGGTTTTATTGGTTCTGCACTCCCCCTCAAAGGCCCATGGCCACTTGAAATTCTTTACTGCAAAAACTCTGCAGCTTCTGAAGCCTCTTTAGCAGGGAGAGGGAGGAGCCGGGCCTCCATTTAGCCTGATTTCCTGTCTTTAAAAAGGATGAATGACCAGCTTTAGGCCATTGAGAGTGCCCTCACCTATAGCACTCCGTTTGATCTCGGCATCATGGCCGCAAACAGGTTGAAAGAGAGAGGGCCCTTAATGTCAAGGCCATTCTTAATGAGTCTCAATGGACAGGACCAACCACAGGCCCCTAAGAAAATGTAATCCCCTGCTTTAGCACAATGACTTCCTGTATGTCCCCATGTCTGCTTTTATTTCTCATCAGTCAGCATTATGGTCCTTTGATGGAGGAAATATTGAAGGGTTTGAATGACATGTTACATATTCAAACCTTCATCTTTTTATTCTAGGGTTCTGGAGTTTAATTTCCAATAATCATGTTAATATTTATAAATAATAGCTAGTCTTAATAACCTTATTGTTTTGTTGTTATTGTTATGGCTGGTGTGAAATCATCTTCCGCTGCTAATGCTGCTTGCTCCCGGAGCTTCAATGGGAATTAATGCGGTATCAAAGCTTTATCAGTTTATAGTCAGACGCTGCAGTTTGATTGACAAAATGCACAGCGATAAGCAGAGGATGAATTGAAATGACTTTGGACCGTCTCCATTTATGCACTGCATGGAAAATCACAGAAAATGTGTGCAATTTAACTAATCACGTCTCCAACATCGTCATTTGCATACGTTAATAAAGCAATTCCAAAGCGGGGAGGAGAGAAAGACCGGGAATTAATTTCTGCGCCAAGTGTTAAGATGCAGCGTTGTTAATGAGAAGCACAACAAGCGACGTCTACTCCGGCTTTGCTGTTTAGCAGCAGCTCTGCTTTGTGTGATTCTCCTGAAATCTTCCACTGTGCTAGGTAGCCCCTTTGTGTCACTGTATTCCCTCGGCTCCGTTCCACCCCTTTGTTTGCTTTGGTGCAGTTTCCGTGGCGACTGAGCCCAGGGCCCCCAATCAGAGGCCCATACCACTGACAGGCAGGGATGGGGAGGGGGGGGGGTGAGGTGGGTGTTAGTACTGAAGGGGGTGGAGGCAGGGAGAGGTAGAGCACACTGACACACACTTAATATACATGCATGAACATGAGCACACACACACACATGTATGAATTCACACACTCACCCTCATATTCGCCATCCCATTTGCGCCCACATGCACACACACACACCTACAGGCCATCAATTATCAATGGTAATAGCTTGCTCTCGACTCAACCACCATAAATCTAGCAGTAGTGGATGCGTCAATGACAAAATGCCCTTGTGATAACACGGTGAGCTGTTTTTGCACCCTAACATAGCATGTGACAGCTCAGAGATTCTTCTCTCTCCGAGCTCCTCCTTCCCTCCCTCTGTCACCACAACACCACCTTCCATTCAGGTGAAGTCTTTGTCTACCTGGAGTCTTCTCTTTGTTTATTTTCCCCCTCCTGTCCCCTTTCAAAAAATATATATATATCACAGGAATTCAGAGGGCTTACACTTTGAAATGTTAACTACCACCTGCCATCGCTACAGGCCCTCCAAACCTCTGGAGTTTTTACCCAGACAGGTTTACACATTGCAAATGCTTGATTTGACCTGTTGTTATTCAAGCGCTGGAGGGGGAAAACCCTCTAATACCATTTAATCACCAATGTTGTCCAGCGAAAATTTTGACTCTGGACTTCAAAGGGGTCTTGAAAGTTGATCGTGTTGTGCAACATCACTCCATTATCCCTCCCATCCTCCCCCCTCCTCCCCACCTCCTCTTCTCCATTACCTGGAATCTGGGCAAGGTGCTCATATTGCGCCCTGCTGATTGACTTGCAGCCATGTTGTCACGTCTCCTCACCTTTTGTCGAGCTTTAATCATCTGTTGCTTGCTCTCTGTGCCCCCCCCCCTCGCTGGCTGCTAAAGCCAAGAAACTGCTGCTGGTGCAGCTTGCCGGAGAGGCTGCAATTTATTTCAATGAAGCCCTTTGAAAGCATGTGTGTGGTTGATTGTGTTTATGTGTGTGTGTGTGTGTGTGTGTGTGTGTGTGTGTGTGTGTGTGTGTGTATGGCTCCATATGCATTGGTGGGCTGTGTGTTGGGGTGTCTTTGTCCACAGCTTGCTAGCATGCTCTTTATGTTGTGCAGCAGGTGACTGGAATACTGATTGCCTCAGGGTCTCCCTGCAGCACCAACACTTCCCTTTCTCTGTGCTGCACAGATAAAGTGTGAATTTTGTTTTTGCAAAGAAATTGCAGAATGAGATCAAAAGAAGTCCACCGAAATTTGGTTCAGTTTTAATTACGCATAACTCCTGGGACTAGCCATTTTCACTAACTCAAAAGTAAAAACAAAACCTTTGGGAATTCGCTGGACGAAGTCTACTTTTGCAGAATAACATCCTAAAAGTTTGTGGAATGCCCCTTTTTTAGGAGAATATTTTGTCTGTGTCGTTCTCAGCATGAAGCTCAAATTGATCTCAGTGAGGCTCCAGCCGTTTTCATCGCACTCTGATTGGCGACTCAAATCAAATAAAAGGCCTGGATGTGAAAATAATATGTGAGCACAGGGGAGGAATCATGAGTGATAAATCAGGGCAGAACTCACAGGCCCATGAGATCACTGTGGTTCATCGTCGCAATTGGTTTGCATATTAACCAGTTTTACAGACATTTTGGCGCTCATGATTGACAAAATTGTCATCTGGTATGATGACCATTAGCTTTTTATCCCACTTTTTCAGAGTCGATTACCTTTTTAAATGATCAATTTGAGCAGAGAAACTAGACTGGGGAAAAACTACAAGGTACAATATGAGCCTTAAAATGGAGACCCAAGTTTAAATCACTATCGCCCATTGCTGTGCTGTTTTACAAATTATGTGAAATCAGTAGCTGATGAAACATAATAAAATAAAAGGGTGTGAGTTGGAAATCCTACACCTGTATTATTTCAAAAATGTTCCTTTAAACCCAACCGTATGGCCTGCAAAATACGTTCCTAAACTGCTAATTTGCTTTACCAAAAACGTTTTGTAGGAAATGTAATTGCTGGTGTGATTACGCTCACTGGTAATTTTCAGTGTAGCTAATGTGACATTCTTGTACTGCCCAGAAGTCATGGGGAGGAGGGCAAGTGGATGGTTTGGTCGAGAGCGTGGCTTTGGTCCTGCATCCCTCATGTTGGTGGGTTTAGGCTACTAAAACACTTGGTTAAGGTTAGGGAAAAATCAAGGTTTTATATTGAAAACATGCTCATTTGCTATCTTGCAGGGAGTTGAGTTGAGTTAGTTGAGTGGAAACAAAGAAAGAGAGAGAAAAACAGAGTCCAGGCATCATTTCTTGCAAAAAATAATGCAATTTTTTGTCTAAGAATCTAATTTTAGGAGACAGTGAGGTTTTTTATCATTCAAAGATTTCATAACTTTAATAATTACCTATATTTTACTTTCATGAAAGTACTTTGACTGGATGTTATATCTGTCAAAAGGAGGAAAAACGACTTATGGCTGCAAATCATCTGTGATTCGATTGACGGGAAAGTGAACTCACTGCATCAGTCAATTTAGCCACAGCCGTCATATAAAATACCCTCTTTTTTTATTTGTTTTCTTCACAGTTTTGTTTTGTGTCTCCAGTCTGAAAGGAGAACGCCACGTGAGCAAACAAACCAGATGTTTCAGTCGTTGTTTCTGGTCTTTTCTTATTTTAAAGGATAAAGGACAAACTTATGTTAATTCAAAATGTAACTTCTGATTATTCACAGTATTTATTTGGTTCCTGTTTTCAATTCCCTCACGTCCTATATTCAGAGGGGTTATCTAAATGCTAATGTCTCAATGCATCAAACTGAAGGCAGTCGGCTCCACAAACAGAGAACCTCCTTTGTTATCACAGAGGTGGTGGTGGTGGAGGGGGGATAAAAGAAGTGAGAGTTTTATTGAAGGGTTTAGAACATAAAATAGATGTCTTCCACAATCCCATGTTCCATTTCCTGAACGTACACTGGAATTGGCACAAAGGACACGTCATTTAGATTTCTGATAGGGTAAGTCTGGTCCTTGCACTCCTGCACACCATGTTGAAATGTTCAATTTGTGTCATGAGCCTTCCAGTATCCCCATGCTGCTGTGGATTAGGCATCAGAGATAGCATTGTATCCTCTGTCACAAGGACAGCAGAGATGCGTGATATAGAGTGTGAGAGAGTGTGTGTGTGTGTGTGTGTTGGGGGTTGGTTGTGGGGCATGATTTAGTTAAAAGGCATCCAGGTTTATTGGGCAAATACTGTTGTGCTGTTTATTCCTTTTCCTTTCCTTCCCTTCTTAGTTCAATCCTGTAACTAACCTTTCCTTGTTCAAGGACCACCTGGTATCGTTAAACCTTTTCCTTTATTCCCTTCCCTTTCATTTGGTCTCCTTTCCTTTCCTTCTTGGCTCAATCTGAAGGTGGTCTCACCTGTATACAGATACACTAAACATGACCTTTTTTTTTCTCCATTCCTTTCTCCCTCCCCATTTTTCCAACCATGGATCGCCTCAATGCAGATAAACACTTTCCTCTTCTACATCTTTCTCTTCTTTCCCTTGTTCCTTTAGTTTCCTTTCCTAATTGGCTCAATTTGAGGAATAACTCACCTGGATAAAGATACACTAAACACTAACCTATCGTTTTTTCCTTCCTCTCTCCTTTCCTGTCATTTGATTTCCTTCTCCTCTTCCTGAGAATGGCCAGTTTATCTGGATACAGATAAACTTCATTCCCTTTTCATTTTTTTTTCTTTTTTTTTCCTCTCCTTCCTTTCCTCCATCTCTCTCCATCACTAACCTTTCCTTATTCCTTTCCTTTCCTTTTCATTCCTTTTCTTTCATTTCCTTCTTCTACTGCTGAGGATGTGGCCAAGCCTGCAAATCACCTGGTTACAGATAAACTATTTCCTTTCCTTTCCTTCTCCCAGTTGTTCAAACCAAGGATCATCTCAGTGCAGATACACACTTGCTTTTCCTTTCCTTTCCTTCTTGACTCAAAATCTAGCAGTCACCTTGCACCACCTGTAAATCACCCAAATACAAATACAGTAAACACTAACCTTTCCTTTCTTTTACTTTCCTTAAAGTGATTGTTTAAACTTGGGTCCTTTCCTTTCCTTCATCCTCTCTTCTTTCCTACCTTTCCTTCCCTTCCCCTTATGGCTTAATCTGAAGATGGTCGGGCCTGGAAATCACCTGGCTACAGATAAATACCCTTGAGGAATTTGTGGTGCTTCTGAAGTCAGCAAGGCAAGCGAGTGAAAGCCCTCCTCTGTGCCCTCCCACCCACCCCGGGTTGTATAACACTTCTCTGATGGAATCTGACCTTCACTGCATTCCAGTTTTTGTCGAGTGTTAGCAACAGCAGGAATGGACCCTCTGATTTACTTTCCCGGTCTTGTTACAGATGCAGTACAGCTTCCCACCTCACTCATATATAATAAGTAATTGTGATGATTCATGACCAATCAGGGCCTCTGCCATCTCACCAGAATTCATTAGATATGGACGTGCTGATTATTAACTGCAGGGACCAATGCCAAGGAGCGCTGAAGCTGTTCTGGAGGCTCATGGTTGAACAACACTTTAATAAGACACTTGAGGTTTATTTTCTTTCGGTATGTCACCAATCTGTGCATGCAACTACTTCCTGTATTTGGTCCCAACTATCTAGAGTTATGATGAAGAGATTAGTCTAAAAGTCAGATCACTATTTGTGTGTTTTGGAGGACATTAATGTATATATAGAGTATTTTCCTGAGGGGTAAACTATGATCTAGGGTGTGTACTGAAATACTTCACTGTCGGTACAGTATATGTGTATGTTTTGATATTTTTTGAGGTATTTTACTGGACGTGATTTATGACAGCAGAGAGCGATAGGAAACAAGGGAGGTATAGTACATTCAACAAGGTCCTCACCTGTATTTGTCACAGGTTTTATATTCGGAGATGCCATTCGGATACTAAAGGCGGTCTCTCTGTGTAAAGGGAGTTACCTGCTTTTGCTTTTTCATTACATGGCATATTATAGAGGTTTATGGTGTACAGAGGCTCATTATATCCCATTACCATGGTGTTTCTGAGAAGCAGAGGTATTGTTTTACCACTTTTTCCATAATTCCACAGTGTGATCACTGCAGCTCTACAAAGCGTGAGGCAGCACAATACGATCACAACACGCTGATACAATACTCCATTGATGCATGCCTCTCACACTGCTGAAGCTGCAAGTTTTGCTGGGAAAAGAATCCCTGCAGTGTGGGCATATTTTATCCCCCAGAATGTTTAAGTCATGAGACAGATCTTTAATTCAGACAAGTTGTGCAGGCGTCCTTTTGTCTTTGTGTCCCTCTCAGTGTCTCTCTTGTATCCCTCTTCTCTCACTACATTCTGCCTTTGCCTCTTCTCTCTCCCTCCTCCACATATCAACTGGAGGAACTGAAGGAATCAAAACATTCCATAAACAATTCGATTTTAAATGCGCGACAAAACATTAAAAGAAATCTATCTCCAGTTATACAAGCACTTAGAGAGATTCATGGGAAAAGGCAGCAGTTGGTAGCCACACTATCTTAGCCAAATGCATATTTGGTGATGTTCAGAATTAGGAACATTTCTCAGCTGCTCAAGCAGAAATAATCTCATTGGCTGATTTACCTCAGTGGCCGGACCAAGAGTACTTTTTGTCTGGATAAGTAGTTACAGATTGCAGCTCTGTGGAAAAGACAAAAGATGAAATGGAAGGAGAAGGCAATATTATGACAAGAGGCACTTTTCCTAAAAGACAAACATGCTTTGCAGTTACAGTATAGAGCAAATTTATATTTTAAAAGGTTCCCTTTTGACACGTGCAGATAAGTATAGAAAGAAATGGACTCAAAAACTTAAAGTAAGGACAAAATCCTCTTATAATAGTACTGAGATATCCTGACTTTTATGGGTCAATAATTTGATTATGCACTTGCCATAATGCATATTGATCAGATGTTCACCCTCCACAAATGTCTATTAATATCTGGACATGAACAGAATGGTCGATTAATGATTTCCCATAAACATACAGCCTTTTGATGTCAAATGTGTGTATGTGACAAACCACAGCCTCTTAGAAATACTTCCTACAGGTGGTCGCTAAGCACTAAAGGGCTCTAGTCAGCCTAGCTTACCTTGCATGGCTGTTCTAGCTATACTAGCCTATATTAAGGTATTTAATCATGTATGTGGTCTTTGTTTTCTTACATCTTGACCAAGTGCAGCAGTTCTTGCCTTTCAAGTTTGGCTGTTAACTATAAAGCTGGTCCCTGTTGAGGTTATCGTCCAGCTAAACACAGACTTACATGCTGTTTAGTCTTCATGACCACCAATGGTTTATGTCCTCTGGTTGTCTATTGGTCAGCATTTTGTCATATTATAATATTGTAAATGAAAGTAGCCTCCTGTTAACTCTTCTGAGATCTAAAAGTAACAGTAGTATCATAGGCTATATATAATCCAGCTTTTCCAGCAGTTTGAAATATATTCTTTTAATACTACAGATAGTACCTGATCACCTCCTTTCTAATTGTACCACACGCTACACATCCTCCCCGAGCGGAGGTACCTCTGCTGCTTAATGGTGCAGAGAGAGGCACCCATGAATAAAACACAGCCAGGCGGAAGGAATCGCACTTGCTGGAAGGTGTTCACACGGATCGTGCACAGGAATGTGACACAAAATGATGAATCGGAAGCTCCAGAGTGAGGCTTTTCCGTGGCCTTCACTTTTACTGAAATGCAGAACCTCTTCCTCCCACAATATTTGGTGGGAGTTTCAGCAGAACAGAGAGAGAGCAGAAAGAAACGTTACAGCTGGGTTTTGTTTTCTTGTTATTCTGCGAGTACATGATGGACATCTTGATCCATCCCAGGGTTCTATGTGCAAAATTAGTTTAGGCGAAACAACACAAGCATGGTTAAATCCACGAGTTTCCAGTTTCACACCTTAATTTAGGTGCTAACACTAAACTAAATTGAGTCTGAGAAGTGACGGCACATCACCAGCTCCGTCTATTAGCCTTTTCAGTGGTTTTCACTTGGTGGTTTAACATATTTTAATGTATAACTCACAGTGAAGTTTTCTATATGGATTTATAGTTTACATCATACTGAGTCGTCTCTCTTTACCATGTGTGTAGATGCACAGCTATGCTGCAAGCCAAACAAACTTCCAGCAGGAGTTGGCCTTTTTAAGTCTTTACTGGAAGCAAATGTGAAACTGTATTAGACAATAACTTCAATTACACTGATTACGAATCAGAAAAAGATGAGATACCATAAACACTATGTAGATCAAAAATATTTAGGCCTACAGTACAGTAAAATGGAAATGAGAATCACAAAAGTATCTCCAGCTGTCAGATTAGTTGTATTGTTCCTCATACCATGAGGAAAGAAAGTATCACCAGTAAAAGATCAACATTAAGTCCCCACTGGAAGTACAACACAATAATTATTCTGGTATACACAGAGTACACAGTAAAACAAGTAAAATTCATAGGTTGTATTAGCAACACGTTAGCCTCAGACAGCTAGCATAATGGCTACAGTAGCTTGGTTAGCAGTAAACTGATGACAAAAAAAACTAAATGTACAAATCAACAATAAAAGAGTATCTACAGATCAGCTAATGCTCCAACAAGGGCATTTGGGGAGTAGCTAAAAGATGCCGGTCAGTATTTTCTTGGTCACAGATCTGACAAAATGGTGGATGTAACAGTCAGTTAAACGCCAGAAGGGGTTGCTTCTAGCAACTAATGTTCAACTGAAAATGACTGCTGGTGACAGAATCAGAATATAAAACAAATGGCGGTTTTACACCCCGTAGTTAATTAGGTCTACATCTCATTCATGGAAGAAAACAACTTTAAACACTTTTTTTTATGTTTGTTTGGGAGGGAGACACTTTCTGATGACTTGTAGCTCTTGTTCCTACGGAGTTCACGAGCACTAATTTGAAGTAATTATATGGACAAAAGGGTCAGCTACATGTAATGTTTAAAATTGTAATCTTTAAATAAAGAAAACTGCATACATTAATGTAAAAGGAAATCTTTGTATAGATTGGTTCAGGAGGTCGGTCCGTCACTTTGGTCCAGACTAAAACATCTCAACAACGGTTTTATGGATTTTCATGAAATTTTGTACAAACATTCATGATACCTAGAAAGTGAATCCCTTTGACTTTGGTGATCACCTGACTTTTCCTCTAGCGCCACCATAAAGTTGACATTTGGGTTTTTTAGTGAAATACCTAAACAACAATATAATGAATTACCATTAAAGTTTCAATAGATACTTCAGTCTACGAGTCCTAATGACTTCTCCTGACACAGGCACGTTGACATTTGTGGTTCAGAGTGAAATGGCTTGATAACTGATATATTATCCAATGCAATTTGGTGAGTCAAGGCAAGTTTATTTGTGTAGCACCTATCTCCAACCAGTCTTGTTTGGTTTATGGAGGTACTTATGTAAACTGTTTCTATTTTCAGGGACACCGGTGGTTTATAACATACAAATGAAAGACAGGGTGGCTACAGCAGGTTATCCCTTGAGAGTTTATCTCTCCAGTTTCTTGTTATTCTGGTCTTAGGTGGCCAGTGATCCACCTCTTACCCCTGGACAATTGCTGAGCCCACAGATATTTAATTAGAGCTCATTAAAAGGCCGTCATGAAAGAAACGTGGCTCCTTGCCACTGCCGCTTCGATACAGGGAGTCTATTTGGCTGAAGTCTACGACAGGTCTTCATTTCTCTGCTTAATCCACCACGTCTAGCAGACCACTGACAGCTCCTCTTTGTTTGGGCCTCATTCAGGTTTGGATTGAAACTCGGGGAGGAGGGCAGGAGGAGTGGAGGGCCCTTATGAGAAACGTGGGGACGCAACAATACAGCTGCTATTCCTGGACCCGATTGTTTGCTTTTCTGAAGTGTCTGATGGAAAAGGGGGCGGTCGGCTCTTTTGACATAAAAGGGATGATTCTTGAGTTCAGCAGACATGCACAACGATTTAGCCTCCAGGTTCGACTATAGACTTCATCTCCTATCTGCAGAGGGAAGAAGACAATGGAGCAATCGCCAAGCAACGAGGCACACAAATCGGTGTCAAGATCTGCAAAGTGATGACAAATATCGCCCCCCTTCATTGTGGTTTTGATTAGTATTGTTGTTGATCGCAGCTGCTTATCACATACGGCATACTGGTTCATGTTAGAGTGCAAGAAAGACAGTCAACGCAATGCTTAGTGTTTTCACCCCTCCTGTCTGATATTTCGCAGCCCTTGCCACCCAAAACTCCTCTTCGTGCTCAAAAGGCCATGACAGTGCTCACAGAGCCAATCCAAGCGTGACTCCATTGTAGCTGAATGTGTCCGGGTGAGTTTTTCCTGGGATGTGTGCTGAGCTCAAATGATTTGTGTGTCAGTGGCCCAGGAGTCAGGCTCATCCTGGAAA
Organism: Enoplosus armatus; assembly: GCF_043641665.1. Classification (NCBI taxonomy): domain Eukaryota; kingdom Metazoa; phylum Chordata; class Actinopteri; order Centrarchiformes; family Enoplosidae; genus Enoplosus; species Enoplosus armatus. The sequence continues at coordinate 21,132,011 of NC_092189.1, read as the reverse complement.
CAGGATCATGACAGGGCCCAGAGGTCGATGTCAGGGGGAAAGATGGGATTAGACTTATTCCCACATCTCCAGTGATCGATCTAATGTATCGACACAATACATGTGTTCTTGCTGGTGGGGATAAAAAGCTTTTATTTGTTATTCATGTTCCTTGAGAGGTGGGTGCAGTTTTTCAATAATGTGTAACTCAAATTTTGATCATGAAAATGATGTGTAGCAATTATTATGATTCAAGTCAAGTCAATTTTATGTATATAGCCCAATATCACAAATCTAAATTTGCCTCAAGGGACTTCTGACTTAACAGATTAGATTTTGTATGAGAAACCAATTTACGGCAAATTTTACCGTTTTTTCTTGGCTATTTTTAGGATTTGCTCAAATTGCTCTCAATATTTACCCCTTTAACTCTTTTGCAATCACCTGCATCACATTACATACAGTAACTGCCAGTAATGGCCTAATCCCTAAATGACTGTTCATAATTAAATTGGCTGGTCGGTCACAAACCATTCAACCCCAAATGAATGTTTGCAGGTTTTTCCCGGGGCACAAACAAAGTACCTCTCTAATTAATTTGAAAAGGACAAAAATATTTATATATAGATTTGACGTGTACGAGCGAAGAACAAATTCCATTTTGAAGGTCAATCCACAGTTTTTTACATTTTTCTGTCCATTAGGGCTGCATGATTAATTGGATTTTTAATCATGTTGCCATTTCAATTAATGCTGTCAGTGCAATGATTGGCAAAAGCATAGCATGCCCATGGTTTTATTAGCAGTGATGGAATTGTCAAACATGACACGTTATGTTTTATTCATAATTTGCGACTTCCACATCACTTGCTGTTAATATTTCTGCTGTCAGAAGCAATGACTTCTCGGGGCTCTGGGAATAATTATTCACATAAAAGCTCAAGCACACAACTCCCACTCAACATTTACATTTTGTCATAGAGAGTGCCAGATTTTGTAGTTTTTGTCATGTTTGAAGTATTTCTGTCTAACTAGGTATGCATTATATATTGAATTATATACACACAATAATTAAAATCCAGCAAAATTAATTTTACACATTCCTTCCCTCCCTGCCTATTACTCATTACATGTTGCATTCATCAGGGTTGGAAGTTAGAAGGACGGGGCATCAGTTACTGTATGTGCTCCTCCCTTCATGGCCCTCATGGTATGATTGTCTACATCAACTGATGGAAATGAGAGGCAAAGCAAAATAATGTGTTTGCATGAAAAGAAAATGGGCTGTATGGTTCAAAACAGTGCATATTTGACCTCCAATGATTTGGAGACATACAGATAATTTATTTCCCTTTTCTGTTAATAGAATCCAAAATGGTTTTCCACACAAAATAAAGAAACACAGGAAGGTCTACATTACTCCTGGAGAGAGTACTCTCAAGTTGATGTAAATATATCTTGATTTTTCACGTCAGTTCTGCCGAAATGCTTCACCAGATATCCAAGTTCATTCAATTACAAAAAAACATCCTATAATTTATTATATTTGCACACAACAAGTAAAGCTCCAAATGATGAATTGCAGGGTCTTCAGAGGTCTTCCTCCTGCTCGGTGACCCTCTATTATCTCACTCGGACAACTTTGGAAGGCGCCTCTTGCTTGTGGTGCGCCGGCCAAAACTGAATGTCAGCGGCTTGTTTACTTTAGTCCCCGTTTTATTGCTGACTCTCTCGACTTAGTGCCAAACGGTGGCCCTTTGCTACATCACTCGCCTGCTTCCTTTGCATAACATATTTCACACACTGGTGTTCCCATTATAACCCGCCAAAGCCCCAGTGTCGTCCCATTGAAGGGTCTAAACACACAGACCATTAGGCTCGTCTGTATTGACACAAGCACATTTTGCACATTTACTCAGAGTGGCCTCGTGGTGCAAGAGACCCGTCCAGTGACAGAAAGACCACAGGTTCGATCTCTCCAGCAGCTTTTGTATGACTCCACCCAAAATGTATCTTCTGAGGGACAAAAAATATATATATTTAAATATATTTGGCTAAACTATAGCTGAGGAAATAAAAAGACAGTAGGGCAGCAACCAATGGTTATTTTCAATCGTTTATCAATTAATTTGCCACTTATATTTCATTCGTTAATTCATTATTTGTACCTTAAAATTAGTGAAAAATGCCAAAGAAAAACATTAATCAATTAATCGATTATCAAAATCTTTGCAATTTTCTGTCGATTGACTAATCATAACAGGACAGCCAAGAAGTACATTAGGAGCAGTTTGAGATGTCGTATGGATGCCTATGAGGTCGAGTAGTTCATACTCAGATTAATATATTTTGGATGGAATATCACTCTAAAGTGTCTGTTTGATGATTGTGTGTTACATCAGTTCAATGTCTAAAATATTTTATGTATTCATGTGGAGGCTAATTATCTCTCTATTTAGTCTGAATCAGTCTGATTTTGAAACATTAGTGGGGAGACAAGAAAATCTCGGGCGAGTAGCACAACCCAAAAGTTATTGTGTGGTTTTCATCATGCTGCTTAAAACAAATGATTGTCAAGACATTAAAAAAACTTTCCAAAAGTGACAAGCTGCCGGTTTTATGCCGATATCACTGAAGAGCGCTGCAGGTGGTGCAACATTATCATAACCAGCTCACAACTACTTTACAAAGAAGACAAATGAGGGATGCTAAAGCTAATATTGTAATCTGGCAACTGAGCAGATGAAAAATATTAGTATAAATATATAATATATATAAAATACTTATGTCTGTGACAACAACATATGACGACCGAGAAGCTCTGTCCTTCAAATTAGTCCCAACAGGGTTGACTCGGACGCACTCTG